>NC_073239.2:28818750-29516875 GCF_029281585.2 Gorilla gorilla gorilla | reverse complement strand
GTACCTTAATACCCGAATAGCACTGCTCTATTCATTCATTTAAAAATATTACTGATTAAATTATTGCAATTTTAAAAATAAAGCATCTAAGCTCCTGCCCGTAAGAAATTTCTATAGGAGCTGAAGAGATAAAGCGCATGTTGAATTATATGGAATGATTAAAAGACACTTTTTTTCGTAAAAGAGGTATGAATAAATTGAGACATCAGAAAAGTGAAATGTCACTCACAGCTGTTGATGAAATGTTGGGAGGTTTCCTGGAGTAACTGGCATCTAGGCTGCTGAGTTGACTCAAATTTCACCATTTTATTTTGACAAGTAACTGAAAGTGTTAATTTCTATATCTTTGGCACAACCAAAACAGGCTTTTTACTTGACTATTAAATAGTTATATTTAATGTTTGTCTTTTTTTTGTATGTATTATAGTCTTCTATTTTGGTCCTAAAATAAGATTCTAAAGCTATTGTCCTTACTAATATGTATGTGTGTTCTTAACAATACATAGAATAGTGAAGTTTTGGGGGAAAGTAATAAGGCACATATGGATATATATTGTTAGTCTTGAGTTGACAAAATAAGACATTTTAATACATTAGTATTCTTTATTAATTTGTACTAAAAATATTAATGCCAAAGAGAAAATGGCATTACTAGCTAAATAATATTAAATTGTAAAAGGAAACTGGTCATGGTATATCTGTAAGATTTTTTTTAATTGATTAATCTTCTCTTCAAGGTAGATAGTCTAATTCAAGTTATTATTCAGTAACTGGATACAGTAGTAATGAATTCAGAATGTGCATAGAAGACACATTAGCCAATTCTTGACTTCTATCCGTTTTTCTTTTTTAATAGAACAAATTTCCCATAGCACCTCAGGTGCGAAGAGAAGCAGAGGCAGGTGAATTTCCTTGATAGCCCATGCCTATATCTTTAACTGCCATTTTACTTGTGGAGCACAGTCAGTGTAGATACTATTGTTCATGTTTTCTGGATTTATCTCTAACATGTTTTCATGTGCGTAATTTCATACTTGTGTCTCTTGTTGTCCAATATTATCTTGGCCAATAGGATTATTCACTTCTGAAATATACAATGAAATATATAAATGTTGAGCCTTTGTTTTTGCCAGCTCATTATTATTAATCTGTTTATTTTCCAGCATCTTTTTATGCTTTTTTGTAACTTTGTTACTTTTCTATTTAGCTCTAGAGACTTAACAAAATCAGAAGGCTGATGTTTACAGAACACAGGGTTTTCATACTACAAGTCTTCCTGGCAGCATATTTTCAAATTTTATGCCTCATCTGCCAAAATCTCTCTCAGCATAAACCCCTACTGGGCAGCTGTATAAAGCATGTGTTCCTGTGACCAGGTGTGCCAAGGATGACTGTGGAGATACCCCTGTTAAGTAATCCTCCCACTAGAAGAGATACTGATAACATTGATTTTCAGATGTTGACAGGCTGTCTGACTTAGGAGTCAGTCAGTTCAAGACTGTTCCAGAATATTTTCATTTGAAGCATGATGGCTAACAGTGAGCTATCAGCTAGGGAACAGTGGGAGCACCTTTTCTGTGCTAAAAATTACTGGGAAGCATTGCTCTCTGCAGACTTCAGGAATCTTTAAAACGTGGGCTGCTCCTACCCTGCTAATATTTTCGTTTCCCTTCTGCTGTTGCCAAAAGAAGCCAAACCATAGTTTCTGTCTAACAAGCATCAATTACTCCATGCAATCAAAAGAAGATATTGATTGATTGTGGAGCTGCCTTGAAGCCGTCAGTCATGCAAATTATTATCATTATTAATATCGTTTTGGTTTAGTTTTACAAAATGATGCTTGAGAAGTGGTTACTTTAAGTGTGCCTGTGATGGCCACATTGAAGAGAAGTAAGACCTCCTTGAGTTGAGAAGAAATAGCTGGCTTTTATTATGAAAGAGCAATTTATGCTAGCTCTTCTTTCACTTAAAATCTAATATGAAAAGCGGTGTTATAGGTATATTTTAAATCACTGTCATAGAAAAGTACATATTATTCCAGCAGTTTGATTTTTAGACATATATTACATACTTGCCCTTCAAAAGAGTGGAGAAGTAATAAATGTCTTTTGTTTTGTTTTCTGGGTATTTTTAGCCAGTGTATTAGCACCTTTCTTCATGTCTTTTATGTAATGTTGTTTACTCTGAAGTCCTCAGAAGTTAAAGAGAAATAATGTTTTCACTAGCAGCTAATCATCTGTCCAAAAATAGCAGAATACCACCAGCAAAATATGAAGTATTCAGTGAATAGGAGAAGAAATGTCAAACATTCGGTTTTTATCAGTAATGCAAGCTAGGAAATAGATTAGTAAGTTAAAATTTGCGATTGCTTGGATTCTGATTTTATTTCAGAAGTCACTGAATTTCTGTGTGAATTTTAGCAACTCTTATCAACTATTAAACAGAAATAATACCATCTATTTCTAATTCATACCAGAGAAACATTGTTGTGAGGATTAATGCAATAATTTCTATGAAGATACTTTGTATAAATAAAACGTGCTGGGTGAATACAAGGTAGTGCTATTGTTTGTTATTACATAGTGAGAAGGCATTCTGTTTATTTTGTTTTGTTTTTGTTTTCACCTAGTTGTGTTCAATTTTTTAAATGCCCTAGTTCTCGTTTTCTTTAGTGTTAGCTTCTTATGGTCTCCTTAACTCAATGGTAGATTATTTTCCCTTATGTTTATTTCTGTTTTTCTACCTACCATTTCTTGTTGAAACAGGCCTTACTCTATAGTCAACAAAATATTGCATCTGTAGGCTTGGAAAAACCTTTGCAGGCTACTTCAGTGCAATAAAGAACATATGAAATCTTAATCATGTCCAACAATATAGTATATGAAAACTTGCAATTACACTCGTATTACTGGAAGCTATTGGTAATTTCAGGAAGCATAATCTCTCATGAATTTTATTATGTGATATAATTCCAGTATAATAGCTAAAGCCTATACTTTTTGTTTCTATTTATCAATCTATATCTTAATTAATCTATTTATAGTCTTCTTCATAATTCATTTTGAGAAATAATGAATTTTTTTGTTTTAATAATTGTTCTTATTGTTCATATGCTTAAAACTAAAACTTACAAGCTACTTCCAGAGCTGTAACTAGGATTTTTATATTGTAATTAGTGAACGTTAAACAACTCATTGTTTTCTATATCTGTGTATTTGTTTACTTGTTTTGAGAGTTGGTTAGGGAAAATTACAATTTATTGTGTATATTCTTTCAATGAACAATAAGAGGTAATATTCCATTAATTCTGTTGAAAATACTGTTATTTTTTGTAGCTTTTATATTTGATAAAAATAACTTTATAATCTACACATTAATATTTATATTTATATAAGAATTTATGTTTCAGTAACCGGTAACTTGAGGTTCTTTTTTATTAAAACAGTGGTTTTTAGGCAAAATCTTAAGAAATTCATTGTTATGTGGGTTCTCACTTAATTAGTCGCAGAATAAATTGTTATAATTTTTATAAGCCAGATTTCCCTAATCTTTTCCCAATGCAGTGTCCTTCTGCCGTAGCACTGTAACCACTCATTTGTAAGGGATGTAATTATTGTGGAGGTGCTGATGCTGATGGTTTTTCTTTGAGCAGAGTGGGGAAAGATTAAAAGGAGACACTCAGCTACAACATTTGCCCTTTTATTGTGAGAGGTTCCTGTGTATCACATTAACTAAAATATATGACAAACATGTAGCTTGCTAAACAATGTGATACATTAAAATTTCTGTTATCTAAACTTTATATAAAAGTTAGGGATAATATCCTTTGCCACCATTTTTGTTCACCTGAGCTCTAGCTGACTTTAAATCCTAGGCTTGTAGATATGTAATTAGGACTGAAAGAAACAAAGGATTGGGCATTCATATTTGTTCAGTGCTAAAGAGCCTATTCTGAAACTCAACAAAAGCAGTCTGTTTGAGTTTTCTTTCTACACTTGTATACATTAATTTTTATGTGGACGTGACATATAATAAATATCATTATTCCTTATGATAATAAAGACAATGAGGACAATTTCTTAGCACTTGATAGTGCTAAAATTTGGAAGATACCTTAGAGTTCATCTATTTCAACCTCTTAAACACTGGAAAGTGTTTTTTTCTAATACATCAGATAGCTTTTTCATAAAAGGTACACTTTCATAAACATACGTTCATAAAGAGAAAGCTCATTACCTGTGGAGGATAATATATTTTTAAAATATATTGTTAACTCACCCAGGTCCTTATAATTTCCCATTACTTTAAAACATTCTTTTCAGGAAAATTTTGTACTTATTATACAAACATAAAAGTGATTTAACTGAAACAAACTTAAACTACCACGGTTAATATTTGCCTGTCTCCCTCTACATTTTATATTTTACTGTGGGCCCAAAATATAGTCAACAATGATTCTCAGTAATTCTGCAATGATACTGCTTTTATTTCCTTACCTCTCAGTTATTTAAGTAGTCTTGGTATAAGTCTATAAACTAACATAAAATAAAGGTAATCTTTTATGATGCTTTTCTCTATGTTGGAATTGTTCATTTTTCATGCTGATTTTGCTCTTTTCAGTGTAATGTTCATTTGAAGAGGATACAGATAATTTTATCCTCTCTGTTCTTATACTGGCAATAAGCTAAGCTATGCCATTTGGTTGTCTTAGCTTGTCAAATACTTGCTGACTTGTTCTGTTAACATAAGAAGTCATTCCAGCTTCTGCCTTTGTGCCTTGGATTATATGATATGGACTTCAGAAGTTTTAGATTCTCCCTAAAATGTGCCTGTATCTGGTACCAGTTGTGTAGAGCTAGCTATTTCTATTTCTCTTTTCTATGACATGAGCTTTTATTTGTCAATAATTTAACCCAGATTTCTACCGTAAACTTCAACCTAAAATAAACTAGTTCACAGTCTGACAAAGTTGGTTAGAGCCACTTAAAATATAGTTCATTGACTTTATGCACAGAAGTTTTTATTGCCAAAGCAGAAATTATATAAGTAGAAAGCAAAATTATGAGACCCCATTACCTGTTACTATTCTAGATGTACCCAGTAATAACATTGTCTTTGACCTATGAGAAATTATTGGTTTTCATTTCAAACCTAAATGCCCTTCATTTTCCCCTCTTTAACAGGTACAGTAATCACAATAGATACCAAATGGTTAAGCCTCAGCCCCACTCATTCCTTTTTGTGGGTGGTGATGTCTCCTTATCTTTATTCTTTATCTATAAGTGACCTTAAGTCTAGCTAATATTCGCTAGTTTCATTTATGAAAATAACCATGGGCTGGGCGCCATGGCTCACATCTGTAATCTGAGCACTTTGGGAGGCCGAGGCTGGTGGATCACTTGAGGTCAAGAATTTGAGACCAGCCTGGCCAATATGGTGAAAACCCATCTCTACTAAAAATACAGAAATTGTCTGGGCATGGTGGTGGGTGCCTGTAATCCCAGCTACTCGGGAGGCTGAGGCACAAGAATCACTTGAACCCGGGAGGTGGAGGTTGCAGTGAGCCAAGATGGTGTCACTGTACTCCAGCCCGGGTGACAGAGCAAGACTCCATCTCAAAAATAAATAAGTACGTAAATAATAAAATAAAATAAACATTATTGGACAATTACCTGTAACCCTTTACTGTTCATTTTATTCATTTAAAAAATTTCTTAACCATGTCTTTTAAAAAAGGACTTTGTTTTTTGTCAACACTATAGAAACTGCACCTTTCTTTGCTGTTTTTCTTTATCCTGGGAATATTTTTCAGCCTTTTGTGCAGAATTTCTTCTATCTCATTAGGATCTCTGCATACTTTATAATAAATCAGAAGATAGAACGTTGTCTTTTAAACATGTTTACCTCCCATATCAGAGCGACCAGCTTGTATTTATGGCAGACATCATTGATACCCACCTCAGGCAGGAAAGACTTACGCAGTAGGTATCTTGAAGGTCAATGGAATAATAATCTCACTGTTTCCCTATGGGTGACATCACACTACAGTCCTCTGTGGCTTCCCCTGGAGGTCCCAGGAAACATTTTCCCCTAAATCTTGTCATAGCAACAACTTAATCACTTCAGCTGCTTACTGGAGGCTTTTTGGCATGCTGCTTTTACTCTACCCTGATCATTTTTCTTTCCCTTTCTACTAACTCTGCTAACCCTTTATGTTTTAGAAGTTTGCAGCCATTTGCCAATGCAGACTAATTATTAATCAGGGTTCTTCAATAGATACCAAAAACAAAGAGCATACAGTCATGTGCTGCATGATTAGTTTTGGTTGATAATGGACTATATATGTGATAGTGCTCTATAAGATTATAACCACTGTATTTTTCTGTACTTTTTCAATGTTTAGATATGTCTAGAAACACAAATACTTGCCATTGTGTTACAATTGTCTACAATATTCAGTACAGTAACAAACTGCACAAGTTTGTACCCTAGGAGCAATAGGGTATACCAAATAGTCTAAATGTGTAGTAGGCTATGCCATTTAGGTTTATGTAAGTATGCTGTATGATGTTCACACAATGATGAAATCATTTAATAATACATTTCTCAGAACATACCCCTGTCATTAATAGCACATGACTGTATAGACTAAATTATAATTCTCTTTCTTTGTACAAAAATTTCTGGATTAAGGTCTTGTGTATGTTACTCTAGTCATGCCATTTACTATTTTTTTAGTCATGCCATGTCAACTTTTATTTTAGATTCAGGGGTAAATGTGCAGGCTTGCTACCTGGGTATACTGCGTAATGCTGAGGTTTGGAGTATAATTGATCCTGTCACCCAGGTACTAAGCATAGTACCTAATACTTAATTTTTCAACCCTTTCCCACCCCGCTCTCCCACTTTCTACCTCTAGTAGTCTCCTGTTTCTATTGTTGCCATCTTTATATCCATGAATACCCAGTGTTTATCTTCAACCTATAATTGAGAACATATGGTACTTGGTTTTCTATTTGTATGTTAATTCACTTAGGATAATGACCTCCAGCTGCATCCATGTTGCTGCAAAGGATATGATTTCATTCCTTTTTTATGGATACATAGAATTTCATGGTGTATATGTACTACATTTTCTTCATTCAATTCACTGTTGATGGACACCTAGGCTGATTCCATGACTTTGCTAATGTGAGTAGTGCTGTCATGAGCATACAAGTGCATGTGTCTTTTTGGCAGAATGATATACTTTCTTTTGGATATACCCAGTAATGGGATTGCTAGGTCAAATGATGTAATAGGTCTCTTTCACATTCTTTGATAAATCTCCAAATGGCTTTCCACAGTGGCTGAACTAATTTACATTCACATCAACTGTGTATAAGCATTCCCTTCTCTCTACAACCTAGCCAGCCTCTATTGTTTTTTGACTTTTTAATAATAACTATTATGACTAGTTTGAGGTTACCTAGCTTTTCTTCTAACATTTATATATTTTTAGCTCTTACATCTAAATCTTTAATCCATCTTGAATTAATTTTTGTATGTGGTGAAAGGTAGGGGTCCAATTTTATTCTTCTGTATATAGCTAGCCAGCTATTTCAACACCATTTATTGAATAGAGAGTCCTTTCCCTGTTGCTTATTTTTGTCGACTTTTTTGAAGATCACATGATCATAGGTATATGGCTTTATTTCTGGGTTCTCTATTCTGTTCCATTGGTCTTTGTGTCTGGTTTTGTACCAGTACGATGCTATTTTGTTTACTGTAGCCTTATAGTATGTATAATTTGAACTCAAGTAATGTGATGCCTCTGGCTTTGTTCTTTTTTCTTAGGTTTGCTTTGACTATTCAGGCTCTTTTTGGTTCCATATTAATTTGAATAGATTTCTCTAGTTCTTTGAAAAACAACATTGGTAGTTTGATAGAAATAGCACTGAATCTGTATATATCTCTGGATGGTATGATCATTTTTATGATGTTGATTCTTCTGATCCATGAGTATGGGATGTTTTTCCATTTGTTTGTGTCATCCATGTTTACTTTTAGCAGCATTTTGTAGCTCTCGCTGTAAAAATCTTTCACCTCCTTGGTTAGATGTATTTCTTGTGGGGAAAAGAAAGAGAGATCAGACTGTTACTGTGTCTGTGTAGAAAGAAGTAGACATAAGAGACTCCATTTTGTTCTGTACTAAGAATTATTCTGTCTTGAGATGCTGTTAATCTGTAACCCTACGCCCAACCCTGTGCTCCCTGAAACATGTGCTGTGTCAACTCAGGGTTAAATGGATTAAGGGCTGTGCAGGATGTGCTTTGTTAAACAATTGCTTGAAGGCAGCATGCTTGTTAAGAGTCATCACCACTTCCTAATCTCAAGTATCCAGAGACACAATACACTGTGGAAGGCCGCAGGGAACTCTGCCTAGGAAAGCCAGGTATTGTCCAAGGTTTCTCCCCATGTGATAGTCTGAAATATGGCCTCGTGGGAAGGGAAAGACCTGACCATCCCCCAGCCCGACACCTGTAAAGGGTCTGTGCCGAGGAGGATTAGTAAAAGAGGAAGGAAGGCCTCTTTGCAGTTGAGATAAGAGGAAGGCATCTGTCTCCTGCTCGTCCCTGGGCAATGGAATGTCTCCGTGTAAAGCCCGATTGCATATTCCATCTACTGAGATAGGGGAAAACTGCCTTAGGGCTGGAGGTGGGACATGCTGGCAGCAATACTGCTCTTTAAGGCATTGAGATGTTTATGTATATGCACATCAAAAGCACAGCACTTTTTTCTTTACCTTGTTTATGATGCAGAGACATTTGTTCACATGTTTTCCTGCTGACCTTCTCTCCACTATTACCCTATTGTCCTGCCACATCCCCCTCTCTGAGAAATGCCGGATAATGATCAATAAGTACTAAGGGAACTCAAGAGGCCACTGCTGGCGCGGGTCCTCTGTATGCTGAACGCTGGTCCCCCGACCCCATTTTTCTTTCTCTATACTTTGTCTCTGTGTCTCTTTCTTTTCCAAGTCTCTCGTTCCACATGACGAGAAACGCCCACAGGTGTGGAGAGGCAACCCACCCCTTCAATTTCTAGATATTTTGTTTTTTGTGTGTGGCTATTGTTAATGGAATTGTGCTTTTGATATAGATCTCAGTTTGAATGTTATTGGTTTATAGAAATGCTACTAATTTTTGTACATTGATTTTGTCTCCTGTAACTTTACTGAAGTCATTCATCAGTTCCAGGAGACTTTTAGCAGGGTCTTCAGGGTTTTCAAGTATAGAATCATATCGTCCACAGACAGAGATAGTTTGACTTCTTGTTTTCCTTTCTGGATGCTTTTTATTTCTCTCTCTTGCCTGATTTCTCTAGCTTGCATTCATAGTATTTTGTTGAATAAGGGTGGTTATGGTGGCATCCTTATCTTGTTTTAGTTCTCAAGGAACATGGTTCTAGTTTCTGTCCAGCCAGTATGATATTGGCTGTGGTTTTGTCATAGGTGGTGTGTTTAGAGTTTTTATCATAAAGGGATGTTGGGTTTTACTCAAAGATTTTTCTGCATCTATTGAGATGATCATATGGTTTTTGTTTTTAATTGCGTTTATGTTGTGAATCACATTTATTGATTTTAGTATGTGAACCAACCTTGCATCCAAGGAATAAAAACTGCTTAATAATGGTGAGTTAACTTTTGGATGTGCTGCTGGATTTGACTTGCTAGTATTTGTTGAGGATAATTGCATCTATGTTAAAAAGAAATATTGGCCTGTAGTTTTCTTTTTTTCATTGTGTATCTGCCAGGTTTTAATATCAAGGTGATGCTGGCTTCATAGAATGATTAAGGGAAGAGTCCCTCCTCCTCAATTTTTTTGAATAGTTTCAGTAGAACTAGTATAAGCTCTTTTTGTGTGTCTGGTAGAATTTGGCTATGAATGCATCTGGTCCAGGGCTTTTTTGGTTGGTAGGACTTTTAATACTGGTTGAATTTCGGAACTCAGTATTGGTCTGTTCAGGGTTTCAGTTTCCTTCTGTTTCAGTCATGAGAGGTTTTATGTTTCCAGGAATTTATTCATTTCCTCTAGATTTTCTGGTCTGTGTGCATAGAGGGGTTCATAATATTCTTCAAGGATCTTTTGTATTTCTGTGGGATTGGTTGTACTGTCACCTTTAACATTTCTGATTGTGCTTATTTGGATCTTCTCTCTTTTTTATCTTTGTAAATCTAAATAGTTGTTTGGGGATCTCGTTTATCTTTTAAAATGACCAATTTTTTGCTTCTTTGACTCTCTGTATAGATTTTTGGGTCTCAGTGTTGTTCAGTTCTTCTTTGATACTAGTTATTTCTTTTCTTCTGCTAGTTTTGGAGTTAATTTGTTCTTTAATTTTTAGTCCCTGTAGGTGTAATGATGGATCATTAAGGTGAGATCTTTCTAACTTTTTGAAGTAAGCATTTAGTGCTATAATCTATACTCTTAACACTGCTTTTAGTGCATTCTGGAGATTTTGGTATAGTGTGTCTCTGTTTTCATTTATTACAAATTTTTTTTTTATTTCTGCCTTAATTTTGTTGTTTTCCCAAAAGTCATTCAGGAGTAAGTTGTTTAATTTTCATACAATTATGTGGTTTTGAAAGATCTTCTTTATGTTCATTTCTATTTTTATTCCACTGTGATCTGAGAGTATGGTTGGGAAGATTTCATTTTTTTTGAATTTATTAAGGCTTCATTTATGGCCAAGCATGTGGTCAACCTTGGAGTATGTTCTATGTGTGAGTGAGAAGAATGTGGATTCTGTGGTTGATGGGGTGAGTGTTCTGTAGATGGCTAATAAGTCAAGTTGTTCAAGTGTCATATTTAGGTCCAGAATTTCTTCATGAGTTTTCCGACTGGATGATCTGTTTAATGCTGTCAGTGGGGTGTTGAAGTCTATTATTGTGTGTCTGTCTAAGTCTTTTCATAGATCCGGAAGTACTTGTTTTATAAATCTGGGTTCACCAGTGTTTGGTGCATATATATTTAGGATAGTTCAGTCTTCTTGTTGAATTGAAACCTTTGTCATTATATAATGGCCTTTTTTTGTCCTTTTTACTATTGTTGATTTAAAGCCTGTTTTATCTGATATAAGAATACCAACCCCTGCTCTTTTTTTTTTTTTTTCCATTTTCATGGTAGAGCTTTCTCCAACCCTCTACTTTGAGCCTATAGGTGTTATTACGTGTGAGATGAGTGTCTTGAAGACAGCAGATGGATGAGTCTTATTTTTTTTATCCAACTTGCCACTCTGTGTCTTTTAAGTGGGGCATTTAGACAATTTACATTCAAGATTAATATTGATATGTGAGGTTATGATACTAACATGAAGTTGACAGCTGGTTCTTTCCAGTTTCTGTTTGTGATTGCTTTATGGTGTCTTTGGACTATGTACTTAAGTATGTTTTTGTGGTATAAGGTATCATTGTTTCATTTTCATGTTTAGAACTCCCTTAAAGATCTCTTGTAAGACTGGTCTAGTGGTAATGAATTTCCTTAGTACTTGCTTGCTTGGAAAATATTTCATTTATTTTTTGTTTATGAAGCTTAGTTTGGTGTGCTATGAAATTGTTGGTTGGAATTTCTTTTTTTTTTTCATTTTTCAGTTTTTGTGAGTACCTAGTAGGTATGTATTTATGGGGCATATGAGATGTTTTGATACAGGAATGCAATGCATAATAATCACATCATGGAGAATAGGTTATCTATCCCCTCAAGCATTTATCCTTTGTGTTACAAATAATCCAACTATACTATTTATTTTAAAATGTAAAATTAGATTATTATTGACTATAGTCATCCTGTTGTGCTATCAAATAGTAGGTCTTATTTATTATTTCTACTATTTTTTGTACCCATTAGCCAGCCCCACCTTCCCTTGATCTGCCACTACCCTTCCCAGCCTCTAGTAATCATCCTTTTACTCTCTTATCTCCATGGGTTTAATTGTTTTGAATTTTAGATCCTACAAATAAGTGAGAACAAGCAATGGATGTCTTTCTATGCCTGGCTTATTTCACTTAACATAATGATCTCCAGTTCCATCCACGTTGTTGCAAATAAGTAAATGTCACTCTTTTTACGGTTGAATAGTTCTCATTTGTGTTCATGTATCATATTTTCTTTATTCGATCATCTGGTGATGGACATTTAGGTTGTTTCCAAATCTTGGCTATTGTGAACAGTGCTTCAACAAACATGAGAGTGCAGATATCTCTTCAATACACAAATTCTCTTTATTTGGGGTTTATATCCAGCAGTGGAATGCTGGATCATATGGTAGCTGTACTTTTAGTTTTTGGAGAAACCTCCAAACTGTTCTCCATAGTGGTTGTACTAATTGACATTCCCACCAAAAGTGTACGAGGGTTCTCCTTTCTCCACATCCTCACCAGCATTCGTTCTTGCCTGTCTTTGGGCTATAAGCCATTTTAACTGGGATGAGATGATATCTCATTGTAGTTTTGATTTGCATTTCTCTGATAATCAATGATGTTGAGGGCCTTTTCATATGCTTGTTTGCCATTTGTACGGCTTCTTTTGAGAAATACCTATTCAAATATTTTGCCTATTTTTGATTGGATTATTAGTTTTTTTTTCCTATAGAGTTGTTTGAGATCCTTATGTGTCCTAATTATTAATCCTTTGACAGATGGATAGCTTTGAAATATTTTCTGCCATTCTGTGGGTTGTCTCTCCACTTTGTTCATTGTTTCCTTTGCTGTGCAGAAAGTTTTTAAGTTAATGTGATTCCATTTGCACATTTTTGCTTTGGCTTTCTTGTTTGTGGGGTATTATTTAAAAATATTTTGCTCAGAGCAATATCTTGGAGAGTTTCTTCAATGTCTTCTTATAGTAAGTACCTTCATAGTTTGAGGTCTTAGTTTTAAGCCTTTAATCCATTTTGATTTGATTTTGATTTGATTTTTGTATATGGCAAGAGATAGGAGTCTAGTTTCATTCTTCTGCATACAGATATCCAGTTTTCCCAGCACCATTTATTGAAGAGTATGTTCTTGGCAACTTTGTTGAAAATGAGTTCACTGTAGGTGTGTGGATTTGTTTCTGGGTTCTCCATTCTGTTCCACTGGGCTTTGTGTTGTGTTTTTATGCCAGTACCATATTGTTTGGGTTACTATAGCTGTGTAATTAATTTGAAGTCAGGTAGTGTGATTCCTCTGATTTTGATATTTTTCCTTAGGATAGCTTTGGCCATTTTGGGTCTTTTGTGGTTCCATATACATTTTAGGATTTTTTTCTATTTTTGTGAAAAATGTCTTTGGAATTTGTATAGGGGTTGCATTGAAACTGTGGGTTGCTTTGGGTAGTATGGACATTTTGACAATATTGATTCATCCAATCCATTAACATGAAATATCTTTCCAATTTTTGGTGTTCTCTTTAACTTCTTTCATCAGTATTTTATGGTTGGAATTTATTGTATCTAAGAATTCTGAAAACAGGCCATCAATCTCCTCTGGCTTGTAAGGTTTCCACTAAGAAGTCTGCTGTTAGCTTGATTAGGTTCCCTTTGTGCATCATCTGACCTTTCTCTCTAGCTACCTAGAATATTTTTTCTTTAGCACTGACCTTGGATAACCTGGTGACTAAATGCTTTGATGATGTTGTATAATATCTGGCAGAAACTGTCTGCATACTTCAGTCATTTTTTTAAATTCTTATTGCTTTATTTTTGTCTAACTGAGTTAGCTTGAAAGACTGGACTTCAAGCTCGAAAATTCTTTCTTCTGCTTGGTCTAGTCTATTGACAAAGCATTCAATTGTACTTTTAAATTCTTTAAATGAGTTTTTCAATTCCAGAAGCTCTGAATTCTTTTTAACATGTTTATCTCTTCCTTCACTTTCTGATGCTTTAGAAGTTTCTCTGCATTGACTCCTTTCAACCTTGTCTTGGACCTTGTTGAGCTTCCTTTCAATTCATGCGTTGAATTCTTTACCTATCATTTCTGCATTTCCATTGTGGTTAGGGACCACTGCTGGAGAACGAAGGTGATCCTTTGGTGATATCACTACATTCAGATTTTTCATGGTGCCAAAATTCTTGCTCTGTTTCCTTGTCATCTGGAAACACCACCACTTTTAATTTTTGTAAGTATTTTTGTGCAGGTAGGTAGGAATTTTCCCCTTCCTTTTCCTATATTTTTACTTTGGTATTTTTTTTGGTAAATTTGGTAAATTCGGTAATTTTATTTTGGTACTTTTACTTTCTCTTTCCCTTATACTCCCTTGCTAGGGGTTGAGATCATAAAGAATGGTAGGGCCTTTTGGCTTTGCTTCTATAGCTCTATGCATTCTGTCAGCAGGTTGTATTTTGGGCTGTGCAGTTTGACCTACAAACCAGTAAATGGTGCTTATGGGTAAGAGCCAGCTGAGGCCAATGTGACTGGGTATATACTAGATCCTTGATTACTGGAAGAAGCTCTCCGTTGCCTCAGGCAATGAGCTGATTCCTGGAGTGCACAGTGGCCTGAGATCCCTCCTCCTCCCTTTGGGTGGGGGCCAAGATGGGTGGGGCCAGACTGCAAAGGACCACCTACAGATCCTTCAATGGCAAGCACAAGCACCATTACCAAGGGAGAATCCAGTGGCAGCCACCAAGTGCCCACAGGTATGCCTAGTCATAGAGCTGGGAAACCTTATTGGTTCCAAGTTATCTGCGTGGAAATGAGAGTAGCTAACCTCGTAATCCAGGAGAGTATGTGCTCCAGATGCCTGAAGATCTGCCTGGATGTTGAGTGGAGAGGGCCCCCCTGCACCCAGGTCTCTGCATATTAAGCATGTGGGGAGCTCAGGCTGCTTTCCAGGTGAGCGGATGCTCTAAATGCCTGGATATCTAGCTAGGTGGGGAGCAAAGAGGGGGCCCCCTGCATCAAGATCCCTAC
The DNA here is from genome assembly GCF_029281585.2 of Gorilla gorilla gorilla. Lineage (NCBI taxonomy): Eukaryota > Metazoa > Chordata > Mammalia > Primates > Hominidae > Gorilla > Gorilla gorilla. The sequence continues at coordinate 29,501,949 of NC_073239.2, read as the reverse complement.
ACAGGAAGGATGAGGCAACTCAGGCTGCTGAACCAGGCAAGTAGGTACCCTGAATGCTTGGAGAGCTGCCTGGGTGCAGAGTGGAGAGAGCCTTGCTGTATCACAGTCTATGCCCAGATGGGTGGGTTGGCTCAGGCTGTTGATCCAGTTAGAGAAGGAATGGTATGAACACCTGAATTTCTACCTGGAGATTGGAGAGATAGCACCCCAATGCACCACAATCTCAGGGGAGCAGGCTTGGACACCCGGAAATGGCACACAGAGTGTGCCAGCTTAGTTTCAGGTCACTAAGCTGGTTGCTAGTCTTGGTGCACAGGAGAAACTGCAGCTGTAGCACCTCTCCTCTCATCCCAGGCCTGTGACAGGGAAGAACACAAATCCAGCACCTATTGTTGAGGTGCTTTCCACAATCATGCACTCCAATCTCTAGCCCAAGACTGAAGTGCCTGCACAGCCACACGACTGGGTGGCCAAAGAATGACTGAGTTGCATGTACCTGGATTAAAAATACTGACCTGCTCTTGGTCCTGGGTCTGGAAAAACGTCTGCAGGTTTTCCTAGTGTCTTTCTTTTACAGCATCTCAAGTCCCTCCCCAGATTAGCTCCACAGTTTGGGTGAAACAAAGTACTCTATCTTGGCTAGAGTTGCTTGGCTCCTCAGTGGAAAGACGAATCACAGAAGGAGGCTCTCCGCCTCCCTCACATATGGGGGCTTCACCCATTTTTATCAGTTAAATGCCATCATGAGGGATGTTTGCCCACATTCTCCTCCCTGGTATCTGGAGTTTCCTTCATGATTCTGATAGATTAAGATTACCTTCTCCTTTTTGAAGTGAAGCTCACAGACTTGATCTTTATATAGTGTCTTGCTATTTCTAAGTGGCTGAGGCATGTTAAAAGCCTCTAATCTTCCATCTTGGGAAAAAAAGCCAAACATTTACTGTTTTGAATTTTCAAATTTCTTTTCTGATAAAAAGTGTTAGTGAAACTATACAATTTCTAGGTATGTAGCATAAAGAAAGTGCAAATTTTTGGATCTGTAAATATGTCTATCTGTATATAAAGCTTGATGCAATTTATTAATTTTTCAGTCATAAGAAATTTAATTGGCTTTTCTTTCCATTTTAGGGATAGTAATACTTATGTCATAAGTAATTTAAAAATTAAGCTGGGTAATATTTTTAAAGTGTGTAGGACTGGCTCTGAGCATAAATTTAGAAAATATTAAATAGTATAATTCTCTTCATATCCCCTACGGCTCTATATATTTCCAGATATTCACCCATTTGCTCATGTATTTGATACGCAACGATCTTCCAACTGCTGTGCCAAGTGTCATCATACAAATGCTTCCCATATGAGGTCTATGTATATTTAAATAAGGTAATTGAATATATTGTGGTAAGTGCTATAACAGAGGTATATAATGATCCATATGGAAGGATATACATTTTCTACTTAACAACACTGATTGACCATATTATTGGCTTCTAAATAAATATTGCTTGTTAATTCTGATTTGAGGGTAAACATCTTATGCTGAATCTCCACAGCTAAGTAATACTCTTTGCTTCTAACAATTTTTTTTTTTTTTTTTTTTTTTTGAGACGGAGTCTTGCTTTGTCGCCCAGGCTGGAGTGCGGTGGCGCGATCTCGGCTCACTGCAAGCTCCACCTCCCGGGTTCACGCCATTCTCCTGCCTCAGCCTCCCGAGTAGCTGGGACTACAGGCGCCCACTACCACGCCCGGCTAATTTTTTTGTATTTTTAGTAGAGACGGGGTTTCACCGTGTTAGCCAGGATGGTCTCAATCTCCTGACCTCGTGATCCGCCCACCTCGGCCTCCCAAAGTGCTGGGATTACAGGCGTGAGCCACCGCGCCCGGCCTGCTTCTAACAATTTAGGATACCTTCAGACTTTCTCTTCTATGCAATATATTTTGCTCAGTAATTAGGAGCTAATATATCGAGTTTACTGATATGAAGTATATATATTTTAGTTTATATTGTGCAAATAATCATATTTGCCTGAGTAATCTTGATGTCATCATCTATTCAGTTAATGCCATAAATTTGATTAATACAATTGTTGCTTCAGCATTAATTTTTAGGCCTGACATAAGTTGTTTGCTATCCAGGTAGACCTCACCACCTTTAGCCTAGTTAAAGCTTCCTCTCCTTGTGTGGTTGTGATATAGCCCATCTATTCTTCATCCCATAGACCTAAATCCCAATACATCCCACAGCTTCCGACCATGATAAAACCTAAGGGTCAACACCAGAATCATGTAAATACATTCCCCCTTTTCTGATGTTTTCTTTAAACTAGCCAATCCACAACCCCCAGGGGAAAACCTAAGAGGTAACACCCATGGTCCTTAATGAAGACACAGTTCCACAGGCTCCCTGTCTCCCTGCTCAACCTGCCCAGAGATACCTCTGGCCTCCTGTTGCCACCCTTAACAGCACTGGGATCTGTAAGTGATACATTTCTTCTATTTTATACACATTCATTTCACCTCCTTATGTGTCTCACCTAATTCACACACTTGAATCTAACACTCCCCTGGGCGGAGCTCTCCTAGAAAGTGGCTATCTTGGTTTATGGCCACTCTTCTCTTGACAGAGAGACACTAGCACCACATTAGAAAGAAACAACAAAAACAAAAATCACAACAGTTAGTGATTAGTTTTCTTTAGATATTGTTTAGAGCTCATCTGAAATGAATAACCTTACCCGAATTACAATCCATGATTTTTTTTGCTTTTGTTTTCTCCCTATTTTGTAGTGTAATTCATATTTTTAGTAGTAATCTGGAATTTTAAAAAATGTTCTGCCTATGATTTTAGGACATGCCTCTATTTTAACATTTACTTTGAAATGTTTGTCACCTCTAACTGAATGTACCCAAAGGTAACCCTTTATATAATTATCTTAACAAAAATTTCAATTTTTTCTGTGCCATCGCTGTTAAAATAATGTATCATTAGAGTATTCTGCTTTACTTTATAAAAATATATGCGCTTCATATTTTGTAGCAGTTTTTACTCACGAGAATATTACAGAGATTTATATATCCTTTTCTCCCACTGATCCACACTTTGCCACTATAAATATCCCACATTGAAAGCACACATTAAAAAAATCTGAGCTATGTAGACTCGCCATATTCACAAATGTCCATAGTTTACTTTAGGCTTCACTCTTGGTGTACATTCTGTGAGTTTTCACAATTGTATAATGACATGTTCTTCCATTATAGTATTATACAGAGTAGTTTATCTGCCCTAAACATCCTGTGTGTTTTATCTATTCATGCCTCCCACCTTACCTCTGGCAACCGCTAATCTTTTTGCTAGTTCCATAGTTTTGCCTTTTCCAGAGTATCATGTTGGAATCATACAGTTATGCAGACTTTTCAGTTTGGCTTCTTGGCTTCTTTCACTAGTAATATGCATTTAAGTTTCCTTCTTGTCTGTTCTTGGCTTGATAGGATTTTTAAGTGTTGAATATTATTTCACTGCCTAAACATACCATGATCTATCTATTCATTTACCTACTGAAGAACATCTTAGTTGCTCCCAAGTTTTGGCAATTATGATTAAAGCTTCTATAAACATTGGTGTGCAGATTTTTGTGGGAACATACATTTTCAGCTTATTTGGTTAAATATCAAGGAGTGTGTTTACTGGATTGTATGACAAGAGTATATTTAGTTTTATAAGAAGTTGCCAAACTGTCTTCCAAAGTGGCTGCACCATCATGCATTCCCACCCCCAATGTATGAGTTGCTATTGGTCCACACCCTGGCCAGTGTTGTGTTGTCAGTGGTTTGGAATTTTGATATTCTAATAGACGTGTGGTGGTATCTCATTGCTGATTTAATTTGCAATTCCCTAATGACATATGATTTAAACGACATTTTATGTGTTCGTCTTTCACCTATATATCATCTTTTGTGAGGTGTCTGTTCAGATATTTTGCCATTTTGTAATTGGGCTTTTCATTTTCTTATTATTGAGTTTGAAGGATTCTTTATGTAGTTTTGATGGCAGTCCTTTCTCAAATATATCTTTTGAAAATATTTTCCCCCAGTCGGTGGCTTGTCTTCTCATTCTCTTTTCAGTGCCTTTCTCAGAGCAGAAGTTTTAAATTTTAGCAAAGTTCAACTTATTAGTAATTTCTTTTATGCATCATTCCTGTGATGTTGTATCTAAAAAGTAATTCCCAAACACAAGGCCATCTACATTTTCTCCTATGATATTTTCTAAATGTTTTATACAGTTTACATTAGGTGCCTAATATTTTTAGTTAACTTTTGTGAAGGGTGTAAGGTCTGTGTGTACACTCTCCTTTACAATATTATTTTTGCCCTTGATGTTCAGTTTTCCTGCATCATTTGTTGAAAAGACTCTTTTCCTCATTGGTTTGCCTTTACTCCGTTGTCAAAGATCAGTGTTTTACTTTAATCTGTTTCTTTTTATTTATTCTCTATATCCCAAATACCACTATGTACTGTATATATATTTTATAATTTTAACTTAACAAACTTGCTACTGTAGTAGCAGTAACTATCCAAGTAGCCAAGTCTTTCTCTTTGTATTTATTTTATTCCAAATTCATTTAGTTTCATTAGGTTCAAAACAGCAGCTAACTAGTGAAAGAGGTGAATGGAAAAACCAGCCATGCCTAAAAGGAGAGGAGTCTTATTTTTAAATGAAGAGTCACATATTGGTTACTATCTTGTAATAACTCTTAGTATTTCTGAATTTAAACTGTATGCTATAATCTAGAATGAATGTAGTGCGTTAGAGAGTGAGGAGTAAACTGAAAACTATGGAGGTTGCTGAGTTTTCATACAGTGGCATGGGAAACCTCTTCCACTAGATGCATTTTAAAGTGGCAGTGAGAAACCAAACAAATTTGCATTTGATATCATCCAAAAGAAAATCATTTTTCAGTGTTACAAAAGAAAACTAAATGTGGTAATTTTGTCACAATTAACTTAAAGCCAGTTAAGGTATCAGGAACAGATAATGTGACTGAGGTGGAATGCATGTCCAAGATTGTTAAAAATAAGACATGTAAGTAGTGAAATGTGATGTGGAAAAGGAGTGGTCTGGGAGTCAGTAAACCTAGGATCTAGAACCAATTATCTGTCACTTAGAGTCATCTCTCATTTATGTTATGTTTCCTCAACCATTAAATAGAGAATAAATAAGTAGTAATTTTTTTAGTCTTCAATTCTAAAGTTCAAAGCTGCTAGTACAAGAAAAGTCAAAGACAGTTCTGAGTTAATCTGGTTCAACTAGGTGTCTTAAGTGAATAAATTAAACACATGTTTACTTATAATTGAATACATTCTAATAAAATTATGTATAAGAAATGTAAATCTGAAGTGGAAGATAGAAGCAGACTTTTCCCACTGTTTAATTTTTTTTAAGTCAGTAGTAAACACAGATGCAAGAGATTGCAATGATTTGAATGTTTTCTTCATATACAAATTCATTATTTTATATTCTGCCTTTATTTTTTGAACTGTAACTCAATAACTTAAAATTATAGGATTTTAAAGTGAATAGAGGCTTTTCAAGTTCCATATCATCCCAACCTCAATTTAGGAAAGAGTAAACCAAGGTCCAGAAAAAAAAAAATGATTTGTACAGGATCACATGGTTAATTTAGGCAAGGCTAGAAGAACAAGCTGGATTTCCTGAACTTTGGCCCAGTGACTTTTCCACAATAAGTTTTAAATTCTCAGTAATTAGTATGTTTGAGTAAACCATTGATAAAATATTTTGTTTTATTTTGTAGAAATAAGTTTTGACATCTATTAATTCATTTTATCCTATTAACATTTTTGCTGTTATTAATATTATTATCTTTATTACACACACACTAGAACAGATTAAGTAATATGCCCAAAATCATATAATTAAAAAACAATGAAGTGTGAATTTAGCTTCACTTTTGCCTGACTCCAGATTCTAACTTATTTCAAGACATTATGTTAACTTCTTGAAGTTTCCATTGAGCTATCTATTCAAGTTATCATTCCATTTCAGAATGATAACATTCTGAAGGACACCTTAACTTACATCTTTGGTATTGCCTTTATCAAGATGTGGTATAAAGACCATCAAAATTTATGATTCTTTTTTGTACTGCTTCATCATGAGGCTTATGCTAGGCTATATACCACACTAAATGTTTGAGATGCATATAAATGATTGACTAAGCTTTGTATGGTTAATTACTTCAGAAGTTATTCACTCATTTTTTCACATTCTGAACAGATTTTTATTGTATTTGTGTGTGTGCACACGTATCAGAATTGTACTGATTTCCTTTTTACCCTATCAATCAACAATGTCTTAAATGCCAATCCAAAGCCCAATGTATAACTTTCACTGGAATCTTACCATCAACTTTCAGAATCAAAAGTTGTCACTAGAGGTTTCTCAATGCCTGTCTACTGCATTTCTAAATTAACAACAAATGCAGATTTGTCTGTGATGGCTCTTTTACTGCTGCATGCAGCTGGAGAAAAACCAACTGCCAAGGGAACTCAATTTTCTTTATCATCAACTTGACATTTGTTAACAGATGGCTTCTGGATACCATGGTAGTCTTCTTAATTTGTCTCTTTATATAGTGCTGCAAACACCCTTGGTTAATTGCCTGATTATTACGTTTAATTCTTTGTCAACAATATACATCCTTGTTTTGGAACATATCCTAGGAGATAAGTTATGAAAGGCAGGGATTTGAGGGTAGAACTGCTACCAGCCTTTTGAAACATAAAGTGGCACACCTGAGGGTAAGCAAATATGCTAAAAAATCCCCTGACTTAAAATCCAGTAGGCTTTCTCTGAAGTACATCATGTATCCAGAATACAGTGGATTAGCCTGAGCTAATGTTATACAAAAGAATAGTAGAAAGAATGTCAGCAAATAGGTGAATAAATAAATAAATAAATAAATGGTTAAAACACTCTAAGGCAAAACGTCTTTCCAATTGAACATAAACCTAAAGCTAACAGCAACTGAAGTCTATTTTTTTCTCTTTTTTAATATCTAAGTAAGTAGGATTTAAATATGACACTTGGGAGAGTGAAAATTTCTCCAGTGTTTCCAAGGGGATGCAAAAATACGCTTAAAATTGATTGACTCTGTCAGCATTCTTTTAAGTGCAAATATACACCTTTCTTTTCTTTGCTTTGGAAATCCAAAGAAATGAGCAAACTTAAAATCTGTATAGATCGAGAGCTCTGATTCAATTAGAAAACAAAATACATAGTATTATATATAGTACTGTGCACATATGCATACTTTTATATACACAAGATGTAGAATTCAATGTACAATAAATGAGTGCATTTATCAATATAAAATCACCTCATGTTGTCAATCCTAAGAGTAGCATATTGACCACACAAACATATCAATTAAAACCACTATTAATTTTGATTTTTAATCTTAGTTCTTTATTTTCGTTGCTAAGTGGTATGGCTGTCTTGAAAAATAATGTGAAATTATAGTCCTATTCTTTCAATAAAATAAATTACTCATGACTGTCCTACATTAAGATTTTTAAATAGATTCAAAAGATGGACTCAGTGGAATCAGAAAACCCTCAGAATAGTACTTTTGCTGTTATTATAGAAGAAGATCTGAGCTAATATTGCTAGTAATGAATATTCTATTGAAGTTTATGCTGCCACCTATGGGGAATGAAAATTCTTAGTAATTAATCTAAAATGTAGAAATTACTGTTGCCAATTATGAATGAAAATTGAAACATCTAAGTGAATTTTATTACTATTTGACTGTCAAAGGAAAACCTATTTGGAGAAAGCTGTAAGTTCTTGTATTGTTCCTTTTAAAACCCAAATGTGATAGGTGCCCATGGAAATTTATCTACATAATCAAAAAGGGTCATTTCTAAGGGATTACTTAAGTGTCTAAATTGAGTATTTGCAATCAAGTAATTAAAAGTAATATAAACTGAATTAACTGCATTTATTGTGAAAACTTATGTGAGTTGATTTAATATCTCTGTCCATTTTTTCATATTCTTTTCATTTTTGCCTCTTTTAACATGTACTGTCTTGTTCAAACTGGGGAGTAAATGAAACTAGTTTACAAACTAGTTACTGGGTTACAAACCCCCAGTCTATTAATATAGTAATATAGTAAAATGAAAGAGAAAAACCTTTGGATTAAGGAAGGTCATTGGTTGAAATTCACACTCTGTAATTTGCTATTTATACCACACAAGAAAGTATAATTGAGTCCGAGTTTTCATCAAAAAGTAGAACTTGTACTACCCATTTTATAGAAATGCTGTAAGAAACATGAGTTTCTTCTATTGCTGACCAAAATGCCTGACACAAAATGATTATTAAAAAAATTTGTATTCTTTTCTTCCAAAATACAGTATCTGCTATATCATGAACATCCAGAAAACTGAGTCATAACTCACCTGGTAAGATATAGGGTAAACCAGAGTGTAAGACATCTGGGTGAGTAGGATGAGAAGTAGGAACGATCTTGTTGAACTGTGTCAGTGAGTGCAGCAAACAGACTCAAAGGTGGCCCACCCATGGTTCCCATGCACATCTTTGTGTGATCCCCTCCCTTTGAGTGTAAAATGGGAGCTATGACTTTCTTCTAATCAATAGAATAGGATAAAGGTGATGAAATGTGATGTTTGTCGTTATGTTATATAATACACCCTTTCTGGCTTTGGAGAAGTACATAGCCATTTTGGGAGAACCAGAAGGCAAGGAACCAAGGGACACTTACAGGAGCTGAAGGTAACTTCCAACCAACCTCCAGCAAGAAGTCAGGCTTTCAGTCATACAATCACAAGGAAATGAATTGTTCCATCAACCTGAGTGCGTCTAGAAGGTGACTCTTCCCTAGTTGACCCACCAGATGAGAATCCATCTTTGGTCAATACGCTAATTTCATCTTTACAGCAGACCTAGTTAAGATGTACCTGGTTTCCTGACCCACAGACACTGTAAGATGATAAATGTATTCATTTTAACCTTCTAAACTTATGCTACAGATTACCAATAGAAAAGCGAATCTACTGGGTTTTCTTGAATAAGTTAGATTTTTGTTCCTTTATTATTCTGTACACCTTTAAAATTGTAAAAATCTAATTTATGAGTCTGAATTTTTGAAAAAAATTAAATTACAAAACTTTACACAACGTAAATGAAATATTCCTCCTACTCTACAAACCTATATTATGCTCCCTCAGAGCCAATTGCTATGTTCCATATCGTTTTCACCCCGGGTGAAATGATTTTCCAAACTCATAAGTATACATGAAGATTTAAAAGTGATTTAATTTTATGTCTTTTCTAATATTTATAATATACAAAAGTGAAATAGTGATTAATTGGCCCTTAAGTTTGAAGAGATTTCAGAGCTAATTTAACAAACTGTATTATATTTTGTAACATTAAATCTTACATTTTATGGTCTATCTGTGGAAACTGAAGGAAAAGGAAAGCATGAGCTCAGCCAATGGAAGACTATTTTTAGTAAATCTAGGTAATTTTGCAATATTGCTACTACCTGGCCATGTAGCTTCACACAAACCACTTTCTCTGTTTAGACTCTTAATTTACACATTGCAGATTTCAAGTTATGTGTTTTTAGGCACCTGTGTGTTATCCTTTGTGTGTGTTTTGCCTTTCACAATGTTGACTAGTAACTTATAAACCTGACTGATCATAAAATCATACTCCAAGTTTGTTACTATTATTATGATTTGTATTATTAACGCAGATAACTGGTCATCATGCCTAGGTATTCTTCTTCAGTGAATTTGGGATATGGTTATGGAATTTATAAGTCAAGATATTTTCACAGGTACTTCTCACTACCTTGATTGGAAAACAATAATTTAGATATATGTATGTTATCTAAACTATAAATATAAACATAAAATATCTAAATTATAAAATACATCTTTCAGTGTTATTTTATCAACATACATTAACATACGTATAACACTGTTTGAAGGAGAGTGATCTGAAATTCACCATAAGCAACATGACAAGGACAGCAACCACTGCAGCTATGAGCTATATTAAGAGGCAATTACAAAGCACAGTGTAGGAAGTCTTTATTTAATTTTGACCCTCATTTTCCATTTGCCTTGTATTTTATTTGTTCTTGGTCTTGGTATCCTTAACAAAGCACATCTTTTCTTTGTATCATATCCATAAGTCTTTCTGGTTCACTTGAAATGCCTGGTACTGGGAAGATATGAGAGTTCTTTGGAATTGTTTAGAGTATACAGTCTTCCTTCCTTGTCTTTGGCTTCTTTTTCCCTTGGTGGGTCAAACCTGGGAGCTGACAGCTTCATCTGGTACCCTAATGCAATCAAGTTCTTTAGCAGTATTTTTTGCTCAAAAGCTGTTTTTTGACTCATACATTGTTAATGTATGTTAATTTTATTTCACAAATACATTCTTCAGGCAAAGTAAGAGTGCCTCCACTTTGTCATTAATATGCATTTTTTTGACTCTACATGACCAAAGAATGAAGGAGGGAATGGGCTATTCCATAGTTACAGAGACCGAAGCAATGATAGGAGCATCTCACCTGGAATGTAAGAGGCTGTACCTGCCTTTCTCTCATCTTCCTGAACCTAATTCCTTTAGTTAGATAGGTAGCTAGATAGCTAGCTAGATAAATATAATGCAAAAACTACAAAATTCTCTTTTAAGTGTAAAACTTTTTGATTTTTTAGTATACTCACAGAGCTGTGTAATTATCACCACTCTAATTTTAGAACATTTTTACAACTCCAAAATGAAACTCCATATCCATTTGTACTGTCTCCAACTCTCTCCCCCAGCCTCTGGCAACCACTAATATATACACTGTCTCTATAGGTTTACTTATTCTGTAAATTCCATATAAATGAAATCACACAGTATGTGGTCGTTCGTTAATGCCTTATTTCGCTTAAGATGTTTTGAAGGTTTATCCATATCGTAGCATATACTAGCACTTTACTGCTTTTTATGGAAAAATAATACTGCACATCATGGGTATATCATATTTTATTTATCCATTCATTAGTTAATAGGCTTTGGGTTGTTGCCATGTTTTTACCATTATAAATAATGTCATGATGACTAGTCATCTGCAAGGTTTTGTATGGACATACGTCTTTATTTTTCTTGAATATATACTCAGGAATGGAATTGCTTGTATAAATGGTAACTCCATGTCCAACATTTAGGAGAAATGCCAAACTGTTTTCCAAAGTAGCTGTACTATTTTACATTCACAGAAGCAACGTACCAGAATTGTAATTTTTTCACACTCTGTCAAGACTTATTGACTTTTAATATTAACCATTTTAGTGAGTGAAATTGGTATCACATTGTGGTTTGTATTTGAAATTATCTAATGACTAATGATATTTAAAATCTTTGCACATGGCCATTGATCATTTGTCTCTCTTTTTGGAACTTACGGTGATATTTTTCTTCTTTGGAAAAACATCTATTCAAAATATTTGTCCTTTTTAAGTTGTATTGTATTTTTATTGTTAATTTATAAGAGTTCTTTATATAATCTGGATATGATTCTCATGTCTTTTCTCATTTTCAATGGTTCCTTTGAATAAAACAATTTTAATTTTGATGGAATTCAATTTATTTGCCTTTTCTTGCATTACTTGTGCTTTTGATATCATATCTAAAAATTCTTTGGCTAATCTCAAATCATAAAAACTTACAGTTAGGATTTCTTCTCAGAGGTTTATAGTTTTGGCTCTTTCATTGAGTCCTGTGATCCATTTGGACTTAATATTTCTTATGATATGAGGTAGAGGGTACAGGCTGATTCTTTGGCATGTTTATGTGCAGGTCTCCCAGGACAATTTATTGAAGAGATTATGCTTTCATGATTGAATTGTCTCAGAATCCATGTCAAAAGTCAATTGCTCATAAATTGATATTTATGTTAGCCTTTCTATATTTACCACGTGTATGTTTCTTTCTATATGTACCAAATTTTCTTGATTACTAGCTTTGTAGTAAGTCTTATAATTGAAAAGTGTGTGTCTTCAAACTGATAGATGCAGGCAAGGGTGAGTACCTGGTGAAACCCCACCTTCAAGCCAAAAAGTTTGAAACCCTTGGCCCAACGTGAGAACTTCTATCCCTGTTTGCCTGCTCTCTACCAATTAGTTCTTTCTGAATAATGTCTTTTTATGAATCAAATGTTGCCTTTTCTAAAACTACCTATGGCCTGCCCTGCCCCCCCATCCTGTGGCTATGAAAGACCGCAGATTCTGTTGCTAGAAGAGAGAAGCAGCTTGAGTGGAGAGAGGTGACTTGACTTCACAGGTGTGGCTTGACTTTAGAGGAGAGAGGGCTTAACTGCCTGCAGATAGCCGAACTGCAGAAAAGATTACCTGCCCATCCCATCTCCTCTCCAGCTCCTCTCTTCCCTGAAAGCCATTCCCACTGCTAAATAAATCATCCTCCTCCACCATCTTTCAAGTGTCCACACAACCTCATTCCTTTTGGATGCTGGACAAGAGCTCAGGACCCACCAAGTGCAGGTACTCAAAAAAGGCTGCTGTCACATTAGCCCTTTATCCTTGCTGGTAGAGGGCAGCTGCCCCATGTGATGAGGCAAAGGGCCCACTAAGCTGATAACACACTACGGTCCATGGACAGTGGAGATAAGAGAGCATTGTAACACAACTTCTGAGGCTGCAGGGGTCACAGGCACCCCCACCTGGGTGCCGCCACAGGGCCCACATGGAGCCTGCTCCTGCAGGCACCCAAAGCAGCCAGCCAGATCCCGCACTCGCTCGCTGAAGCGCTCCCTCCTGCAAGAGGTTGAGTGCTGCGGGTCGAGTAAACCGAGGACCCCATTGAAAGACGGATGAAAAGATTGAGAAAAAATCCTGCATCAAAACTTTGTTCTTCTTTATCAAAGTGGTTTTGGCTATACTGGGAACACTTGAATCACCATATAAATTTTAGGTTAAGTTTTTCAATTTCAATTAAAAATGCAACTGAGATTTTGAAAAGGATAGCTTTGAATGTATAGGTTAAGTTGGGAAGAATTGGCCTTATTTATCAATATTGAATTGTGCAATCCATGAAGATGGATTGTAGTTTTTATTTAGATATTCTTGACTTCTTTCTTCAGCATCTTATAGATTTTTTTGCCTAGAGATACGGTGCATATTTTGTTAGATGTGAAAGCAATAGAGTTTTGTATGTGGACTTTGTATCCTGGGACCTGCCAATACTCAATAGTTAGTTCCAAGTTATTTGCACATTTATTTGGAATTTTCTGCAAAGAAAATCATATCATCTGCAAATAAAGACTTTTATTTTTTGCTTTTCAATATGTATATTGTTCATTTCTTTTTATTGTCTATTACCCTAGTTAGGATTTCCAGTACAATACTGAATAGGAATGGTGAAAGAAGAGACCATTATATTGTTGTCAGCTTAGGTGGACACTGTTCAGTTTTATATTAAGTATGATATTAACTGTAGGTTTGCTGTTGATGTTACAATTAATTTAATATGCTGCTAAATTTGGTTTGCTAGTATTTTATTGACAATTTTTGAATCTATGCTCACAGGAGAATTGGTGTGTAGCTTTCTTTTCTGTGATGTCTTTGTCTGGTTTTGTTATTAGGATAATATTAGCCTAAGAGAATGACTTGAGACATGTTCCTAGTGCTTCTACTATTTGAAAAAAACTATGAGAAAAGTTGATAATAATTCTTCTTTAAATGTTTAGTAGGAGTCACCAATGAAGACATCTCGGACTAGGGTTTCTCTCTGGAAAGTTTTTAAGTTACAAATTTAACCTCTTGTAGTTTTATTCAGATTTTGTTTTTCTTCTTGAGAGTGTTTCCGTTGTTCATTCCTTTCTAGGAAACTTTCTATTTGACTTTGTTGGCATATAATTGAACATGGTATTCTTGTAATTATTTCCTATTTCTATAAAGTCAGTAATAGTGGCTTCTCCTTAATTCCTGATTTCAGTAATTTGATTATTTTCTATTTTTTTCTTGGCAAATCTAATAAAAAATTAGTAAACCAGCCTTTGATTCTGCAGATTCCTCTTTTTTCTATTAATTATTTAATTCACATCTATCATAATCTTTATTATTATCTTCTTTGTCCTTGCTTTGGGTTCACTTTACTCTTTTTTTTCTCATTTCTTAATGTGGAAAGTTAAATTAATTTGATATCTTTCTTTTAATTTAGATGCATGCATAAATATAAATTTTTCTCTAAGCACTATTTTTACTGAATTTCTTAAGTTCTGGGATGTTGTTTATTCATCTTCATACATCTCCAACTATTTTGTAATCTCCCTTTTGTTTAACCTATTGGGAATTTGAGTGCATTGTTTAATCTCCAAATATTGTTTAAATTATCAAATTTGTTTCTTATTCCAATTTGTTGTGGGAATAGAACGTACATTTTATGATTTCTCTTATGTTAATTTGTATGATTTCTATCATTTTAAATTTATTAAGATTTGTTTTATGGCCTGATGTATGTTTTTTTTTAAAGAATGTTCTTGGTGTACTTCGGAAGAATGTGTTGTTCTCTGTTGTTAGGTGGAGGGTTTTAAAGATGTTTGTTGAGTATTCTTGGTTTATAGTGTTGTTGAGTCTTCTATTTCCTTGTCAATCTTCTGACTAATAGTCCCATTCATTATTTCAAATGATGTATTATAGTTTCCAACTATTATTGTAGAATTGTTTATTAACTTCTTCACTTATGTTAGTTTTTGATTTCTGTATTTTGGGGGATCCATTGCTAAGTCTATATATGCTACTTCTTAGTCCATTTGTGCTTCCATAGCAAAATATCTAAAACTGAGTAATTTATAGAGAACATGGATTTATTTCATACAATTGTGGAGGCTATGAAGTCCAGGATCAAGGTGCCAACATTGCTGCCTGATGAGAGCTGCTCTCTGCTTCCAAAATGGTGCCTTGTTGCTACGTCCTCACACGGCTGAGGGAGGAAGGCAAAAAAGCATCCCTGAACATTGAGTTATTTTATAAAGGTGCTAACCTCATCCATGATGTTGGAGTCCCTATGATTTATTCACCTCCAAAAGGCCACATCTCTTAATACTGTTACATCGAGGACTAAGTTTCAACATAAATTTTGGAGGGGACACGATTATTTAAACCATAGCAGCTTATAATTGTTATGTCTTCCCAATGAATTATTCATTTTTTATTATAAAATGTTAGTCTAGTAAAAGTTTTGTCTCAAAGTCTATTGAACCTTGTATTAGTCCATTTGCACATTGATGATGAAGACATACTCAAGACTAGGCAATTTACAAAAGGAAGAGGTTTATTGGACTGACAGTTCCACATGGCTGGGGAGGCCTCACAATCATGGTGGAAGGTGAATGGCAAGGAGCAGCAAGTCATGTATTACATGGATGGTGACAGTCAAAGAAAGAGCTTGTGTGGGGAAACTCCCTTTTTTTTTTTTTTTTTTTTTGAGACGGAGTCACGCTCTGTCGCCCAGGCTGGAGTGCAATGGCACAGTGGCGCGTGATCTCAGCTCACTGCAAGCTATGCCTCCCGGGTTCATGCCCTTCTCCTGCCTTAGCCTCCCAAGTAGCTAGGGCTACAGGCACCCGCCACCACGCCCGGCTAATTTTTGTATTTTTAGTAGAGACGGGGTTTCACTGTGTTAGCCAGGATGGTCTTGATCTCCTGACTTCATGATTCACATGCCTCGGCCTCCCAAAGTGCTGGGATTACAGGCATGAGCCACTGCGCCCGGCCAGGAAACTCCGATTTTTAAAACCATCAAATCTCATGAGATTAATTCACTATCATGAGAACAACACAGAAAAAACCCACCCCTCCATAATTCAATAACCTCCCACCTGGTTCCTTCCACAACATATGGGAATTGTGTGAGTTAAAATTCAAGATGAGATTTGGGTGGGGACAGAGCCAACCCATATCATTCCTCCCCTGAACCCTCCCAAATCTCATGCCCTCACATTTCAAAACCAATCATGCCTTCCCAACAGTCCCCCAAAGACTTAACTCATTTCAGCGTTAACTCAAAAGTCCACAGTCCAACCTCTCATCTGAGACAAGGCAAGTCCTTTCTACCTATGAGCCTGTAAAATCAAAAGGAAGTTATTTACTTCCTACTTACAATGGGGATACAGTCATTTCAAATGGGAGAAATTGGCCATAACACAGGGACTACATGCCCCAGGTAAGTCTGAAATCCAGCAGGGCAGTCAAATATTAAAGCCCCAAGATGATCTCCTTTGACTCCATATCTTGCATCTGGCTCATGCTGATGCAAGAGGTGGGTTCCCATGGTCTTGGGCAGCACCACCCCTGTGGCTTTGCAGGGTACAGCCTCTCTCCCAGCTGCTTTTACAGGATGGTGTTCAGCGTCAGCAGTTTTTCCAGGCACACAGTGCAAGCTGTCAGTGGATCTACCAATCTGGGGTCTGGAGGATGATGGCTCTCTTCTCACAGCTCCATTAGGTGTGCTCCAGTAAGGATTCTGTATGGGGGCTCTAAGCCCACATTTCCCTTCTGCCCTGCCCTATCAGAGGTTCTCCATGAGGGCCTCGCCCCTGCAGCAAACATCTGCCTGGATATCTAGGCATTTCCATACATCCTCTGAAATCTACAGGGAGGGTCCCAAACCTAAATTCTTGACTTCTGTGCACCCACAGTCTCAACACCACATGGAAACTACGAAGGCTCAAATAGATGCAATAAAAAATGATAAAGGGGATATCACACTGATCCCACAGAAATACAAACTACCATCACAGAATACTACAAACACCTCTATGCAAATAAACTAGAAAATCTAGAAGAAATGGATAAATTCCTTGAGGCTTACACTCTCCCAAGACTAAACCAGGAAGAAGTTGAATCTCTGAATAGACCAATAACAGGATCTGAAATTGTGGCAATAATCAATAGCTTACCAATCAAAAAGAGTCCAGGACCAGATGGATTCACAGCCGAATTCTACCAGAGGTACAAGGAGGAACTGGTACCATTCCTTCTGAAACTATTCCAATCAATAGAAAAAGAGGGAATCCTCCCTAACTCATTTTATGAGGCCAGCATCATCCTGATACCAAAGCTGGGCAGAGACACAACCAAAAAAGAGAATTTTAGACCAATATCCTTGATGAACATTGATGCAAAAATCCTCAATAAAATACTGGCAAACAGAATCCAGCAGCACATCAAAAAGCTTATCCACCATGATCAAGTGGGCTTCATCCCTGGGATGCAAGGCTGGTTCAATATACGCAAATCAATAAATGTAATCCAGCATATAAACAGAACCAAAGACAAAAACCACATGATTATCTCAATAGATGCAGAAAAGGCCTTTGACACAATTCAACAACCCTTCATGCTAAAAACTCTCAATAAATTAGGTATTGATGGGATGTATCTCAAAATAATAAGAGCTATCTATGACAGACCCACAGCCAATATCATACTGAATGGGCAAAAACTGGAAGCATTCTCTTTGAAAACTGGCACAAGACAAGGATGCCCTCTCTCACCACTCCTATTCAACATAGTGTTGGAAGTTCTGGCCAGGGCAATTAGGCAGGAGAAGGAAATAAAGGGTATTCAATTAGGAAAAGAGGAAGTCAAATTGTCCCTGTTTGCAGACGACATGATTGTATATCTAGAAAACCCCATTGTCTCAGCCCAAAATCTCCTTAAGCTGATAAGCAACTTCAGCAAAGTCTCAGGATACCAAATCAATGTACAAAAATCACAAGCATTCCTATACACCAATAACAGACAAACAGAGAGCCAAATCATGAGTGAACTCCCATTCACAATTGCTTCAAAGAGAATAAAATACTTAGGAATCCAACTTACAAGGGATGTGAAGGACCTCTTCAAGGAGAACGACAAACCACTGCTCAATGAAATAAAAGAGGATACAAACAAATGGAAGAACATTCCATGCTCATGGGAAGGAAGAATCAATATCGTGAAAATGGCCATACTGCCCCAGGTAATTTATAGATTCAATGCCATCCCCATCAAGCTACCAATGCCTTTCTTCACGGAACTGGAAAAAACTACTTTAAAGTTCATATGTAACCAAAAAAGAGCCCGCATTGCCAAGTCAATCCTAAGCCAAAAGAACAAAGCTGGAGGCATCACGCTACCTGACTTTAAACTATACTACAAGGCTACAGTAACCAAAACAGCATGGTACTGGTACCAAAACAGAGATATAGATCAATGGAACAGAACAGAGCCCTCAGAAATAACGCCACATATCTACAACTATCTGATCTTTGACAAACCTGACAAAAACAAGCAATGGGGAAAGGATTCCCTATTTAATAAATGGTGCTGGGAAAACTGGCTAGCCATTTGTAGAAAACTGAAACTGGATCCCTTCCTTACACCTGATACAAAAATTAATTCAAAATGGATTAAAGACTTAAACGTTAGACCTAAAACCATAAAAACCCTAGAAGAAAACCTAGGCATTACCATTCAGGACATAGGCATGGGCAAGGACTTCATGTCTTAAACACCAAAAGCAATGGCAACAAAAGCCAAAATTGACAAGTGGGATCTAATTAAACTAAAGAGCTTCTGCACAGCAAAAGAAACTACCATCAGAGTGAACAGGCAACCCACAAAATGGGAGAAAATTTTCGCAACCTACTCATCTGACAAAAGGCTAATATCCAGAATCTACAATGAACTCAAACAAATTTACAAGAAAAAAACAAACAACTCCATCAAAAAGTGGGCAAAGGACATGAACAGACACTTCTCAAAAGAAGACATTTATGCAGCCAAAAAACACATGAAAAAATGCTCACCATCACTGGCCATCAGAGAAATGCAAATCAAAACCACAATGAGATACCATCTCACACCAGTTAGAATGGCAATCATTAAAAAGTCAGGAAACAACAGGTGCTGGAGAGGATGTGGAGAAATAGGAACACTTTGACACTGTTGGTGGGACTGTAAACGAGTTCAACCATTGTGGAAGTCAGTGTGGCAATTCCTTAGGGATCTAGAACTAGAAATACCATTTGACCCAGCCATCCCATTACTGGGTATATACCCAAAGGACTGTAAATCATGCTGCTATAAAGACACATACACACGTATGTTTATTGCAGCACTATTCACAATAGCAAAGACTTGGAACCAACCCGAATGTCCAACAATGATAGACTGAATTAAGAAAATGTGGCACATATACACCATGGAATACTATGCAGCCATAAAAAATGATGAGTTCATGTCCTTTGTAGGGACATGGATGAAATTGGAAATCATCATTCTCAGTAAACTATTGGAAGGACAAAAAAACAAACACTGCATGTTGTCACTCATAGATGGGAATTGAACAATGAGAATGCATGGACACAGGAAGGGGAACATTGCACTCTGGGGACTGTTGTGGGGTGAGGGGAAGGGGGAGGGATAGCATTAGGAGATATACCTAATGCTAAATGACGAGTTAATGGGTGCAGCACACCAGCATGGCACATGTATACATATGTAACTAACCTGCACATTGTGCACACGTACCCTAAAACTTAAAGCATAATAATAAAAAAAAAAAAAAAAGAAAGAAACTACCAAGGCTTGGGGCTTGCATCCTCTGAAGCCAAAGCTTGATCTTTACCTTGGCACCTTTTAGTCATGGCTGGAGGAGCTAGGATGCAGGATACCAAGTCCCTAGAATGCAGACAGCACAGAGACCCTGGGCCTGGCCCACAAAACCATGTTTACCTCCTAGGCCTCTGTGTGTGTGATGGGAGGGGGTCCATGAAGATGTCTGACATGCCCTTTAGACATTTTCCCTATTGTTTTGGGGAATAAAATTTGCTCCTCATTAATTATGCAAATTTCTGCAGCCAGCTTGAATTTTTCCTCAGAAAATGGGATTTTCTTTTCTATCCCATTGTCAGGCTGCAAATTTTCTGAATTTTTGTGCTCTGCTTCTCTTATAAAACTGAATGCCTTTAACAGGACCCAAGTCACCTGTAAATTCTTTGCTGCTTAGAAATTTCTCCTACCAGATACCCGGAATCATCTCTCTCGAGTTCGAAGTTCCACAAATCTCTAGGATGGGACAAAATGCTGCCAGTCTCTTTGCTGAAACATAACAAAAGTCATCTTTGCTCCAGTCCCCAACAAGTTCCTCATCTTTCATCTGAGACCACTTCAGCCTAGACCTTATTGTTCATATCACTATCAGCATTTTTGTTAAAGCCATTCAACAGGTCTCTAGGAAGTTCCAAACTTTCCACCATTTTCCTGTCTTCTTCTGAGCCCTCCAAACTATTCCAACCTCTGCTTGTTACCCAGTTCCAAACTCGCTTCTTCGTTTTTGGGCATCTTTTCAGCAATGCCCCACTCTACTGGTACCAATTTACTATATTAGCCCCTTTTCACGTTGCTGATAAACACATACCCGAGACGGGGCAATTTACAAAAGAAAGAGGTTTTTTTGGGCTTACCATTCCATGTGGCTTGGGAGGTCTCACAATCATGGTGGAAGGTGAAAGGCAACGAGGAGCAAGTCACATTTTAAGTGGATGGCGACAGGCAAAGAGAGAGCTTGTGTAGGGAAACTCCTATTTTTCAAACCATCAGATCTCATGAGACTCATTTACTAACAGGAGAACAGTGCAGAAAAGACTCACCCCCATGATTCAATGACTTCCCACAGGGATCCTCCCATGACATGTGGGAATTGTGGTAGTTACAATTCAAGGTGAGATTTGGGTGGGGATGTAGCCAAATCATATTAAACCTGATATTAATATAACCATTCAGCTCTCTTTTGGTTAATGTTTGCATTGTATATAGGTTTTCATGCTTTTTCTTTCAATCTCTTTTTATGTTTGATTATAAAGCATGTCTCTTGTAGATAGGAATTGGTACTTTATTTTTTCAAATTTATTCTGTCAATTTCTGCCTGTGATGGAAGTGCCTAATCCACTTATGCTTAATATTAATTCCCTTGTTATTTTATTGTACTTTGGGTTATTTTTTAATTGTTGCCCTGGGGATTATAAGCAGCATATTAACTTTCATCAGTTATGTTTGATTAATATCAAGTTAGTTTTAATAAAATACAAAAACTGTGGATCTAAATGCTGGATATAGAATTCTTATTTGTTCATTTTAAAAATTTTAAAAAATGTTTGTGGGTATATAGTAGGCATATGTATTTATGGGGTACATGTGATGTTTTGATACAGGCATGCAATGTCAAATAAGCACATTATGAAGAATGGGGCATCCATCCCCTCAAGTATTTATCCTTTGAGATACAAACAATTCAATTATTGACTGTTAGTTGAGAGTCTCTTTTTATCCAGTAATTGAATATATCATCCCATTGCCTACTGACTTCCATTGCTACTAATGCAAAGTCAGCCCTTAATCTTATTGATGATCCCTTATGTGTGATATCTTCTTCTTCTTGATTTCTCTCTGCCTTTGACCCTTGTCAATTTGACTATAATGTGTCTGAGTGTGGATGTCTTTGAGTTTATTACTTGGATTCATTGAGCTTCTTAAATGTGTAGATTAATGTTCTTTATCAATTTTGGAAAATTTCAGCTATTATTCTGTATAATATTCTTTCTTCCTTTTTCTCTTTTTTCTCCTTGACTACCATTATGCATAGGTTGGTACATTTGATGGTGTCACACAGTTTTCTGACACTTCCTTAATTATATACATTTCTTTTTTCTTCCCATTCCTCAGAAATAATTGAGAAATCTCAGTTGACCTATGTTCAAGTTTGTTGTTTCTTTCTCCTGTCAGCTCAGATCAGCTGTTGAGCACTTCTAGTGAATTTGCATTTAGTAATCTTGCTTTTCAACTAAATAATTTATACTTTGTTCTTTTTATTGTGTCTCTTGATTGATATTATCTATGTGGTGAGGCATAGTTCTCATACTTTCATTTAATTCTTCAGATATGGCTTCCTTTAGTTTTTATTTTTTGAGTATATTTATAACAGCAGAATTAAATATTTGTTTAATAAGTCCAACATCTGATTTTCCTCAGGGACAGTTTCTATTAACTCCTTTGTTTTTTCTTTCTTGTGTATAGGTAATATTTTTTGTTTCTCTACGTTTCTCACATGTGTGTGTGTGTGTGTGTAAAAATGAACATTTGCAATAATCTAATGTGAAACTTTGGAAAAGAGATTCCTGTTTCTCTCCAGGTTTTGTTGTTGCTGTTTGTTTGTTTAGTGACTTTCCTGGACTAATTCTTTAAAGTCTATATTTTTTCATTGCATGTTGCCATTGAAGTCTCTGTTCCAGTTAACTTAGTGGTCAACAAAGAGTGTACAGAAACTTTCTTAAATTCCTTAAATCAGTAAATCTCACAACCTTTGTAGAAGGTATCTGTGTGTATATTGGGGGGGGTGGGGTGACTTTAGCTCTTCAGGGGTTTACAATTATGCCTTATCCTTCATTTCCAATTTGCGCAGATCCTTGAGGTCAACTAGAGGTGACTGTGCAGGGCACTTTCAGGTGTTTCTTGGCATAGAAATAAACACAGCATACTTGGGAGCTTATCAAAATCCCACATGTGTGTCTCATTACACTTATTTTCCTTTTAGGTTTGTTGACTACTCTCTTCTTTGGCCCACCTGGTATGCCTGCCTCAGGCAACTTCAGTGTTAAATAATTTGCGCTGAGTGTTTTTCAAAAACACTCTAGAGTAGAGCTGTCTTCACTGAGCAAGCTGCTAGTCAGGTCAAACAATGAAAAGCCTTGCAAGTGACTCCCTGAGATCTTTCAGGCAGGTCAAATAGTGGCAGTTCTTTGGGAAAGGGGCTTTATGTAGGCTGCACATCCACTTTGCTTCAACAGTGGCTGTTGAGCTTCTGGGTTTTGAGGCTTTGCCGGTGATGTCAAGAGGAAAATATGATGGGGTAAGTTAAAACGCCATAAAGTTCACTTTTCTTATTGAGATTTACCATTTTTCTCCCTAAACAAATGTTTTGTGGATTGTTTAGTCTCTTTATTAACTTCCAGAGTTCTGAAAAAGTTGATTTTGACATTTTTCTAGTGCTTTTATTAATTTTCACCAAGGAGTAATTTTTTCGGAGCTCTTTAGTCTTTCATTCCAGAGGTGCTTTTCTCTTCCTAACTCATTTCTAAGGTAAAAAATAATAAGTCTCTCCTTACATGTAGGAATTTGAAATGATTGATTTCAAATTATTTTCAAATAATTATTTGAAATTATTGACCCCAAATTGTATTAATAGGAAAGAACTTGGTAGATAATTCAGAGTAAGCCTTAATCACAAAACTGAGCAGCAAAGCAAACCTCTTCATTTACTAGGCTAGTCCAGGAACACTACCAGTGCTCTGTGACTCACAACTCCACGGAGCAAAGAATACAATAAACATAACTGAGTATTCAAAGTTTATATATGGTAGCTCTGGTTTTGTTGGTATGATTTTTCAGGCCCATCATTTTACTGCTTAAAATATGCACCTTGCTTATTTAAATGAACTGCATATATCTGTATTCTATTCTCATTACTAATTAGTTAGATTAGTTCTCAGTATGAATAAACCCCTCCATTAGACTGTATTTTCTTCTAGAGTTGGACCCTCAATTTTTTTTTTTTTTTTTTTGACGGAGTCTCACTTTGTCACCCAGGCTGGAGTGCAGTGGCTCAATCTTAGCTCACTGCAAGCTCCGTCTTCCAGGTTCAGGCCATTCTCCTGCCTCAGCCTCCTGAGTAGCTGGGACTACAAGCACCCACCACCATGCCTGGCTAATTTTTTTGGTATTTTTTTAAGAAGAGACGGGGTTTCACCGTGTTAACCAGGACGGTCTCCATCTTCTGACCTCGTGATCCGCCTGCCGCGGCCTCCCAAAGTACTGGGATTATGGGCATGAGCCACTGCATCAATGTACTTTATTTTTAATGCTTCATGACGTGTAGAGTGCCTGGTACTTTTTCTTAATTAACCAATTCAGGAAATATACCAAGGACTTAGTACATACTAGTCTCTGTGAATTATTCCAGGGACATAAGATGAAAAGTCTACTTTTGACGACCTCATGTCTCTTAGAATTTTAATGAATATTTTTCATTTATGTAATTAGCACATTATATTACTGCATGAGGTATTTCATTTTTCTGCATCCAACTGGCTCCCAGTGGTGGCCAGAGAGACAAAGTGAGAGACCATGACAGAGCATTGAATGTACGGAATCACTGTCTAAGAAAGTATTAGAGTTAATCAAGGTTTGCTTAATGTGTACATTAATGAAAAGTTATTCATCGCTCAGAAATCCATAGAAAGACTTGTTCTAGGTATTGAAATTATTACTACATTAAACTGAAATACATCAGTTAACTCTTAAAATAATGAGCATATAAGTATGAATAAACAAAATAACATGGTAAGGAAATTAGATATACATTAATAGTTATTAGATATAAATTAATAAAAATATTTTTGGTGTCCTACACAAAGTTTTGTCATTAAAAATGTCCACCTTACACGTAAATGACTATATTCTGCAATTAAAAGAGACAGAAAACATTACAGCATTTTGTATTGTTATTTTTTCTTTAAGAGCAGAGTCAAGAATATGGTATTAGAGTTAGTATTTCCTAATAATTGTCATATTTCAAATCATATTCCCATGGTTTTATAGGGTAGTATAGTTGTGTACGTGAAGTGGATGTACAGCATAAGCTGCTATAACAAAATACCGTGGATTGAGTGGCTTAAACAACAGACATTTCTCATAGTTCTGGAGGCTAAGATATTCAGGATCAAGGTGGTAATAAATTTGGTTCTAGGTGATGGCCGTCTTTCTGATTCGCATACATACATGTTACCTTCTCATTTTATCCTCACATTGGGAGAGAGGAAGGGAGCTCTGGCCTCTTTCTCTCCTCATAAAGACTCTAATTTCATTCTGAGGGCTCCATGCTCATGACCTCATCTAAACCTGATTGGCTTCCAAAGACTATGCCTCTATCACATTTCATGTTAGAGTTTCAACATACGGATGTAGGGGGTGGCAAATATAAACATTCAGTATATAACAAAGCACAAGGGCAATAAACATCTAGAGGATTTTTCTTGAACATCAATATTTTGTGAGACATTGACAGAAGCAGATAATAATCAGATAGCCAAGTAAATGAAAGGCACCAGCTTGGTCCTTGAATTTAGTGTTCAATGTAATGTTGAGATGGAAAGATGGCAGAATCAATCACAAAACACAGTATCATAAACCACAATATTAATACTGTGATGCTTAGGATGTGGATATACTAGGACCCATCTTGGAGTTTACCATTATTATGTTGCAGGAATCCCTTCTAACTTTCTCCCCTTCTCTTCTTTTCCCTCCCCCACATATCTCCTCTTAGAAACAAATTTCTCAGTCTACAGGAGAACATATCTAAAATGAATTAGTAAATACTTTTCAAATATTAAAGAGAAAGTGTTTGTTTGCAGTCTTGTTTTGCATAAGTTTGCTAAAATGTTTTATAACTTTACAGACTGCTTAATTTGACTTTTTATTACTGTAATATTTTCACATTATCTGAATAACGTGATGAAATACAAAACTATATTCATGTATTAAATGTATTTCTCCTTCAGCTTATTATTTAATATGTGCTTTATTATAGATTTCTAATCATATTTTCCCTGTATTTACATTTACAAAACTTTAACATAAACAGAGTTTCTATGAGGACATTTGGAATATAGACTCTCAGCAAAATTCCTCCTTCACTAACTCCCTTTTGAGTCAATAGGAAACTACCTAACGAAGGTAAAGCAGTTTAAAACCTCACATTTTGTACATATTAGGATTTTCTGTGATGTGATACATCTACATTTGATTTTTTATGTAAATGAATATAATCCAGGTATTGAAAGTATACCTGTGGGTTTTCATGATGCAAATTCATGTAATATTTGAGATCTTTAAGACCATACTTATTGTTTAACTAATTCTTGGGCACATCTTTTGAAACTATTAGCTGTGAAATTTACAGGTGTTTCTAAACACCATCTTTCAACACTGAGGAATATCTGAGACATGCTGTGAGAAACTTCATTTCACATGGTTGCTTTGAAATGAACACTACAGGCATTTATTAAATATAAAATATGGAAAGAGAACTTTCAAAAACTATAGTTGAAGGACATAATGGAATTTAGTACACTTAACTGCTCTAGGTGATGAGTGTGAAACTTAATTTGTGCTAATCAGTGTGAGGTGAAAAGAGCACAAATTAATTTGACATGCAGATTTCGTACTTCAGTAATGATGCTGAAAATATTTGGGGCCTAAACAAAGACAGCATATTCATCTCATTTGTCAGTGGAATATACTATGTCCTGCCTGTAGCAACATTGTACATATCTTCATTGAGGCTAAATGAAGTAAAATCTCTAATCTAGTCCTTTTGATATTTTTGATAATAAACTGATAAGGAAAAAATTATGTCTTGCCTCCCAAAGCTCATCACACCACAGTGTGGGATGGAGGGAGTGACACACTGAATCCTGAGAAGCTACAGAAACGGCTGCACCTTGTTGAGCAGTTGTCCTTAAATTAAACAAAACCTCGAGTCTTTTGTCACTATTTCCTGAGTTTTTAGTGAAAGCAAAGATATCCTTGACTTCTATACATCTGATATCTGCAAATATGATGTTTGACGAAACTTATTTTTCCATAATGAACAGACCATTACATTAGTAATTGTGTGTGTGTTTATGTTATTAAAAGTTACTGTGTGCTATCTTCAGAGTACCTTACAAAATATTGCAAATATTTTATTAATGCTTCTGTTTTCGCTTTCAAAAATATATTGAGTTAATAAACTGGGGCGAAAACAGAGCTACCTAACATAATGCCTGTTCAGTTAAAAACTATTTACTATAGTAGTTCTTGAAAATTTGTATTATATTTTTGACAGTGTCTCCTTTTGTTCCAGTGTGATGAGTTTTTCAGTTAAAGGACAATAAATTAATATTCTGTAAAAAGTGATACTTTGACATTTTAATTTCAGGCAAAGATACACTCAATAATTTACATGACAAAACAGTTCTTAGAAAAATTATGGAAAAATTTGAATTATGTTCCATGTTTGGATGAACCCAACTGTTTTGCTTTAGTATGTATACCAAGTAAAAGGGATGAAAATAGAGCCTCTTATTTGACTTTGCATCTCTTGTGTACATGAGCTATTTCTATGTGTTTCAATGTGCTCTTGTGATTTATTGCCTTTTATTTTTCTGTAAATGTAGTAAGTGGAGTTTGAGTGCAGAGTAACCCCAAAACCCAGGAAGGGTGACAAATTGCAAATGAAAATGGCACAGTAAAATAATGCACCATCAAAATAATGATTGTTTCTCATATCTTTCCCATCAGTATTGAGTCTTTTCCTTCTTAAGATTAATAAACCTATTTGTTTGCTCCTTATATAAACATGTCTTCTTGTCATTTGACACGTTTTTATACCTATGGATTTTTTTTTTATAGGTATGAACTTTTCGCGTAGCTGTGGGGTTTCCAGCGATGAATTAAGGCTATTAAAGGAATGAGTTAATTCCAATGCTCATAGTGGAAAGATTTTTAAATTCCTTTTTATCTTGAATCAGGCTCTGATTCAGTCTGAATGAGCCGTTATGAAGAATTTGCCAATATATGTCCATGCTTTTTTGGCATGAAATTATTGAGATATATACATCACTTTTGATTAGCCAAACAGAAGGAAGAATAGAACTTAAATATGCTACAGTAGATGCTTTACATCCTTTTGCTTTTTAAAGTCAGGATGCCTTACAAGTAGTTAAAGGGGAAGCTTAAAATAAAAATTTGAATTGAGGCATCAAAGTTTTATGCTTACACTTTTCCTCTCCAGACTAGCACTTGTTCTCTCAATGCAGCAGCATTTACAGAAGGTAGTTTCAACTGTCAGGACACTGTCTCTTTGCTTATACCGCTGAGATAATTTTGAAAAAGCCAATGGCACTATACCATGTTCCATAGGTGATGACGTACATCAGAGCTAAAAGACACACAGTTATTTCTTCAAAAGAGTTTTGTGAACTTGTGGTGTAAAGATTGACATAGACAGTGTTATGGCTTTACAATGTGAAATTTATCTATATGTACAATGTACAATTAGTTGTGCTTATCAATTTCATTGCCACAAAAATTTTCTCCTTGATTAAAGATTAAGTGATACATTATGAATCTTCAGTAGGTGCAATTATTTGACTTTCAGAGTTAGCAAATTACGAAACTTAAACTTACTTGGGATCTTTAATGTCTTGGTAAAGTAATGTTATTGCATAAAAAGGGGTATAGATTCTATCACAGTAATTTGGGGAGCATTAAAAAATACCAAACATATAATGAACAGTCATATATTCCAGACACAAGCAGATGTGCATTATTATCTAATTATGTCCTTGCAAAAATATTATGATAGAAGTGTTTTGCCCTTTCTATAAATGAGAAAATGGAGGCTCACAATGATTAAGTTTATTGTATAGTCTCCTACAGCTAATGTATTGTGGTGACATAGCCAAATTTATTGTTTTAAATTTACTGTAGAGGCCTGATAACCACACGCCATATTGTGTCTTCTAAGACTTGATCCAACTCTGCCATTAATGTTTCTTATGTAATTCTCTCAGGTGAAGCCTTCTTATTTTTGTAAAATTTCTCATCTAGTTATCACCTACACAAAGGACCAAACCATCTATGAGATCAGATATTCAAAAATAACGATTAAACAGTCATCATGTGGAAGTAACCATGCAATGTGGTAGGGTGGGAGGGATACATCAATAAATGAGACAAACAAGTTACCAGTCCAAGAAAATGTCAAGTATTAACTCTGTGTAGGAAGCTGATTTTTAATCATAGCCTCCTATTTTTGTACCTTTTTCACTCCTTTACTGGATCACTTTGACTGCATCAGGATTTTCATTTCCTTGATATATTCATTTTCATATGATCTAGCCATACAGTCTTTATCTAGTTTCACATTTCTTATCCAGTACAATTTCTATAATTTGACATGTCAACAACTGTCTACTTAACTTCTTCGTTTCTCCTATTCTTTCCTTCTTTTTTTTTTGTTCTTTCCCTACTCATATCTAACCTTGGGCTAAAACAAACACCTGCTTTCCAGAGAAGTATTATATGATGCTGTTTAAGTTATTAAAATCTATCATCTCTACTCTCATTTGGGCCTTCAGCATTCCTCAGTCATTTTTGTATTTCATATTTGTCTCTGATCAGCTCTTTCTTCCATGTTCCCATATAGCTATTGAAAACATTATTGCTTTTCTCATAATCTCTTCTACTCCTCAAAATAATTAATTATTTCCCTACTTGGCTTTCAGAAAACACAATAAATATAATGTATAAATTTCTCAACAATGTGCTCCAACATCAATGACATTTTTTATTTTTTTCATTTCCTATTTTCTTCTTGCTCTGCAAATTTTAGAGGAAACACTGTCCTTCTTTCAATCTGCTTATGCTATAACTCTATGATCTTCTTTCTGTCCGTTGGACTTTACCCATCCATTATGTAACTTTTTTCTCCTAAACCAGTACACAAGCCTGTGCCACTCTCAAAAAAATAAATAATAATAATAATGAAATCCTCAACAATTATTCCCATCTAATTTTGGTCTTTTTTTCCTTCATTTTTCCCTGAAATTAAATGTAACTGGGAAGGAGTATTGGTTGAGTGACCTTAGTGCCTGAGGCTATGGAGTGCTGCAAGCCAGATGCTTCTGTTGTCACTGCAGGGTGGAGGCTGTTAGGTTAAGCAGAAACTTGTATCTGCTGGCTGGCGCCCACCTCCCCTGGGCAATGCTGGAGAAAAACAGAGCAACGCTTGCTTTTTGGCTGACCTTTTAATAACCACACTCCTTCCTCACAGAACACACCCCTATGTAGTTTCAAACTTCACTACGCTAACTTGGACAATATTCCTAAATGTCTAGGCTCATGTATTTATAGATCATCGACTTATTTGCATTGACACATAACTATTCTTCTGTATAAAAACTATTTTCATTCATATTGGTACTGATAGTTCTAGATTATTCATTCGTATAACTATCGACTGTGAAATTACTTATACATACAAATATTTATTTGCCAAATTTCCTGACAGATGTTTCAGATATTTAAGATCACAATCTCTCTCTCACAAGCTATCCAATTGTGAAGATTCTTATTAATGAACTCTTGTATTAAACATCAACTTTCACTGTAGATTTCTATTTGTAGATACTCTCTTTTCCCTTCAGCTACTCTGAGTCTGCCAGTATAGTAATATTAGCCTATATATATATTCTGTTTACCTGTGTGTGTTTCAAATCTAATATTTTATGTTTTTATTCAATTATGCAAAATTTCCAGTCATTATTTCTATAAATAATTCTTTTTCTCAGATTTTCTTTTCTCCTTAGAACCCTAAAAGCCTTTCTTTAGATCTTCTCATTATTTTCTCGATGTTTTTTGATGTCTTTTTAAATTTGTTGATACCTCAATTCTAAATTTTAGAAAATGCTTCAGATTTATTCTAGTTGTTATTTTCAGTTGTATCTATTCTACTCTTACATAGCTTTTCAACTTAGAATGTTTAAAGTAATATCGTTTCATGTCTAGATTTATATTTTGCTTCTCTTGGAAGTTTGAAAATTGAAAGCCTCTATCTTGCTGTCTTCTTTCTGAATGATGAGGATTTTTATTTTAAAAAACATTATATCTAAAAAATTCTGATATACCTTTGATTATATTAGCCCTTTTCATTCTCTCTGCATCATGGATGACAGATGGGATTTCTAGACCTATTCTCTGTAAATCTTGACTTTTCTTTTTCATTATGTTAATCACTGATTTTTTCCATCTTGTTTTTCAGAAACTGCCATTTGAATTTTCTAAGTTACTAATTCTATTCAGCTGCATCTATAGTTTTTATATTAAAATGACTTTATATTTTTATTTTCAAAGTTCATAATCATTTATTTTATAGCTACAATTTTATAAATGCAATGTTCTTTTTTAAGCCATTAGTTGTATTATATACAGTTTTTTAAAAATTGTATTATTGTTCTAAAGAGTTTTTCCTCTGTTAGCACTTCTGACTATTGATTTTCATGTAACTCTAATAATAATACTTCTAGAATTTTGGTTGTATAGTCATCTTGTTTTTTAAGCTCTCCACTGTCAGTTCTCTGAAGCCATACTAGTTTCTTGAAACCTGTCTCAAAGGGTCATGGAGAACAGTGAGAGATGCTGCCAGATGCTAGAACTCTGAATCCTGGGCTTAAAACCTCATTGCTCTTCCCAACTCTTGCTAGTAGCCTGTCTCTGCAGCAGTGCTAAAACCATTGCTTCATCCTCAACCTAAGGGCTTCTGTAGCCAGTCCCTAAGAAACATGTTTAAAAGGGGCTGACCTACCCTGCTCATCTGACATTCTCACCCACTAGTTTGCTGATATTACTTTGTTTGCTTATTTGTATTTCAGGTTT
Organism: Gorilla gorilla gorilla; assembly: GCF_029281585.2. Taxonomy (NCBI): domain Eukaryota; kingdom Metazoa; phylum Chordata; class Mammalia; order Primates; family Hominidae; genus Gorilla; species Gorilla gorilla. The sequence goes on along the minus strand of NC_073239.2, from coordinate 29,470,302 downwards.
ATTACAGATTTATTTTATATACATATATATACACACACACACACACACACACACATACACACACATACACACACACACACGTAGTTTTGAAGCTACAGACTAAGAGTGGGAGTTACTCATTTGTATTCATTTCGCCATTTTAATCTGCTCTTTGTGTGTTTTCAAGATATTGCTAAGGATACTTAAACAGTCATTTGTTGCTATAACATCATTTATTTTGTTGCTACTAAGACCACTTAAAATGTCTCTTAATTTCTAAAGGTTCTTTAACCCACCTTTCTTTACTTTGAGCCTTATGACTTGTGGATTCTTGTACCTCAATTATGTTTTAGTTAGTTTGTTTTACTTCTAACTCTCTAGTGTCATTTATTTCTTTTTTCCTCAGAAGTTTTTCTCAACATTTTTCTCTATGTTAATAAATAATAAAAGTTCTCTGAATTTAATTCTTCAATTGGTCATCATTATTTTTTTCATGCTCAATAATCACATTTGATGATCTCCTCCATAGATATGAATTACCACCTTAATGTAGATCTTATTGTCTAGTACAGCTTAAACTCAATATATTACAGTACTCTATATTATTATTCATTAATTCTGAAAATCAATTTAAATTTAATTGTATAATTACATAACAACTTTCCAATTCCTAAACTTGTGTTCATATTATAGACACTGAGATTGTGAGAATTTCTCTATATAACAGCATATCCACAAAAAGATAAAAGTATGGTGTTATAACAGTATCTGAGGAGTTTATGAGAACTAAGTTTTGTTTGGGGACGAATACTGACTTACCTACAGACTGGGAAATTGCCAAATATTTCTGTTCTTCAGTTTCCATAATGGAAATGGCTCTTACAATATTTCAGGCAAAAATATCTACAACAACCATGGTTATCAGTAATAAATATCATTTTAAATAGCAAAATCCAGGCCTTATTTTGATCTAACTGAACTTCGCTAGAAGGAAACAGTAATTTGAAGACACAGGTGTAATATAGGTAATGCATTGCTACACATATTTGTGTATGACAGATGCCTCCTTGATGGTATTGTTCTCTTATCCAAAACACCATCAAAGGCATTCTTCACAAATGGCCCTGTATTCCTTGTATACAATCCGTGCAACTGAGCAAAATACTTTGGGTAGGATTTTCAGGGACAGAGCATTGGTATTCTTTTTATGAGGGACGCTCTCCTTTCCTTTCTGAGTCTGCGGTTTTCTCTTCTCTCTCATCATAAGCTGTTTGCAATTTCTTTGGGCAGTGAGCCATTCTGATGTGGTGTATAATTTGTTTTGTTCAGTGGTTTCTTATTATGCATAGATGAAGTGCCTTTTTTATCACTCATTTAAATTATTGTTTTCCTCTGGTGATGGATTTTTGCAGCTTCTGTGTTTACTTTATTACTTGTGACTAAGGCATGCTTTCCTATCGGGAGCCCAGCAGAGGTTTGTGTTTAGTATTACTTCATCATCATTCAGCACTACACTCCCAGCAACATCACTAGGCAAAGAAAGAGACAAGTAGTCTATAGGTTAAATAGCTTCTGCGAAATAGCTCCTACTTTCCTTATAGCCTCAGCCTGCATTACAAATGATTTTAGACCTTTACAACGTATATTAACATAGTTAATTTACTTCCTATGTCAAATATTTCACGTGGTTAGGCTTTTGCCTTGAACAAAAAGAGGGAAGCAATAAAATGACATGAGCATTTTCTTCCCATTCTTTCTTTCCAGTTTCAAATATGGATGTAAAATATTTATGGAATGTAAAAATTCATCCCTGAAGACTTAAGTGAGTGAATAAGCTATAGCCAGACCTTGGAAATTTCTGTAAATTGACTGAATCACTTGCGTCACTCACAAAAATAACAATAACAATATTTTTTTAAAGGCAGAAAGAAAAAGAAGATAAAAAAGAAGAAAATTGCTGGCTTATGTTTTTGTAGCTGTAATTCCTCTCAAATTTCTTCTTAGTTAATTCCAGTGGGCCCAAATTTTATTCCTCACTCACAAAATCAAAGAATTATAAATTAGTTTTAAGTGGTTTTTTGAATTTCATTCCTGTTCTTCAGATAGAACCACTTGGAAATTCTCATGGAACATAAAAAGGTATTCTGCTTGCTCAGAAACTCCGAGTGAAAAATGCCACTTCTCTTCTTAGTAACCATTTTACATCTATTACTTCTTACTAACTATATTTTCTAAGGCATAAGTAAAGTCCTGCTAATAATTTAGGTCTATTTACTTTGTTCATTCAAAAGCAAATATAACACAATTCTTTTCAGCAAGTCACATTTGAGTCAGACACTGATCTTGTCAACATAAAATATTTTAGCCCTCTAAGAAAGATAAACTGACTAATTGAACAACTGTGGAAAGTAACCCATGGCAAACAATACACACAAAGTCGTCTCCTTGTTAAGAGAAAATGTTCAATTTTGTTCAATCAGAGGGGAAAGAACAGATTTTGGAGACGAACTAAAGCTGAAGAAATATCAGTGCTGCAAACTTATATAAAATTCAGGGCATTGGAAGACATTGTTTAAGATTTTACATGCCGGAAGAAAAAACTTGAAGTTTATTCTCGAATTAGAAGACCCAAAGCTTGTTTGAATCCAAGTTCTTGTTAATCTACAGAAATCTAAGTCTTAGCTTCTCATCTATAAAATAATAACAACATGTAGATTTCAACATCCGTGTGAGGGTAAAGTGAGATAGAATATACAAAGTGTTCACCATCTCTCTCGGCACACATAAAATGCTCAGTAAAATAAAGCTGATATCAATGATGGTAATTATAATAATGCGTTATGCTGACAATAGAAAGTCATCAAGAAATTTTGAGCAGTGGAGTATGACTATAGCTACATTTCAAAAATTCTAATCCAGGGATGGTGTGTAAATGTAATTAATTAATGGAGACATGAGAAGTAAGATTAGTTTTATGAACAATAATATTTATTTAAATAAATATAAATAATAAATATTAAAACATGGTTAAAATATTTGTTTAAATAGGCATAAATAATAAATAAATAAATTTTAAAACTACCAACTTAACCAAGGATCTCCACAATGGTGAAGAATGGATGTGGAGAAGATTATGGAGACAATATTAGGTCATAGAAAACATTTATTATGTAAGCATAGTGCTATTTTATATAACTAGTTTTTGAGGCAGTTTTTAAAATCCAGTTCTTTTGTTTAATGCTCATTCTAACTCAATATTTTATCATTCTTGTAAACTCTTGCCATGTTTCTCTTGTGTTATGCACTGGAGTATTTAAAACATTCATCTCAATTTCCATAAGACTTTTCATACATTGGCAGGTGGTAAGTAATAATTGAGTAGCTGAGTTTCACAAAATTTAATTAATTTAGGACACATATTACTATTAAGCAGATGAGAATACATTATAATTTTACTTTGGTTCCATTCTTTCAATAAATAGATATTTCTAGTATCTGCATGGCAAGGAGAATTCATTCTGGAAAATTCTTCTACAAATGAGTATATTAAACTTTGGGGATTTTGGTAAATGTATTTCATAGCAGTTGAGAATTTGTATTCTGGAGTCAAATGGACCTATCTTCAATTTAGAGACTGCCATTTACTCTATATATAACCATGGATCAATTACCTTGTCATCTAAGTCTTAGTTTAGTAATCTTTAAATTACAGGAAATGGAAGTACTGAACTTATAGGATTGGTGTGAGCATAAAATAGTATACAATTTTATCATATTGCCTGTTAAACAAGTATACAATATTATAATTGTCATGAACACTAAGCTTCAAATGATAGTAGCTAATCTTCTTATGTTGTATCTGAATTCTCATGGTCTTATTTCCCCCTATTTACTTCATTCTTCACCACTAATTTACAAAGGATGAGAAACAAATTAAGTTTTGTGATGTCAAGATTTTTTTGTAAAAAACTCAACTAGAAGAGCATATGTTATGTGTTGTCAAGATCCAGGATTGTTGAAGAATTGTTCAGCTATCCAGAGTTCATCAGTCAAATTTCTTCCATATTAGTGGCTAGGGAAGGAGTTAGCTTCCAAATAATCTTGGATTCAACAGTAAAGAAGTGATATTTTCCGACATGGACTCAGCTAACTTTGAAATCAACTCTTATTCTGTGTCCTGAGGACAAAGTATGAAATCATTGTTATTGTTTTGAAGTCTGTTGCTTTTCTTTCTCCTCTGACTGTTCAAGTCATTACCAGTTTGGCTTCTAGTTAATCTCCTCCCAAGAAATCTTGTGCCGAATGTTGTATGCCAATCATCAGAGAGATATAAGGTGGGAGGGACCTATGAACAGATCTGTACCTAAACAACATCAGGCACATGGTAGCAACTTCATTATGACCTTTGGTGGTCGCATCTTGTAAACTCTTTTACAAGGGTTTCTTTTGTACTCATTTTTCCTTGCCATCTGAAAGTTATGTCTAGCCTTGATCTCTCTAGCTGCTCTTGAAGCTAATTTGATCTTATTATTTCCATTGTAGAGATCAAGAACATCTGGTTATCATACCCTGCTTACTAACCCTTTACACGTTTGAAGACTATTAATACATTACCACTAGATTTTCTTTACTACAAGCTGAATTATTTCAAATCCTTCAATCTTACTGTTACTCAAATAAACTATTTAGCAACTTCTTAATTATTTTTGTGCCTCGGGCATAGCCTCTTGTTTATTTCTCCAAACTCATTTAAAATTAGAAACTTTAAAAATATGTCTTTTTCTAGACATGATAGTCATCACTGATGAACATGTAGAGAAATTAGCTTATACTCCAGAAAAATTTTAAACTGTGACCTAGAATATGCTGTATCAACTCCAGCATAATTCTTCTCAGTATGTGATTTAAAAAAATTTCCTACTTCTATTATTTCCTCAGTTCCTAATTCCATAAGCTTCAGTCTGTACAGAGACTTAATGAATGGCATATTTGAAGAAAAGAACTATTTAGCTGAAAATCTTAAATGTTCATACTAATGTATAAATTTTATAATATGCAATCCTAGACAATGGAATAGAAAAATTATGCACACTCATTAGAGGTTCGGGTTAAAAAAGATACTTGAATTAAATATAAAAGCATTTCTGAGCAAATCTCACTTTTTCTGCTCACTCCAAGTCTTACCTTTGAGATTGTTCACAGAATCCTGTACTTTATAGAATTTAGAACAGTTTGGAATTTTGTATTTCTTTGTGTAGTTAACATTTAATCTCCCACCAAACTTTAAGTTTCATGAGGGTAAGTAGGGACCTTGTGCATTTTTCTTAGAATTAATATCTGGTATATAGTAGATAATCTAGAAATGTTTATTAATTGTGTAAATGAATAATATGTAATTTGCGATTGAACCCGAATACATGTGCAATTGCTAGCTTCCTAAGTCTGAAAGCCCATTTTATTTATTTGATTAAAAATATGATTAAAAGGAAAATACTGCCTAGAGACAGGATATATTAAATCGTTACTGAAATTACATGTATTAACTCAAATTTATTGACCTACTGTCAAGAACAAAACAAAGACTTTAGAATTGGGACACAGCAGAGGTCTGTTTTGATGAATATGTTGTTGGAACAGAGGTTTGGGAAGATGGGAAATCAGTGATCCTTTCCTATGTTAGATTCTGCAGCAGGAAAATATAGATAGCTAGCCAGATACCTCATCTGTGAAATGCCTTCTCTCTTTGGAGTAAATGGGTCTGGAGGGTTTCAGAGACGGGGTGAGCACTATAGAGCTGGTGAATACAGGTAAAACTTTGGTATAAAAATATTGTTAAGTGTGAATGGCTTTTTGTCAAACAGTCAACACCAAGACTTTAAAAATAATTATTCTATAACAATGTATCTGCTTATAGTAACTTTTCTATGACAAATATCCAAATGAAAAGTTCAAAATCTCTATCAGTAGAGAGTAACTTTCTTCACTTTCTAATCTTTTACAAGAATTCTACACATCTTTTCTTGTTTATGTTTTCTTTCTGCAGGCTATATATGCAATTTCCAGCAACGTCCTTATAGTAACAAAAGTATGCTGTAAAAATTTTGTAATATAAGACATATTAATAAAAACAACTAAAGGCATTAGACCCTAGATTCCTAATCTTTATGCACTGCAATGAATGGGAATATTCTTAATGTATAAAATATGCATTCTTATTAAAATATGCATGCATACATTTATATGCAAATAGTTTGGTCAAAGCTGTCACTGATGCTTTGTGATCTTGAACACATCTCTGACCTTTCCTGTGTTTTAGTTTTCTAATCAGAAAACTGGTTTTAGAAATATTGTTTTAAAACTTTACAGGTTGGAACATGCATGATCTTTGCTTCTCCCTATCGTTTAACACCTATGTAAAATGGCGTTGTGTTCACTAGCTACTTCCATGGGAATATCTCCACTACTGTTTCTATGTTTCTATTATCAGCACACAAGAATAGGTTCTTACATTATACATGAGACTGCAGCATTGTTGCCGGTCATTCTCCTCCCTCCTTCCATGATTGCCTTTCTCTATTCATATCCACTGCTGCCAACTCAGTTTTATGACCCATTACTTCTCTTCCAAATTGCCTTGTTAAGGAACTTGTAATAGTCCATTATTACTATCACATTGCATCTATTTTTTTTTTGTATTGAAACTTCTTTTGGAAGCAAATACTGCAAGTTACTTTTGCAATATACACTTTTCCTTTATTCTTTCTTCTGTGATGTGTAAGTCTGCCAATGTAGTCAGTTCAAAGTAAAATAAAACAGAACATGATTTCCCAAGTCCCTTGCATGTGAAAGGGGCCATGTGACATGATTTTGGCTAGTGAGAGACAGATGAGTTTATTGCATGGAGCTTTCAGGAAATGTAGGTTTCTCTTTGCCCTTCATCTACTTGGAGCAAAGATACTCTGCTTGCGTGCAGGAACTTTGCTGTAACCAACAGTGCTGAAGATGTAAGAAGACTGGCAGTGCAGAAAGAGAGAAGGACACAGGATCTCATGCTGCTTTAAAAAGCTGTCATGGCATCCCTGAGTTGTCTACTTTCAGGATCCATGATTTGTGAGAAAAACAATCTATTCTTTAGTTAAGCCACTTCAGTTGAGTCTCTGTTACATGCATCTGAACATAATAACAAGCTGATACATGCTCCACTAATTCAGCCTCATTTTCCACTAGCTCCACTTATTCATCTTTCAGTTACAACACTGGAATTCCCTTGTGTCCATTTCTGAGTTTGGGCTTATGTACTTTCACCCCCACTGACCAGTCTGAAGAAAGTTTCTTGCTCTTGACATCAGCCTTTCTGTATGTTAAACATTCTTCTAGCCAATTCAAGCCTCATCTTCTCTGTGAAGGCCCCTCTTCCAACCAAATAATTTTTGAATTTCTACAGCAAATATCCTTTCCACTACACTGAACTAAACTGTTATTTTCCAGTAACTTTATATGCTTTTGTTAAATTTAATACTCTGATTAGTTTATAAATTCTTTAAAAACCGATATTATTTCTAAATTTATGGGAATATACATTCTTGAAAGTCAGAGGCAACTTTTACATATTGCACCATTCTTCCTCAAGCACCTCTGTTCATCACACGGGTTAAGGTCTGAATGTTGGTGTTGCTCCAAAATCCATATGTTAAAATCTGAATCCCCAAGTTCATAGCATTAGGAGGTGATGCCTTTGGGTGATGATTACGCCATTAGGCCAGGTGTGGTGGCTCAAGCCTGTAATCACAGCACTTTGGGAGGCTAAGGCAGGCGGATCACCTGAGGTCAGGAGTTTGAGACCAACCTGACCGACAGGGAGAAACCCTGTCTCTACTAAAAATACAAAATTAGCCGGGCGTGGTGGCACATGCCTGTAATCCCAGCTTCCCCGGAGGCGGAGGTGGCGCTGAGCTGAGATTGCACCATTGCACTCCAGCCTTAGCAACAAGAGTGAAACTCCATTTCAAACAAACAAACAAACAAACAAACAAAAAACACCCTTAGGTTGGAACTCTTATGGTAGGGATAGTAACATTATAAAGGAGCCTCCAGAGAGCTAGCTGGTCCCTTCCATCACGTGAAGACAGCAAGAAGATGCCATCCTTGAACCAGGAAGTAAGTCGTCCCCAGACACCTAATCTGCCAGCACCTTGATCTTGGACTTCCCAAGCCCAGAACTATGAGAAATAAGTTTCTCTTGTTTATAATCCACCAAATTTATGGAATGTTGTTATAGGAGGCTGAAAGGACTAGGACAACAAGTTCTCAAAAATGTACTTTGGGTATGTTTGCATCTACATTTCTCCAGTAGCATCCTTTATTTAGGATGTTTTCACTCTGAAATATTTTGCATATGATTAAAAACAAACAAAAAATAAAACCTGTGTGTTCTCTTTCCTCCTCTCCCACCTAGTATACTGGAATTTTGTGAGGGACTATTTATGAGGTTGAAAAAATTAGCATTTGTATATAGTTACTGGCCAAACTCAGGAAAAACATAATGAAAAATAATAAATTATGTGTTTCTTTACAAATCTATCAATAAATTGTATTTGCATAAAAAGATGCATTGAATATAAAGCTTTGGAGAGTAAAATGGCTGCAACTTAAAGATTTCCTGATGATCTTAAATCTTTCTAATAAAAAATCTTTTATATTATTCTAAAACTCTAATCACAGTCTCTCCTAGGTTTGGGTGAACTGAATGTGTCAGTATTAAAATCACAGCAGTCATTCTAACATAAAAATCACCAAGGGAAAAATGAAGATATGAATGCAATAGGATTTTTTTTCACACTCTATAAAGTTTTCCTCTTGTTAAGCTTTAAAGATTTTCTACTGTTTGCCCATATTAGCATACCTGACAGTTGTTAGACTGCCTGCAATAAATGAAGTAGTGTTGAAAATAAAAGATGTGCCTACGTTAGCCATTTGAAATGAAATACTTTGGGCAAAGTGGAATTAAAATCTATATGGGCACCTATCTCATGTGCTTTGTATTATGCAAGTTTAGAATATGTTCCTTCTATTTAGTTCTGTTGTTTTAAGCACACTCTGGCTCATTTTGGGGGAGAGATCAGTACAGAGTTCACGGTTAATATAAACCTACATCTCTCTACGTGGTTCTTACCTGGCTTCTTGGCTAATCACATGTGAACGCCAACTCGCTTTTCTTTCCCTACACCCACTGTCGTCTTTATCTTGTTTTCGTATTTACTCTAGGTTTAAGTCCACACAACAAAGCTTTTACTGTTGCATTATTAGCTTGACATTAATCTGTATCTTTCTAGAAAAGTGTCTTTCTGGTCCCACAGGTGAGTAGTAGTGCACCTGGAAAATCCATGAAGTTTTCCCTAGAATAACATACAAAGGGCAGGTGTACACAGAGATGAGAGAAGGAAGTGTTGAACCTTCTCTCCTAGAGCTGGCAATCATGGGACTTCTGTGGCTCCATGGCTTCATGTTCTCCGTGGAAATCACGAGATAGAACTGTCCACAAGGACTTTATCAATTTTTATAGCAGCTCTGACAGACTGAAGCTTCTTTTGTGTGTGTGTGTGTGTGTGTGTGTGTGTGTGTGTGTGTGTGTGTTTATTATACTTTGTTTTAGGGTACATGTGCACAATGTGCAGGTTTGTTACATATGTATACATGTGCCATGCTGGAGTGCTGCACCCATTAACTCGTCATTTAGCATCAGGTATATCTCCTAATGCTATCCCTCCCCCCCCCCCCCACCCCACAACAGGCCTCAGAGTGTGATGTTCCCCTTCCTGTGTCCATGTGTTCTCATTGTTCAATTCCCATCTATGAGTGAGAACATGCGGTGTTTGGTTTTTTGTCCTTGCGATAGTTTGCTGAGAATGATGATTTCCAATTTCATCCATGTCCCTACAAAGGACATGAACTCATCATTTTTTATGGCTGCATAGTATTCCATGGTGTATATGTGCCACATTTTCTTAATCCAGTCTATCATTGTTGGACATTTGGGTTGTTTCCAAGTCTTTGCTATTTTGAATAGTGCTGCAATAAACATACATGTGCATGTGTCTTTATAGCAGCATGATTTATAGTCCTTTGGGTATATACCCAGTAATGGGATGGCTGGGTCAAATGGTATTTCTAGTTCTGGATCCCTGAGGAATGGCCACACTGACTTCCACAATGTTTGAACTAGTTTACAGTCCCACCAACAGTGTAAAAGTGTTCCTATTTCTCCACATCCTCTCCAGCACCTGTTGTTTCCTGACTTTTTAGTGATTGCCATTCTAACTGGTGTGAGATGGTATCTCACTGTGGTTTTGATTTGCATTTCTCTGATGGCCAGTGATGATGAGCATTTTTTCATGTGTCTTTTGGCTGCATAAATGTCTTCTTTTGAGAAGTCAGACTGAAGCTTCTTAAGTGCCTTTGCTTCGAAAACTGAAACAAAGCATTATCTGTTACTTTGACTTTAAACTGTACCCCCTTTTAAAGCAATCTACCTCTCCAAAAGTTAGAAAAGAAAAGCTTGTATTGATAATGTAAAAGCATGAGTTTACATAATAATCTTTGCTTAAATTTCTTACATTTAAAATGCTCAAAATCCATATGATTTTGTTTTTCACCTTGGCTATTGGTGATAAGCAAATAAGAGGCCATTAAGAATCTCATAGCACAATGAGATATCATCTTACCCCAGTCAGAATGGCTACTACTAAAAACACACACACACACACACACACACAACAGATTTTGGTGAGAGTGTGGAGAAAAGGGAACTCATATACTGTCAGTAGGAATATGAACTAGTACAGCCACTATAGAAAACAGCATGGAGATTTCCAGAAAACCTAAAAATAGTATTACTACTTGATCCAGTAATCTCACTTTTCTTATCTATCCAAAAGAAAATAAATCAATATCAATATATCAAAGGGATACCTGCCCTTTCATGGTTATTGCCACACAATTCACAATAGCAATGATAAGAAATCAACCTAAGTGGGCATAAATGGAGGATAAAGAAAATGTGGTATATATACACTATGGCATACTATTCAACCATAAAAAAAAAAGAAGTCATGTTATTTGCAGCAACATGAATGGAGCTAGAGGTCACTAAGTGAAATAAGTCAGACACAAAAAGAATAATATTGTAGTTTCTCGCTCATATGTAGGAGGTAAAACAATTTATCACATGGAGACAGTGGAAAAATAGATAACAGACTGAGCAGGGTTAGTGGTGGGTGAGAGAATGGAGACAACTGCAATAAATGGTACAAACATATAGTAAGATAGAAGGAATACATTGTGTTTGATAGCAGAGTAGAGTGACTATAGTTAATAAAGATGTATTATGTTTGGGCAATAAACACCGAAATACCCTGACTTGATCACTACACATCATATACATGTAACAAAATGTCACATGCACCTCACAAATTGTTAAACATTTAAAAAAGTTTCATGGCAAGTGGTAAAGATTAAGAATATTTAGGAATACCAAGTTTTGGCCACAGAACTGGGATTTAGTTGCAAGACTCCGATACTTGAATGACCTTGTTCAAAGGACAAACACTCAGTTCCAGAAGGAATTGGTATAGTATTTGGTAGGTTAAGTCAGATATTCAGGCACAAGATCCTGAGATGCCAGAAGGATATTTTTTCAGTTACTGTGTTCCCAGAGCATAAATTCAGGGCCAGATTAGCAGCAAGGAGACTTCAGTTTTGAAATAGAGCTAAAATTCCCTCCGTATATAAACGTGACTACTTTGTGGGTATATATTAGGGATCAAGATGATGAGAGATTCAGTGGCTAAAACTAGGTGTGTATGTGTGTGTGTGTTTATGTCCATATATGGACATATTACACATGCTTTGGCTTGTGAGTGCTTATATTCCCCACCAAATAAACAACTAGGATAATCAAAGTATTATACTAATAAATATACATTTTTCATAATCTTTACAAGATAACATATTTTAAAACAACCTTAATTTTCTGAAAATACAAACTATTTGTGTGAAACTCATAAGTTTTTTCTAATTTTTAATTACATATAAATAAATCATTTTTATTATCTCTAAAAGGTGAAGATTCTTAAGGTCAAGTTCTGCCAGCAGAACGGCAACAGAGATAGAGTGCATGGTTAGTATGGTTGCAATCCTAAAGCTGCACATATCTTTAATGCTTTTCTATTGCACTGTTTTTTGGAGACTAATATTAAGGAAAAGTGATTGTTTTCTTTTATCAGTTTCTATTTGTGTGGTAAACTTTGCTTTCTTATCTTTCCTAATTTACTAACCACAATGAGTTTAGCTTACTTGCTCATGATTGCACAATTTTCTTACTTTTAATAATGCCATCTATGATAACAGGAATAATCCTGAAGATCTTAAAGTGCTTTCTGTAATTTGAAAACAAAAACAAATCCTTAGTTTCCCTGTTAATTTAGGGCTTTGCAACTCATCAAACTTTCTCCTAATTTACTTCTTCCATATCTACATATTCTATTCAATGTCATCCAGAGTGGTTTAAATTTTTTTAAGTTTATGTTTTACATATGAGGCTTGCTTTCTTCATTAAATTGTAAACATCTCAAGGGTAAATAACGATATTTATGGTATGGGAGGGGTAGGAAAGATCGAAATCTACATACATTGGTGTTTTAAGATCTAGATCTACCACTCTTAAAGAGTAGTAAATGGGAAAGATCCTAAGAATTACTGCAATAGAAAAGGCCAAATGAACTGTTGTTTTTGTTTTTCACCAGTTTTGTAATCACACCACCTTTTGTTGAAATGTCAGTCAAAAATCCTATCCTCAGGACAAATCCCATTGTCTTCTTTTCTGTATTTATACATAGAACCTGTACCTATAAATTGAGATTCACATATCACCTGTTGAGAATACATAATATTAATGATTTCTCTGAAATCTAAATAAAAGCAATGATTAGTTGTCACTTTTGTTTGTCTAACAAATAGACAAAAATAAAAGTTTATTAATAAAAATGTTCATTAAAGAAACATTTAATGATGTTTATTTGTAAGGGTGTAGAAAGAAAAAGCTATTCCAATATTGATTTGGTAAGAATATATAGAGACACAATATTTTAAAAGGCAATTTTTAATCTATAAAAATGTTCAAACTTAATGACTAACAGTGCTAACAAACTGTTCTATAAAATTGATATTACAAAAATAAAATATAGAAATATATATTTTACAACATCATTGCAGTATTGCTTTAAATACAAATCAGAACTTGCTTAAATTATGGTTGAACAAAACGTGGTGCACCCATGCAATGTACTATTCTCGTTAAAAGGAATGAATCTACATGTACATACTAATTTAGAAGATGTGCAAACAAGTTTTTATTTTTAAAAAACACTAAGGAGTATATATGGTTTGAGTCTATTATATTAAAAAACATTGAGGGAGAGTATGTTCAGGGCAACTTAAACCTATGCTCCCGGCTTGCAATCCTCAAATGTGGCCCAAATAAACACTCTATTTATAAAAATAAATAAATAAAAACTCTATTTTAAAAATACTTTGAAAAAGCATATGTGTATATATGCAAATATATACCTATGCACATTTATTTACAAATACACAAGAATTATAAATTCTGCAAACCTAGAGAGAGAAATGAGTAAGATATATCAAAAACTCAGAAATATTTTTTTTGATGAAGAAATGCAAAGCAAATTTTATTTACTTCTTCTATTTACAGTGGATAGTGTTTACTCTTGGAAGCATTTGAGTGTGTGAGGGCTGACTTTTCAAGTAATAATAATAATAAATGCTATCAGCTTTGTTCCCTATAAAAATGGTATTTGTTTGAGTAAAAGAAGTTATGTATGTAAAATGCATGGTATATATTTGACTTTCTAATCGACAAACTGCATTATTCTTGGGCTGTTTTCAATTATTATTCATATGAGAACTATCTTATAATCAGTTTTCTGTTCAAACAATTCACAGTCATTCTCAAGTACCAACAGTAGAAAATTATTTTGCAATTCTTAAGATGATTATTAGAATGCTTCCTCATTTTTTCTCAGAATTTTAGGAACTTTTAAAATCTATGGTTCTTGAGAGTGTGTGTTGAGCACATACAGAAGCATAATAATGTAGCTTTTCTGTTCCTTTGACCTTCTAGTTTCTACTAGCAACCTTAATATATGATTCCAAGACTGTCTATTAACTATCACAAGTTAAATTGACTTTAGCAATATCCAGTTTGCAAGAATTGCTTAGTGAAATTCCAACTCTGTTTGTCTTGAACTTCATGTCTCAAAGAACTCCTGTGATCACCAAATGCTCATTTTGTTCATTCAGTTGTGCATAGAATCATTCGTGTTTTTCATATCTTTATTCCTTCGCTGATGAAAGATAAGGTATAAGCGCAAATGTAAACTAAGTAGAGGATGACAATAGAAAAAAAACATAATTCAAAGAAGAGGAATCAAGGTAAAGAAAAACTGAAAGAGTAAACTCAACATACGTAACCTATTTCTATATAAAAGTCACATTTTCTTAGTGTTAATTTTTTTGGAGATCTAGTATTTCATCTTAGATAGAAATAGTTCAGTAACATTAAAAAAATTGTTTTAACTGCTCTGTCAAACCCGTAAACAGAGTTAGTCACCCTGATCAAATAGTCAGTGTAAGTAGTTTTTAATAGAGATGATTGAGAGAAGTTTCTTTGTTTATTCTGATTCTTTCTTTCCTAATGTATTCTATACCTTAGATCCAAAATAGCACTTGTCTGCGGAAATTATTAATAAAATATTATACAATACTTAGTTTCACCATATGTACATGAAGTTTTTAAGTTCTTTAAACAATTGTTGATGGATGAAGTTTAACATACTAGCGGCCTTAAGGATCAGTGTCAACTGAATGAGATTCCTCTTCCTGAGTGGGCTCCAAGTCACCATCCAGCTACAGGTTTGGAATATTGTGGAACTCGACTATCTCCTGAGGTAGCCCTTCTCATCCTTGGAAGGAACATACTGTGCTCATTTCTTGGTACCACACTTTAAGCTGCATGCTGATAAGCTGAAATATGTGTAGGGACACTTAACCAAGATGGTGAAGAATAAGAGCAAGAGCTGAAGATTTTATATATATTTATAAATATAATATATATGTAAAATGTATATATATAAAATATATATGTAAAATCTATATATAATATACATAAAATCTATATATTATCTATAAAATCTATATATATCTATAAAATCTATATATATTATATATAAAATCTAGATATATAACATATATATAAAATCTATATATAGAGAGATGTATCTTATGTGTACTTATGTGTATATTACACATATATACCCTTCGCATAGTCACACACATATGTATGAAGATATATATCTTCCTATATACACAATATATGCATATGCACACTTCATATATATACACACACGTGTGTGTGTGCATAGTACATCAGAAGAAAGTGAATATGAATATACCTCTCTTCAAATGTTTGAAGGGATGTGACATAAAAGAAATGTTGAAAGTATTCTTTATAGCTTCAAAGGATCCAAAGTGGACCAAATATAAAAGTTATACAAAAGTAGATAATAGGTTAGTCTCTTGATAAAAAAAAAAATTCTTTCTTTCTAATAATGCTCTATTTTCCTTCCAGATATCATAGATGCTCTACCAATTATGTCTATATCATCATCTGTGTTTCTTTGTTAATCCTGTAGACGGGGACAGAGTTCTGTAGCACATTGCTGGAGATAACCTCTTGATATTATTACTAATTGACAATTATATATCTATATATTCTTACTGTTCCCTAACACATAGTTCCCCCAGGTATGCACAAGGATGCCATCACAGGAGTTTGAATGTGGAAATATTTGGAAATTGTCCCTGACAATTTTACAACATCATCAAGATAGGAAAATAGTTAAATCTGGCAACACTTATTATATGAACATATGCTACTTACTAGTGATTAGTTTTTCTTGTACATAAAATATATTCAGAAATGAATTCCATAATGTTTGCTGAGATCCATGTTCCATGTATTCATTTTTACTTTTCACAGTTGAATATATTTTTATTTGTCAATACGGTTTTTTTTTTTAACCTTTCATTTTCTGACTGCTTACTAGTTTTCAGCCTTATGATCATTGCACAAAAAGATTGCTAGGACAGAATAATTCTAGAGAAATAGTATTTCAGGCTTAGCAAGTATTTCTTATGTCTTTTTTCTCTTTTTCCTGTTTCTCCCTTTCTCCTTCCTTACTCCCTTCTTTCCTTTCTTTCTCTCTCCATCCCACACTCATTCTTTCCTTCCTCCCTCCCTTCCTTCTTTCCTTTCCTTCATTTTGTTCTTTTCTTCTTTTACTTTTCTTCCTGTCAGCTCATAATATGGCTGGGTCCATCTTGAGCTTGAGATCTCAGCTTAGAGGTCACTTCCTGAGAAACGCTTCCCTAACTCTAAGCAAAACATCTAATCAGCCCACCACTCCCATTTATTGCTTTTACTAAACTTATTGAAACTTGTGACTTTTGGGTCATTTCAAAATGTATCTGCCTATAATTTTCCATCTTTACTAGAATATAATTTCCACAACACCAAAGACAATGTATATATATTTTTCTTTGTTCTTTTCCTTTTTTTTTTTTTCTTAAGATGGAGTCTTGTTCTGTTGCCCAGGCTGGAGTGCAATGGTGTGATCCCAGCTCACTGCAACCTCTGCCTCCCAAATTCAAGCAGTTCTCATGCCTCAGCCTTCTGAGTAACTGGGACTGCAGGTGTGCATCACCACACCTGACCAATATTTTTATTTTTAGTAGAGACGGGGTTTCACCATGTTGGCCAGGCTGGTCTCGAACTCCTGGCCTCAAGTGATCTGCATGCCTCAGCCTCTCAAAGTGCTGGGATTACAGGCATGAGCCACTGGGTCTGGCCAGCAATGTGTATCTTGTTTTCTCTGCATTTAGCACAGTTACTGATGTATATACAGTTATATACTTGAGTGTGTGCAGATATTTGAATAAATGTTGCATGAACACTTTAAAAATTAATCAGCCTTTTTATTTATTCATTAAACTTATGTTTGTTGAGAAGCCTTTTTCACCTGTCCTTGTTTTTGGTGCTGAAGATTCAAAATCTGTACTAGATCCAACTAAATTGGCCAGCTAAATGTGGGTGAAAATTTGAGTTTTTGATAGGTTATACCAAAGTTTAAACCAAGTATTTTGCTAACTGATCCAACCCATTAATTCCCCCCAAATATTTGAGGTATCTATTTTTAATTTTCAGCCTGATATTTAGTCTAGAAATATCTAAAACCTAAGTAGTAATTTTCTTTCATTTTTTGTTTTATTGCTCATGTATATTATTTAGAAAATAGTGATACACTGTTAAATGCTCTGCTTAAAGGAAAGAGAAACATGTATGAGATAATTTTAAGTAATACATAGCCCTTTTTTAATCCAAGAAATTTTTATATAATCCTCAAATCAGTTAATTACCTGTCTCGAATGCTTGTTTTAATTGAAAGCCTCAAAATATGAAAGAAAATATCTGTTAGAAGGTAACTGACATACCGATAGCTTTTCTTGTTTCTAAGATTTTTTTTAATTTTTAAATAACAGGTGTGGGGGACTGTCTTTTGCTATAATTAGAAAACAAACTGACTTCTGTCTCTATTAGAGTAAATTAAGTAGATTAAAAAGAAACCCACCCAATCTCACAAATATTCTGGGCACATATCTTACATGGCCTGAAATTTTCTTTTCTTCCAAAAGATCCTGAATTGAAAGAGAAATAGATGCCTACTGACTAATGCAGGAAGAGAACCTTAGGCATACATTTCATGTGATAATTGCTTTTCTTTTGCATTTAGGAACTACAGGCAAAATGAGAGAAATAGAGCTGGTTTTATTACCCAGAGGAAAAGCAATCACTATGCTTGTTAGGTCTATGAGCATTTCTCCCATCCTGGGAAATCTTTGAAAAATAAAATTATGTTGGTGGCTATCTTGCAGTGCACTCAATTAAAGTTAAGTTGTTAGATTTTTCCCTAAGAAATGTCAGCTACTGCCATTACCAAGTATCTGACCAGGTCACGTGGAAAATAAACGTGTTCACACTATACTATCTGCGTTTTTCAGAGGCAGAGCTAAAAAGAAAGACTGAGGAGCATCTCATGGATATTCATTCTAGTTTCACTTGGGGCAAATTATACTCACCCTGCAAACTCTTTGACCACAAACTATTCTCTTTTGCTGCTTCATTTCCCTCTGAAATTTAGCACAGTAGAGAATTTTATAATTTAAAAGTGTAGATCAAATGCAACTGGTTTGTACATAGGCTAGATGGAAATTTGAAGAAATCTGCCTCATAAAACATGAATAGAGAATGGATACAATTAGTAACTGGCTGGTCTGTTGAGACTATAACAAAACCTCTGATTTTAGTGACTATAAAGAAGAGAGTGGTAAAAAGAGTGAAAGAATGAATGAATAAGTTGGTAATTGGGTTTCTCATATTCTTCTATTTGGAAAATGTCACATTTCAGAGATTTTGTTGCCTTTCTTTTCAGGACAGAAGGTTAGATTCAAGAAGGCTTTTGTGGATATAGAAAGGGCAAATTGCCTCATCAGTCATACACACCATCTTCAACTCCTCTAATAACTCTCATTCCAACACTCAGCTGAGGCACAGACCAAAGGCCAAAGTCTACTACTGAGATATATGGGGAGGAACATATGTATTTTAGACTCAAGAACTCAAAAAAAAAACTAAACCAAAACAGCTTTTCTAGCACGGTCTATGATTTCAGAATGAGATTATCATGATGCATTCTTAATCCTGATCTGTTCACCAATGTTTGTCCTTTGTGACTACGTTATCTCCCATTTCAGCTATTGTATATTACATTATTTCTAGTTATTTCAAATAACTATGAGCATTGTTCACAGTCATCTGTCTCATTAACTATGTAACTTTGTCTGCCCTGCCTCTAATTTTTAATTTAAGGGTGGTGACACCACCTGAAAATGGCTTCAATTCCAGTACTTTTAAATTTAGATTTTTACTAAAGATGCCTCCTTAATTCCTAGAGAGGTGCAACTATGATTAGTTTTGTAAATGTTTAGCGAAGATTTGTTATTATATTTGTACATTCCTAAGAATTTATCTCCTAAGGAGTAACAATTCTATTACTATTTTGTCCATTCATGTATTCATAGGACTCCCAGCTCAAGGAATATCCAACATAATTAGTTTTATAGTTATTCTGGCTCTATTTGATTTTTATACTACTTTAAGTTATTCTGACTATATTTTCTGGTTTTACAATATTTTGCTTATCAGAGGTTTTTATTGATATGAAAGACACAAAGTAGTCTGCACAAATTGACATCCTTTACAAATCTGATTATGTTAAATTCACTTAACAGAGGAAGCAGTAGTGACCAACACAACGCAGGATGAAAAAAAGAAAGACTTCATTATTTTCTTATTTTCTCTTAGATGAGTAAGCTTATTTGTATTAATTTGATTTATCACTTGAGATTTTTAGAGCACCATCTATGAATTCATTTTATATGGAGCCACTTATCTCATTGTGATTGAAAAAAATAACAAGGCAACATCGTATTGATGCCAAGACAATATGAAAACATAGACTATTCAGGAAGGAACTAGCTTGGCAAAGGAGTCTTATAATAATAAAGGCGTGTATATGAATTATTTAGCCAAACATAGAACTCGTTTAGCTCAGAATGTTCTCTATTGGAAAGCTTGAATATAAATCAATACAAGTATTTGTGGGAAGAAAGTGAGGCTCTGGACTACAAATAATTAGTGGAATCGTTGCTTAGTAAAGTCCAATTTCTTAACAATAATGGTTGAAATTAATAATATGGAGTAAGCAATTAAAATGTCCAATTATGAACTACATCTGAAACTTTACTTGCAAAAGATTAACAACAAATGAAATAGTGATTCTAGGTTTTTATTATTACTGTTTGCTTATCATTTTTTTCTTTTTAAAAAATACACAATCAAAGAATTATGGAAAGTTAAAGCTGAAATTGTACTAAGATATCAAATCCAATGTGTTCATTCTAGAGGCAAACACACTGAAACTTCACCTATGTTTACTTTAGTTGTACAAATGTCAAATCTGATTTCAGACACTCTTCAAATATATGTTTATTTGCTCTTTGAATATGCATAATTCTGTTTCAGACTTACATTGCACATATCTTTGATCAATGTACAGTGTTTAGTAATTTGTTTAATCCTAAAGGTGATCCTGAAATATTTCCATTTCCCTTGTTAAATAAGGGCATGAATTACATATGGGGAAATAGAGGGACAGAATGAGTAAGTGACTGTCCTTGAAGATAGGTAAATGCTAACTAACTTCCATATCTTACACTGAGCCTATATTCCTCTTCAGTTAATAAATAGTATTCATTAGTATTGGTATATTATATGTAACTATGGTATCATATATAATATTAGTATTGGTATATCAAACAATTTGTCTTATAGTGTAACCACAGAAGCTAAGATGGAAACCTGTTTAGATAGTTGTCTATGTAAGCTGCTAGCTTGACGTAAGGCCATTGTGGTAACTGACTATAGGGAAGCAGTAAGAGCTGGGGATAAAACTTTATATTCTCACACAGGATTTAATTGTGGGTGGAGATTTGCAAAGGGCAAAGCAAAAGAAGTTGGTGAACAAAAGCATAAAAAATGCTTCAGATTGGAATAAGTTTTGTAACTTTTCCAAGTCTTTTTTTATTTCGGGCTACATCATAAAAAGATTGATCTGTATTTCATACCTGTATTGCATATACTAGGTAAAAAGTCTCTGCTGTATAATACGATGTGCCTATAGTTGAAAAATTATATGGTTGAGAAGTCACCCTTTTACTCTAATACCTTATCATGGAGTTTCCCCTGAAGGTTGATATTTACAGTGAATGAGGTTTCTCCTAGTGAAAGGCCATGAAAAACAGATTTTAATTCTATAAATATACACCTACATCCAAACCCCTCCCCAGACACCTTTAAAGGTGTTGGCAATCAGCACAGGTTTCTGCCATCTGGATTGTAAGAATCTCTTTCTTCAACCAGATTGCTGCTTCTTTCCAACTACACACTTTCCAGTACTATCAAATATTTCACTGACCTGTTCTATCTTTTCATATCCTAGTCTACAGAAATTTCGAGTTTCTTCCCTATGAAAATTATGTCGGTACACAAATATTCAATGGCATGAATTAAGATAGAAGGGCTTACCCTTCTATCTTACCTATCCTGGTATTTTTTTCCCTTAGTACATGGCTTCTGTCCCTGAGAACAAGTGGTTAGGCAGATTTATTTTGAATAATATTGCATAGCCCTAGAATTCAATATTTAAAAAAAAAGTGAGTCACCACTGGTGATTCGGAATGTTAGGTAGGAATTGAGCAAGTTTATAATCATTGAGGAAGCTGAATGCCAATTTAAATACCTTTTATTCCAGTGGGCCTGGAAACATACTCTTTAATTAGAAGAATATGAACTCACCTATCCCCAGAATATTGTTTTTAAATGAAAGCAAGTTTATTGAAAACCTTGTTACATTCCTGTTTTTGTATGTTTCTGCGTATGCAGGGGACAAATAACAAAGAACTACCAGCATAAACACCAGTTTTTAGGGATTCTGAAATGCCAGAATGTTTTTGTCTCTAATCTCTGCTACTGTGGAGGATAACTGCCTCTGTGTTTTTTAAAAAATAAAGTAACGTGGTAACTTAGTATAAAGAAATGCATAATAAAAGACTTAAGCCAACCTCATACATCTAAGTCTTTTTTAATCCATGTAAAGACCGACATTTCCTCCTTTACTTTTAAGAAGGTTAATTTATGGAAATCTGTATAGGATACTTTCAAACCTGCAGTTCTTGGAAAAGAATGACTTGTAGTCCTTTAAATACTAGAGCTGTGCAAGAATGTCCATAAATAATTCTTATTCTCCTACAAGCAAGAGTGCTAAGAAATGTGCAGACATTGCAGAGTTTTACTGTTTTGTCTGCTTGTATTTGTATAACAATAAATGAGAATAGATTTCTAATATCCATTTCTATTACATGCATTAGCTGAAGCTGTGGGGGTAAAATGAAATATTTCCTATGCTTTGAGACAGTGGGGAAACTCATATGCCTACATGTGGGCAGAACATTGAGTGTTTCTGTTTTGTTTTGTTTTGTTTTTTTCCAGAGTAGCTTAAAATGTTCTAGGGATTGCTAAATGTTACAGAGCATTTAAGCAGCATTTCCACTAATATTTTTGGAAGGATAAATCAGTTTCATTAAAAAAAGCCTTATTGAGGGAAAAGTTACATCAAACTAATGTGGACATGAACAGGGTTAGAGTGTACACTTCTTGTCCCTCTTTTCTTACCAATGTATAATTAACGTGAAAACAGCACTATAAAACTGAATTGTAACAAAGGTGTTATTTCCTCAGCCACTAGATATTAAAATTAAGCTGATATTTAGAACAATATAGTCTGTTTTCTAAATGTTGATTTGCCTGTCTCTGAGTTGATTTCTTTACTTTGGGGCTTAAGATGTAATTTCCCATAACATATTCTTTTTTAATACAGTGCACACCTGTATACCCAGTCTTTGGCAATACACATTACAGATACTGGCCAAAAAAGAATTAGAAAATCATTGTCAAAGTTGGACTGTGGTCCCTGAAGACTTAGATTAATGGAATTCTGCTGGAAACGTAAAGGTTGTTTCCCTGCTGTTCACATCTGTTGCATCCTGGGAAAAAAACAAAAAGGAAAATGTTATGTGAAGAGCTGATGTTTGCATCACTGACTCTCCCTGATTTGTGCTGATGATAGCTGAAGCTGCAGTCTTGGCATCTTCTACTGCACATTGTCATCAGCAAGGTAGGAACACATCCCTGAATTAAATTAGAATTCAATGAGAAAATGAGATTTATTTGACAGAAATTCACTTCTAGTCTAATCTGCAAGAATGCAACTGTTATAAAAGTTACAACAACAATATTTGAAAATATTACTAAAGATAATCTATCTATAAAGAAAGTGACTTTAGAAAATCTTTATTCAAAGGAAAGGAAATTATAAATATCATGTGAGGAACTAAGGCCACTGTCAAGGTGAGGAGAGAAAGCTTCATATAGTTACATAAACAAATGTCCTTCGTATTCCTCTTTTTCGTTTTACAAAGATCTTTGCTAGTCATCTACCTTTTATGAATAAAATTAGTGACAAGAAATGTGCTAAGAAATTTTACATGTATTATTAACACTTTATTCTAGGACTTAGACACTACTGTTATCTCCATTTTACAGATAAGGAAACTGAGACGTAAAGAGATTAAATAATTTGGTTAAAGGATCCTTCTAATTGGTGTAGAGCTGAAATACCAATTACAAGTCTTTATCAGGACTGACCCTACATCATCTGTTGTAGAAACGGAAAAGAGTGGATATAGAGAAAATACAAGATTAAGTATTGATAGGATGTATTAACCCTGTAATGAGGCATGTGAGAAAGAGTGAACAGACTAGAATGACTCCCAGATCCAGGGGTCTCTGTAACAGGAGAGAGAACACAGAAACATGATGATATGGTTTGGATGTGTCCCCATCCAAACCTCATCTTGAATTGAAACTCCCAGAATCCCCAGGACTTGTGGGAAGGACCCAGGAGAAGGTAATTGAATCATGGGGGCAGGTCTCTCCTGTGCTCTACTCATGATAGTGAGCAAGTCTCATGATATCTGATGGGTTTATCAGGGGTTTCTCCTTTTGCTTCTTTCTCATTTTTCTCTTGCCACTGCCAGGTAAGAAGTGCCTTTTGTCTCCTGCCGTGATTCTGAGGCCTCCCTCCCCAGCCATGTGGAACCGTAAGTCCAATTAAACCTCTTTTTGTTCCCAGTTTCTGGTATGTCTTTATCAGCAGTGTGTAAATGAACTAATACAGAATAGAAGACTGGGTAAAATGATGAATGAGAATAGTCTGTGTGACAGCCAAATCACCTGGAAGTCATAGGAGAGTCTTGATCTTGAGATACAAAGGCATAAATAAAATGTAGGTTGTAGTTAAAACTGTGAAGATAGGTGGGATTATTTCATGAAAGATAAAGGTTAATGTAAACTGAGTAAAGAAGAAAAATCACCAGCAACAATACTGAGAATACATAACCATGGTAGCAGGAAAATAATCAGTGTCTTGGAAGTTATGCAGTGTAATGCTTACCAGTGTTAAAATCTGTAGAGAGCTTAAGCCAGGAAAGGTTAGGGTTGAAAAGTGGCTATAAGATTTGGACATTAACAGCTGACTAGATAATCATTAGGGAACAAAGTGAGTTAGAATAAGATGTTTTGGGGAGAGAAAAATAATCTTAATTGAGCAATTTAAAAGAGTGAGAACAGATTCAGAATATTTGGACAGAGAGATGTAAATGTGAGGTTAATTGACTGATAGAAACTCTTAATATATCATGCATGTAACTTTCAGAGAAAGACCAAGATAGACAGAGGATTTGAAATTTCGAATCCCGGGAAATATGTTCACCAAGCTATTAATTTCAAAAACTTGAAAGATACTTGCTATGTTTTTATTACTCCTTTTTATTGCTTGTCACTATCAATTAGGTGACTTTGGAGGGAAGTGTGTCTCGATAGAAAACGAATTTAAAGTGTTACAAGTAAAGTTTCTAGAATGGATACAGAAAATAATTCAGGATGAAAACTAGAAGGAATGTTATCCTAAAAATGTGCCTGATAATCCTTAGCAGCATAACAGATGGAAATTTTGAGAAAGTATAAAGACAATAGCGACAAAGAGTGGTATAGATTATTCATCACAAGCCATGGGAAGATTCCAGAATTAAAAACAAACAAACAAAACAAACAAAACTAGCACCTCAAGTTCTGATAGAACAATAACAAAGTTTGTAATCATAAGAAAGCTGGAAGAATTATGTCGTGAATCTCAGGAGAAAAGATAACTAGTGGTCTTTGTTCCAAAGAAAGAGGATACAGACACTTTCTGGGGGAGGGGCAGGGGTAAAAGTTGGAGGTATGTGCAAACAAGGCCATTCATCAACCCTCTTTTATTTCATTAGCTTTTATTTTTATCAGACATGTCTAATATTTCTACAGGTTTATTTTGAAACATAGCACCCCACTGTAACTCTTTCTCAATGACAATTGCTTCTATTTCTTCTAACTGATTATTTTCAGAATCAACTCAAGTTTCGAGATAATCGCCTCCTATTATTAGTTCTTGTTATTTTAGTGTTGAAATATTACCTTTTGAGTTACAACTATAAAAAATAAGAGCATAGGTCTTTTTCCTTTCCTACTTTCTATTCCATTTTTCTTTTGGAGTTTATTTTGCTTTCTTGTTTGTGTATGTCTAATTTAATCCTAAACTTCTGCCTACTGCTTATGTTATTTCTCAAGGCATTCTGGTGCAT
Organism: Gorilla gorilla gorilla; assembly: GCF_029281585.2. Lineage (NCBI taxonomy): Eukaryota > Metazoa > Chordata > Mammalia > Primates > Hominidae > Gorilla > Gorilla gorilla. The sequence goes on along the minus strand of NC_073239.2, from coordinate 29,444,775 downwards.
CAGATATTCTACCAATCCCATCTTTATGAAAAAGTGTTTTTAGGATTCTCTCACTTATTGCAATCTAGGTGGTCTGCTGCCTGTACCTGAGCACAGCTATCACACTGGAATCTCTCCTCTGCATCATCCTGACCATCTTTTAATCCCTCTCCTGTCTTGTCTTTCACTCATTCATCCATTATTTATTTTATCTAGTCATATTTATTGTCTCTGTGTATGTCAGTGCCATTCCTGATGCTAGCTATTAATGTATATCAGAGGAAGAAAAAGAAACAGCTAAACTCATCAATCTCATTGGCCTTAAATTCTTTCAATAGTTAAACAGCTTCAATAATCTTTTCCACTTCTACATAGATTACTGATATCAAGTACTAGAAAAACCAAGGAAAATTCATAATCCTGGAATATTGTGGAAAATTAAGTGTTTTACTTTCCTCTTGTCTTATTATCCACTTTCTAAAATTAATTTAGTAATCCAATCAACTTTCTTTGCTTCCATTAGTCCGTTCTATATTTTGCCACACTGTCTAAATAGTGTTTGAAATGCATTCAAAGGAGAAACTTTCTTAGAAACTTTGGAACCTACTTAGTAAGATTCTGCTACAAAAACATTAACAAACTTTTCTGTTTCTTATACAGAGGGAGTTTTGTGAACTTTGAGGACTGTAGAGATGATAATGTTTAATGTTGACGATAATGTTTAAATATGCATATATATATATATATATACAGTGTATATAATACACACACTGAAGTAAAAAAAAGTTTACTAATAAGATAAATAGAAAAACCAAAACCCACAAAAGAGTAAAGTTTCATTAATACTGTATTATTTTTCAATTTTCTTGAAATCAAAATAAAACTCCAAAAGTTAGATACAAATTTGGCTGTAAAAGAATGGCAATAGATTTACTTTTTTAAAATAAGTGTTCTGAAACATAATTTTATCATATGATTCTTTTGTTTCCCATACAATTATCTTTATGAGAAAGGTATTTTTAAGACTGGGTGCCTATTAAAATCTCTTTATTTTTCAAACATAATTATTAAGTTAGGTCACTATAGAGTTTCAGGTAGGGAATATTTTCTTTCAGAAATTATGTCCAGTGTTGTAGAGGAGCATTGCCATTTGATCCTGATCTTCTCTTGACTTATTTTCCCTCCCTGGAATCCTTTAAGAACGGTTCTTTGTCAGCAGTTTTCAGAAATCACAGAATGATGTGCCTTACTGTGTGTCTTTCTATGTTTAATGTGGAACTTATGCCCAAGAGTTGTGGAAAAATTTTCTTCTCAAATCTTAATGTTGTCCTTTTTTTTTTCTTTGTTATTTGGAAGTTCAGCTATTTGGATGTAGGGCCTTATAATAAGGACATCTAATTTTTTGCTCTTTCCTCATTTACTATTCATCTGCTTGTTTCTTTGCCATAATGTCTGGGAAATATCCTTAGCATTTTCTTTCAACACTTACTGAGTTTTCAGCCATATCATCAAAATGTTAATGTATAAAAATACCTTTTAAAACTTTTGAATATTTCTTTGACAAGGAATCTCATTCTTGTTTCATGGTTGCTGTCTCTTCTCTTATGTATTTATGGTAGATTTTATTTGTGTGTGTTTTTTTTTTTTCCTTAATAGGTAGTCGCTGTTTTTCTCAAATTTTTCCTTTCTTTCTTTCTGTCTTTGTTTTTTGGTTTTGGTTGGGATTTTTCATATTAGTAGCTTTCTAATCTTTCTAGTCTTCTTTTGTTTTCTGTTTACATTTAAAACTGCAGAACTCAAGTTTGTCAAAAGCACTGAGCTGAGCATGTGTGCGGAAAGTGCAGAAAATGCCCTTCACTGTGGATGAACTAACTGAATGTTTTAGTTGAGGTTGTTTCATCGAAGCCTTTTTCTTTTGTTTTCTTCTTTTGTTTTCTTTTTTTCTTCCTTTTCTTTGACTTCTTCTTATTCTTTGTCTCTTCCCTTAGGCTACTAAGATTCCTGATTCTTTTTTTTTTTTTTTTTTTTTTGAGATGGAGTTTCGCTCTGTTGCCCAGGCTGGAGTGCAATGGTGTGATGTGATCTCAGCTCACGGCAACCTCTGCCTCCCAGGTTCAAGCGATTCTCCTGCCTCAGCCTCCCAAGTAGCTGGGATTACAGGCATGCACTACCATGCCCAGATAATTTTGTATTTTTAGTAGAGACGGTGTTTCTCCATGTTGGTCAGACTGGTCTCAAACTCCCAACCTCAGGTGAACTGCCCGCCTTGGCCTCCCAAAGTGCTGGAATTACAGGCATGAGCCACCGCGCCTGGCCAGAAGACTCTTTAAATATGTTTCCTGGACAGTGTAAATTTAGCTTGAGTGTTTTGGTAACCTAAGAAACCCAGAGAAGGAAGAGCACTGAGTATATCTCATATGTATTCATTTATATGTCTATATGCCCACACAGTTATTTGTCTAAAGTAACTTGCTGAGTTTGCCTGTAAGAAAAATCTATGATTACTTTTTATTAACTTGTTAATCCATAGAATAAGCCTGTAATTAAAAAAATAAATAAATCAGGAACAAGAAATCACCTATTGAGCAAAACTGATGAAGGGATTTGAATACTGGAGAAATTCTTGAAAAGGTTTTCATCTGGTCCTCTTTAGTTTGGCCTGAGGAGGCTAGGATGGTCTAGGATTGCCTAGTTATTTTCGTGATTCACAGAAAAAAAAAATTTTGTTCTGAGTTGTCCGTTTGTGGACTTATTAAGATCTATTGGCTCTGTTAGCCATTTTTACTCATCTAAATGCTTTCCAGCTTTCACAATTGTGATCATTTTGTCTTTTTCTTTTAACTTTTGTGGGTTAATTAATTAAAAAGTCATATTGCTGTTCGTTTGATCGGAGTTCAGTAGATAATAAAATAGATGTGTGTATTCAGTCAACCGTTCGTACTTTACTTTCTACTCTCCTACTTTTTAAAAAGTATCTTGGGGAGAATTAAACTAACACCATTATAATGTGTGGCATGAGGTTAATGCTAAATGCACATTTGCTACATTAGCTAATTCATACAAAATAAATGAATAAAGAAAACTTGACTACTTTCTAGTGATATTGATTAGCAAATTAGTCAATGGAATAGTAACTGCAAGTATTTAGGAACATATGTGGAATATTCACCATTTCCAATTGAAAGTTAAAATTTGAAAGAACACATATTTATGAGAAGTGAACAGATGGCTGTGGAAAAGTTAAAAATAGGATTTTAAAATTCTCATTGCCAAAGACATTAGATCTTGCAGTACTCAGAATAATGCAGTCAACAAAACATTCTTATATGAGCAAAATAATTTTAAACTGAATTATCAGAGACAGGAATTCTCAAACAAAACACAGACTAGATTTTGTAAAAGAAAGAGGTATGTCATGTAAAGACTTATTGTGGAAAGAATGCACTCAAAGTGCATATAGAGATATAGAGATGTTGATATATAGAACTTTAGTCAGTATATACCAAAATTATGCAAATGAACTAAGGACCTGGTATTTTTACAAAAACAGATATTTTCTCATTATTATCACGGGAAATTCAATGGGATAGTACTTATAATTGGAATATGGCTGTTGCTTTTAAGTAACAATTCTAGTCAAAGGGGTTGGATGTAAGTATATAGGTGCAAAATAATCCACAAACCAGGCAGAGACAATGTTGCTCATCAAATACCCCGTTTGTATTTCAAGTCTTGCAATTAGGCAGGGGTATGTGCCTGGTTCTGGGCTATGGACCATGGGCAGAGTGATGTGTAGCACTTCTGAGACAGAGCATAGAAGAGATCCACATGATTTTCTAGCTGGCACACAGTGAATTGTGACATTCCAGGTAATACAGTTTCTATCAGCATAGGTCCTTGGAAACTAGGTAGAACAGAAGACTCTTACCACTACCAAGCCTAGATGAAGATATATCATGAGCAGTATATTGTTGCTTTTAAGCAATTTAGATATTATGGCTAATTTATTGCTGTAGCATAACCACCCAATCAAGATAAATACCTAAGTGAACTTAGTGATGATTATTAGGATGACAGTAAACACCATCTAGCTAAATTGTGTCAGTGAAAGAACATATACATGTGAAATGAAAAAATCTAATCCATGCTTTGCCTGGAAATTTCATCAAATTAAAACAGAAAGAATTGATCTTTTTAGTACATCTCTTGCTGAAAAGTCAAAAGTTTATAGATCTAATCTGGCTTATTCCTGAAAAATTACTAAAAGATACTAAAAGGTAGCTTGTGAAAAATTACTAAATGATACAAAGAGATCATGATTAACAATAGACAAATAGGATATTAACCTCCACCATCAGATATGTGGACTTCAGTGTCACCAGTGGAAGGTGTGCAGGTTCTTGGCATCATGAACAAAAATTGGACAAAATGCACAAGCAAAGCAAGGAAGGGATGAAGAGATTTATTGAAAATGAAAGTACACTCCACATTGTGGGAGCAGGCCTGAGCACAGGGGCTCAAGGGCCCAGTTACAGAATTTTGGGGAGTTTAAATACCCTCTTGGGGATTCCATTGGTTACTTGGGGTATGCCCTATGTAAATGAAGAGGATGAAGTAAAGTTACAAAGTCATTTACTCGGCGTACGCCCTGTGGAGAGGATATTTCTTGACATAGCTAAATTATTTATGGACCTTAAGTTCCTTGCCTCCAGACCCTATTTTCCTGCCCATTCCCCACTGAGAGATGTCATTCCCATAAATCTTTATGGGAGGCAGAGGAACCGATAGTCTTTTTGCTGTAACTGCTTCATGCTGGCTTCGGGCGTAGTCTCTTCCTATTAGGGATCACGAAACTCTCACCCTGCTCTGTCTGGTGGAGGCGGGTTAGCTTCTTGATGGCCAGGGATGGTGTCTTCATCTGGAACTGGCTGGAACCTTTGTTGCAGGATCATCTGAATGTCAATGGTCTCTGGGCAAGTGGAAATAAATTTGGTTAAAAGATATAATGGGAACTTCAGCGGGTAGATACCTATGCTGTCAGGAATGTTCATTATGGAGATTTGCAGGAGAAAAAACAAAAGCTGATCTGTTCTAAGATCTATGTGTTTCCTTAAAGTCTTAGCACAAACGACTCCATTTTGGTTTGGTTTGGTCTGTTGGGACCTAGTACATGAGCTTAGTCCAAAACAATGGCCTCCCAGAATTTTGTTAAAAAAATTCCCCCTTTTTGGTCAGGTTCTCATTAAGGTGAGAGTGTGACCAAAACTTAGGGCCTTAGCACCACTCAGTTATCATCATTTTGGGTTTCCAGTTTTAGTACATCATTTATAGGTTATAGTGTCCTTATGGTTGCACATTTCTTTCAGCTCATTATTCCAGTTGAAGGGAGACCATATGACATTCTAGAGATGGTTGTATGCAAGCATTTAAAACCTTTGAGAGAATACAGCACACCAGGGAGACTATTATTATGACTATTGGAAGGATAATACCAAGAGTTTGGAGTATGCCTCTTACACAAGGTCCCCATAAGCCAAACCTCCTAAAGTCAAATAGATCAAAGAATAAGTTAGATAAACAGTCTACTCACTTAAGTAAGCAGTCTCGTTGTTGACCACCTCCCACTGAATTTCTATAATCTTCATTTGATGTATTTTTCCATAGGCCACAAGTGCCAGCAGCTGCACAGATACTTCTTTGTTCAGGCAATTCTATCATAACTTTCACAAGAGAATTTAAAATCTGTTGTGTAACTGTAGCCTTTACAGCAGAATTTTCTACAGAGCCTATCATGGGGGATACATTTCTATTCATTGCTTCTTTACTCTAAACCATGGAAAAAGGACTTAACAAATGATGCTCTTCTAAAAGAGTGAAGGCCTCCTGGCAATGTTTTCTTTAACCCATGGTGTGGGTTAAGAGGAGTGAACCAATGTTTTGTTTTTCACTGATTATGAGTCAATGTATGTACCATTAAAGTTTCTTACCTACATTGGGCCTTCGTCTTTTATCTATCAAAGTGTAAGCTTATCCATGTATAAGGCTGGCTGCAAAGTTCTTCACAAATAAGAGTACACCCCGTAAGTGCACGTAACAGACCTCTTTTCCACTTCTCTTTGTCCTAGAGGCATAAGCAAGATAAAATATTCAAAGATAAGAGTTTCATGATAATAGAAATCTTAATCTGTGAACTTGGGAAAAGCTGTTCACATCAAGGATGCCGTCTTCTTCTTGGGAGAATTTTCCCTAGTTAGTTTTACCCTAAGGGTTCCAATGGGTGTACAGTTCCAAGAGTGTGGAGGGACTCTTCTCAGTTGTGAGATTATGAACCCAAAGTTCAAGGTCCTGAAGTTTTGTTGTAGTGTGGATGGCAAAAACAGTCTTTCTCTGATGTTCTCACAAGATTCAAAATGTAAAAAGCTTATTTATCTGTTGAAAATACACTGTAGCATAATAATCTACTGTTACAACATCAGCCCTCTTGCATGGGAAAGCTTTTATACAACCAGAATACATGCATTGAAAATGGCAATTGAATGAAATCCCTTTACAAAATGTTTAAATGGCCCTCCAGGTGACCAAATGTACCTGAAGCTTTAATTGTTTTCCCAGGACTATGGGATTAAACATTGGTTATAAACTATATTAGTAATTTGTAAGTCATCACACCAATGTATTCAATTTGGATTATTTTATCTTTTCCATGATGAGTCATGAAATGCAAAACTTTTAATAATAAAACCTTTAAGTCTCAGGAAAGAAAAAGTGGCCATCCTGGTTCTCCATGAGTCCCATGTTTAATCAACATTACACTTATATCCTCTTGAATACCACTTGTTTTTTCAAATTAGGTGCATAGCACTGATAACTGATGAGTTATCTGATTAAGTGTTTTCTTGGTATTTAATGAATTTTTGTTCTACTTGTGTTAGTAGCTTTATACAAGTAAAGTCAGTTATTTCTGGAGTTTACAATAACAACATAATAACCATAATTATAATTGGTAGCATATACTTAAACATTCAAATTTTTAAAATCCCATATGATTTTGGAACATATATTAGTATTATTCACAAAAATATAACCTAAAGATTGAACATCATTTTGGCAATCCCACATACCTAAATATGTCAAATAATTCTGTTTACCCCTTTTCTGGATGGTTTCAGGGACACTCTGATTTACCCAAAAAGCCGGGCATTAGGAAAGACAATTTTTATACTAAAGTTTGATTTTGGAAATCCAGATTACCGTAAATTATTTATTTTGTCAAAATAATGAGTAAGAAATTTTAAAGAAGCAAAAACATTCTATAACCTTTTACAAAACACACACACACACACACACACATTCTACTGTTCTTACATACCTTACATGTAAAACTATTTCTAGTAGCCTTAATTGCATGATATAATGGCGGTCTTAGCAATTTTAATTTTAACGTAAAACCTGGTATGTTATGTTCTGATAAGATTTGACTATTTCTAGCATAGCTAGGATTGTGGCCATCTCCATATGTCCCCAGGCCTTACTTAGCTGGAAAGTAGGCAACTTAAATAATTTTCAAAAGCCAAGGAAGCAGTTTATGATCTTAAAACAATTAGAAAACCTAATATTTGAACACAATTTAGACCACATGTTTATATTTTGAAGACAATTGTATTTTACCAATAACCTTTAAAACTGGTTATTTCCCAAAGATTACTAAAATCATGTGAACTAAAAGGCATTACACTTTTTACTTTTCTGACAAAATATTTCATTTAAGCTTTCATTATTATTAAATTAATTTAAAACTTTACAAAAGAGATAAGCATTGACTTTTTCTTTTCATTTAATCAGTTTGCATAGAGAGAAAGAGGACAGAGACTGACTAGTAAGAAATTCTTACCCTTTTGCCAGCATGCTAGGTTTCTGGGTTCTCTCTCCCTGAGCAGCCCTAATGACCCTGCTTGACTGTATGCAAACAAACACATTGTCATAAATTAAGAATATTCACAAATAGTTTACAAATTTTGGAGAAATTAGGCAGAGACAGAAATATGACACAAATTCTCTTTACGAGAGTATACTCAACACACTTAAAGTATCACAAAGCCTAAAATCCAAAAAATTAGTTTAAGGATAGAAAGCTGATATACTTCATTAATTCCTCCTGGCCCAACAAAGGTAGCTTAGGAATTCTAGATAAATGGGATGAATGCTTACTTGTCAGAAATGCATAGGATACAAAATAACCATTCACAGAACCAAATAAAAGCCTTCCACTAGGAACTAGAAAATATCATGATTTTATATATACACATACACAAGCAAAGCCAGAAGAGAATAAACAACAAACATATGAAAACTTGAGGCAAACACAAAAAAAACAAATAAATAGAAAGTCAACACTAAATTTTCCTACTCAGTTTACCCTGGAGGCTACAGTGTTACCTACAACCCAAAAAACCCACATAATGAATATTTTGTTCCTGTTACACAATTAATAGCCTTAAGTTCACCAATATCATGCATCCTGTGCAATCAAGAAATTCACTTTAGGCAAATGATCAATAAGAACTCTAGCACTGTCCATGCAAAACAGTAAACATAGTGTGCAGCAATGCAAGCATATATATGAAATTTTGCTCCACACTAAATCCAGCTTCATTCTTAATTATATTAAAAAAAAAAGAATTGCCAAACTGCTGATGCATTTCTTTACAATACTTTTTTTATTTTACTTTAATCAAGAGTAAGGGCTTTAACTATGAAAATGTTAATTAGCCAAATGTCTCCAATTCTCATTCAGGTTTTAAAGAATATCTTATTATTTAAACTCTTTCCACATATTTCTTCCCTACTTAATGATTCCTTACCACATTGTTTCATAAATAACCTTTTCAAACTTGTAATTTGAAATAACTTTTAGATAACTCCACAATTAGACAAAATTATTCTTTTTTTCCACTAATATCATAACCCTTTCTGGCATATTTTGTATACAGAATTATGTGTTAACTAGAATTTTTATTCTTAGAAACATAAAACTGTAGTGAAACCCTAAAAAGCAAGAAATGTTTAACTATCAGATATAGGCATTTATAGGTAAGAACAATTCCACAATTTTAGAAAAATATTTCCCCATATCACAACCCTTTCTTAACTGGAAATGACCCAGTTGTTAAATGAGCATCAAAAATAACTTGAAGATTTTAATTTACACAAAAAGTTTACTGATAACATTTATACTCATTTCTTTCACTTTTAATAAGGGAGACATGAGACATCAATTAACATATAAAATGAACATTGGTTTAGTCTGAAAAGGCAGGACACCTTGAAGTCAGGAGGAAGGTTGGGGTTTCAGGTCACTGGTAGGTGTGAGACAGTTGCATTCTTTTGATTTACTGATTAGCCTTTCCAAAGGTGGTAATTAGATATCCATTCATCTCAGTGAGCAGAGGAGCAGCTTTGAATAGAATGGGAGGCAGGTTTGTCCCCAGCATTCCCAGCTTGAATTTTCCCTTCACCTTAGTGATTTTCGGGGGCCAAAAATATTTTCACTTCATAAATTCTATAGTTTCATTATTTGTCAAAAGAAAGCATGCAAACCAAGATTATTTTGTCTTGGCTGGGTTTGTAGTTTTCTAACCTTCCATGCCAAACACTGACATCTCAAAATATTTAGCAAAGACAAACATAAAATCCAGACAAAATGTATGTTGACAATTCTGAAGACATTTCTATTTTTATTCCACCAATAATTTTAAAGCTAGCTTGTTTAGTAAAGTTTTACTTAACTCACGTGAACTTGAAAATTGCTTAGATTTATTTACTTAATTTATGAGTGTTCTTTAATTTATAAGCCAATGTGGTAGACACAACATATAACAGTAAGTGTACATACAAATAAATGCATCTGGAAATGTATACACCCATAAACAAAGATCCAATCACTTGGAACCTTAGCCATGAGATAGCAATACAAGCTTGTCGGTTTCACTTTTTTTGCCCCAGTAGATAATCCAATGAAGGCTATGAAACAAAATTTCGGGTAAAGCAGTCTCCATGGCAGTTTGATTTTTAAAGACCAAACCTCCCCAGACTCCAATAAGCACTGGAGCCAAACAGCACCAAAGGAGAGTGTCACATGTTAACTGGGCTCCCTGCTGAGAACCACAGCACAAAAGCCTGGATACATGCAATGCCATTCCACTTTCCCATTAGTCCGTAAATTCCAGATTCCAAACAATGTTGGGGCCAAACAGTATTGCAACTCCAAGAGAAAATTCTAAGGAGGGCCTAATACAAGACCTCAGAACTTGTGCCAAGAGTGTCCTCTTTGGAGAGGCTGAGGTCTGGTGGATCCCTCAGAGCGTTGTTAAATACAGTGAGTTCTAAGTTTCTCTTCAAAGAATCAGTATGTCAGTATGTTCAGTTCTTTGTTCTCCATTTTAAAGTTTAACTTCCTTGTTCTCCTCAGTAAACAGCCTTGCCACCAATTCTTTCTTTCTTTCTTTCTTTTTTGAGATGGAGTCTTGTACTGTCGCCCAGGCTGGAGCTCAGTGGCGCAATCTCAGTTCACTGCAAACTCTGCCTCCTGGGTTCACACCATTCTCCTGCCTCAGCCTCCCGAGCAGCAGGGACTATAGGCGCCCGCCACCAAGTCCGGCTAATTTTTTGTATTTTTAGTAGAGACAGGGTTTCACCGTGTTAGCCAGGATGGTCTCGATCTACTGACCTCGCGATCTTCCTGCCTCAGCCTCCCAAAGTGCTGGGATTACAGGTGTGAGCCACCGTGCCTGGCGCCCCACCAGTTCTAGTCAGTAATTCACATCTCTTCCCCTGGTCACCTGCTCTGTCCTGAGTCACTCCTGGTCACCTGCTCTGTCCTGAGTCACTCCTGGTCACCTGCTCTGTCCTGAGTCACTCCTGGTCACCTGCTCTGTCCTGAGTCACCTGGTCACCTGCTCTGACCTAAGTCACCTTTAGTCACCTGTTCCATAACCATCTTTCCTGCAGAAACAGCTCACCCCGCCTCTCTGGCTCATACCCCTGCTCTCTTTAAAATAGCCAATCGGAATTAGCTTAGACTGTGCGGTCCAACTCTAGCCAATAGAGGAACAACACAGCAGTAGGGGCTACCCACGTCAGGGATAAGAACCCCTTCCCCTCCCTTGTTCAGGTGTGCTCTCAGCATCGCTCCATCTGTGAGTTGCACCATTCTATAGAAGTAAAATTGCCTTGCTGAGAAAATTCATGTTCCAGTGCTATTTCTTTTGCAGCACCAAAAATTTATTTCTAACAGTGTCCTCCTGTGGGGACCAATCTTAGAGTGTCAGATGTCTCTGACCTTAGGTGGGCACCAGTGCCACATGTTGGTTTCCCTCCAGTGCCTACTATGCGCTTTATAAGAATAGCCATGAACTCTGATGAGAAGAACTGGAAGCCGGGCGGGCTTTTTTGTCCTTAGCTACTTGAGTATAATAAGGGAAGAATTTAGCATAAGAAAAGAAGGTGTAAGTTACCTGAAACATGTTTGAGTTTGCTCTGAGCTGCCCTGCAGGTAGGGATCAGGGATCATGCAGAAAAGATTTTTTAAAAAGTCCTTCCCCTTTCTGGGCTGGGCAATTATTCGCATTCATTCCTAGACCTTCATGCAATACCTGGGAGTGACCCCAGCCAATTGTCCTCAATTTCCGATGAGCTACCAGGAATCAGCCTCTGAAAGACTGAAAAACAAAGAGAGGGAAAAAGAAAAATGTAAAAGGCCCAGGTCCTGTAAGCAAACCGGGCAGTCGCCGTCAGGCTTCTCCACGCGGAAACCCCTTAGTTTCACTGGCCACGCCCAGAAACCTGCAGTTGTCTCCATGTTTAGGCGCTGCCCACCAAAGGTCCCGAGTTGGAAAGCAAAAGAGAGAGAGAAAGTGATTCCCTGTATGGAGCAGAAAGGAAAAGGAGAAAATGGAAAAATAAATCGCAAACTTTGGGCTTACCTCTTCCTTCTGGCTGGCTCACCAAAATATGTCACCGGTGGAGGGTGTCCAGGTTCTTGTCGTCTTGGACAACGAGTTGTACAAAACGCACAAACAAAGCTGGGAAGGAATGAAGAGATTTATTGAAAATGAAAGTACATTTCACAATGTGGGAGTGGGCCCAAGTGTAAGGGCTTAAGGGCCCCGCTACAGAAATTTTGGGAGTTTAAAATACCCTCTAGAAGATTCCATTGGTTACTTGGGGTATGCCCTATATAAGTGAAGAGGATGAAGTAAAGTTATAAACTCATTTATTCGGCATATGTCCTATGGAGAGGATATTTCCTGTCATAGCTGAAGTGTCAATCGACCTTCAGTTCCCTGCCTCCAGACCCTATTTTCCTGTCTCAGTCAAGAAATATGTTAAGCACTTTGCAGAAAAAAAATAGGCATCACACCATAGATTGAAATAATAATAGAGAAACAGACTGAAGATAAGCAATTGTTTGTATAAGCCAGTCAAAAATAGAAAAGTATCAATAGATCTAAGATATATGAAAACAAAAAGACAGATAAAAATTACGTTAACCATGTAGACTGCTATTTTATCTGTTAAGACTTTTTTTTTTTTTTTTTTTTTTTTGTGACAGAGTTTCGCTCTGTCGCCCAGGCTGGAGTGCAGTGGCGCGATCTTGGCTCACTGCAAGCTCCGCCTCCCGGATTCACGCCGTTCTCCTGCCTCAGCCTCCTGAGCAGCTGGGACTACAGACGCCCACCACCACTCCCGGCTAATTTTTTGTATTTTTTAGTAGAAACGGGGTTTTATCTGTTAAGATTTTAAAAGGAGGAACAGGCCGGGTGCGGTGGCTCACACCTGTAATCGCAGCACTTTGGGAGGCTGAGGCAGGTGGATTACCTCAAAGGTGGCATAATCTCGGCTCACTGCAACCTCTACCTCCCTGGTTCAAGTGATTCTCCTGCCTCAGCCTCCCAAGTAGCTGGGATAACAGGCCCCCTGCTCCCAGGCCCAGATAATTTTTGTATTTTTAGTATGGATGGGGTTTCACTATGTTGGCCAGGCTGGTCTCAAACTCCTGATGTGTGTATATGTATAATATAGAAGATTATATATATATAAAATATATAGAAGGTTATATATAAAACATATATGTTATATATAATATATAACATATAATATATGTTATATTGTATGTTATATATTATGTATATATAACATATAGAGAGAGGTACAATTAAAAGAAAACAAATTTAACGAATAGATAAATCAAGTGATTCAAGTGGATTCTGAGCTCTTTGACAAATACTATTGGGAAGATAACAAATAGATATTTATTGCTTCATTGTTCTACAGTTGGCCCCTTCAACATTTTTGTTACGATTTTGAAGGAGCATGGAAAGCATGTTTATAGAATTTGATAAAGATACATCTCAAAAATCATGCTAATGAACTGAAATACTGAATTCTTCATATAAATAAATTTTGAATGGCTACAGTGAAATCAAGCAAGGATAAATCCAAATTTTTTTTTCAGGTAACTCAAAATTCAAACTATATAATAGAAGCATATTGAGCATATATATGGGATATTTAATTCTACTCTGCTTGACATAGGCCACAGATGAAGAAGGTGTCATTTATCCAGCAAATATTTATTAACTGCCTACTATGCGCCAGGAACTTGATCTACTAAAAATCTGTCAAAAAAAAAAAAAAAAAAAGAAATCTTAAGTCTACAGAAGGAAGAAATCTATACAAAATTTCAAATATTTTAGTAGCTGTCATTCAGAAGAGAGATTATACTATTCTGTTTACTGCTACAAGAGCCAGTGGGTGAAGGCACAGAAAGTATTTGATATAAAGATATACTTTCTATTCATTAAAACTGCTCATCAACAGAGTGGATACTTGATGAGGTTTCGGCCCCACCTCCTCATCAAAGAGATCAGATTCTTATCTGGTGTGGATGTTGATTTGGTGTGGATACTGATCTAGTGTGGAAGATGCTGCTTGAGATTTTGACAAGATGATCTTTATTATTCCTTCCTAGATTCTATAGTTTCATTATTCTTAACAGTCACGTACCGAAATGTATAGCACGAATGTTTTCACTGCTTTAAAAATATTGGCTCAAGTCTAGTAGAAAATTGGAGACACAGTGTAACTTAGATGAATATAGCAAGTTTAAGGAACTTGGGTTTCAATTTCTTTAAAAAAGGAGTGAGAAATAAAGCAAGCAGTTGCATAAGAGTATTAAAATTGGCATAGCATTATACAACACTGAAGTGTCATTGTCATGTTTTGTTTTTGCTTCAAGATGTGCATTTAAAGAATGATACATATTAGACTAGGCTCAAGATACAAGATTTTCAATTTATACATTTTCTCAGGAAAATACTGTATGTCTGCATGTGAGTCTGTAGGGACATGAATAAGTCCCTACAGACTCTGCCATACGAATTGAGTTAGATGTATGATTTTGATTCCCTGCAGGATAGAAAAGTTGATATCATTAGTATTAAAAACCCATCAACACCCAGCATGTTGCTGAGGCTGTGGTTGGAAATGCTAAGTGATACTGACACACAAATATTTTTGGGGTCATTTGCAGAAAGATTGTAGTCAGAACTAGATAGTTTTAGACTTACTAAACAGAAAAAGAATTAAGAAAAACAAAATAGTTCAGTTTACATGCATTTACAGAGGTATAGTCCCATTTGAAGGTCGTAGATAGTTACAGAATTGACACTAACTCTACCCTTGCACCCCCTGCCCTGTCATGCCACACACAAACAGTACAGAAGAGACATAATGTATGTTAGCAGTTTATTCTTCTAAAAGTTTAGCCAATTGAGTCCATAGAGATTTTGGCTTAAAGGGTTACGTGAACCTTGCTTCTCTAATTCTTATCTCTCAAAGTGACCTAATCTAGAAAACTAGAGTAAAAAAAGCAATATTGGAAGAGAGAGCATAGAAAATTTGAACAATAATTCCACTTTAATTAGGAAAGTTTATATTTGAAACAGAAAATCCAATGGGAGAATGCAATTCAGTCTATAACAGTTTATTTTATTTTTAAGACCATACATTAAAGTTGTAACTCCTTTACAAAACATACCGATAGTGACTTAATTAATTTAATCCTAGATCTTTTAAAGGTAAGATTCTTAGAACAACATTTTGGATATTTTAACATAATTTGTTAACATCTTATCTCTATACTTTCCTTCCCAATTCTCCAGATCCCAAACTGCCTGTATCTCTCCTTGTTATGCCTCATTCATAAAAAGATTAGGGGAGCTAAATGGAGCACATTTTTGAAATCACTAACTGCCAACACCAATAAATAGTATTTATTACCGAGAAATGCAGAATAACAACTTCCTTACTTGTGTTCGTTTATTTGGAGACAAGAATAGCAAGTACTTGCCAAGCAACTTAATGTCTTTAAAGTTTGGAATTGAGGTTTTATGACTGTACTTCTTAAGTTTCAAGCCATAAATACTATTTATTTTGACAATCAAAAACTTTACAAATAAAAGGAATAAAGAAAAGCTCTAAATAGCTTAGCAGTAAATTCATCAGCTTAGCTTCTCATCCCAAAGAGACTTAGACTCCCACACAATAATAATGGGAGACTTTAACACCCCACTGTCAACATTAGACAGATCAACGAGACAGAAAGTTAACAAGGATATCCAGGAATTGAACTCAGCTCTGCACCAAGCAGACCTAATAGACATCTACAGAACTCTCCACCCTAAATCAACAGAATAGACATTCTTAGCACCACATCACACTTATTCCAAAATTGACCACATAGTTGGAAGTAAAGCACTCCTCAGCAAATGTGAAAAAACAGAAATTATAACAAACTGTCTCAGACCACAGTGCAATCAAACTAGAACTCAGGATTAAGCAACTCACTCAAAACCGCTCAACTACGTGGAAACTGAACAACCTGCTCCTGAATGACTACTGGGTACATAAGGAAATGAAGGCAGAAATAAAGATGTTCTTTGAAACCAATGAGAGCAAAGACACAACATACCAGAATCTCTGGGACACATTTAAAGCAGTGTGTAGCGGGAAATTTATAGCACTAAATGCCCACAAGAGAAAGCAGGAAAGATCTAAAATTGACACCCTAACATCACAATTAAAAGAACTAGAAAAGCAAGAGCAAACACATTCAAAAGCTAGCAGAAGGCAAGAAATAACTAAGATCAGAGCAGAACTGAAGGAGATAGACACAAAAAAAACCCTTCAAAAAATTAATGAATCCAGGAGCTGGTTTTTTGAAAGGATCAACAAAATTGATAGACCACTAGCAAGACTAATAAAGAAGAAAAGAGAGAAGAATCAAATAGATGCAATAAAAAATGATAAAGGGGATATCACCACCGATCCCACAGAAATACAATCTACCATCAGAGAATACTATAAACACCTCTATGCAAATAAACTGGAAGATCTAGAAGAAATGGATAAATTCCTCGATGCATACACCCTCCCAAGACTAAACCAGGAAGAAGTTGAATCCCTGAATAGACCAATAACAGGCTCTGAAATTGAGGCAATAATTAATAGCCTATCAATCAAAACAAGTCCAGGACCAGACGGATTCACAGCCGAAATCTACCAGAGGTACAAGGAGGAGCTGGTACCATTCCTTCTGAAACTATTCCAATCAATAGAAAAAGAGGGAGTCCTCCCTAACTCATTTTATGAGGCCAGAATCATCCTGATCTCATTCTCTTTTCCACTCTAAGCTAAGCCAGTAGCATCACAGTTGCCACATTCTAAATGAAGAGAATAAAGAAAAAGACAAGCTAAAATGAATATATGAGATATATACATATATTCCAATTTCTGTCTTCTGTTTCTTCTGTTGTCTAAAGGAGTGTTTTTTTCTCAGTCATAAATGTGCATAGGAATCACCTGGGGATTCTGTTAAAAGATAGATTCTTATTCAGTAAGTCTAGGTGGGGGCCTGGGAATTGCATTTCTAATTAACTCCCATGTTATGCGGATGTTGCTGGGCCCAGGCTACACTTATAAGAATCTGTAATCTCAATTTCTTTATTTTTCTCTTGATGTCTTTTTAACATCATAGTTTTTTTCATTTGAGACTCTCACAATTGGACAGTTTATCTTGCTAATTCCACATTAGATAGATTTAGATAGACTTATTTATCTTACTATAAAAAGTGATCCAAAATTAAAATTTTTGATGCTCTAATTATAGTATTGATTGAGTGAGGCGGAGAGTATGATAGAAGATGATGGTTATTGTGGGTAAAACCTGTAAGTGGATGGATCATAAAGACTGAAGGAAGTTCTACGGTAGACTGTGAAAGTGAGGGACGCTGATGAGTTTCAGCTCTTTTCCTCTTTTGGGTATCAGTTCAATATAAATAGCTCTGGATTATGTTTTTTGAGCAATTACTCTTCTCCATATTCTAGAATAACACTTTTAAGAATATTTGCTTTTAAATATCTTTATTAACATAAAAGTTTATGATACCCATTGTACAGTTAAAAAAAGATCATTAACCCCATTTAAAAGATGAGTATTAAATGAGTCCGTAAAAGGTTAAATACTTTGCAACTCAATTTTTGAGCCTGGCCTTATTCTAATAATAAAACCAGATAAAAGAGAGCAGAAAAACATAAGGCCAATGTCTTTCATAAACCTAGATACAAAAATGATCAACAAAACATTAGCAAATCAAATCCAGTAGTGTATAGAAGAAACAATACACTGGAATGGAGTGAAATTTATTCCAGGTATGCAAGACTGGTATAACATGTGAAAATCAATAAGTATAGTCAACCATATCAATGGCATAAAGGAGAAAATTGCATAATTATATCAACTGATTAAGAAAAAGCATTTGACACAAACCAATACTATTAATATAAAAACTAGCAGCAAACCAGGAATAGAGGGAAACTTTCTGAATTTGATAAAGACATCTACAAAGCCTACAGCTCACATCTTACTTAATGGTGAAAGACTGAATGCCTTCTCCCTAATATTGTTAAAACTACAAGGATGGCCATGCTCACTATTCTTATTCATCACAGTACTGAAAGTTCTAGCATGTACAATAAGCCAAGGAAATGAAATAAAATTATACAGATTGGAAAGAAAAAAAAAAACTGTTCCTATTTGCAGATGACATGATTTTCTACGTTGAAACTCTCAAGGAATATACTCTTCTGAAACACTTAAAAAGACCAACACTGTTTTTCTAACTCTGATTTTATGCCATTAATATTGCAAAGGCCTTTCTCTGGCTTAATTTCAGTTATTTTTCATTTGAGCATGCCAAAGTTGGTTCTTCCTCACCAAGTAATTTTTTTACCCCAAATTACTAGGTCTGTGGGTTTTTCCCCTTGTTTTCTCTGTTTTAGGCATATAGAATCACATCTGCTTAACTCAGGGATTGCTGAGATTTCATGGGGATTTGGGGAGTAGGAGGCATCTTGGTATGGAGATCATTATTACTTTTTGATCCACCTCCAGTAAGCATTTTGACAATTCCTCCCACACCTTTTACTAAAAGTTTTCTCCTCAGGCTAATTGACTGTTAAAGGAAGATAAGTAAGGCTTTTAAACATTCACATCTTCTCAGTATACGTGATTTATGTCACCCTCTTAAAAAACAGAATTTAAGCAGCAGTTGTCCTGTTTTTTTCCTCTGTCACATCTGAAAGTGGGTTTGTAGAGTGGATTGGGAAACAGATGGAATTTTTTACTTGAGTTCTTTGAGACTCAGTAGTAAACTCCTAAAGTTGAAGATATGGAAATAGAAGGAGGGCCAGTTTTATATGTAACTAATGTATACATTGATTTTATTTGAAAACATATTATATTTTTATTTTAAAACAGAGTATTAACAGCATAAATATTATTTTTATGTAAATTTTATTTGTGGATTAAGAGCTTGGTAGATTAAGAGTCTGCAAGCATAACATCTAATCTCTGAAACAGCTTTTGAGGCATCTTCAACACAACAATTTTAAGGTCATAAATTACACCCTTTAGATTTCCTTGCTGAATAAATAAATGAATAATGGTAAGTTCATCTAATTAGATTTCTTCCAAATTTGCTCCAGAAATAGCTAGTCATTATTTAGAAATGAAGTAGAATCTGTAGAGTAGAATGTGTTATGTCTCTATTGTTTTACACGGTTCTGTCCCATGGTGATTGTTACAAGATGAACCAAGAAGTGAATGAGTGGCTCCCAGAAGGAAAAGCATTGTGCGCTCATGGTTATCTGAGCCAGTTGTTTGAAAACAAACATTTTATGAATATAAATAATTCAGTTAATTCCAGGGAACACCCATTATCCTATAAAGTCTCTCAAAGATGTTCTTTCTGTTAAGTTACACTAGTTACTGTTACTGTTTAAACATCAATGGTCTTTTACAATGACATTCAAATGCTTTTCCTAATTTCTCAAAATGCAGGTTATAGTCTTCATCATCCCAAGAGCTGACTTTCTCAAACACAGACCTGACTATGTTATCCCCTTTAAAAATGACTCATTATGTCTCAGTATCAGTGACTGTGCCATGGATTACATTTGCACTGTGGATTGCTCACTTATTCAGCAACATATGAACTGTGTATCAAACCAGGGCAATTGTACCTATTCCAGAAATGGCAATTTCACTTAAGGACTGGGTAAACTTTTTAAATAAAATACTGATTTATTATAGAATAGCATAGAATGCCACATGAATTTTATAATAAAACATGAAACATCAAAGCAATATCATGCTTATAAAATCAATCATCTTTGGATTTTGAGTTCAAACACCTTATCATACCATATAATTATCTTCACAACTGGACACCAGCTAACATGATATCCTGTAACTCCTTGGTACTTACATTCTTATGAGATATCTCTCATGGACTACTAGTAGCATTTCTTAAACAGTCATAATTTTCATGCATCTCTAACTTCTCTCATGTTGTCCTCTCTGCCTAGAATATCATTTCCCAACCTTTCTGAATTCTGAATTGCTGTACACTCTTAAAGTTTACAAATTCATCCAAACCACATACACGTATTATTTCTTCCTCTGTATCTAAAATATTTAATACATCTGAGTATATTTTATTGTATTAGGCTTATTTATGTATTTACTTTTTACTAGTTATGAAGTCCTGGAAGTAAAATGATGTGTCCTATTCATGTTTTGTCCCTCCATTGTTAAAAAATATGGCCACGAATCAAATACTTTGACAATTCTCCCTCCAAAGAGTGAGCTTAGATCCCCTTCCCTTGAGTGTGCGCCGTGCCTTATGAGTGTCCTCTAACAAATAGAAAGTTGTGAAAATGACAGATGTAAATTCCAATAATCAGTCATAGTACAAATTTTAGTACCTGGACATGGTTTGCTGTGTTGCCATGACAGATATGTAAACTCCGGAGCCACTTTGGAATTAGACAATGGACAAAAACTAGTAGATCTTTGCAAATAAAATTAATAAAGGCTTTAAGAACCTTAAGGAAACTCTATATAAAAGACTGATGGAAATTTAGATGGCTATGCATGACGGCTGAAAATAAAGTTATCAAACTCTTATGGGATCATGGAAGTAAGGGATTCTTTGATGTAGTAGCAAAAAGTTTAGCAACAATGATGCATGCAAAAAGTTAAGAAATAGAAATTATACCTAGTTAGCTGAGATATATAGCCATGGAGCTTTCCAGACCAAATGGTGAATATGCCACCTGGTTTCTTCTTGATGCTTATATCAAAATGTGAGGAAAAAAAATAAAGTAAGTATCCTTAAACACAAAGGACCAATGACTTAATTGCTTTGAAAATTCTCAACCTTTACAGATGGCAAACATTGCCAGGACAACATGCTGTAAGGATGAAATCAAATTTGGGACTGTAAAATCTTTGCCAGCACCTCATAAAGATCTATGGTGGTGTCTCAGAGCACCATCCAGTAGGAAAAAAATAAAAATAAAACTTTTCTAAAGATTTTAAGGGTGTTTCTCATAATTCTCCTAAATAAAATAGTAGAGTTACTGAGAAGTTTAAGGAAACTACCTCCTAACAAAAGTCTAAAGTACCAAAGGGCGTATATTAAAGAGATTTGTTGGTGTTACTTTTAGCATATGAAGGTTAACAGGAAAGCCAGATTAAAAACAATTATATTAATGGAGACAATGCCAGCTTGAACCAAAATGGGCAATCTAAATGACAGTATTTTTGGTAATGTAATTTTCACCCTCAAAGTTCTTGCTTGCTTTGAATAAGCTACTAGCACATTGTAAAGACATTCCCATTACTATATAAAGTTCACGTTTTGAGGAATCAAGATTGCCTAAAAATAGCCACTGAGGAACTGAAGCCTCCAGCCACCAACTATGTGATTGAGCCAATCTGGTAATAGATCATCTAGTCCAGATAAGCTTCAATGTTATTACTGAAACTCCAGCTAGCATTTTGACTTCATGAAAGACTCAAACCAGAACCACCCAGTTATCAGTTATCAGCAAATATCAGTTGCTTTGATATTTATGACTTTGAGAAACAGTGCTATAAAAAAATTGTTATTTTATGCCATTAAGTTTGAGTTAATTTGTTACACAGCAAGAGATAACAAATACAATTCCTCTTGTCATCTACTATGCTGTTTGGTACATTGTTATCACTTACTAAATATTTGTTGGCAGAAAGAAGTTGAAGAGACAGTAGGTGGAAGGCAGAAATGAAACTATGTGTAAAGAAATTACATTTTAACTACTTCAAAACTCTATTGATGAAAACGCATCAATTCTATTTTAAAATTCAGTTGGTTTTAAATGTAAAAATGTTTGAATTTATGTGACATATTAAGACAAAGATGATGGGCACTAACATTTTTCGACTATTTCTACATATCACATAGACACTCTACTATGACCTTAACAAATTCTGTTATTTAATATTAACAAAAATTCTGAAAGTTTGATATCCCCAATTTACATATAAGAAAACAGCTTCAATGATATAAAATAACTTGCCAAGATTTACTTATCCAGTATATGGCAGAGTCAGAATCTTATTCCACATCTATCTGATTCTAATGTTTCTGTGCATGGGGCTCACTATCACATGTGTTCTAAGCCACAGTTCAGTAGGCTTAGAACTCAGTATTATGAAAATCTCCATCAGAAACAGCATAGTAAATCATTGTCTCTGATATTAAAACTAGACAATTCTAACTTTCCCTATCTTCAAACTTCAGATGGCTTTTCAACTTTGCTTTTTTCTTTTCTCTTCTTTCTTTCTTTTACAAAATATAAATTATCTCTAGAATATTTTATACTTCAGTAATATATTCTGTGTACAAATAATAAGTGGAAAAATCAGATCATTTATTGACTAGAATTGGAAGATCCTTTATTGAAGATAACACTCACTGTTTGATATGGTTTGGCAGTGTCCCCACCCAAATCTCATCTTGAGTTGTAGCTACCATAATTCCCATATGTTGTGGGAGGGACCTGGTGGGAGATAATTGAATCATGGAGGTGGGTCTTTCCCATGCTAGTCTCATGATAGTGAATAAGTCTCATGAGATCTGATGGTTTTATAAAGGGGAGTTTCTCTGCACAAACTCTCTTCTCTCATCTGTTGCCATGTGAGACGTACCTTTCACCTTCTGCCATGATTATGAGGCCTCCTCAGCCACGTGGAACTGTGAGTCCATTAAACCTCTTTCTTTTGTAAATTGCTCAGTCTCAGGTATGTCTTTGTCAGCAGTATGAAAACAGACTAATACACTGTTACTTATGATGTTAGTACTGAGAATAAGGGTGTTGAATTTGTTGTAATGCACATAGGAAGCAATCTGAGAATAATTCAAAGTAGCACAGAAGACAGAGGAAATCAGAATAAATAGGCAATCTATCACTGTGGGTATGCTGGACAGTTTATGAAGATCATAAAATACATATATTCAAACTGAAAAATAAAAGATCATTCTGAAGCCAGGAAGGCATTAAAAACAAAAGTCAAGATAGAGCAGTTAGCAGGCTTGTTAACTACAAGAGAACATCATGTTGAAGAGATATGAGGTAAAAGGGATGTGGTAACCAAGATCCTTTCAACAGGTTAATTAGGTCCCAAGATTAACTCAGTACTACCTATGATTTGCAAAAGGCAGACTGTAACTACAGGCTTCACTTAGGATCTCGTGGCAGCATTCCAGAAAAGAAGACTGAGACCCCAAATTAGGGAGTTTTTGTTGAGAAACCAAACAAATGGTGAATCTCACCAATATTGGGAAGGTATCAATAGAGAACCTGTATAAATAAATTCAGAAAGAAAAAATACCATCAAAATATATCGCTTAAGTAGATTACTAAATCAGACCACTCCTAACAATATTTGGCAAGTGGAATGAGAAATCGTTTTAGCAATAATATTAGTATTATATAAAACAGACTGTCATCAAAATTCAAAAAATCTCAGTGTCTTTTTAAAGAAGCTTATTTTTACAGATCTACAGTGTAATGCGAATGTTCCTAGTCTGGCATCTCTCCAGAGCTGCTGTGCTTTATGTGGTGTCTCAGGAATCCAGGTTTCCTTGCTATCTAGTCTACACTGAGACTCAGTAGTCTGTGTATTTTGTCATGTGACTACTCCATATGGTAAGGCCTCGAGGTCCTTTTCTTCCAGCTGCATGGGTGGGTAAAAAGTGACATGAGGGTTTCTGTGATAAAATTTAGCGTCAGCTCCCCATATGGCATAAATCACTTTCACTCCTCTTGCACTGGCCAATCAGGAGACCAGAAAATAGGAAGCGAATTAGAAAATTCCAACTTCATAACTACACACATAGGAACTGGGAAATGTAGTTATGCCCAGGAAGAAGAGGAAACAAGATATTGATGAATATGAGCAGTCTTTGTCAGAGATACCAAATATAAAAGTTTAAGAGAGATACAGATAAGAGTAGACGTCTATAATTCAGAGACTGCAAGCAGATTAGCCACATTAAAACATTTCTTCTTTGTCATAGATTATATTTGCAAATGTTTGTACCTGTAGGTCTCCTTAGAACTTAATGAACATAACCAGGCATGGTGGCTCATGCCTGTAATCCCAGCACTTTGGGAGGCTGAGGTGGGCAGATCACCTGAGGCCAGGAGTTTGAGACCAGCCTGGCCAATATGGTGAAACCCCATCCCTATTAAAAATAAAAAAAATTGGCCAGGCATGGTGGTGGGCGCCTGTAATCCCAGCTACTTGGGAGTCTGAGGCAGGAGGATCACTCCAATCTGGGAGGCAGAGGGTGCAGTGAGCCAAGATGGCGCCATTGCACCCCAGCTTGGGCGACCAAGCGAGACTCCGTCTCAAAAAAAAAAAAAAAAGAACTTAATGAACATGTTACGGACTGAAGTTAATATAGAGAACCACTCAATTTGTGACCACACATCGTTAACAATGATTGTTCTGGTCCAATTGCTAATCCAGTGTTAATCCATTTCTTACTTTGCCCTGATATTATTCACTAACTTAAATATTGGAGATTTTGGATTTATTATTTTCTTCTTACTTGATTAGTTTCTCATATGTTTAGTCCTTCATTGTATAGCACAAAATTTGTATTAGATGAAATTATTTTTTCTATAGTCCTGTATACTTTCAGAGTCTCTAAACAATTATGGAGTTTATCTCTAGCATTTATAATTTTGTGCTTTAAATGTCAGCCTCAGGAACATTGTACACATTTGCTCATTCACTGAAAAGCATAATCATTTTACTTTTTGGACCTGTATTAAAGTCACAGTTGTGTGGTTTTGTGTGGGTATGTGTTTTTTATGGAGTTTTTGGAAATATATTTCCTAAGTTTGAAAAGTTATCTTAGGTCACCCAATTGAATTCTGATGCTGTGATTCCTGATTATGTGATTCTGGCCAGTGAAATTGTGAAAGCATGTTGATGATGCTGAAACAGGAAAAATAATCACTTCTATTCCTAAAGCCCTGAGATTGTTACTTTGTCCTTCTCCTGACTGTTATGACTCCATGATTTGCACTTGAGCTGTTCTCACTGTGGAGAGAGTTCTGGATTCCCTTAAGTCTAATAAAGTCCAATTAAGGACTGCTAGTTCCTGAGCTGCGTACCCCAAGGACACATGTTAATGATGAGTTTCAAATGGTGTCCTATTACAGGCTTATAAAGTGCCAGCCACCTTAGCACTTCATTTTAAAAATGAGTGATAATTGGTAAGACTTTAATTTTTCTATTTAAAAGGCAAGGAAGTACAGATTCAGGGAACTTCAGGGACTTTATCAAGGTTACGGACACAAGCCATACTTAGAAATTCTTAGATTCTGAACAGATTAAATCACTGAAAGAAGAGCTAGAACCCATTTCAGCATGGCCCACTTTATTTGGAGATATATATATATTCTTACTTGATTAGACAAATATACATACACATATATGTGTATGTACATATATGTACATACACATATATGTGTGTATATATATATGTATGTATGAGATATTTGGATTTGGATTTAGGGAAGAGTATACTTCAAGTTTTAGCTTCATTAATAAAGACTGAGAATTGTCCAGATTTTTATGGAATGAAGGTCACAAAAATACTGACAGAAATTAACTTTATATAATGGAAGAGTGCATCGAAATTTGGGGCCTGGTGCTATGATTTGTAGTGATCATTCTTGTTTTTTAAAGAATCTTAAATTGTAAGGTTCTCCAGGAGAAAGAGTAAAACTATGTGGTCACCATCATCCCATTCTTGGAAATGAAATTTGCAGCTTGTACATCTGACACCTCACACCCTTCTACCACACCCTGCCTCTAAGGGTCTTTTTTCATGTGTGCAATAATACATGAATGTGCCCAACATTACAACAGCCAACCTCGTCTATGTCCCAACTGACTAAATCCTCCTTTGGCACAATTCTTGTTTAAGCGTAGGAGGAAAATGTCCTCGTGATTGCTTTTTTCTTATACAGTCTAAAGCTGCTTATCACTTATATAGGCATCATAAGTTTATACAGAAAAACATGGAAATATTACAGGAAGATTTTCAGACTCAAAATACTCAGGGATAGAAAGGGGCCTTAAAATATATCCCACAAAATGACTAACATATGTACATAGTTTTTATGTAAAATAGAGTTAGCTAGATGCCTATCTTTTGAAAAAGAGAAACTTCTAAAAAACACAATATATTTAAATAAAAACATCATAAGGAATAGTGTAATTTAAGTTGGAAGGAGTGTATATCTGATAATAATATGGTAATTAGAAGAGGAACTCTCCAAATAAACTAACCCATCGATAGTGCAGAAACACAGAAACACTGACATAATGAGAAATGAAACAGTACAGCAGAGATTAGACAAAGCTATTAACTCCTAAACACACACACACACACACACACACCACACATGCATGCATACACACACAGTAATGGAGCTTAGTCAAGAATCATCAATGTGGAAGTACCTACTGGTGATCTCATAAGTATATTATTCATGCACAAATTTTAGTTTTTTCCCTAGGATGGTAAGTATGTGTTATCTGCATCCTACAATTCACACAGTGCCAAATCCAGCTGTGTTTAGGAAGTAAAATAGACACTGAGGCACTTCCTGATGGACCTTCCCTGGTAGACCAAGTTCCATCAGCTTTTTTTGAAGTTTCAGAACAGTAATGGTAGACCCTCAGAATCACACTTCTGCCACATCAAGATAAATAATAGATGATGCAAGTTAAAAGTTTAAAGAATGAATTTGCCCTACTATACAATTTTAGGGACGTCTTAAGGTGGTTTGGAACTCTTAATTATTTCTGTGATAATTCAACTTTTCCAACTGGTGTTTTCCATATACAACTGGAGTAGATATATTTTAACAAAAGCTAAATGGGTAAGACATTAAATAAATTTGTGGTATATTTTTATATATTTTTTCTCACCAAAATTTCAATTTATCTTAAATATATAGTTTGTTGAGGTTTTTTCTTTTTATTCAACCCTTTTAGGCAATATTTCCTAATACAGTAATATTTTTAAAGATATTTCTTTTGCTATTTTTATGTTACTTTATATGAGACAGACTTTGTTAAAATAGAAAATTTGAATTATTTTAGAATTTCACCCTGGAAAGTATTTTGTGAGATATTAATAATTTAAACTATAAAATTCTGTCTTTAGAACAAGTATTCCTTATGGCTCATTTACATGGTACTGGAAGAAAAAGTATCCTCTGCTAGACAAAATATATATGACTTATTCCAATTTAGAAGCTTTAGGACCTTCTACAATTTATTGACTACAGTGAATTCATAACGATCAGTGTACAGAGGACATCAATACTAAAATTAAGCAATTTATATGTTAATAAAAGTTAAGGAAAAAATGACACTTAGGATGACTCTAAGGTAATATGAGTACTGCTTGAATCTTTGAAAATTAAGCAATACCGAGAAAGTAAATATAATTAGGGGATTAAATGAGAAATTTTAAAATATAAAAAGAACGGGGTGTGAAAAAATTTTCTTTGCCTTACTCTATTGTTGGCTCTTAAACTTTGGTTCCTGTTTTATGCTGTGCAGTTTACCACAACAGTCAGCGAACAGGATTCATATATTTTAAATTTTTCTGTTTGTATTCAACAGAACTGTGAAGTGCTTCAGGAAGTGGATGAATATGATTTTATCTTGGTGAATGCTATTGTACTAACATAATGTCTAGTCATGGCAAAGCATGTTTATCAAGACGTACCGCAATGTCCATAATTAAATTCATGCCAGAGAGAAGCAAATTTGTTTATCCTGAAATTTATTTGCTCATGTCAAATTTCTCTACATCTTTTCCAGTTTGGTCCTAGATGGCTACATTTTTTTTTTTCTTTACTACAGTGAAGTCAGTTTCAATAGTTGACATGAAGTAAACAGAGTTTGAATATTTAGTAATTATGAGAATTCCCACAAGATCGTTCTCCACTTACTTCACCTCTTTGTCTTGGGTTTTTGTTTGTTGCCTACATTCTTTGCATGGCATTTTTTCCAATTGACAATGTCAGAACAGAATCATTCCTTGCTCGCTCTTATTCTCCTGAGTGTGAGTCACAGTATAACTGAACTAGTAATACATTACCTTGTATTAAACAATTAAAAAAAAAAACTCTACTAAGTCTCCATCCTTCTGTGCCCCAATCCCTCCCTTCCTCACCAAAGATATATTACAGCAGTTGTAAGGAACAGTTTGTCTCCTTGAAAGCAGAGGACAAACAAGGATACTGGCTGCCATGTTCCTTTTAGCTTACAACTGGATAGGTATGAAGTAATAAAGATGAGCAAAAGCAATGAACATGTGTGTACAGCCTAATATAAAAATAACATTTTACCAAATTATAAAAGTTCCTTTTTTCTGAATAGTTCAATTTGTTTTTATATGTATTTTTATATATATCCTATTTATAGTTACATCAGCCTTTAGAGGAAACAAAAGATAATATTATTTGCACTCCTTTGCTAACAGGAGGAAACAAAGGCACCAACTGATAAGGAATTCCCTCAGGATTATGCACCATGATAGTCACAAAAGAGAAGTTTAAACCATTGGACTTCCAGCCTGGTTGGCTGGACACTAAGCCACTTTGCTTCCTAATATATATATTTTTTCTCAACCAGAAAAACAAACAATGCCTTCAGTGAGCTGGTACTTTAAGAGGGTAATAAAGGTCTAAAGAGGCTAAACTTCAATAGAGGCACGGAACAGAATATCTAACTTAACCTTTTATTGGCATATTTCCAAAGGCAGAGAAATGCTTTATAAACTAAAATAACTGTGCATACAAAGAAATGACTTTAATTTGTCTCACTCACTGCAAATACAAATATAATCTGCTCCTATTTCCCTATCTGCATTTTCTCCTTAGTTACAAACTCAGCTTTAAAATCATATTATAGTTAAATATTAAAATATATCAAGAATATATGAGAAACTTATATTTGACTATCAATGAAATGGTCATCATTTAAGTGATGGAATTAATGCACATGAATCTCTTCTAAGAAAAGCATGAGGATATATTTAGAGCTATTTAACATAAAATTGTACACCTGGAGGCAAACTTAGAGATGTACTGAAAATAACAAAGTCCTGAATGGTGAAGTGAGTTTCCCAAGGTTATATCACATCCTCATATCTATCTATCAAAAAAATAATTAATAATAAAAATTAGTTGTCTTGCCTCTGTATTATAAAGTTAAGTTTGAACATAAGATAATAATACATTTTTAATTCTATGGGCTTCTGAGAAGACCTGATAGACAGTGGTGTGATAATTTCCCATTTAATAGTATATTTTGGAGGAAGTTTCTTTTAGAAAATGTTTTCATTTATTAGTAGCAGGAAAATCAGGGCTTTTAATCTCTCTTTTTCTTTGTAAGGATGAGTGTATATATGTGTGTGTATATATATATATATAGAGCACATATTTTAGAATCTTAGAGATTACAGGTATATTGTCTTAAAGGAAAAAAATTAAGTATTGAGGAATTAATGAATTATTCATAAAGTATTGAGGAATAAATAAATTATTGTACTCCAGGTATAATAATGAAGAGAAGAAATATGAACATGAAACGGTAACTTAGGCAAATCATATAAAAACACCAGTTCAGTCATTGTATTTAAAACAAAAGGTTGTCGTTTGCATAGGTATAACTAACAGACAATCAAGTTGAAGATGTTTAAAGACAGATAAGGAAAGGTCTTTTTTGAGAAGCAGTAGATTTGAAACTATAGCTAGCAGTGTCTTTGAAACTACAGCTTTAGTGTCTTTAAGCAGAGGAGACAGGTAGATTTTTTTTTTAATTGTTCTGGCAACAGATAGGGACAGATAGGGGAAAGTCTGGAAAAGAGAAATATTGACAACAGGTCATCTAAAATGTAAATTGTAATGATTCAAGCAAGAAATGATGAGAATCTGAACAAAGATTGTAGTGGTGGGAATAGAGGGAAGAAATATGAAATAACGTATGTTTTAGTGGGTGAATATATAAGAATTTTTGATGCTGGAATATGGTCTGTGAAGAACATAAGAGGCATCAGGAATGAAACTGACATGTCTAGCTGAATGGATACTCATATTGAGATAATACAGGAGAGATACGTTGGAATGAATATATATGTACATATATTATATATATAAACATATTATACATATGTATATAACGAGTAAAATATGTGATATATTAAGTTTTGGTTGCAAGTGGTTTATTGAATTAGAAGTATTCAAATAGTGGCTGGTTTGGAACTCAGGAGAGAGAACAAAAGAAGAGAAAAATATTTAAGGATCACCAGTTATTTGTTGGTAGAAGCAACTCTTATGGAATTATTTATGTGAGTGTGAATAAAGAAATGCAAGAGGGGCAAGGACAAAGCCTCAGAGAATATTAAAATGTGTTAACACATGTTGAAAGTGGCATCAATAAATGAGACAAAAACAGTAT
Organism: Gorilla gorilla gorilla; assembly: GCF_029281585.2. Lineage (NCBI taxonomy): Eukaryota > Metazoa > Chordata > Mammalia > Primates > Hominidae > Gorilla > Gorilla gorilla. Next base: position 29,414,288 of record NC_073239.2, on the reverse strand, counting down.
TTTCAGGTAGACAGTAGGTAAACTAAACAAACATGATATCCCTGGAATTCATGCCATGAGAGTTTTAAAAAGTTAAAATAGTAAACAAGAACAATGTGTTAACAAGAATCAAATAGATTGATGATTAAATAGAGAGCATTAAATCTGGCAACTTGGAGAACATTATAAATTTAATAAAAGCATATCTAGAAGAATGAAGGATGGAAAACAGTTATTATCTTAGTCTGTTTTCTGTTGCTATAAAAACTACTTGAGACTGGTTAATACATAAAGAAAATAAATTTATATCTTACAGTTCTAGAAGCCGAAAAGTCCAATATCAAGGGGCTGGTATCTGGTGAAGGCCTTTTGCTGTGACATCCCATGGCAAAAGAGAGCATGCCAGTTCAGGCCTCTCTTCCTCTCCTTTCAGAGCCATGCAGTTTGAAGGCAGGTAGCCTACTTTTTATACCTTTATATCCCAGGCTAGATTTTGTACATTGTTATGTATATACCATACAAGAAATACTATGTTTCTTGTACATCATGATAGAGATCATCACATGGGATAGAAGAACAGTGTCACAGCTCAAGTCTTTCTCTTCTTTTAAAACCACAGAACAGAGGTCTCAGAAATAATGCCACACATCTACAACTATCTGATCTTTGACAAACCTAACAAAAACAAGAAATGGGGAAAGGATTCCCTATTTAATAAATGGTGCTGGGAAAACTGGCTAGCCATATGTAGAAAGCCGAAACTGGATCCCTTCCTTACACCTTATACAAAAATTAATTCAAGATGGATTAAAGACTTAAATGTTAGACCTAAAACCATAAAAACCCTAGAAGAAAACCTAGGCAATACCATTCAGGACATAGGCATGGGCAAGGACTTCATGTGTAAAACACTAAAAGTAATGGCAACAAAAGCCAAAATTGACAAATGGGATCTAATTAAACTAAAGAGCTTCTCTGCACAGCAAAAGAAACTACCATCAGATTTAACAGGCAACCTACAGAATGGGAGAAAATTTTTGCAATCTACTCATCTGACAAAGGGCTAATATCCAGAATCTACAATGAACTCAAACAAATTTACAAGAAAAAAATAAACAACCCCATCAAGAAGTGGGCAAAGGATATGAACAGACATTTCTCAGAAGAAGACATTTATGCAGCCAAAAGACACATGAAAAAAATGCTCATCATCACTGGCCATCAAAATAATGCAAATCAAAACCACAATGAGATACCATCTCACGCCAGTTAGAACGGCGATCATTAAAAAGTCAGGAAACAACAGGTGCTGGAGAAGATGTGGAGAAAGAGGAACACTTTTACACTGTTGGTGGGACTGTAAACTAGTTCAACCATTGTGGAAGTCAGTGTGGCAATTCCTCAGGGATCTAGAACTAGAAATAACATTTGACCCTGCCATCCCATTACTGGGTATATACCCAAAGGATTATAAAACATGCTGCTATAAAGACACATGCACACATGTTTATTGCGGCACTATCCACAATAGCAAAGACTTGGAACCAACCCAAATGTCCAACAATGATAGACTGGATTAAGAAAATGTGTCACATATACACCATGGAATACTATGCAGCCATAAAAATGATGAGTTCATGTCCTTTGTAGGGACATGGATGAAGCTGGAAACCATCATTCTCAGCAAACTATCACAAGGACAAAAAACCAAACACCGCATGTTCTCACTCGTAGATGGGAATTGAACAATGAGAACACTTGGACACAGGAAGGGGAACATCACACATCGGGGCCTGTTGTGGGGTCAGGGGAGGGGTGAGGGATAGCATTAGAAGATATACCTAATGTGAATGACGAGTTAATGGGTGCAGCACACCAACATGGCACCTGTATACATATGTAACAAACCTGCACATTGTGCACATGTACCCTAAAACTTAAAGTATAAAAAATAAACTACCAGTCTTATTATGGGGGCCTCATGCTGATGACCTTATCTAACCCTAATTACTTCTCAAAGCCCCCACCTCCAAATTCCATCAATATATGAATTTGGGCATTAAATTTCCAAAACATGAAATCTGGGAGACACCTTCAAATTATAGCAGTTATTTTAAAAATGTATTTTCACAAATTATTTTTATATGCAGAGTTGGCTATAGCAAGTTAGAAAGAATTAGCTGACAACATTGTTGATGGGATGTAAAACTGAACAGTATGTCAAAAATAGAGTACAGCATCAAAGTTATCAAAAAAAAGTCAGCAAAGAGTTATCTTTAGGGAGAAGGTGATAATTGTTTCTAATGGTCTGTAAATGAAGTGACATTTCTTTAGAAAGAACATAAAAGCAATCTTTTCAATTCACTGAGTCATTTGCTTTATTTGTATTTTTTGAGTTCTGTGTGTTTCTTGTGCACTCTAAGAAAAGTAGAGATCTAGATTTATGTGAATGAGATGGAGAGACTTGGGTAGTTTATCCTGAATGAACTTTGGTACAGGAGCACAGGTCAGACAGCTGGCCCAATAGACAGTTAATGCTGCACACTTGAGGTGGAATTAATGTTTTTCTGTCGTATTTTCCTTTGCACCTGTGCTTAGGTTTTCCATTTTCAGAAGGCCTTTAGCAAATTTGAATCTGTATTTGTATACATCCAGTTTATGAGGGAATGCACTGAAGAGTCTACAGTAGATGGTATATAAAATCACAAGGCTGAATAAAACTGAAGTCTGCAGTTACTAGCTTTTCTCCTTTCCCAATTTCCTCTTCATACATCTTCATTCATACACCAGGTTTTCACTGGGCAACTGGTGTATACATAGCACTGTACAAAATCTGGTTAGAGACAGGCTGCTGGCCTTCAAACTGCATGCAATCTAGGTGGGATAATGAGGTACCCTCAGGCTAAATAGGACAAGACAGAATATGATTTTGTGCAAATGGGTGTGGCAGGTGATGAATATTATGATGAAATATAGGTTAGTCTCACTTACTCTACTTATGATTTCTTGAACTAAGGAGATTGACCAAACCACAATGAGCCGTAGTATTTTCAATTTATGAACCTTTGTCACAGTAGGACATTGACAACAAAGCATTCCATATTCTTAAGAGTGCGAATTTGTTGGAAGACTACATCATATCATTGAGGACACTAGATAATGATTAAGGAATATGGACTCTAGTCCGAGCTCTGTTAAAAACTCAGAAAAGCCAGGTGATTCCTTAATGTATTAAGGATTTAGTTGTCTTTTCATTAAAAGTTTATGACTCAATCATATGTAAGAATCTCTCCAACTCGAAGCTTACTCAAATTACAAAAGCTAGGCCAGAGGTTATTATTTTCTAAAGGAAATAGTATTAGACTAGGTTAATTAGTTGTTCTTGCTGTTGTTAATGAAATTTCCTGGAATGTAACATAAAATAAGATTCTCGCATTATAAATATTCAGTTTGGTGAGTTTTTGCAAATGTTTACATACATGTAGCCAGCATTGAGTCAAGCTATAAAACATTTCCAGCACTCCAGAAAGCTTCTTTTCCCTCTTTACAATACAGATTTCCTGCCTACCTTATACCCTGCTTCAGACATCATGAATCTGATGTATATCTAATCATTATCTAAAAATTAAAAGTTAAAAAATAAATGAACCTACCATTATGTCCAACAACAATAAAATATTACTGAAGTTTTTCTACCCTAAGCCAGAATTCCATCTCCCAGCGATGCTTGACCTCTAGTATATTTGTTTTGTTCTCAACCCTGTAGCAACACTTTCCAGTGACTATTTTATAGTCTCACTCCGTGTGTTCATAGCCCAGTCCACAGCCAAGCATTCCCAGGAGACCTATTCACATGAATTTCTGTGGCTCCAACACTGTAACTTCCTTCTTACCCAGAAAGAAAGCCTGAGCTACCGTGATGCTCACTTGAGTCTCCTTTCAGGGATCAGAGTGTTCCTCGCCTTGCAATCCAATGCCTGAAAACAATGGGCTCATTTATATATATTTTTCTCCAGCTTTTTGTTTGTTTATTGTAAAAGTAGCAGTCTAATACCAGTTATCAATTACAGGTTGCAGCAGAAAATCTAAGTTAGCTTTTAAAGCATTTGCTAGCACCATTTAATGCCATGAGCTTGAATACATCACCTGAAACTCAGTTTCTTAATTTATAAAATGACACAAAATTCTCCATATTAAATCCATTATATTATCTAAATGAGCTACCTTTTCTACCAAATATTACCCTTTCAACATACATCTGTGAGAGCAACATTTGATAGAAGATATATCAACTGTGTTTAGGATTTAATTGTGCAATTGTAAAACTGAGGTTAAACTAGAGTATACGTGAGTCATAACACATCCATATTTTCAAAATATGTCATGAACTTGTCTAATGCATAGATTTATTCTCTTAATAGCAATAATGTTTCACAAAGTTATGTTGTCATTGAGGAAACTTAAAACATCACCACATATTATAACATTATGCTTTAACAAAAAGAACGATGAAGTCCTACATTATCCTGACACATCTGACAGAAGCTGCAGTTTAATATGAATCATCCCACCAACACAAAAGAAGCATGATAAACAAAAATTAACTTACTTGTTCTTCTGTGAAATTAATACAAATTTGAAAGAAAATTATTAGTTTGCTCTGACAGTCTAAATACATATTTCTCCAGCCAAAAAAAAATGGAGGCTTAACCAATGCTTTCCTCGAATCAAATTTATTTCAAATATAATTATTCAACTAGAATTATCTGGGATCATTAAATTCCCACTTCAAAGTTACAAGATCATAAAGAAAAAAAGAAAAAAAACAACTCAGAGACAAAAAAAAAAATCTAACTTAAAGATTGCCAGGTAATGAAACTTTATATTTTATTTTCACAGAGATAGGGTCTTGCTCTGTCACTGAGGCTGGAGTGTAGTCGTATGATTATAGCTCACTGCAGCCTTGTACTCAAGGTCTCAAGATCCCCCATCCTCAGCCTCCTGAGTAGCTGGGACTACAGGCACTAACCACTACACTGGGCTAGCTAAATTTTTTTTTTTTTTTTTTTTTTTTTTTTTAGAGACAAGATTTCCCTTTGTTGCCCAGGCTGGTCTCAAACTCCTGGCCTCAAGCGGTCCTCCCACCTCACCCCTCTCAAAGTGCTGGAATTACAGGCATGAGCCACCATGCCCAGTGTAAAACTTTATATATTGAATCTTACTGTGATGAAAATGCTTCCTTCTTTGTTGACTGAGGTATAAGTTATCTTGATTTTGTGATATCTGGTGGGTGTACTTTTCTAAGCAACGTGGTAGATACAAGAGGTATAATAATTAGTACCTGTCCTTAGCTATTTATAATTTTATTAATGACATCAAAAAGGATTTGCATACTTTAAAATCTGCATATTAGATGGCAGATATCTTAGGTAAATAACATGCTTAATGTCAAGTATGTAGTAGAGGCAACAAGTATTATATCTTCAACATTCATATCTACACCTGTTAACTGTGACCCTCATTCCTCTTCAATTCAGTCATTTAGCAGCAGATTCAAATTGGTAGCATAGCAACAATAAAAACTCTTTAACCTGCAAAATTTTGAATTTGCAATGTTGTCTTTCGATTTTTTTAAATCACAACTTTACTCTCTACCTAACTGGTCTACCTCTTCCTGGCTACAGGCATTTCTGTATTGTTGCTGCATGTCACAGTCAGTAAATATGTCTATCCAAAGGCCAATTTTCTAGTTACTGGTGAGGGGCCAGAAATAGATTATTTTTATTCTATCTGAGTTAACTATTATTAAAAAAAATAGACTTGTAAACTATGGCTAAGCTGCAATATAGGCCCTCAGAACCTGGGCGGCTCAAATAGGGGTCACCAGCACATTAAATATCAAATTAGAAGCCAATGGCACATAGCACTAAGGCCTAAAGGCAAATAACTTGATCATAGTTGCATTATAGTGTTTTTAATGTCTAAGACCTATAGACTTCAACTATTTTAGAAGACAGCCTTAAGACAAAGGGGAAAAAAAACTCACTTTTAAGCAGTATTAGCTGAGAAGCCTTAGACAACAAAAACAAGATTGTTTCATAATCTCCTTACCAGTTTAATCAAGTGTTTTAATCATTTAGTTATTCAACAAAAATTATTTGTCCTGTCACTATGTAAAACACACAGATTATGATAGCTACAAAGCCCCAAATCAAACTGGTGGTGTTGATTGCATAGTTGAAAAATCACAGACAGATTTAGAAGGGACTTATTCCTCTAGAATCAAAATAGACATGTCAAACCTCGTTCCTGGATAATATTTTTTAAAATCTGCCTATACATCAGCTTCTTCATCTGTATGTGGTGATAATAATTTTATCTACCTCATAATACTGCAAAGATAAAATGAGAACATATATACTAAGTTATTATGAGAGTCCCTGTACTATATAAAGTATATCATGTATTTTGGCTATTGTTATTGTCACTATCATTATTCTAGTAGAATATTACAATAATATTAATAATTTAGTAGATAAAGGGAGTTATAAGTAAATTTATTCCTAAGTCAGATAAGTTTCATAGAGAACATAGCACTTGAACTGAGACTTAAAGGATATATAGAAGCTTTTCAGATAGATGAATAGAGAGGAAACAAGAACAGGCCAGAAGAGCAGTTAGGAACCTGTCACAACATCTGTAGGGAAATGATGATGCATGCCTAAAATAAGAGAGAAGGAGATAAACTACAGATATACTTATAATGGCAAATACTGACACGAGGTAAGGTTGATAAGATGTTGCAGGAAATAAACAGGAAGAACCTCCAAGACTCTTGGTTTTTGGCTTATGTAATATGGATAATTTTTTATTGAAATTGGTTACATAAGTAAGGAAGTCACAGATTAAAAAATTTGGAAGGTGACTAATATAGTCTGGATCATATTGAATTTACATGTCTGCAGGCTGTTTTGTTTGACATATCTAATTGAATGCTTGTGAGGTCAGGCAGGTAACGTAAATGAAGGCGTAGCCATGGTCTGACTGTGCCAAAGTGAGCAACACGTTTTCCTCTAAAGGGCACAAATATGACTCAGCTCTAATGGATGGTTGCCATGCTAGAATATTGGGCCATTTTTGCTGTACCTTCCCATTGGTTTTCAGGAAAATTTATAATCTAAGTTTAAAGGTAGAATTCCCAGACTAAATATAGTATATTTTTAATTGGGTCTCCACCACCCCCCACCCACATAAAATGCCAGTACTTCACATTCATCCTTAACATTTCTAGATTGTGACTTCTCATGTAGATCCACCCACCCATCCATCCATTCATCCATCCATTCATCCATCCATCCATCCATCCATCCATCCATCCATCCATCCATCCATCCATCCATCCATCGATTATTCAGAACATACTAATTAAATGCCTCCTCAGCTCCAAGAACTGTTGTAGGTGATAGGTAGATATGGATGAGTAATTGAGGATATGTGGAGTTAACATTGTGGAAGTTGAAAATATTGCCTAAGAAAATTGCATGAAGAAAGAAATAAATGATTTGAGTAGGTACCTGGGGAAACATCAATGGGAAAACTAAGGAGTGCTCACAGAAAGAATAGAAAGAGAATCAGGAGGAAGTGCAGGATAGAAAATGATAAAATAATTTTCAGAAAGATGTAGTGGTGAATAGAAGCAAACAGTACAAAAAGATGAGAATAATTGGAATAAAAAGGTACAGTTAGTTTGATAATAAGTGTGTCAATGAAGCCCTTAGAGAAAACAGCTTCGGAGAATTAACCCAGACAGAAGCCATATTTTAGGAATTGGAGAATGAATGGAAGGTGAAGAAGTAGGCATGATGAACATAGGTTATTTTTTCTAAAGGCTTGACTATGAAGGAAAGGAGAGAAACAGCGTAGGTAGTATATGTAGTTGAAAATGTAGGGTTAAAGGAAGAATACTTTCTCAAGATGTGTAAAACTTGAGCATATTTTTATACAGAGTCAGTGACAAGCACGGGATAATGATACACAAATTGAGGGTGGAGGGTCGGGGGAACTTATAAACTAGGGCTGCAGAAGAGGAGCTACTTTCTAGCAACAAAGAGAGTGTTTTCTCTTAATCTTTTGTTATAACTACCAAATTTTAGCTCACTAGGTGACTTACAACATTCTTACTCTACTTATTTATCTGGGACTACTCAATTTCACTCAAGAAAGATGAAAACTTATATATGTGGAAAAAATAAACAAGAGTATCTGAAGAGATTTGAATTGTCTATTTTGTACCACTTAAATGTGTAATTTGGATCCACATTTTCCCCTTTGACTGCAACGTCTTTACTCTACCAATCTGTTGTTTTTCTTTGCATCTCCAACATTCTCAGAATAGGTTGTTCCTGATTTGAGGTAGGTTGCTCAACCTCTGCTTCTTTATCTATAAAATATCCACAATCATAGCTATCTTCTAGAGACTTATACGTGATTTCTTGTTTTTTTGTTTGTTTCTTTGTTTTGTTTTGTTTTTTGAAATGAGATATCACATGTAAAGTACAACTGTTAATAACTAGACCCAGGAACTAAATATTATTATTTTATCTGAAGTTGATCATAATTGAGAAGTACTAACTGTTAATAATCAAATTTACAATAAACTGAGTCATAAACCAGATGTTGATTTATGAGCTATTATCTGACTGAGAGAGATAAGTACAGAACCACCAGATCATGTTCAGCCAGACTTATCTCTCAGTAAACCAATAATTCACAAAACAGTGTCTGCTTTAGGACTCAATTTATTTTAGGTTTAATTATTAGAAGTTAGTACTCTTCATTTATAATCAACATCAGATAAAATGATAATATTGAGTTCCTGGGTCTAGTTATTAACAGTTGTACTTTATATGTAATATCTCATTTCAAAAACAAAACAAAATAGGAAATCACAGTTAAATCACTAGGACATAGATATGCTTATGGATATTTCATAGATAAGGAAACAGAAGTTAAGCAACCTACCCCCAGTCATAAGCTAATCAGAGATCTACTGGAAGACACAAACAGGTTTACACATTTTTATCTAAGTTAATTTTTTAAATTATACTTTAAGTTCTGAGATACACGTGCAGAATGTTCAGGTTTGTTACATAGGTATACATGTGCCATGGTGGTTTGCTGCACCCATCAACTCATCATCTGCATTAGGTATTTCTCCTAATGCTATCCTCCTCTAGCCCTCCAACCCCTGACAGGCCCCACTGTGTGATGTTCCCCTCCCTGTGTTAATGTGTTCTCATTGTTCAACTCCCACTTATGAGTGACAGCATGCAGTGTTTGGTTTTCTGTTCCTGTGTTAGTTTGCTGAGAATGATTGTTTCCAGGTTCATCCATTCCCTGCAGAGGACATGAACTCATCCTTTTTTATGGCTGTGTAGTATTTCATGGTGTATATGTGCCACATTTTCTTTATCCAGTCTACCCTTGATGGGTATTTGGGTTGGTTCCAAGTCTTTGCTATTGTCAATAGTGCCGCAATAAAAATGTGTGTCCATATGTCTTTGTAGTAGAATGATTTCTAATCTTTTGGGCATATTTCCAGTAATGAGATTGCTGGGTCAAATGGTATTTCTGGTTTAGATCCTTGAGGAATCACCACACTGTCTGCCACAATACTTGGACTCATTTACACTCTCACCAACAGTGTAGAAGTGTTCCTATTTCTCCACATCCTCTCCAGCACCTGTTGTTTCCTGACTTTTTAATGATTGCCATTCCAACTGGTGTGACATGCTATCTCATTGTGGTTTTGATTTGCATTCCTGTAATGACCAGTGAGGACTTCATCTGTTTTTTGGCTCCATAAATGTCTTATTTTCAGAAGTGTCTGTTCATATCCTTCACCCATTTTTTGATGGGGTTGTTTGTTTTTTCTTGTAAATTTGTTTAAGTTCCTTGTAGATTCTGGATATTAGCCCTTGTCAGATGGATAGATTACAAAAATTTCTCCCATTCTGTAGGTTGCCTGTTCACTCTGGTGATAGTTTCTTTTGCTGTGCAGAAGTTCTTTAGTTTAATTAGATCCCATTTGTCTATTTTCGCTTTTATTGCCATTGCTTTTGGTGTTTTAGTCATCAAGACTTTGCCCATGCCTATGTCCTGAATGGTATTGCCTACGTTTTCTTATAGGGTTTTTATGGTTTTAAGTCTTATGTTTAAGTCTTTAATCCATCATGAGTTAATATTTGTATAAGGTGTTAGGAAGGAGTCCAGTTTCAGTTTTCTGCATATGGCTAGCCAGTTTTACCAACACCATTTATTAAATAGGGAATCCTTTCCCCATTGCTTGTTTTTGTCAAGTTTGTCAAAGATCAGATGGTTGTAGATGTGTGGCATTATTTCTGAGGCCTCTGCTCTGTTCCGTTGGTCTATATATCTGTTTTTGTACCAGTATGATGTTGTTTTTGTTACTGTAGACTTGTAGTGTAATTTGAAATAGATAGACCACCATCCAGACAAATAAAGAAGAAAGGAGAGAAGAACCAAATAAACACAATAAAAACTGATAAAGAGGGTATCACCACTGATCCCACATAAATATAAACTACCATCAGAGAATACTATAAACACTTCTACACAAATAAACTAGAAAATCTAGAAGAAATGGATAAGTTCCTGGACACATACACCCTCCCAATACTAAACCAGGAAGAAATCAAATCCCTGAATAGACCAATAACAAGTTCTGAAATTGAGGCAGTAATTAATAGCTTACCAACCAAAAAAAAAAAAGCCCAGGACCAAACAGATTCACACCCGATTCTACCAGAGGTACAAAGAGGAGATGGTACCATTCCTTCTGAAACTATTCCAAACAATAGAAAAAGAGGGACTCCTCCCTAACTTACTTTATGAGGCCAGCATCATCCTGATACAAAAACCTGGCAGAGACACACAAAAAGAGAAAATTTCAGGCCAGTATCCCTGATGAACATCAATGCGAAAATCCTCAGTTAAATACTGGCAAACTGAATCCAGCAGCACATCAAAAAGCTTATCCATCACAGTCAAGTCGGCTTCATCCCTGGGATACAAGACTGGTTCAACATATGCAAATAAATAAACATAATCCATCACATAAACAGTGTAAAAGCTATATTCCATTTTTATATTCCAAACTTACAAAAATTATTAGTGCACATGACAAAAATTACACGTTTATCTCAATAGATGCAGAAAAGGCCTTCAATAAAATTCAACACCCCTTCATGCTAAAAACTCTCAATAAACTAGATACTGATGGAACATATCTCAAAACAATAAGAGCTATTTATGACAAACCCACAGCCAATATCATACTGAATGGGCAAAATCTGGAAGCATTCCATTTGAAAACCGGCACAAGACAAGGATGCCCTCTCTCACCACTCCTATTCGACATATTATTGGAAGTTCTGGCCAGGGCAATCAGGCAAGAGAAAGAAGTAAAGGGTATTCAAATAGGAAGAGAGGAAGTCAAAATGTCTCTGTTTGCAGATGTTTGTATATTTAGAGAACCCCACCATCTCAGCCCAAAATCTCCTTAAGCTGATAAGCAACTTCAGCAAAGTCTCACGATACAAAATCAATGTGCAAAAATCACAAGCATTTCTATACACCAATAATAGACAGAGAGCCAAATCATGAGTGAACTCCTGTTCATAATTGCTACAAAGAGAATAAAATATACCTAGGAATACAACCTACAAGGGATGTGCAGGACCTCTTCAAGAAGAACTACAAACCACTGCTCAAGGAAATAAGAGAGGACACAAACAGATCGAAAAACATTCCATGCTCATGGATAGGAAGAATCAATATTGTGAAAATGGCGATACCACCCAAAGCAATTTATAGATTCAATGCTATCCCCATCAAGCTACCATTGACTTTCTTCACAGAATTAGGAAAAAAACTACTTTAAATTTCATATGGAAGCAAAAAAGAGCCCGTATAGCTAAGACAATCGTAAGCATAAAGAACAAAGCTGGAGGCATCATGCTACCTGACTTCAAACTATATTATCTAAGTTTTTAACCATCAAATTAAAAGTGCAGTTCAGAGTCTGTATGTGGTGACAGTGCAAAGAAGAGATCAATTGTCTGGTGTCTGAGAAGCCAGCTGTAGTTTCTCAGTCTGTCATCCATCCATCTATCCATTCATTCATTTGTCCATATGATTTTCTCTGCTTGACTCTAAGCTACAACGTGATTGAGCAAAGGCACGTCTAGGATCTGTCTGCAATACATTGCATTGACAGCACAGCCAAAAACCCCATTTCCTCAGAATTGGGAACTCTCCTAGGGTGAGAATCATATCTTACTTGTATTTCTGTATACATTCCCTTGCACAGAGTAGGCCCTAAGTGAAAAATTTACATATATATATGATCTGGTTCCCTTCCTCCTCTCCAACTTTTTCTTGCCGCCCTGCCTTTTAATCACTCATCTTCAGCTCCATGGATTTCCATTCTGTTTCTGGGACATGCCGAGCCTTATCCTAGTACGTTAGCAATTTTTCTTCCCCTTAGTTTGAATATTCTTTCTCTAGAAATGTTTAGTTTGCTAATTCTTGTTCATCACTTCTTAGCTACGACATGAAATCCTCAGAAAGGCCTTTCTTTTCCCTATCTAAAAGGAGACACTCTTCTACTTTCTAAGACATCACTCTGCTTATTCCTTTATAGATTCCTGTAAAATTACAGTCTCACCCTGTAGAGCTCTCCTAGCTATCAATGCATTTCCAGAATCTGCCTATCATTGTTTAATTCTAGAGTTTTACAGTACGTGTTTTTTTCTGTTTTGTTTAATTCTGTCCCGAGTTTATGGTCGCTATCTGCAGAAAGGTTGCTATGCTGGAAGGTTATTACAAAAATGTTTTGATATTTAAAAATTCTGAACAAATCCTGTATCATTAGAACAGTACATGTTTCTTTAGGTATTTTCTTAGAAATAGAGGGCTAAAAGTATACATTTTCAATAATTATATTCTTCATATATAAAATATTGAAGTCTATTTTCTACTATTAATATTTCCTTTGTAATACTCTGCTCCTAAGCTGCCGGCTTTCTTTTTTTTTTTGTACAAACTGTTATTTGTGGGTCACTTCAATTAACAAAAACCTTAAAGATGGCTAAGAAACTTACAGCATGGCCAGGTGCAAGGGCTCACCCCTGTAACCCCAGAACTTTGGAAAGCCAAGGCAGGAGGAACGCTTCAGCCTAGGAGTTCGAGACCAGCCTGGGCAACATAGTGAGACCTTGTCTCTATAATTTTTTTTTCAGGTAGGTAGACATGGTGGCATGTACCTATAGTCCCAGCTACTCAGGAGGCTGAGGTGGGAGCATCGCTTGAGCAAGGGAGGTCAAGGCTACAGTGGCTGAGACAGCACTACTACACTCCAGCCTAGGTGACAGATACTGTCTCATTAAAAAATAAAATAAAAAAAGAACGAAGAAAAAGAAAAAAAAAATTACAGGGAAAGTCTTAAGCATTAAGAGTATCTGAGTCAGTGACTAAAAGACTGCACAGACTGTGATAGCAACACAGATCCTATATTTCCAGAAAACATTTGAGTTAAAAATTCACTGATACATTCTCAATCAAGAAAATCATCCTGTCTATAACCCATTTTTCTTTTCCTTAATTACATTTTTATATTCCAAACTTACAAAAATGATTAGTGCACATTATGAGCAAATTACTTTCCAACTTCATTTTAATTAACGATGCTATTTTTGGAGATACCAGAGCAGTGACACACATAACTCAAATAGCTTTGATATTTATATTTTTGTTACTCTCTTTTTATGTTAAAATGACTATTTTATTCTCTTAGAATTTATCAAAATCATGACTCTCCTGAGCTCCAAGTTAGTGTGCTAAGCTTTATTTTAGAGCAAATTTTTGTAGTTGAGAACATTAGGGGTTTATAATGGCTAAGTCAGCAGACCTTTATCTATAGTTATAATAAAAGGGCGTCTCAAGCGGAGAGATCATGCTCTCAGAAAAACCTCCACAGTAATATCTTCAAGCTAAAGAGGAACAAGAGCCCCTGATTGGCACTTTGTTACTTGAATGGTCCCCCACTGATGAGGCAGAAAGGACATTAAGGATGATTTTCGCACAATCTGAAATCTCGCTGATGCCAAACTTAAAGCAGTGAAAGCCGTAATGCCATTTCTAAAATATGCTCTGGAATCATGAAAGTTTTGCTTTCCAGGACACCCAGGACATATTCTTCTTCCTACTTATTACTTGTAAAAGACTCTCTTTATCATTATGTCTCCTCCTGTCTTCCACTGCTCAAGAAAAATAGGGAATCATCTTCATTTATATGTAGCACATCCTTTCTACCATTGATGCCACAATATAAATGAGTTTTATTAAAAATTAAAAATATTGGTTTTACCTTCCATCAGAATAAAAAGTGAAGTCTCATTCCCATTTTCAGTCTTGTTTTCTCACTCCCATTTTTCTTGTATTGTACTTCAGGACACTACTATTAACAGATAGGCCACATTCTCAGAGACTTTAAATTGTGTTAGCCTTTCCTGAACTCTCAGTCATGAGACAATAACAGAAGGCAAAGGACTTTTCAAAAAAATAGGTGAGGAGATGCTATACTCCACTGGGAATAAACCTTTTTCTTGATCTTGTGTCAGAATGATGCTGAGAAAAATATATATGTGGTGTCTTATCATCTTACAGCACATGGCTCTTAAAAGTCAAAAAGGCTTTTATACATTGAGGAAAGTTACAGGCCTAGAGAATTACTCCACTGTATCCAACTCTGTTTAAAATATAAAATAACTAGTCATATCCTGCATGGCGTTCCCATGGACGTTTGTCGGCTACAAAGCATGATCATTTCCCTTTGTAATGCTAACTTTCAGGCTTCTGTTAGTATTTTTGGAAAGTAGAGAAGCATGTATTCTTAGTTGCCAAAAGTGGCTCCACAGAGCAGCATGCTTTGCAATTTGAAGGTTAAATTCCTTTCAAAGAGACTTGTTGGAGCTGCTCTTCTCACTCCTATTAACTAGTGGAACTGTCTGACCTTTATAAGTGCAAGTCAATATTCACACTGTCAGAGGAGTATCAGTGGGAGTAATCTTTTCAGTCCTGGAGAGAAACAGTTTGCCACAGGCAGATCATGACTAGAGAAGGGGAGTGGTGAACAGTGACATAAAACACTTTTAAGTGAATTCAAACAATGTCTTTGACACAGCTAGGAATTTTATCCAATTTTAGTTATAACAGTGCCTACTGGTCCCTCTAAACTGCAAAGATGTCATTTTGATATAATAAAGAGATAGAATTTAAAATGAAGCCTGTTAAGTTGACTCATTCCTTTTTTTTCTACCCGGGTTTTCCCCCAAATATATGCATTTCTGAAGGGCACTCAGAAATGAACATTATTATTTTTAATGGTTGCCAGTAATTCTCTTCTCCCTCCATGAAAAATCTGATACCGTGATGGAATTTTAATAATCTTGGGAGAGGGAATTCTAATTTTTTGCCTTTTGCACCACAAGTTGCTATAGGGTTTAAGTCCACAATATTTCTTTCAAGAAAGTTATTTTCCAAGGTGATGCTCACAAAAGAAAGATAAGGAAGGGGACACTATAATGTTGGTTTACATTCTGATTGGCTTTCTCTTGAATAATAAAGCATTATAATTGCATTTGCGATTACCTATATTATAGGTCTTATTTTAATTAAAAAATCTATTAGTAGGCTTATTTTGAAGATTGAGTGAACTGTTTGATTACTATTTCTATCAATAGGTAGAATATATTTTTAAAACAAAAGAAATCTTGAGTGTTACTTAACATGTGTTTTTGGTAGTGGTATTAGTGCAGTAAGTTTGAAACTAGTTTGATCATGTATAATAGAATTGAGCAAAAGATTTAATATGTTGATATTGTTGGGAATTAGGTTTCTCACCATGAAAAAACAAAGACTTGAAAAACTTAAAGGAGCTCTCTTTGGACAAATTTAGGACACACTAAGTGTCAAAATAAACAATAATAGAAATACATTAAAGAAATAGCATCATTATTCACAATAGCCAATTTATGGATACAACTTAGTGTTCATTGATGCATGAATTGATAAAGAAATGTGTGTGTGTGTGTGTGTGTGTGTGTGTGTGTGTGTGTGTGTGTGTATTATTCAGCCTTATAAAACAAGGAAAGTCTGCCCTTTGCGGCAGGTAGATGAAATTGAAGGACATATGCTTTGAGAAATAAGCCAGACACAGAAAGACAAATATTGCATGAGATCACCTTTATGTGGAATCTAAAATAATCAAACAGAGTGAAACAGAGAGTAGAATGGTTGTGGCCAGAGTCTGGGAGGTGTCGGGGAAATGGGGAGATATTGGCCAAAGTGGGAAGATGTTGATCAAAGAGTACAAAATTTAAGCTGTAAGTTCTAGAGATCTAACGTATAATGACTATAACTTATAATAATATATTTTAGACTTGAAATTTGCTTAAGGAGTAGATCTTAAGTATTTCCACTATACACGAAAAAAGTAACCATATTAGGTAATGCATATACTATTTAGCTTGATTGTGAAAATCATTTTATACAAGGTACACTTATATAAAAATACCATGTTGCACATGTTAAATCTGCACAATCTCTTATTTGTCAATCATACATCAATAAAGCTGGAAAAATATATTTATCTCAGTCCATTTGGGATGCTATTACAAAATACCTTGGACTGGGTAATTTATAAATATCAGAAATTTTTTGCTCATAGTTTGGAAGCTGGGAAGTCTAAGATTAAGGTGCCAGCAGATTCAGTATCTGGTGAGAGCTCTGCCTAAAATATGATGCCTGTTGCTAGCCTCATATGGCAGAATGGGCAAACAGGCTGTCTTCCTTCAAGACTCTTTAGTGAGGGCATTGATCCCATTTATGTAGTCAGAGCCCTCATGATCAAATCACTTCCTAAAGACTCTACCTCTGAATACAACCACATTGAGTATTAGGTTACAAGGTATGAATTTTGGGGAAACACAAAAATTCAGAACATATCAATATTGAATTAGAGATCAATCAATGAAGGCATACTAGTAATTATTTTTACAAAATAAAAATAAAGATTTGGAGACAAGTGTATTTTTTATATAAATACATAAGGTTTGCCAGGCATGGTGGCTCATGCCTGTTATCCCAGCACTTTGGGAGGCTGAGGCAGGAGGCTTGCTTGAACCCAGGAGTTCAAGACCAGCCTGGGCAACATAGTGAGAGCCCATGTCTACAAAAAATTAAAAATTGGCTGGGAATGGCTTTTTGATGCAATCGTGTAGTCCCAACCAATCAGGAGATTGAAGTAGGAGGATTGAGCCTAGGCATTTCAGGTTGCGATGAGCCATCTGGGTGACAGAGTGAACCTCACATCTACAAAAAATTAAAAACTAGTTTTTGGTGAACTCCTGTAGTCCCAGCTACTCAGGAGGTTAAAGTAGGAGGATCGCTTGAGCCCAGGCTTTTGAGGTTGCAATGAGCCATGATCACACCACTGCACTCCAGTCAGGGTGACAGAGCAAGACCCTGTCTTAAAAAAAAAATACATAAGGCCAAATAAACTATTAAATATAGAAGAAATTAAAGAGACAGCAAATCACCATTTCATAATCACCATAGCAATAATAGACTCACAAAAAAAGTTTTCAGTAGATGAAAACACAGTGAATAAAATATGTTTGAAAAACAAGATATGCATGTAGGCTCAATGCACTATTTAACAAATTACTTATTAACTACAAAGGGAAAAAGTACTTTTTAGATAAATTTGGTGAAGAATATTTTAATTGAGTTAACTTAATATTACCTGTAATATTAAACATTGACGTCATGTGTTTTGCAATGTGATGAACTAATAGCCCAAGTACCATTTGCACCTGAAATTCTTAACCAGAATTTAGAATTTAAGAAACAGTAAGACAATTTAAATTAGAACAAATTCTGCAAACAAACAAACAAACTAGAATGGACTCTTTTAAAATATCAGTATCTGTAATATTTATAAAAGCGAAAAGTTTGTGGGCAGTTTATAGTTTAAAGAAAACTAAAGAATAAATGAGAACTAAATAAAATGCACAAACTCTATTTGGATTCTATATTTTTTAAAAGTTCATAACATATATCATTGGCTTAATTGATAGTGGGTAGAATTTAATATAGGCTGTATATTAGATAATGTCATTGTATCAATGTTAAATATCCTTGGTAGGGCAATTTTATAGTGGTTATGTAAGAGAATGTTCTTCTTCTTAGATGATTAATGTTTCATGCTGAATTAATTAGGGTGAAGTGTCACAATATTTGCCACTAATCCTAAAATGGTTTATTAATAGAATAGAAAAGAGAGAGAAAAAATGTGATAATATATTAACAACTGACATATATAGTCAAATGATATATGTGGTTCTCCTTTTGATATAAAATTTGTGAAAAATTCAAATGTTCAGTAATTTGTTTACTATGTTATCTATTCCCTATGAAAGAATAAAATAATTTTATCAATTTTGTCATATAATCTGTGGATTACTTGCATTAAGATAGTTAACAACAAATTCCCAATAATGCAACCATTTACATAGACAATTAAAATAATCATAGAAATTTAGAGCTGCAAGGGTTTAGAGAGTTAGAAGACATAGAATCATAAATTCTCACTCTTTACATTAGTCTTTTGATCATTCTTTGTCTTTCCTGCATTGTAAATCTCTTTCCATTTATTTTCAATCAGGATTCAATAAGCTCTAGTTTCCCTTAACATAAAAATCAAAAATAAACTCCTTTCCTCAACTTAAAGCCTGTCTGCTTATCCTACTCTCCTCTGTCCAACTAAACCTCTGTTCACTCTCCTCAGCTGATTCTTCTTCTACACATGGCACCTACCACTCCAGGGAATCAACTCTTGTCAAGGACACTGATGTCCCCATTGTTGATCCTATAGGTACCTTCCAGTCCTCTTCCTTTTCTTGTGTACCCCCTAAGGCTTATTTAATAAGGTTAACCACTTCTTTCTTCAGGAGGGGGGAAAAAAGAGAGGGAACAAATAAACAAAACAACTTCACTTAGCTTTCACAATTCTCTCATTATTTTCTTTCTGCTTATTTTAGATATTTTCTTATCCGTGTTCTCATCAGATTCTATTGCTTCCTGGTTCTTCAAATGGTTGGGTTTGTCAGATGTCTGTCCTAGCTGTCTTTTCTTCTCCTAAGGTCCATGGGAACTTTTGTGTGACTTATATTTTCAAAAATCATCTATATGCTGGTGCCCACAAAATCTATATGCTGGTGCCCACGAAATCTTGTCAAAATAAATATCTGTACTAATTATTCCAGTTTACTATAATGCACCTTCTTTTGATATCTTCCAAAGATTTGAAATTAAACACATCTGGCATTTTATACTTTCATTAATGTTTCCTATGTTAATGGAAATATTTTAATTAAAAATATTTATAAAGTGCCTAGTATAGTTCAGCTATTTTCCAAGGAACTAGGAGTACATCAGTCAACAAGGAGATAGATTTTGTGTTTTTTTAAGTTCACACTTTTTGTTAACTCGTACACAGTTACTTGTCTTCTGGTTTGCTGAAGCAGTAAGTCAGGCCACATTTGCCACAATAATGTCTATTAAAGTGAATGTCCATGAAAACTTCAGTACTGCCTTCATCTGAAGGGCATTGAAGGTGATTAATTTTGCCATTCTTATCTACCTTATACTATTTCAGGACAGCCAGCCTAGCCTTTCTCTTATGCTTATTCTACTTGGAAGTGGTACAAGGCTTCTTCCTTTTCTCGGCACCACCAGGAAGTCTCAGCACAAGATGAAGAGCGGACTTATTTTTAATGTGCTAGTCAAAGTGCCCCCACCTTCCAGTTGCTTACCAGTAAAGATGGGTCTTGGCTGATCAGGAGGAATTCCTTCCTCATGCTAGATCTTGGCCTTTACATTTTCTATTGTATTGGAGGGTTCAACCTTACAGGTCTTCCCTGTAAGGATTTTTATGAAAATTTTACATTTTGGTGGCAGTTGCACTGTAGATGGCAAATCAAAAAGAAGAACAAAAGAGATAGATTCTTAACATGACAAATCTCACATTAAGTCATACAAGCCGGAAACCTGAATCACATGCTTAACGTATTCCTCTTCTTTACCACCCCATTAAATCAGCATATGCCCTGAATTCACTTTTTATTTGCTCATTTCTCTCCAAGAATAAAACGTTTGTATTCTTTTTTGTCCATAATATTAGGTAATCACCAGAATAACTTTTAAACTCATGCCAATAAATTTGAATCCATGCCAATTGATCAATTACAACTTCATATTAGTAACTATGCTTTTGAAAGCCAGTCAATTACTAGCAGCCAATTACCAATAGCCATGCTCCACACACCCTCACTTTTGGAAGTCTGCCAATTCCTGAGCATTTAACATTATTTCCTTTGTTTCACTTTGCTTCTGTATAAAATCAGCAATTTGTTTGGTTCAGAGATACTATATCCCTACACGCACAGCTCTCCCTTGAATAGTCGAAGAAATTCAGTTTTTTTAAAAAATATCTTTATATTAAATGTTGGCTTTTTCTTTACACATTTCTATTCTCATTACTATTACTTTAAAGCATATCCACCTGAGTTATTGCAACAGTCTCTTCATTGGTCTACGGGCACTATCATTTTCTCTTTAATCCATTCTTCAAATCTCAAACAATTCACAATGTGAGATCAGTATTACCCTGATAATAAAATGAGACAGAAGCATCATAAGAAAATAAAATTACAAACCAATATCCCTTATGAATATACCTGTAGAAGTCCTCAACAAAATATAAGCAAACTGAATCCAACAACATATAAAAAGATCAGACAACATGACCAAATGGGGTATATCCCAGCAATGATGCACTCGTTTTACATACGAAAATGAGTCTATGTATTTCATATTAATGAAATAAAGGGAAAAAAGTGGTCATCTCAATTGATGCACAAAAGGCATTTGACAAAATCTAATACTCATTCATGATTAAAAACACTAGATAATACTAGAAATAGAATATAGTTTCCTCAATCTTATAAAGGCATTTATAAGTTAACATCATGTTTAATATGATAGAACAAATACATTCCCTCTAAGATCAGGAATGAGAAAAGGATCCCTACTCTTGACACTTACATTTAACACTGTATTGGGGTTCTAGTGAGAACAATCAGTCAAGAAGAAATAAACAGAATGAAAATTGTGAACAAAAAGTAAAACTATTACTATTTTTGCATCATGAATGGCATGATCTGTATGGTCGTCCCTCTGTATCCCTGGGGGATTGGTTCTAAGAACACTGTGGATACCAAAATTGGCACATGCTGAAGTGCATTATATAAAATAACATAGTATTTGCATATGATCTACATCCTCCTTCATAACTTTAAATCATCTCTAGATTACTTAAAATACCAAATATTATGTAAATATTATGTAAAGAGTTATGCTATATTTTAATTGGTATTTTATTGTATCTTTTTTCAGAAAAAAAAATCCATGCAAGTAGAAGCTGTGAATACAGAGGGATGACTATACATGGAAAATCCAGAGTAATCCACAAAAACAAAAATCTTTTAGAACTAATAAATTAGCTTGTCAAGGTTCCAAGATATAAGATCAATATAGAAAATTCATTGTATTTCTAGACACTGGCAATGAGCAGTCAAGAAATAATATTAATAAAACAATTCCATTTACAATAACATCCAAACAATAACAAGGAATATATTTAACAACAGAAGTGTAATACCTGTACAATCAAAACTATAAAACATTATTAAAAGAATTTAATGAAAACCTAAGTAAATGGGAATATATCATAAGGTCATAAATTGGGGGATTTATTGTCATTCAGATAGCAATATACCCTACATTGATTTACAAATTTATTGCAGTCCTCATAAAACCCCAATTATTTGCTATTACAGAAATTAACATGCTAATACTATAACCAAATCAATCTTGAAAAAGAACAAAGTTGGAGGACTCACACTTTCTGATTTCAAAACTTACTGCAAAGCTATAGTGATCAAAACAGTGTGGTACAAACATAAGGATAGATATATAGAACAATAAAATCTAATTGAGATCCCCCAAATAAACCCATACATTATGGCCAATTGATTTTTAACAAGGGTTCTATGACAATTTAATGGGGGAAATCATGGGCTCTTCAACAAATGATACTGGAACAATTGGATATCCACATGCCAAATAATGAAGTTATACCTGTTTACCTCATTCTGTATACAAAACTAAATTCAAATGAATAAATGGTGTACATTTAAGACTTTAAACTATGAAACTCTTTGAAGAAAACATATGGTAAAATCTTTGTAACCTTCGATATAGTTTCTTACAGGTGATAACAAAAGAATAAGTGATAAAAAATATGACTAAATTGGGCTTTATAAAAATTAAAAAGTTGTGTTTGTCAAAGGACACAATCAAGAAAATGAAAACACATGACAGTTATATCCAGAATACATGAATAAATCTTATGTTTCAACAATAAAAGCACAAATTATCCCAATTAAAACATACAAAAGGACTTGACATTTTTCCATAGAGAATATAGAAATATCCAACAAACCCATAAAAGACGTTCAACTCCATTTATCACATGGGAAATTCATGTCAAAACCATGATGAGAAACTACTTCTCACCCATTAGAATGGGTAAAATTTTAGAAAAGATAGACCATAACAAAGAATATCGTGCCTGTGGAGGAAATAATATCCCTCATACACTGTTGATGGGAGTAGAAAATGGTATAGTCACTTTGAAAAAAGTTTGTAAGTTCCTCAAAATGTTAAACCTAGAGTTACCATATAACCCGGCAAATACACTCATAGTTATGTACCCAAGTGAAAGGAAAACAGGTATCTGTACAAAATCTTGTCCAAGAATGTTTATAATGGCATTATTCAAAATAGCCAAAAAATGGAAACAACACAAATGTCCATCAGCTGATGAATGGATAAACAAATGTCTATAGTCATACAATGGAGTAGTATTCAATTATAAAATTGAATGAAGTACTGATACATGCTACAACATGGGTGAGCTTTGAAAACATTATTCTAAATTAAATAACCCTGTCATGACAAACCACATATTATATGATCCCACATATCATGATATGTGATATGACATATCCCGAAAAGGCAAATACATAAAGACAAATAGATTAGCAGGTTTTCCGGGTGGGAGAGAGGAAGGAATAAACAGTGAGTGCTACAAGGAATGAGGTTTCTTTTAGGATGATAAAAATATTCTGAAATTAGATAGTGATGATGGGTAAACAAATCTGTGAATCTCCTAAAAACCACTAGATTATATATTTAAAGGGTGAATTTTATGGTATGCAATTTATTTCTCAGTAATTATTATAAAAATAAAAACTAACCCAAAGTAATATATCTAAAATGAAAACTAACCTTATTAATCTTACCTTGTTTAACATTTTTCAACAGCCTCCCCTTATCAGCTTCTGATAACCCCCACTACAACAATCCAAACTTCCCTCACTAAGTGGTTTAATGAGGGACAACTGCTTACCCTGTCCGAAACTGAATCAGTCCACAAAATGTTTGTCTCTCTGTCTCTTTAACTTACTTCTTCCCTTCTCATTTGTCTAACAAATCTACTGATCTTTCAATGAGTTACCTTAGAGTCTTTTTCCTACTCTTAGAAGCACACTTACCTGACACAAGGCAAAAAAGGGTAAAAATTAATTGTATAAGTTACTGAATGTTTGCTGACGAATTCTCTATATAAACTCATTTCCAAATCACTCTTAATGCCAAGAGAACACATAAACAATACAAGTAGTCAGGCTCACGTGGATAGCAAGAACAACCTAAGATTGTATGTTGTCACACAGTAACTCCCTGTCTCAAGTCAGCCTGGTCCTAGAGAAAGAAATAAATGTATGGAATGGTCACAGCTTAGAATAAAAGGAATAAAGAGTATAGTAATGAAGCTCCACACAAGATTACGAAGGCCCTGCTCTTAGTAATGCCAGTGTTTAGCTTCCAATCCTTGTTTAGACTCAGACTGAATTCTGAAATCTTGAGCATCATATCCAAACTCCCTGAGATCGGGACATACAATCTTTATCTAATCTTAAATATTACTTCTACTTTTGTAATCCAAGAAAATATAGATACTTTTCATTTTATTCTAGGATATCTTGTGCTTCTTGGCTCCTTTATATGTGCTTGCTCTGCTCTTTCTGTCTAGTTGACCCTTTAATTGATATTACTTGCTCACATTTTTCATTTTTTC
Organism: Gorilla gorilla gorilla; assembly: GCF_029281585.2. Lineage (NCBI taxonomy): Eukaryota > Metazoa > Chordata > Mammalia > Primates > Hominidae > Gorilla > Gorilla gorilla. The sequence goes on along the minus strand of NC_073239.2, from coordinate 29,389,903 downwards.
TTCAGTCTGACATCTTACATCCTGCCTAAAAACATGACCAAATTGTTTTTGTCCTAAAATAAATATACATTGAATGCTGGTCTTTCTCTAAACCATTTTCCTACATTTATTCATGCAAAACATCATCTTATAGCATTATTGCCAGGAAGACAGTTGACTAGACATTCTAGAAAACAATTTTTCCCACTGTAGACATCCTAAAAAATGCTAAGGAAAATATAACCACAAATTTTGTGTTCTCAAGAAAATAAGATAATTCTACAGGTGGTGAGAGTGATGAAATAGAATACAATTTTGTTATGAGGATCCTGAAACCACAGGTGTCTTGAGGCTGTTTACAGATCTTATTAACCTTGAATCTTAGGAAAATAAAATCTTTCCTGAGATTTCACATGTGCGGGTCTTTCTTTCTCTACTGGCAATTGAAATTTATTATTTATATTACTGATATGGTCCAGGAATGTTAAAACATTTACTTAAAAGTTGTTATTGCCTAGTGCTACCTAGAAGACACAAATGTAAATATTATCTGAAGGAGTTCAACATCAATTCAGAACGCATAAGATTCCCACATATAAAACCTACCATAGTTCAACTCACTATCGAAAATTTCCAAAAGTACAAACAAATGGAAGAACATTCCATGCTCATGGGTAGGAAGAATCAATATCGTGAAAAGTATTGGGCCATACTGCCCAAGGTAATTTATAGATTCAATGCCATCCCCATCAAGCTACCAATGACTTTCTTCACAGAATTGGAAAAAACTACTTTAAAGTTCCTAAATCAATCCTAAGCCAAAAGAACAAAGCCGGAGGCATCATGCTACCTGACATCAAACTATACTACAAGGCTACAGTAACCAAAACAGCATGGTACTGGTACCAAAACAGAGATATAGATCAATGGAACAGAACAGAGCCCTCAGAAGTAACGCCGCATATCTACAACTATCTGATCTTTGACAAACCTGAGAAAAACAAGCAATGGGGAAAGGATTCCCTATTTAATAAATGGTGCTGGGAAAACTGGCTAGCCATATGTAGAAAGCTGAAACTGGATCCCTTCCTTACACCTTATACAAAAATTAATTCAAAATGGATTAAAGACTTAAACATTAGACCTAAAACCATAAAAACCCTAGAAGAAAACCTAGGCATTACCATTCAGGACATAGGCATGGGCAAGGACTTCATGTCTAAAACACCAAAAGCAATGGCAACAAAAGCCAAAATTGACAAATGGAATCTAATTAAACTAAAGAGCTTCTGCACAGCAAAAGAAACTACCATCAGTGTGTACAGGCAACCTACAAAATGGGAGAAAATTTTCGCAACCTACTCATCTGACAAAGGGCTAATATCCAGAATCTACAATGAACTCAAACAAATTTACAAGAAAAAAAACCCCATCAAAAAGTGGGTGAAGGACATGAACAGACACTTTTCAAAAGAAGACATTTATGCAGCCAAAAAACACATGAAAGAATGCTCACCATCACTGGCCATCAGAGAAATGCAAATCAAAACCACAATGAGATACCATCTCACACCAGTTAGAATGGCAATCATTAAAAAGTCAGGAAACAACAGGTGCTGGAGAGGATGTGGAGAAATAGGAACACTTTGACACTGTTGGTGGGACTGTAAACTAGTTCAACCATTGTGGAAGTCAGTGTGGCGATTCCTCAGGGATCCAGAACTAGAAATACCATTTGACCCAGCCATCCCATTACTGGGTATATACCCAAAGGACTGTAAATCATGCTGCTATAAAGACACATGCACATGTATGTTTATTGCAGCACTATTCACGATAGCAAAGACTTGGAACCAACCCAAATGTCCAACAATGATAGACTGGATTAAGAAAATGTGGCACATATACACCATGGAATACTATGCAGCCATAAAAAATGATGAGTTCATTTCCTTTGTAGGGACATGGATGAAATTGGAAATCATCATTCTCAGTAAACTATCGCAAGGACAAAAAACCAAACACCGCATGTTCTCACTCGTAGGTGGGAATTGAACAATGAGAACACATGGACACAGGAAGGGGAACAACACACTCTGGGGACTGTTGTGGGGTGGGAGGAGGGGGGAGGCATAGCATTAGGAGATATACCTAATGCTAAATGACGAGTTAATGGGTGCAGCACACCAGCATGGCACATGTATACATATGTAACTAACCTGCACAATGTGCACATGTACCCTAAAACTTAAAGTATAATAATAATTTAAAAAAAAAAAGAGCAGAGAGACATTGAATAATGGGGAAAAGGGACCCCAAAGCCTGATTAATGATGATGTATGTAATGTTTACCCAAAATAAAAAGTCCAAGGTGAACTTACCACAAGTGAATAATAAGCACGAAGACAATCACCTTGCCTACAAAACAATAATCCTGAGTACATAAATAATAAAACAGCTTTTGGATATTTCAACTAAAAAGAAAAAAGAAAAGAAAGAAAATTTCCAAAAGGAGAAATAGACAAGCCACCACGATTAAGAATTAACACAAAGAGGCCAGGCGCAGTGGCTCACGCCTGTAATCTCAGCACTTTGGGAGGCCGAAGCAGGCAGATCACGAGGTCAGGAGTTTGAGACCAGCCCGACCAACATGGTGAAACCCCGTTCTCTACTAAAAATACAAAAATTAGCTGGGCGTGGTGGCACGTGCCTATAATCCCAGCTACTCAGGAGGCTGAAGCAGGAGAATCACTTGAACCCAGGAGGCAGAGCTTGCAGTGAGCCGAGATCTTGCCATTGCGCTCTAGCCTGGGCAACAGAATGAGACTCTGTTTCAAAAAAAAAATAGCGGAAATAACAAGTAGCAAAATAAGATCTTTATCCACAAACTTCAAATTTAAAAATTGGGAAAGAGAATATAAGCTAAGCATGTTCTAAAGATCTAACTAAATAAAATAGTTGAAGAGATAAATTAAGATGTTTTGAAAACATATCTAATATGCAGAATTATTAAAGCAGATTCATGTAATTTCTGACTAAGGAAATCTGCCAAAAAGTTGGTTTATATTATTTATTGAATGATTGCTATTAATTGATATTATAAACAAATAAATATCAGTAATTAGAGGGCTAAACAGATAAATTAAAGTATATCCACAAAATAGATTACTATGCATCTGAACCTTGTGCTATGCATCAGGAAGCTTCTTATGTACTGATTGGACACTATAGTCATGTATTATTAAGTGCAGAAACAAGTGGAAGAGTAGTGTCTATTGTATGCTACCATTTGTGATAAACGAAAGGGTGAGGACACATATTTTAATTGCCTTATAGGTACAAAAAGGTCTCTGGTGTATAGTATTAACAAAAAGTTATTATTAATAGTGGGCAATGGGAAGTGGATGAATGAAGTTCAGAAGAGAGTTTTCGTAATATATTTTTGTATGGTTCAAGGTCATGTCAGGAAAGATGTCAATCATGGTTTAACTGAAGATATACTTTTAACTAAGAGATTTTGGCCAAGTATCAGTAAAGTTGAATAAATTAACAAGGAATGTTGAGGAATCTGGAGATTAGTAACAGTGGAAAGCCATTATCATCCCTGCTATTGATGGAAAAATGGAGGACATAATTTTGTAGGGACTCAGAGCTGCTGGAAGAAAGGATGACCTGATCAGATCTGTGATTGTAGTGGGGCAGCAACTGAATCCCAAAGCCAAAGTAGAGAGAAAAAGGGAAACAACATTCACATCTCTGTTCCCTTTAGCCCTCCAATTGTCTGGTGCCTTTCACTGGACAAACTCAATCAGAAGTCAGATAACAAGGAACCCTGGTAATGTAGACCATAAGGGTATGCCCTGGAGCACAGAGCAGAAGAGAGAAAAAGAATATATGGAGAAATGGATGACAGATGGTAATACACAGCAAAACCCCTTTTATAATGTTTTTGATGTTCAAATTATGTGACTTATTCACTACTTAACAACAATACATTTTATATAGAAGTACACATAGAAGAAATTATTTATGATCTGGGAGCATTATCTTTTTAAGTAAAGTATTGATAAATGCAATACCATCAAAATTTAAAACTTTTGTTCATCGTTAAACACCATCACCAAGTTAAAAACAAAATCTTCATATTAAGAGGACAAATTTATAATGCACATAACTGACATCAGATTAGTAACAAGGATATACAATGATGGTCTTCTAATAACTGACTGAAAATTATAAACAACCCCAAACAAAAATGAGCAAATATTTTAAAATGCAATTTAAGGAAAATGAAATGAAATTAATCAATAAGCAGATAAAAAGCATGCTCAAGCTTGCTATTAATTATGCAAATGCAAATTAATATCAGAATTAGATACCATGCTGCATACAGATTTTTTTTTACACAAGAAGTCTGATGACTTTATGTTAGCAAGACATTGGCACAAAAGCAATTCTTATGCATGGCCAGTGAATAACAGAACATTTGGAAAGCAATTTAGCAATATCTAGTTAAAAGTTGAAGATTTACATTCCCTCTGAACCAGTAACTCCATCCTGAAATACATCACCCTAGGGAAACTCTCACTCATTTGCACCTGAAGACATCTGCAAGATTGTTCACTGCAGCTTTGTTTGTAATGGCATAAATATGGCAAATCACTTGAATATTTATTAATAGGACAGTGGAATTTTTTGCCATATTCATGCAACAGAAGAATAGGTAGCAGTGAAAACGGATGAATTAGAGCTGCACTATCAAACTTAGTGTCACGCAAAAAGGACAAACTGCTGATGATATGATGTATATAAAGTTGAACTGTACGCAAAATAATATTATATATTGTTTTGGTATAATAGTAAGGGTAATGCCATATTTAGGATAGAGATTAAGGCATGGCAGATGAGTACACGAAAGATTTCACTGAAAAATATTCCTTTTTCTTAAACTGAGTATGATAATGTTGATTTTATCTCTATAAGTACTTAGGTATATCTGAAATATAACTACTAGTAGATAATTTTATTATGCTTTGACATATATTGTCAGTTAATATCTGCAACTACTCTATGAATGTCATATTAGTCACAGGTATTATAGTAGCAATGACTGATAATAATATCAAAGATAATGTAGATTAACAAAAAGAAAAAATCATCTCAACTAATAATGAAATACAGAGAGGATCGTAGAGCTAACAACATGTAAAAATATGTTTAAACCCAAATCTTTCTGATTATAGACTTTCTATTGATTCTCAAATCCTGCGTATAATTTCCAGCTCTACATTCCATTGACACCTCATACCTGCCTTTCCATTTTCTTTAGTGCCTCACATATTCTCTTTGCCATCTTCTGGGTCACTCAAGCATAAAACCTTTATATTTTTTCTACTTTTTCTTGCTCTCCACATGCAGTAAGTAATTTTCATAATCCCCTAGCATTCATTGCCATCTTCCTTTTCCTGATGGCATCACTTCTTGTAAGGCTGTTGAAATCATATTTTAACTAGATCTTTTGTTTCCAGCCTCCTTCCTCCAGTAGCTTAATTACCAAAGTAATCTTCCTAGAGCCTAAGTCCAATCCTATGAAGTTCCTGATCTAACATTTCTATTGCAAGTCCAATATATTTCCAATGCCTCTAAGGAAAATTTATTTCAAGGCCCTGCCACAGTTCTTCAACTGCATCACCAATCCACTGTGATCTTCCATCTATGGTTTCAAACAAGTTCCTGCTTTGCTTCTTGATGGCCTTTCATTTCCATTTGTGAATGCTATTTTGTCCTGGTTAAATAATGTAACTGATTTGTAATTTATTGTAAAACAGTCTAATTTCTATCTTCAAGTATCTGTGTATTAATATATGTTTGGTTTGTTGCCAGTCACATATTTTTAACATCTCTTGAGTCATGGAATACTTTTTCTACTTGTTTTAGCCACCTGATTATTTGAGGGTGATTCAACAATTGATTTTGGGTTTCATTACATGTAGTCAGCAATACTAGTTCCTTTATAAAACAGATATAATTACATTTTAATATTTTCTCCCACTTACATATACGATTTCATACCTTTTTGTATCACAGGAGATTATAATTTTATTTATATGGTCTAATATCATAAATGAAAGCAGATTTAGACAATTTAGGTGCACATTTTGACACACAGGTAATTCATTCAAGGCATGCACATTAGTTGCTGAAGCTCACCAGTTAGAAAGTCTTTTTTCTATACAGATTAAACATTCCAAATCTGAAAAGCCAAAATCTAAAGTGCTCCAAAATTTGAAGCTTTTTGAGTATTGACTTGATGCTCACAGGGAATGCTCATTGGAACATTTTGGATTTGCGATTTCAGATTTGGGCTGCTCAGCCTGTAAATATAATGAAAATATTCCAAAATCTGAAAAAAAAATTGAAATTTGATGCACTTCTGGTCTCAACCATTTTGAATAAGGAATACTCAACCTGTGTTATATATTTGGTTATTGAATGCTATAGATAATAGTTCAACTTAAAAAATAAAAGAAAAAAGTCAACAAAAGCAATATTTTTAATATTTGTGGCATTTGTCATAGGCTTAGCAATGTTAATTGATTAATTACCAACATTAATTGATCCTAAGCTTGTGAGTATAGGAAGAATGCCACTGTCACTTAACAATTCATTGTCAAGGGGATTATTCCTTTATACAATTTTTTTCTTCATTGTAAGATGCCAATGATTATAAGACATTCCAACTCTTTAATTATAGCATGTTGGCAAAACATTTTTAAAAGTTACATTAAGTGCACTATTGCTGTATAATACCGCTCAATTTCAGAAATATTTAAATAAGAAGTTATGTCGATTGTATAGTCAAGAATATGCAGAGCTTAGGAATTAGCCATTTATTTAAGAGTTTATTTAAGGGTGATTATATTTTGTACTTCTTTGTTTCTAGGTAGCATTTTCCGGTAGACAAAAGTTTTTAATTTGCTTCTTTCTAAGTAACAAGTGTAGAGGGTGTTAACAAAGTAAAAGTTAAAGTAGGTCTCCAAGTAGGTATACTTATCTGTTAAAAAGCCATGCAGGAAATACCCAAGGATATAGGACAGGAAAATATTCCTTTCCAATCCTGGTACATACAATTGTCCCTTTTGTACATATGTGGTCTCCATTAGAAAGAATCGGAGTTTCATGTGTGTGTTCCTGTACCAGCACTGAGGCCCCAGTTGTGAAAGACAGGTTCATTGTCTGCATATTATATGTACATTATCATGTAGAGTTTCAACGTTTTTAATACTATTAGTGGCAAACATCGATTTTCTTTACTTCTGGGGCCCTGCTAGGGTTGCATCACTACGAATTCCAGATGAAGAAGGACTATTTTCAAGCTCATGAATGGAAGCCCGCCAAAGTTTAAACTAATATTCGTTGGGAGTGAGGAAGACCTCGGCAGTCTCCTGGAGGATTTGAAAAATATGTTTACACCTCCTGCTTTGCCAACAGTGACAGCAAAACAAATAATTGCTCCCTTCACATAGCCAAATGAAAACATATTTAACTGAGGGGAAGTTAAAAACAAAACTGCTCAGATTACCTCAGAACAAGGCATTTTAAGAAGGCTCTTCATTTTTATCTGTTAATTTTTCAGAGATAACAGAATATTCTTCACATTTTTTACCTCTCCCCCATGCTATTCTAAACAATATACTGAGCTCATAAAAATCTCTTCCCTAATTCCTTTTCTCCAATCTTTCTAAAAAAGTAAAAAGTTAGAGTTTACAATTCCATAGCAAAGATATCATTGACATGTTGTAATTAGCAAAAGGATGAAGACATGAAGCTGGATTCGGTAATGTGTTTAGCTCTTACTCCATGTTAACAAGAGGCAGTACCGAGTTCATGGAGAGATTATTGGTAAAAGTCATAATAACCAGCCTGTTTTCCCTGTTCTTGTTCATTCAGTTCCTTGGTGTAGGAAGATAAGGGATGTGCTGAGATTTCAGGAAAACATTTCATGCATTTTATCTCATCTTTCCTCTTCTACCCACTCAAGTGTATATTTATGCAACATATCATGTTGCATTTCATGTTGCAAATTTGCCAGTCTGAACTGTGAATTTCTCAGAAGTCCAATCCACAGTGTGGTTTTTAATCCATATTGAATTTAATCAGTCCTGTAGACAATTGTAAGATTGCAAGTACAAGACAGAGCATAGGGGACACTCATAATAAGCCTTACAATGTACTTACAACTGTGGATGCAATATCAAACTCGTCTGTGTAAGTAAAAACCTATGCTCCATTTATGCAGTCACCTTTGATTTAAATTACATCATAAAACTATGCCAATACATATCTCTGTGAGAATTATTTAGCCTTCTGAATGGAAGAGCCCTTAGCAATCTCATACTTTTGTTACTGTTAAATTGTTTTTCAAAATAAGAGACTTAGGCTGCTTAAATTGCTTAAGTTCAAAAAATGGCAGATAATCAAAATCAAGTTTTGATAATGGCAAATTCCCTAGCAGTTCAAAATTACATTGGTGAATTCTTTCTAGCAATTAGTGATAGAGAGACATCTCATGAAGTTACAAAGAGAATAGACTGCCAAAGGCCATCAAGAAAAAATAAGGTCTTTTGCAAACATACACTTACAGTACCTCTGAATACTCACTCCTCTATTGATCTTACAGATTGTATAGCATTCATCCCACTTTCCTCTGCACCCTCAGGTTGTATGCTGACTGTTGATTGTTTTCTCATTAAACAGCATCCTTGATTTTCATTTAATTTTTAGGCTCAAAAAATTGTTGTAGTCCACAAAATACACCTCAATTAAAGGAAATGTCCAGTATTTAACTAGATAGTCAGATATGTCCAATAGTGCTACTTGTCTGTCTATAAAGAAAAATGCACATTAAATATACCAGGAAAATATTAAATGTGAGTTACTATGGGCCTTTAATCACTGTTTTTAGTAATTACATGAGTTAGTCACATATGTAATCCTCTATTTGCTCAGAAATACCAAAGAATTTTATAAAAAGTTCTAAAACCCAAAAAGGCAAAATAATTAAAGATATTAATGCAATGTTTTAAAAAAGTTAGAACCAGATGTATACAGGGCAAATGACTTTAGAATCCTAAGAAAAAGGCTAGGCACAGTGGCTCCTACCTGTACTCTCAACACTTTGGGAGGGTGAGGTGGGAAGATTGCTTGAGGCCAAGAGGTCAGGACTAGCCTGGGAAGCATAGAGAGACTTCATCCCTAAAAATAATTTTAAAATTAGCCAGGCATAGTGTCATGTACCTGTAGTTCTAGCTGCTTGGGAGGCTGAGGCTGGAGGATTGCTTGAGTCCAGAAGTGTGAGGCTAGAGTGAAATATGATTGTGCCACTGAACTTCAGTCTGGGTGACACAAGACCCTGTCTTTAATAATAATAATAATAATAATAATCTAAAAGAGATCATTTCATTATTTCCATTTGACAAGGAGGAAAGCTGATAAGAAATCTGATGGCATACTATTGAACACTCAAAAAAAGAGCTCTAAGTGTCTTTGGAAGTGCAAGTAAAGGTGATACCAAAATAAAAAGTTTGTTGGAAGATTAATATTTAAACATGAATTATTTCCCTCCTGTGTGAGCCATTACTCAGCTGTCAATGTCATTTACATATTTATGAATCTTATATAGGGAACATCGATGTAACCTAAATGACAATCACAATACAACTATATTGGGAGGATATAGGTTTAGAAGTGTATGTGAGTGTGTGGGGTTTTGGGGAGAGATATAAAGGAGATCTAGAGCCCCATCTTCCATGTAAGTATGCCAATAGAAAATCCTTAGAAGTCAAAGACCAAAAAGTAGTAATATAAGTATTTATTTAGACATATTATCAAAAGAATTCATTTTAAAAGTTGAAAGAGTTTGCTTCTGGGGAGTGATAAACTTAAGTGGGAATTAAGAAATTGTTGATTTTTGTCATAAGTCTTATAGTACCATTTGATCCTTTAAACCATCTGCAACTATTGCTTAGATAAAAATAAAAAACAAATTAAAAGAAATAGCATCAAATTCCCATAAATTTGACATTATGTTCCTAGAGGAGTACTTGGAATGCTGATATTTCATATTGCATTTTAATTGTAAACACATATCCTTAATAATCGAGTGAGCTGAAGGTACATTTTTGCCATTGTTTGAATCTCCTTGGCTTCACCAACTGTAAAATAAATACTATGAAAGGCAATCTTATCTTCTCTGAATGAATATTTTGAGGACAGTGGACATACTATAAGACAGCAATGTAATCTATTTAGATCAACTGCAAGTAATTAAATTATATATATTATTTAGTCAATCTTTAGAAAAGAAATAAATGAGTCCCTTAGAGATTAATGATTTGCCTGAGGAATTTCTATTGGGGAATAATAATCATAATAAGAGGGTCCTTAGCAGTCTCATTTTCTTAACATATGCATCTGGTTATAATATTTGTATTCTCTTATTCATATCAAATAAAAATAGGGGCTACACATAAATTTTAATTCAGATTGCTTTCACAGAAATTTGAAAAGTATTTTTATAGAAATATCCTGGGATGTTTCATAAACACATCATATTGCATGATAGTTCCATTAAATTAATTTGAAAAAGTGTCAGCATGACAACTCTTTGATTCATGAAAGTATTTTGAAAATACATCTCATGTATTTTTTGTTTTGTTTTATTTTGTTTTGACAAGTCATTGTTATATTAGTCTGTCACAATTTAGTCTAGATGATTGCTGTCAGCAGAGCCAACTAACCAAGTATCATCCTTGATCTTCCTACACACATGCTACAGAACCCTTTCTTCATCATCAGCTCTAGAAAATGCCATTTATCAAAGCCCCTCAGGCAAAGCATTCCTAGGGTATTGTGAGACACAGACTCAACTTTAAGAATATAGGAAAAATCTGGTTGAAATAAATATGAGGGAAAGATTCAAAGGCAGAAATACATCACAAAAGGGATGATGTATAAAATGGGGGAATATAAGGGATTTAAAGAACTCTTTTTCATACCTCAGTTCCTTTTTGTTTTTCACTAATTTCAGAGAGAAATTTAAATATCTCTAATCCCTCTACTCATATATATATAAATTATATAAATTATTGGTAAGAAATATTATTATTTTAGTCATATGCAAAATTTATTTTTGACAGTTAGGTTACTGTGAATCCTCAGTATTTCATGGGATGATTAAATCATCCCATGAAATATTAACTAATTAGTGCTTATTATTAGGGGTAAAGATTGGTTTAGATCAGGTGTTATAAACCTCTTTTAATAAATGTCAAGATAATAAATATTTTAAGCTTTATAGGACATACAGTGTCTGTGGCAAGTACTTTGCCATTGTATCATGGAAACAGCCAGAAACAATGCAAAAATGAACAAGCAGGGCTATGTTCTAATAAACATTTATCTACAAAATAGGCAGCCAGTTGAATGTGGTTCATGGGCTATGATTTTCCAGCCCCACGGCTTAGATGATATTATAGTCATGGAATCAGGGGTGACAAAATCTTTTCATAGATATCATATCTGTGACTTCCCAGGAAGTCTCCAAGAAGAATATATGCAATAGGAGTCAAATGAAAAACTAAATACCAGTTTAGGAGGGTAGAAGATGGGAAAGTTTTAATGCAGAGACATGGCTCTACTTATCTGGTTGAATTAAATGAATAAGACTATAGGCCAGAATGAGGTTTTCTTTTTTATCTATACTGAAACAAAATCTTATGCTTGAGATAGTATTGATCTCCTGGTGGTCACATGCCACGGGAAGTAGAAACAGTGGCAATCATGAATAGAGAAAGAACATGGTCGTGACTCCTGAAGACAGATGGGCACCCACTAAGCCGACAATGATGAATGCAGTAGAGATGGATGGGATAAAGCAGCTCCATCCACAGAACTGGCCATAGTTTAATTTAGTCACACAGCTTGATGCCCAAATAAAGTACAAGAGAGGTCATTCACGGATTTGTATGAATTCCTCTGATTTTTAGAACACAGTGATCATGATAAGTAATAAATATACTACAGTAGATAATGTGTTTTGATCATCCAGATAATTAGTTCTCTTCCCTGCGGGGAAAGCCAATAAGTGTAATAAACAGAGCTGAAACTCCAAGGACAGATACAGATAGAGAGAGGGAGGAAAGAGAGAAAGGAAAGTTTAAATAAGATCAACACAAAGAATCTTTCAAAATGTTTCCTAGCACTTTATAGTGCCTCATTATATGTTATGTATACTTCTCCCTGAGATAGATCTTGCCCTTTCACAGATTTGCTGCACATCACAATTTATAAACATTCCTAAGCCTCAGTTTTATTATCTGAAAGACATAAAAATATTAAATCAACCTTACCCAAAACCTGTTCCTTGACACACTAGTTAAAAAATTTAATGAATTAAAAACAAAACAAAAATAAAAAGGATAAGTCAAATAAGTTTGAAAACTCTTTTTTTGCAGTCATATTTTAAAATGAATTCATTAACTCTTACCTAGAATAATGTCATAACCTCCTTATTTCTCTGAGTTAAATCTCTACTTGCCCCTCCTCTGACATTCTTCCAAGCCAGTCTTTTCAAAAGACAAGTATAATTTTGAAAATCCATTGCTCTAAGTAGATCCATGCCTTTTCTATTAGCTTCAAGTCCAATTGCTGTATCTTGCTGCCTCTACCTATTCTCCAACTCTAAACTTCCATTGTTGTGTTTTTGCTCTGCTCCAGGTACTGTTCCTTGATAACTGTGTGTTCTTTACACCAATACCATCTTTCTTGAGCATGCAATTCCAACTCACTCAAATGATTTCTCTTCCCAGCACCCCCACTGATGTTCAACTAATTAAACTTTCCACACTCTTTAAATCTCAGAAAAGCCTGAACTGATCTTCTCCTGACTTGGAGAAATCAAACTAATATACATTTTTATAGTACTATCTACTATAGTAACATGAATCTCTGTTTTATTATCATGCAGTTACCAGAGTGTCATTTTATATTCATTTATGTAATTCTTTGGTTATCAGCTATCTCCCCACTAAATCACAGGATCTATTTGGGTAGACACATTATTCAGTTTTGTGAACATATTGTCACCCTCTTGTACAGTTCCTGGAACTCTTTTCTAGTAGTAATTTCAACTTATATATACCCAGAAAAAAATTATCAAGGATATTGCAGTGGTTTCATCCATGCATTCATTCATCCTTGTATTCATTTGTTGTGAAGCCACTTCCCACTTTATGACCATTCATTGTGATGGGTCCTGTTGATACAGGCAAAGAATGGCAGAAAGGGTAACTATCTCATGGAAATAGAGTCAAGAGCAGGCAACAGAGTACATGTCAATATACACAGACTTATTCACGTGGTTTTAAAAAAGTCTTTAAACAAAAAATACAGAGCGATGTAAGCATACACAATTAGCAGTCTTGACCTAGTTTGGGAGTGGGATAAGAAGGCGTTGAATAGGAAGTGACATTTGAGTTTATACTTGAAAGATGATTGCTAGGTGAGAAGACATTAAACATTAGACAGGTAGATTTCTCTCTCTCTCTCTCTCTCTCATACACACACACACACAGACACAAACACAACACAATGTATAATAAGTGCACATTCAAAGTATGGTAACTGTAGTTTAGAAAAGACAAGATCAGGATGTCCAGAAATGGTCTAGGATTAGAATTGAGCCATGACATGGCTCAGATAAAGACAAAAAGTTAATGTCTGAATTTTGTCCCAGTAAGAAATTCAACGGCAATATAATTTAGCTATTTCTCTCTACTATGTATATATGTATGCAGAAATAACCACATGCACGGTTACCACAATACAGCATGAAAAATCTAACACGCTATAAGAAAAATAGAATTCCTCAGGTAATTTAAAATTTTGCTGATATAAAATAATTTATTCGTAGTCGGATGATTTTAATTTTTTCAATACCCTATTTTACAACCATTATTTTCTAAGACCTGATTCTTCACATTATATTTTTTCTGAATTTTAATAAGGAATAATTTAAGACACAAGTATTCTCCTTTGTCTACATAGGTTTTTGCAGGGATAATTCAAGTAAATGTGGCACAATCAAGAAAGAATATTAGCTTCAAACCAAGAGTTTCTAAAATGGAAAAAAATATCTAAGTACTTTAGACTAATGAAAGAGAAGGCCAGTCTAAATTATAAACTATTTTATAATACAAGTATTCCACTTTTTAAAAACTACATTCAGTAACTAAAACTGGACTCCAGGACTGTATGTTGAAAATTGCTTTAAGAAATAGATAAAATAATGTATTGGCAGACATATTGATAAAATACAAATATTTTTAAATACTGTGGAGTTCTAAAAAAGAGTTTATTACTGATATTGATAGAAATATTCAATCCACAATTTGTATTATTAGTTCTTCCTACAGTAAAATTTTTCTTCGTAATTTATGGTAAGATCGGTGTTAACTCAGACATTTACTGAATCATCTGAAATTATTACAAAGTAATGAGATTTCTTCTTTGAATTCTTACCGTGGTGTTATAAATCCTTGGTATTGCTCTAGGAGTTCCACAATGTTTAGTATATTAAAAAATGAAAAAAATAGCAGTTTTTAATGCATGTACAATTCTCACCAAATCTAGTAAATAAAGCTCAACAGTAGTTAGCAATTTTCTTGTTTTGCTTAACTCTTCTGCAAACATGTAGATTATTTGATTGCAAAAATGGTCAGATGTGGGTTTTTTCCCCTTTGAAACAAGTGGGGAGTAATTGAACAAGGGATAACATTTTACACTATTTTAAAGTAGCCTTTTGTGGGTTTTAGAAACAAACCTTGGGGAGAGTAAGAGGCCCTTGGGTGCTGAGTTGTCAATCCAGAGATAACAATGACACGTTTTCAGAACACTGCTGGTTCAGAAACGTTATAATGTGTCAGGAGTAAACAGCCTCATTCATTCTGTTAGTTCTGTTGCTTCTGGCATGTTATGATTAGAGATGTGTGTGGCTTTAAAACCAAAAGATTGAATTGCTTAACATGTTATGAACTGGAAAGCCTGGGCCAAATGGAAGCCTAATCAGCATTTTTCTTCTTTCTAAATGTAAATAGTATGATGCAGTGTCCTGTAAATGATGCTGTTTATCATATACTGTCAGAAGATGCTGCTGAAAATGCATTTCCATTTGTTTCCTTACTTGGGTTTGATTTGTAAAATCAGATTTAAACCGTGTATGAAATTGAATCTAAATTTCAAGGATAGACAACCTAATGATATTTATCATAACTAGGACAAAGTCTAAAAACAGTTATTCTAACATCAGCTTTTAGGATTTGAAACAAAAATGTGCCTTTATTTTTAAATTTAAAATAGCTTAAATGTAATGAATTTCAGACTAATTATAGGCATTAATGTAGAAAAACCTAATCTCAGCCAAAATGTTTATGTGTAAACTGCAATTGGCATACTGAGTTACTATTGTCATCTTTTCTCTTGCACTTTTACGGCATACAAATAATTTAAAAATAAACAGGGTGGTAAATATATTGCTTTGATTTATTAGTATTTTTATAATTATTATAAGCATTACATTAATTCCTCACTTGCTTGGAGAGAAGAAGACAGCTTATGAATACAGATCTTTTTGGCAGATTATCATGTGCCCACAAAGATTCAAAAACACAATTTGCCTTGTCTGGGTTCTCAGCTGATTATATCCAGTCTGAAATCAGTGTGAACCACATACACATTGCCAAAAGTCAGAAATTTTTAAGACTTCATTATGACTATTGTTACAACGACAATATTTCAAGATTGCCAATTTTAGAAATTAGGGCAGTACCATTCTCAGATGCAGGCATTAGTAGTAACACTCTTTGGAGATCCACTGCAAGTCACCAACACTCAAACACAATGGCGCTTTTCTTTTTTTCCTGTTATGCCCTCATGGGGTATTTTTGAATGTTTGTTAACAAATTGCAATTATGGTAATGAGTCATTCAAATCAAGCTGATATAGTCAGGCCAGAGAACGAGAGATTGTGAGTTTTCAAATGTTTTAAAGGAAAGAAGAAAATTAGAGCTTTTCTCCTGGGAAACCCATGAGAGTGGTTGCTTCTGTTAAAAGTTGATTTCTCTAAGACATGCAAAATGTCTGCCTGATCTCTGCTGCTTTATTCTTGGTTGAGGTAGTTATGGAGGCAGTTTAAACTGTTTTGAAAATGCTGTCAGAGAAGTGAAGCTGGTGGATAGGACCCAGTTCACCCTGGTTCATTATGAAGCTTGATCAAATCAGTTGACATTTGGAGTGGGTGTAGGTGCCACCACTGTCCCAGAATGTTGGCACCAGCATCACTTTATACACTGCTCTGCACAGCCTTCCTCCGTGCAGTACCTAACACCCTTGAAAGTCATATGCTTTAGCCTCCAGATGTTAAGAGGGATCCATGCTGAATGGACTGGAAGCCCTGGGTAAAGGTGCAGACCGGGTCAGAGGGGATAGTTGGATTTGTACATGAAGCTCTTGGAATATGCATCTTATTTGTACTTTGGCCCCAGATGTCCGAATTACTAGAAGTGGGCCTGAAACAGGAAATGTTCTTGGTATTATATTAAGACAGCATTGGATGATTTAAAAAAAATCACTCACTCCATATGTTGATGCTGACTTGGGGAAGCCTCTTTTTGACTTAATCTCTTCACATTTACAATAAAATAATGAAAATGCTTTATTCTTCCAGGCTCTGACGTTGTATGGTTATTTTCCTTTATTTTGAATACTAATCCATATAACAATAATAATATACATTTGCCATGTAGAATCCTACATTGCTAAACTCTACATGGTAGAAATTTTTAAGGCTTTGGGAAACAACAGAGATTTAGATTCAATACCACTTGCTTGGAAAACAATAGCAATGTAATCAATAATTTATACAAACACAACTTATTAATAAAATTTTCAACATAGTGGGAAATGTACTTGAAATTGGGAAAATGTAGAAATATTACTTTTTATTAGTACTTTTTTCTTTCATTAAATCTATTTTTGATGTTTTATACTTTTTTAAATTTATAGAAATCAAGGACTATAATAACATATTTACCTGATTTATTTTCATAAACCAATATAAGCATGGTTTACATTATGCTTCTACATCCTATTTTAGAATAGAATATAGAAGGATATAGAATATTAAGGATACAAGATATATAAGGAAATATATATGATATAAGTATATAGGATATTAATCCTTAATATAGGATATTAAGCTTATAGATCCTATTTTAAAATAGGATATAGAAACATGATATAAATCTATTAACTTATGTAAATTCGATTTTAAAGTAAGGTATAGAAGCATAATAGATTAAAAATAGTGAAGAAAATTTTAAAAGTACAATTTATTCCACAAGCATGTATTCAGAAACTACAGTAATGGCAGACAATGTAATAAAAAACAAAAAAAGAACACTTGAGAAGATTTATTTTTTAGAACTTAGTATTTTTGGACAAGAGATACATATAAAATTAGATAATTTTGCTACAAGGTGGTAAACAATATGTTGTTGAAAGGATAAAAAGAAGTTTGGGAATTTAGAGAAAAGTAATGACAAACTCTTCTGGGAAGAATCCAAAAAGAGATATTGTTTGCTTTCAGTGGAGCTAGGTGCCAGGGATAAATAGCAGTTTTCTGGGCTAAGAAAAGAGAAAGAACATTGCAAGAGCGAAGAACTGTAGCTACAAAGACTGTCAGGGAAAAATTAAGCAATTTCATTTATTTGGACATAGAGTTGGGGGATTGTGGGTAAAAGATTGGTAGGCAGGTGCAAAATATAAAAAAGATGAAAATGGTGTTAAAGAAAATTTGGCCTAAAGCTGCCTCCATCATTTTCATTCCTATATAGTGATCTACAATCTAACTCAGTTTGAAAACAAACAGCAATCTAAATTAAGAGAACATTCTTATAACAAATAGTTGAATCTCAGACAATCACAGGCTACCAATTGATCAGACCATGTCCATATGAGGCAAATGCTTCATCATACCATGCCCAAATAAGGCAAACTTTGAGCTGCAAACATTCAAGCTGTTGCTGTACATCACTTCCTTTTTCTGTTGGTAAATACTGCCTGCCCATGTTGCTGCAAAGCTCTTTGAACCTCCCCTGGTTCTGAGTGCTGCCAGATTCATGAATCACTTTTTGTTCAAATAAACCCTGCTAAATTCACTTTGTTAAAGCTTTTATTTAACAGAAGCAGAATCTGAGGGAGGGCCCCAGTGACCCTCAGGAAGACTGAGTGACCATGCATAGGTACCCATTGAGCCCAATGTGCCCACTAATCTTTTGCAGCAATTGGAGGTCATGAGTGTGTCTCCTGTCAGACTCAAGTTCTGTAACCTCTCCAACTTTATTTGAACAACTTTTACTGAATGGTTAGTCAGGATTGGATTAGATTTGATAATTAAATGTATTGTGATCCAGTTAAGAGGCCTCAGGTAGGTGACTTTTGAAAATAGATTCCTCTGAATCTAAGTAGTCTAAGACTCTAGAATTTGGGACACCAATTTATGAAACACTGGCAAGCTTCATATACAAAAATTATGAGCCCATAATCTGTGTATTTTTAGAAAAAAAAATGAGTTAAACTTATGAAACGTAACTTAGAATTAAAGTGGCCAGAGTGGGGAAATGTTAACCAGATTAAATTGTTCACTTGCAAATTACATTAGAAAATAAAGAATCTAAAACGCCACAAAACCAATGGTATGCATTTTTTATTTATTTTTATTTATTTTTTATTTTTTGAGACAGGTTCTTGCTCTGTTGCCCAGGCTGGAGTGTGATGGTGTGCTCTTGACTCGTTGCAACCTCCGCCTCCTGGGTTCAAGCAATTCTGTCTCAGCCTCCTGAGTAGCTGGGATAACAGGCACCCACCACCATGCCTGGCTAATTTTTGTAGTTTTTGTAGAGATGGGGTTTTGCCACGTTGGTCAGGCTATTCTTGAACTCCTGACTTCAGGTGATCTACCCACCTTGGCATCCCAAAGTGCTGGGATTACAGGAATGCAGGGATTACTGGCCCTGCATTATTTAATCAGTACACAGGGGGATAAAAAGATTAAATGAGTCAAGATTGTCACTTTAAAGGATTCCTTACAGATGGCAAATTTTAAAAATCCACAAATATAAGTCAAAAGTTTTAGCCATCTGGGAAGAAAATCTAGTTGTATTGGCCAGACAAAACAATTTGGATCTAAATTGTCTTCAGTAAATTAGTGAGTTCTGTATTATTGCATTTGGCACATGGCTAAATAATTTTAGAATGAAAGCAGTAAGATTGGTTTTTGTCTATAGGTTATGTCCATCTGTATGCAATATACATATGATATTTTCCTATATTCTTTTGATATTGCCAAAATAAAATTGTAAAGCAACTCTATTTAAATTGGCTTACAAAAAAGTGCTTATATAAATTAAGTTTTCTCTCAGAAAAAATAAGAACTTCTTCAAATTATTTTTAAGTTCATGTAACTTGGGTAATCTTTGTTAACTAAGAACATTGTTGGTGTGATTGAAATAGGCATATCATCAGAGTTGTCAACATTAAGTATAATACAGATGTAGAACCTTTTCTCCATAGGTTTATTAGTAAAATAAGTTCAGGTTATCTCTACATTATAAAATTTATTAACAAAAAATAAAACAACAATTTTTTTAGAATATTGTTCTGTTCTTAATAGAAAGTTATGAAAGGTTCTTCTTTATCCTTTAGGAATTGGCCTAGAAAATTGAAATTCTAAATTTTACCAAGATAATTTCCTGTGCTTCACATTGTCTTTGTTAGGTTTTTTATCACTTAAGAAAACTGAGACCATTCTATAAAAAGAGCTAAAGTATTACTACCATTATGGAACTTTCCATATTTGCCTTTCAAGTCTTTAAATTATTACTCTGGTTAAATGAATGGCTATTATTCATAGTGACCTGTTATCCTGTTTAGATCAAACGTTTTAAGCCTTAGATGTTTTTTATAGATTTCTCAAAATCAAATTCTAAATTAAATATTTTTCTTGACCTTAAATTATCTTTAAAATTTTACAGATGGGCCCTTGGTGAATCTCAAAAGGCTATCTCTTTTTATACAAAAGATATTAAATGAATCATATTTATTTCATATAATAAATTGAGAAGCATTCTCAAATAGTAATACTAAACCTTCTTTGAGTTATACTTGTATGTATGTATTATTAATATGTATTCCAGAAATTGTATGAAATTCTTACATACTTGATCATACCACTAGACTGGGTAAGAATTCCTGAACTTTAATTAAGAGACTGATGGTTTCATCAAACTTCTAACCCAACATCATAAGAAGAATTAATTGAATACCAAAATAATTCTTTGGCAGGTTTTTATTCTAATTCAGCCAGTACTAAAATTGTTAAATTATGTGATTTGAATTAACTACCTTGATTGATCCAAGTTAAATTTTCTGATCTAGTTTGGATGTTTGTCTGCTCCAAATCTCATGTTAAAATGTGATCTCCAATTGTGGAGGTGGGACTTAGTGGGAGGTATTACGATCATGGAGATAGATCCCCCATGATTGGCTTAGCACCATCCCCTTGGTGATTAGTGAGTTCTCACTCTGATAGTTCTCACAAGGCCTGGTCATTGAAAAGAGTGTAGCACTTCTACCTCTCCCTCTCTTGCTCCTGCTGTTGCCATGTGATATGTCTGCTCCTCCTTCAGCTTCTGCCTTGATTGAAAGCTTCCTGAGGCCTCACAGAAGCTGATGCCAGTGCCTGGCTTCTTGTACTGCCTGCAGAACCATGAGCCAATTAAACCTCTTTTCTTATAAATTACCCAGTCTCAGGTGTTTTTTTATAGTAATGCAAGAACTGACTAATACAGAAAATTGATACTGAGAGCATAGTGTTGCTATACAATATTTGAAAATGTGAAAGCAGCTTTGGAACTGCATGAGAGGCAGAGGTAGGAAGACTTTGTCAGGCTCAGAAGACAGGAAGACAAGGGTAAGTATGGAACTTCTTAGAGAATGGTTAAATGATTGTGACCAAAATGCTGATAAAGATTTTGGACAGTGGAGCCCAGGATGAAGAGGACTCAGATGGAAATAAAGACATTATTAGGAATTGAAGTCAAGGTCATCTGTTTTACCCCCTAGAAAAGAACTTGGCTGCATTGTGTTCATGACATAGGGATGTGTGGAAATTTGAACTTGAGTGATGATTTACTGTATCAAGCAGAAGAAATTTCTAAGCAGCAAAGCATTCAAGATGTGGCCTGTGTGCTTCTAATAGCTGAAATAAGATGTGGGAGCAAACAGATTACTTGAATTTGAAACTTATATCTAAACAGGAAAGAAAACACAAATATTTGAAAAATTTGCAACCTAACCTTGTGACAGAGAAAGAAAAAGCTTGTTTCGTGAGAGAAATACAAGAAGGCTGTGGAGTAATCACTTGCTAGAGAGATTAGCATGACCCAAAGTGGGCCAAGTGCTAATACCCAAGACAATGGGAGAAAGACCTTGAAAGCATTTCAGAAGTCTTTGGGACAGTCTCTCCAATCACAGGCCCAGAGGCCTAGGATGAAAGAATGGTTTGTGGGTCATGTCTGAGTCACCACTGCCCTATACTTCCCTAGGAACCTGCTCCTCCCATCCCAGCTGTACTGGGTCCAGCCTGGGTTTAAAGGACTCCAGGTGTAGCTCAGGTTGCCACTCTGTAGAGTGCAAGCTGCCATAGCCTTAGAAGCTTCCATGTAGTATTAAGCCTGGGCACACAAAGAATGTAAGAGCGAAAGAGGCTTGGCAGCTTCCATCTAGATTTCAGAGGATGTATAAGAAAGCTTGAGTACCCAGGCAGAAGTCTGCCATGGGGTCAGAAGCCCTATAGAAATACTCTACTAGCTTAATGCCAAGGGGAAACGTGAGACTGGAGCTCCCCTATAGAGTGTCCACTGGGGCATTGCCTGGTAGACCTGTGGGAAGGGAGATGTGGCCCTCCAGATCCCAGAAATGTAGAGCCACCAACAGCTTCTGTCCTGAGCATGGAGAAGGTGCAGGCACTCAACTCCAAACTGTGGAAGCAGCCACAAGAGAATGAACTCTGCAAAGTCACAGTGAAGGAGCCATCCAAGGCCTTGGGAGCCCACTTTTCACACCAGGTTAGAGGACATGGAGTCAAGGATTATGTTGGAGCTTTAAGTTTTAATATCTGGCTTACAGGGATTTGGACTTGCTTGAGACCTTCTGACCACCTCCACCCCCATTTTTTTTTAGCCAGTTTCTGCCTTTTTGAATGGAAATATTTACCCAATGTATGTACCAGGATTGTATCTTGGAAGTATATAACTTGTTTTGATTTCAATTTTATGGACTTATAGGCAGATGGTGATGCATCTTAGATGAAACCTGGAACCTTGGACTTGATGTTGGAATGAGTTAAGACTTTGGGGGACTGTTGAGAAAGGATGATTGTATTTTATAATGTGAGAAGTTCATGAGATTTTGAGGCCAAGGGGAGAAATAATATAGTTTGGTTGTATTTTTCCCTTCTAATCTCAAGGTAAATGTAATCCCCAATGTTGGAGGTGGGACCTAGTGGAAGTATTGGATCATGGGGGCAGATCCCTTATGAATGGCTTAGCACAATCTTCTTGCTGATGAGTGAGATCTTGTTCTGCTGGTTCATATGAGATCTGGTAGTTTAAAAGTGTGTGGCACATACCCCCTCCATCCTTTGTTTTTGTTTTGTTTTATTTTTTTTAGACTGGATCTCACTCTGTCACTCAGACATGGCATGATTATGGCTCACTGCACCTTCAAACTGCAGGGCTCAAGCAATCCTCCCACCTCTGCATCCTCAGTAGCTTGGACCACAGGCATGTACCTCCTTAGCCAGCTAATTTTTTAGTTATTTTTGGTAGAGACAGGGTCTCATTATGTTGCTCTGGCTGGTCTTGAACTTCTGGGCCCAAGCAATCCTCCCATGTCAGCCTCCCAAAGTGCTAGATTATAGGCGTGAGCCACTGCAACCAGACTCTCTCTATCTTGCTCTCATTCTCACCATGTGACTTTCCTGCTCCCCCTTTGCCTTCTACCATGACTATAAGTTTCCTGAGCACTCACCAGAAGCAGATGTTGGAACCATGCTCCATGTACAGCCTGAAAAACCATAAGCCAATTAAAACTTTCTTCATTATAAATTACTCAGTCTTAGATATTTCTTTTTAGTGATCCAAGAATAGGCTAACATATTACCTATGATAAGGAATTAAATAAACAGTGATATGCACCTGAATTGGAGAAACAAAATTTAAGAGAACGTAAATACAATATTAAGTGTAGGCTCATGGAGAGCTCAAATGGCCACCTGGCCCTTCCAGAGTCTTTAGGCCTTCCAATATTAAAACTCTGTACTCTGTGACTCATCATGGAGTATACAGAATGATACGAATTATTTTAAAATATTAGTGGGGTGAGGTTTCTAAAAATTTTTAAAATTATTTATAACCGATATTTGGTTTGTCAAACCCATAATCCTGGTAAGACAAAGAAAACACATAATACAATCCTGGTACCTGCCTGATCATTTAAACACTTATAGATTTATTTTATTCAATTGCTACCTTCAATGCATGTTTCTTGTTATACAGAAGTTCTCTCATGTAGGAAAGCTGATGCTATAACAGTAGCTGAAATGTTATTAGAATATGTGTTATACTTATGGGGTATTTCTGGAGAAATCTTCAATGACAGAACTTGTTTCACAGGACAAATTGTAAAATAGTTAAATAATATATTACAAATACAATGGCACTAGGTAAAGCTAATTTGATTGATTAAATTACCTTGGTAACAAGTATTACCCATTAATAGCAATCAGATCCACTCTCATTGGAAAATATAGTTTTATGAAATAGTTACTAGAAGTAATATGCCCTTAATACTAGAACTTCTTCTATCTCACACTCATAAACTCTGATATAAATTTGATGCATTATGCCAAAGGGTATTTTCACTAGATAAAAGAAGCCCTTTGTGATCCACCAACTGGTGACAAACAGACTCTTCATGATCTAGAGCCCAGAGATTGTGTCTTCTGGAAATTACATCTGAAAAAGACTTACCTTGAGCCCCATTAGAAGATACCATACAAATTACTTCTAACCACCCACACTGCAGCAAAACTTCAATGCTTCAAATGTTGGATCCACATGTCTCCATGCAAAAGGCCCCCTCCAGACTCTTGGGCCAGTATACTCATTGAAGAATGCATTAGTCTATTCTCACACTGCCAGTAAAGGTATGCCTGAGACTGGGTAATTTATAAAGGAGAGAGGTTTAATTGACACACAGTTCCACATGACTAGGGAGGCCACACAATCATGGCAGAAGGCAAATGAAGAGAAAAGTCATGTCTTAATGGTGGCAGGCAAGAGAAAGTGTGCAGGGGAACTCCCCTTTATAAAACCGTCATATCTCTTGAGACTTATTTACTTTCACAAGAACAGCATGGGGGAAACCACCCCCAATGATCCAATCACTTCCCACCAGGTCCCTCATATGACACATGGGGATTATGGGAGCTACAATTCAAGATGAAATTTGGGTGGAGAAACAGCCAAATCATATCATTCCATCCCTGGCCCCTCCCAAATCTCATGTCCTCACATTTCAAAACCAATCATGCCTTGCCAACAGTCCCCTAAAATCTCAACTCATTTCAGCATTAACTCAATAGTCCACAGTCCAAAGTCTTACCCGAGACAAGGCAAGTCCCTTTCACCTATAAGTCTGTAAAATCCAAAGCAAATTAGTTACTTCTTAGATACAATGGGGGTACAGGCATTGGATAAATACAGCTGTTCCAAATGTGATAAATTGAACAAGATGAAGGGGCTGCAGGCCCCTTGCAAGTCTGAAATCCAAAAGGGCAATAAAATTTTAAAGCTCCAAAATGAACTCCTTTCACTCCATCTCCCACATCCAGGTAATGCTGATGCAAGAGATGGGTTCCCATCGTCATAGGCAGCTCTGCCCCTGTGGCTTTGCGGGGTACAGCCCCCCTCCTGGCTGCTTTTACAGGCTGGCATTGAGCATATGCGGCTTTTCCAGGCACAGGGTGCAAGCTATTGGTGGATCGACCATTCTGGGGTTGAGGAGGACTGGAGGACAGTGGCCCTCTTCTCACAGCACCACTAGGCAGTGACCCAGTGGGGCCTCTGTGTGGGGGCTCTTACTCCACATTCCCTTTCCACACTGTGCTAGCAGAGGTTCTCTATGAGGACCTCGCCCCTGCAGCAAACTTCCGCCTGGACATCCAGGCATTTCCATACATCCTCTGAAATCTAGGGGAAGGTTCCCAACTCTAAATTCTTGATTTCTGTGCACCCACAGGCTCAAAACCATGTGGAAGCTGCCCAGGCTTGGGGCTTGTACCCTCTAAATCCGTGGTCTGAGCTGTACCTTCGTCCCTTTTAGCCATGGCTGGAGCGACTGGGATGACTGGGACACAGGGTACCAAGTCCCTAGGCTGCACACAGCAAGAGGACCCAGGGCTTGGCCCAAGAAACCATATTTAGCTCCTAGGCTTCTGGACCTGTGATGGAAGGGACTGCTGAGAAGGTCTCTGACATGCCCTGGGTACATTTTCTCCATTGTCTTGGTGATTAACATTAGCCTCCTTGTTATTTATGCAAATTCTGAGAATTCCTGCAGCTGGGTTGAATTTCTTCCTAGAAAATGGGTTTTTCTTTTCTATTGCATAATCAGGCTACAAATTTTCCAAACTTTTATGCTCTACTTCCTCTTGAACACTTTGCTGCTTAGAAATTTCTTCCACCAGATACCCTAAATCATCTATCTCAAGTTCAAAATTTCGCAGATCTCTAGGGCAGGAGCAAAATGCCACCAGTCTCTTTGCATAGGAAGAGTGACCTTTACTCCAGTTCGCAGCAAGTTCCTCATCTCCATCTGAAACCACTTCAGCCTGGATCTTATTGTCCCTATCACTATAAGCATTTTGTTCAAAGCCATTCAACAAGTCTCTAGGAAGTTCCAAATTTTCCCACATCTTCCCGTCTTCTTTTGAGCCCTCCAAACTGTTCCAACCTCTGCCTCTTACCCAGTTCCAAAGTCATTTCCACATTTGTGCTGTGTATCTTTACAGCAGCACCCCAGTACCTGGTACCAATTTAATGTGCTAGTCTGTTCTAGTGCTGCTAATAAAGACATACCTGAAACTGAGTAATTATAAAGGAAAACAGTTTAATTGACTCATAGTTCCGTGTGCCTGGGGCAAGCCCTCACAACCATGGCAGAAGGCAAAAAAGGAAAAAAGTCACATCTTACATGACAGCAGGCAAGAGAGATTGTGCAGGGGAACTCCCCTTTATAAAGCCATCAAATCTTATGAGAGTTATTCACTATCACAAGAACAGCAGGGGAAAGACCCACCCCCATGATTCAATTACCTCCCACTGGGTCCTTCCCATGACATCTGGGAATTATGGGAGCTACAGATCAAGATGAGATTTGGATGGGGACACAGCCAAACCATATCAAAGTTCTCAAGGTGAAACTCACCAGGAAGGTTTTTCCTCAGAAGCAGAGGACATCCTAAATGTGGTTAGTTTTCTCAGCATTACAGGTCAAGATTTCTTACCTCTGTCATCAGGAAACCTTTGTTCCCTTTCTTTTTTCCCCTGTTTTGTTGTTGATGTTGTTATTGTTTATACATGGAAAGATAATGCAATAATTAAGACTTCATGATCTATAGTTTCAAGGATTCTCTGGCTTACCCTGTAACAAATTTCACTGATATTCCAAGAGCAATATTTGGTTCTTTCTATAAAATTAGGATGTTATAGTCATAAATTTAGATTTTTTTAATATCTAATAGTAAGCAAAGTATATAGTGATATTTTAACTTTAAATTATGCCAGAAAATTGATAAGAAAACCACACCTCAAAATATAAATTAAAAGTTTGTAGCCGAATTTGTAACATTAATCCTTTAATTATTGGTAGCCTCCAGCCATGCAATGATTCACTAATGAAGCCTCAGAGAACTATTACTAGAGCTTTCCTACTGGTGACACCTAACACACAAGGCATCTCACAGGGAACTGTCTGCTGTGCCCCTCTAGGATATATTGCTTGTCTGTGGAGTATTTAATGTTCAACGAAATATGTAGCCAAATACATGTCTTAATAACTGGAAGATAAAGGGCCAATGTGGATTAGGGATTCTGTTGGTACCACTGTCACCCCATGAACAACTGGAAGCTGGACACCTTTTAATTGTCACCATGGAATAAGGAGCAATTTGCAAGCAATCATAAATCCCTCTAAATGGGCATCTTTTGGTAGACAGCTCCTCCCTATTCTGTCATAAATCTAAATGGTATTATGATTAGGAATCTGTCTCAAACATTACTATAGCTACCTCTACTGCAATGGCTGCGGTTGCCCAGAAAACATCTTTAAATTTTTGCTAAAGGTGTTTTAGATAACATGATTGCTTTGGACTATCTTTTGGTTAAATAGAGGGAATCTGTGTAATGACTAAGACCCACTACTGCTCTTGGATAAATATATCTAGTATGGTAGAAACTCAGAGGTAAGAAATCCACAAAAAAACCTACTTTGTTAAAAAAAAAAAAGTAGATTCATATTCTGGCTCAATTTTGATGTATTTGATTTTGAGCTGTTCAATTTGTGGGGATTCCTATAAAGGAGCATACTTTGGACTCTTAGCATTATCCTTTCGATAGCCATTATAATAGTCTCCCTGTTATACCATATACTCTTAAGGGTCTTAAATGCTTGAATGCAGTCATCTGTTATGTGTAAAATGATCTTATTACAGAATAATCAAAAGAGAACATAAAGAAACATTCAACTGACCTGAAGCCATGAATTGTGAATTACACAGTGAGACCAAACAAATTCATTATGATGGTGACAGAGAGTGGAATTAATGCCTAAGGTTTTGGTAAATCTCTCAAAATTGAGAGGCTGACAGAAATGAAAGAATTGTTAAATTAAACTAAATTTGGCCTGAGGTTGCATTTGTACTTTGAGTTCCTATGTAGTGAACTGCAACCTAACTTAGCATGTAAATAAATTGCAACCTAATTTAAGAGTATATTCTTGTAACAGATAGCTGAGTCTCAGCCAATCATAGTGTTACTGGAACACAAGGGGTTTGGTCTAGGTCCTGTTGCTCATGATACAGAGAGCCAATGACTGAGATGGCCAGTATTGCCATGGAAGAAAGCTTTAATTAGGTGTTGCAGCCGAGTAGATGGGAGGTGAGTCTCAAATCCATCTCCCTGACCAGCTAAAATTAGGGGTTATAGTAGGAAAAAAATGTAACAATGTGTTGGAAAACAGGGGCTAGGGAGGGGTAAGGAAACAAAATGAGGAGTCTAGCATCCCATTGTCTGAATACAGTTATCTAGTGAGTTTCAGTTCTTTCATACTTTTTGAGAGGCCTAGCTGTCTTTCCTGAGGAAGGAACTCAGATAAAACAAATATAAGTTTCAAGCTTTAAGATCAGAAGGGTCAATTTCTATGTTTTCATCCAAAGGAACTGTCTATGGGACTGTTGGGTCAGTTTCAAGAGTAGTTAAGTTTTGTCTAATCACAAGATGCCAATTGATTAGGCTATGTCCATATAAGGGAACTGTCTCATCACACCATTCTCAAATGCAGAAACATGGATCAATCTCATATGTGTAACACTGATTGAGAAAGGCAAGAAACAAAAGAATCATTCTAGTCTTTTTTTTTTTTTTTTGAGACAGAGTCTCGCTCTGTCACCCAGGCTGGAGTGCAGTGGTGGGATCTCAGCTCACTGAAACCCTGGCCTCCCAGGTTCAAGTGATTCTCCTGCCTCAGCCTCCGGAGTAGCTGGGATTATAGGCATGTGCCACAACGTCTGGCTAATTTTTGTATTTTTAGTAGAGACAGAGTTTCACCATATTAGCCAGGCTGGTCTCGAACCCCTGATCTCTTGATCCACCCATCTCGGCCTCCCAAAGTGCTGGGATTACAGGTGTGAGCCACTGCGCCCATCTTCATTATAGTCTTAAAGTATTATTCCAAGGTTGTCCCAGACTAACATATATCAATTAGGGATACATGCAAAGGTAAAGAAATGCAAATAAGCAACCATCATAAAGTAAGAATAGTAATTACCTACAAAGCAATGCAGAGATTTGGGATCAGAAATACCCTGTTGGCAATGTTTTAATTCTTTTTTAAAAAGTGTATTTACTTTTTATAGAAATGGGGTCTCACTATGTTTCCCAGGCTGGCCTTGAATTCCTGGCCTCAAGTGATCCTCCTGCCTCGGCCTCTCAGTATACTGGGATTAAAGCTGTGAGCCACTGTACCAGGCCTGATGTTTTAATTATTGATCTGAGTGTAAGATCAAATAGTATATGATGTTAGGTTGGGTTATGAATGGGGTTAAAATTATACCTTACTCTCTATGTCAAGACATTTGTCATTGGAATCCAGTTACCATGGTGGAAGGATGCCCAATTAGCCCATGACAAGAGACAGCATGAAGAAACCACAGTGGAGAGAAACTGAGGCCTCCAGGAAACAGCTAGTATTAATCACAAGACTAATGAGTGAATGAGCTTCCAAGCTTCCATCTGCGGCCAGACACAGTGGAGCAGAGAAGCCATATCTTCCTGCCCTGTCCAAATTCCTTGCTCACAGATTTCATAAGCATGATAAATAAATGTTTTGCTATAGTTTGTATGTTCTCATAATAAGCGGAGCAGGTGATCACTTTATAAAGACTTGTGAAATCGTACTTACAGGTGTATGTACTTTTCTGAAAATATGATCTTTTTTCACAATAATTTTTTTAAATCTATATTTTCATCATGTGCCTTTTTCTGATTTGATCTTACATGGTATTTGTTATACTGGTTTTTCTTTAATTTTCACAGCTGATGGACAGCAAAACTTGATTCAGAATCACACTGCTGGTTTATGGATTCAAAAGATTCAACTCTGAAAAGCTCTTACTTCCCATTTTCACTGCTCTCATCCTTATTATTTATTTATTTACATCTTGAACAGACACAGCCTTAATATATTTTCTATACCCATTCCAATCCATTATTATGTTATTTTCCAAAACAGCTCTGATCATATCACTTCCCTGATTACAAAAGAAAACAAAGGTATCAATTTAGGATTTTAAATGGTAGATAAGGGACATATGTTGATAATCTCTTCTACTTCAGGATACAATAAAAAAATTATAATAGTAAACTAACACACTTTACAAATATGTCAAGCATTTGCAAGTAATTTATTTCAGTTAAAATTATAAAATGTTTTACTTTAAATATATAAATAAAAATGAGATTTAAATACAATACAGAAATTGCATTATAAAAAGTCAGACAAAGTAAAATTTTAAAAATACTATGCATATTGTGTGTATAACATACCAATAAGGATATAATCTATTTGAAAAAAAATGTTAAAATAAGACTAAACTAGAAAAGTATATTTTTCCATCAATAAAAGATATGTAATGAAAAATATGCATGAATAAGAATTTCTAAAAATTCTCAGGAAGACAAAAAAATAAAATGAATGTACTGGTAAAATAAAAACAAATTTAAAAAAAGCTTAATAATAACAGAAGATACAATTGAATGCTCCTGAAGAATATAGAGTGATTCTGAACCAGGAATACAGTGATAGCAGAGGCAGCTACGTGAAATGGAAGGTGGTAAATAGAGGCATTGAACACATGGAAGTGTAATGGTTCACTCACCTTTGCCCCACCATTTCTCGTCCATTTACAAAATAATAATAATAATAATCATAATGCAGATTTTTTTTAAAAAAGTCATCACTTAAGAAGTTGAGCCAAAAGTCTTTGGAGAAATAGGATAATAGAATATCTGAATATCTGTACCACACGAATGAATCTCCACATAACTTTGATGATACAGGTTGGGGGATTCCCTACATAATAACTAAATTTCTCACAGGTTACTATTAACCATGATTGTTAAATCATAACTATTAACTATTAACCAAAGTTAATAGTTAAACTATTAACTATTAACCAAAGTTAATAGTTAAACTATTAACTATTAACCAAAGTTAATAGTTAAACTATTAACTATTAACCAAAGTTAATAGTTAAACTATTAACTATTAACCAAAGTTAATAGTTAAACTATTAACTATTAACCAAAGTTAATAGTTAAACTATTAACTATTAACCAAAGTTAATAGTTAAACTATTAACTATTAACCAAAGTTAATAGTTAAACTATTAACTATTAACCAAAGTTAATAGTTAAACTATTAACTATTAACCAAAGTTAATAGTTAAACTATTAACTATTAACCAAAGTTAATAGTTAAACTATTAACTATTAACCAAAGTTAATAGTTAAACTATTAACTATTAACCAAAGTTAATAGTTAAACTATTAACTTTATTAAGTTAATAGTTAAAAATCAAAGTTAATAGTAATGATTTAACAATTAATGAAGTATTTTGGAATAGGAGATCTAAGCCTACCACCTTTCAGTTCAAGCAGTCATTGATACGCTGTGGAGAAGGCATCCGAAAGTTAAAGTTCTTTTTTCACTTATAAAAAAATCCATAAAAGTGAAATAAAATCCCTGCCACCCTCACTCAGTAGGATACCACAAAGATTAATGAGGTAATGCAAAATAGTGCTTTGAGCTATTCATACGAATGGTGCTTTACAGAGGTACTTTATTGTAATTATTCTCTGCATTTACCTTTAATGCCATATCTAAAGAATTCTGGACTAGAAGGGAATGTAACTTTCCAGTACACAGGTGTTTCAAAGTCATCTGTTCCAATCTTAACTGTTAGCTATATTTTTCTTAAATTAATTAAAATCTGCATTTTATAATTCCTTTGTATTTTGGATTATTGCAATGAATTAAGGGAGGAAAGGGATTTAAAGTGTCTGGCTCTTGGTAAGACCTTATTAAATGTTTGCTTTGATAATGTTACTGTTTGCAGTCAAAACAGTTACAGTAAAAATGGTTTTAGAAGTTGTAACAAATCAGGCTGCAGGATCTGGGGAAAAAAAGGGCTAAACTGCCTTTAATGGGGAACCCTATTAAAGTTGGAAAGCTGACACTTAATAGACTATCCAGGGTAGAATAAATGAATGACGATCACATTCTTAGATGGAGTTTCTTTGTTTTCTTGTTTGCGAGTGATCTATTCTCCAATTATCTCAAATTGAACTTTCAACAATTGTTTCCAATGATGGCCAGTTGAAATAGTTAAATTTGAGAAAAAACTTATCGCTAAGCGAAGACCTTTATTGAGGCTTTCCTGGAGCACAGGAGGCATAGCCCAAAGACAGACAGCTTTCATTATAGTAATAAATTATATCTGTTATAGCCAATGTTAAATAAGTTATGGGTTCTTTAACGTCTTTAAAAAAGTCATGATCATAAACCTATGAAAAGATCATAGATGGTTGATATTCAGAACCCAGGCAAAGTACAGATACATTTTTAAATCTGTGGAGACCCACCTGTGTTGCAGGTATACTTGTAAAATGGTTCCAAGTGATCCACACCTCCTGGTATGTCCTTGTAGAATCAATACTCAAGACTTGAGTGAGAGAGAGACATGTGACTTGCTTTTCACCAATAACATATGACAAAGCAGAAGGAAGTTACTTCAGTGATTGGGTTATAAAATATCAAGACTTCTATATTGCTTACAGACTTTATTACCTTTTTGGCTTATGTAATCAATAAAGAGAAACTGCCATATGAGAGAGCACCCATGGCAACAAATTAAAGGATCCTTTGCCTAACAGCCAGTGAAGAACTGAGGTCCTCAGTCTAACAATCTTCAGGAACTGAATGCTATCAACGATCACTGAATTAGCTTGCAGTTGAATCTTTCTTTAATTAAGCCATCGGAGGAGACCACAAACCCTGGCTAATGCCTTGATTGCAGCCTTGCGGAATACTTAGAAGCAGAGGACCATGCCCAGATGCCTGACCCACAGAAATTATGAGATAAAAGTCAGTAGTTTTAAGCCATTCGTTATTGGTGTGATTTGTTATGTGGCAACAGATAACTCATGTGACCTTTTAGATTAATCAATTTGCTTGTTTGGAACTTGATTGTTTTTGTTTTTTCAATGAGTGTGTGACAAGAATTTTGAAGTGCTTGTTTAAAAATTCATTGGAACCAAGCCAGTATTTATGAGTTTTAATATTAAAATTTCCTTTTTTCTAAGGCAAAAATGTTTTGTAATTTGCAATGTTAAAAACTCAAAACCTGCGTAAATAGCAGTAAACTGGAACAAGGGCTTTCAAAGTGTTTCAAGACACACATAACAGTGTTTGTTTAAATTGTGAAATAACTCTGAGATCTTAAATTCATTTTGATGTAAATTAACCTTAGAATGTTAGCAAACATACTAACAAATACACTAAAATTTACTTTGATGGCCTGAGCACATTCAATATTTCTAAGGATAAATTTAAACAATAATATTCCTTCAAGGCAGATTTCCTTTCACTGGATAAACTCAACTTGGACTGATGAATAATGATCCTTTGTGTCGAACTCCCTTGTATTTTCACAACATACATCCTACTTGAAATAGCACATGTGTTTTGTATTAGTCCATTCTTGTACTCCTATTCAGAAATATCTGAGACTGGGTAATTTATAAGAAAAGAAAATTAATTGGCTCACAGTTCTGCAAGCTGTACAGAAAGCACAGTGGCATCTGCTTCTGGGGAGGGCTCTGGTGCTTTCAATCTTGGCAGAAGGTAAAGGGTGAGCAGAGAAGTCACATGATGAGGATGGGAATGAGAGAGAGAGAGAATATGTGTATGGTCGAGGGGTGCCACACTTTATACAACCAGATCTTGTGAGGACAGTACAAAACCATGAGAAATTGCTCCCAGGACCAAAAACACCTCCCATGATGCCCCTCTTCCAACATTTCAACATGAAATTTGGTGGGGACATATACTCAAACTGTATCATTCTGCCCCAGCCCCCCAAACTCATGTCCTTCTTACATTGCCAAATACAATCATGCCTTCCCAACAGTCTCCCAAATCTTAGCTCATTCTAGCATTAACTCAAAATCCAAAATCTTATCTGAGATAAGATTTCATCTATGAGCCTGTAAAATAAGATTAAAAAGTTACTGACTTCCAAGATACAATGGGGATATAGGCATTGGGTAAACATTCCCATTCCAAAAGATGGAAATGGGCCAAACAAAGGGGGCTACAGGCCCCACGCAAATCTGAAACCCAGCAAGGCAGTCATTAAATCTTAAAGCTCCAGAATAATATACTTTGACTCCATGTCCCACATCCAAGATAAACTGGTGCAGGGCTCCCAAAGCCTTGGGCAGCTCTGCCCCTGTGCCTTTGCAAGGTGCAGTCCCTGAGGTTATTCTCATGGGCTAGAGTTGTGGGCCTGCAGCTTTTCCAGGTTCACAGTGCATGCTGCCAGTGGTTCTACCACTTGCATTTGGAGGATGCATTTGGAGGATGCAAGAGGTTCTAACACTTGCATTTGGAGGATGGTGGCCTTCTTCCCACAACTCCACTAGTGAGTTTTCCAGTGGGGACTCTTTGTGGGGCCTCCAAACCCTCATTTTTCCTCTGCAGTGCCCTAGTACAGGTTCTCTATGATTAGTCAGCTCCTGCAGCAGGCTTCTGCCTGGACATACAGGCTTTTCCAACATCCTCCGAAATCTAGGTGGAAGCTGCCAATAATCTACCACTCTTGCACTCTGTGCACCTGTAGGCTTAATACCACGTGGAAGCTTCCAAGGCTTATTTATGGCTTATGTTCTCCAAAGTAGCAGTCCAAGCTGTACCTGGGTCCCTTTTAGCCATGGCTGTAGCTGGTACAGCTGAGATGTGGGAAGCATTGTCCCAAAGCTGTGCAGGCAGTGGGGACCTAGGCCTGGCCTCCAAAGCCATTTGTTCCTCCTAGCCCCAGGACTTGTGATGGGAGGGGCTGCCATGAAGGTCTCTGAAATGCCTTTGAGGCCTTTTCCCCACTGTCTTGGATATTAGCACTTGGATCCCTTTCACCTATGCAAATATCTCTAGCAAGTAATTGCTCTACAAGCCTGCTTGTATTCCTCTCACCAGAAATCTTTTTCTTTCTTTGCCACGGGGCTAGACTGCAGATTTTCCAAATCTTTATGCTCTGCTTCCTGTTTAAATATAAGTTCCAAATTTCAGTCTTTTTTTTTTTTTTTTTTTGCTTTTGCATCTGAGCATAGGTTGTTAGAAGCAGCCAGGCCACATCTTGAATGTTCTGCTGCTTAGAAATTTCTTCTGCCAGATACCCTACGTCATCAATCTCAAATTCAAACTTCTACAGATTCCTAGGGTATAAACAGAATGCAGACAAATTATTTACTAAGGCATAACACACATGACTTTTGCTCCAGTTCCTAGTAAGATTTTCATGTCCATCTGAGTCCTCGTTAGCCTGGATTTCACTGTTTATATCACTATCAGCATTTTGGTCACAACCAATAAATCAGTCTCAAAGAAGCTGCAAACTTTCTCTCATGTTCCTAACTTCTTTTCAGACTTCCAAACTCTTCCAAACACTCCCTGTTATCCAGTCCCAAAGCTGCTTCCACATTTTCATGTATCTTTGTAGCAATACTCCACTCCTCAGTACAAGTTTTCTGTATTAGGACATTCTTGCATGGCTATATAAATACCTGAGACTGAGTCATTTATAAGAAGAAAGATTCATTTGGCTCATGGTTCTGCAGGCTGTGCAGAAAGCATAGTGGCATCTGATTATAGGGAGGCCTCAGGAAGCTTCCAATCATGGCAGAAGGCAAAGAGAGATCAGGCACATTATATGGTAAGACTAGGAGCATGAGACAGAGTAGGGAGGGAGGCACTACACTTTACAACAACCAGATCTTGTGAGATAACTCACTCACTATTGCGAGGACAGCACCAAGACATGACCGATCAACCCCATGACCCAAACACCTTTCACCAGGCCCCACTTTCAACACTGGGGATTAAATTTTAACATGAGATTTGGGGGAGACATATATTCAAACCATATAATTTATATTTGCCCCAACTTCTTTCTGTGCTGAATAGCAGAGTAAATTCTATAAGTTTTGCTACTGGCATTTTCACATTTAATCAAATTGCTTTCTGTCCTTCTGCCATATATGGAATTCACAAATTTCTTATCCCCCAAATGATCCTGTTATCATATTAGATCTTTTCATAATTCATGTGTTAACAACTTCAAATTCCAGTCACACAATTACTTGTCCTCCACACTTCTAAGGAATTATGCCACCAGCCTACTATTTCAGCCACATTATCTTATGACCACAACCTACACATTTACATTGCTGCTAAGTGGTCTACCTCAGATATTTTAATAAGCTACCAACTGACATCAAATTCCAGGATGCTGCAATCATTTCTTCCCATTAAACTTATTATTGTTTTATTTTAATCATCAGTTCCTTTTCCATTTCATTTTATTCTAACCCATAAACTACCATTATATCACACATCTTTCCTTTTCAGTGTGATACATTGTATTCTTTCCAATTATTTACTCCCTTCCTAAAAGATCTTTATATTTCTTATGTTTGCCAATCCTCAGTGTAGAAGATGAGACCCTATGTCATGGTCAAGGTTGATCATGTGAAATTGCTTCCTTTGACCGATGGAATGTCAGTAGACATGACCAATACCAATTTAGAGAAAATTTTTAAAAGAAGACAGGAGAAGTAGAACAGAGACAAATACAGTAAATGCTGACCTGCATATCTGTCAGCAAAGAATAAAGCCTGTTGCCATTAGACACTGAGATTTTAGGGTTGTTGCCAAAAGAAAAGCTGATTCATATATCTGCGACTGAGTATCTCTTACTATCATCCTCTTTCCCAAGCCCCTTGTTTTTTCTGCCTCACAAGCAAAAAAACAAAAAAATATATATATATATATATTCACAAGCTATATATATATCTCCTTCAGAAGGCCTCTTTCCTAAAACATGCTTGTTCCCAAACTGGAATCAGTTCATGTTCTAAGAGCTTCTGATAACAATTACATAAAATTTATACTTTGTTGCCATTATACATTCTCAATCTCCACATACCTGATCTCTCAAAGCAACACATTAATCTGTTCCCTTATCCTTGATCAGCAACTTTATATCCTCAATTGCTGTTTCAGATGTCCTTCCCTGAAGTCTCCTACCCAGTCAAGGGACTGTTCTTTCTCAGCAGATTGCGTTGTGTCCATCTTCACATATATGTTAGCCATCACTTAGGCATATATTTACATCTGCATTTACTGTTTTCCTCTTTCTTCCTGTCTCTGGATTTCATATCACTTTTCCAGTTCAAGAGTAATTTAACTGTTCATGTTTTATCTAGTTACTACCTTGTTTTACTTCTTCTTGGATTTTGATAAAACTGTTATCCTCTCTGTCTACTGAATTATAACTAGTTCATCCTTATACCTAATCTGTCCATTCTAACACACCCAACATGTTGAGAGTGTGATATGTTCTTGTTCCTCCCTTCTCAATGACACCTCAACCCCCTTCACTCTGATTTTATCTCCTAACTTTCACTGAAGCCATTTTGATAAATAGCGATTAGTTCAGACTTTTAACTTTCTGAACATGACAGTTTTATTTTTATTTATTCAAATGCAGAGTTCTTTGTTTGGTTATTTAATTTACGTATGATTAATAAATGAATGGATTTTTATAATTTATTGGGTTACTAATACAGATGTATCTCATGATTATTAAGTAGGTTTAGTTAGACTTTTTTAGGAAGCTCTAAAATTTCCAAAACTGTTTGTAAGCACTATTTGAGTAGGGATAAGTAATTTTACTTTAAACCACTAGAAAAATTTTCCTAAGAACAAAATGCCTATAATGAGACTTGAAGGATAAAAAAAAAAAAGTTAAGTGGACACACAAAGAAAAGGTCATTTCATGCAAAGAGAAAAACATGGGTAAAATTGTACCCAATAATGGTGGGGAGTTCAAAGTGTCCAGAGCACCCAGTGGAGATAGTAAGGGAAGTGGCAAATTAGGAGTTAAGATAATATTTGATCACCATAGATTTCATTACTAAAGAGCTTGCCAAAGTTTTAGGTGATGCCCTGTAGTAAATTGGAAGTCATTGTAAGAGATTTTTGAAAGTATATTTCATGAATGTTTATTTTTTAGCAGTGGTCCTCTGTAGATGAAGCATGCAGGCTTGATTATAGAGAAAAAAGCTTGATAGCAGTGAGGATGCAGGATGTTTGGTATAATACTGTGGAAAGATCCCTTAAAGAAGAAGTAAGTTGTGATAAGAGGGACAGACTATATATGAGGAATGATAGTTGGTGCTCAGGGCTCTTTTGCTTTGAAGGATGGAGAAAATGCAATGAAGATCATATGTGTGTGTGTTTTTGTGTGTGTATAAAACATATTGTATTATGTAATATTATATTAGTATTAGGAATGTCAGCAAAGGGAAAATCCCAATGCAATAAAAAGCTTTACAAATGTGCCTCATAAAAAAATGCCTAAAATTTTTTTCTGAGAATATCCTATTGTATTCTTTCCCTGAGTCTAAAACTGAAACAAACTAATATTTATTCCTGCATTACACAATGCTGAAATTGGTTACATTTTCCTTTTCCTATGCTAAATAATACTGAGAATAGCAAAAACAATAATAATAAGAAAACCTACTTGCTCCATAAAATGAATGCTCCTAGAAAACTATGAAGCAGATAAAATAACTTACTAAAAAAATGCAACCAAGCATTTCAAGTCTTGAGTCTTCCTGTTTAATACAAAGCCATTATATCATATACTTTGACCAAAGCCAAACATTTTCCTGACTTAGAAGATCCACCCATAATCACTCAGTGCAGGTTTTGAGACACTACTAAATCTCGGTCAAGATTGTGTTCTAGGCTGGGCAGGGTGGCTCATGCCTGTAATCCCAGCACTTTGGGAAGCTGAAGCAGGAGGATTGCTTGAGCTCAGGAGTTTGAGACAAGTCTGGGCAACATAGTAAGACCCTGTCTCTATGAAAAAAATGTAAAAAATTAACCAGGCATGATGGTGTGTCCCTCCCAGCCACTCAGAAGGCTGGGATAGGAGTACCACGTGAGCTTGAGCGATCAAGACTGCAGTGAGCTGTGACTATGCCACTGCACTCCAGCCTGTGCTACAGAGCAAGACTGTATGTCAAAAAAAAAAAAAAAAAAAAAAAATGGAGTTTTACCTTACTCTAGTAAGTGTAATAAATGTAGATTTGCTTCATAAGTAAAATTTTCTGGAGGTCTTTTGGAAGTTGACAGTTGACCGAACTTCAGTTTATATATAGATGCCAGTAGTGTATTTAGCAGTACTATTATTATTGATTTATATTCAGTTAGTGCTGAGAAACATTCACAAGATACATTATTTCAAACAGAAATACACTAGCTTTGGAATAATCAATTTTTAGGACATTGGAAGCTAAATCATCAGAAAGAATATAGCTTTGAAGATGGTCTCCCTTCTCTGTCAATGGGATCTATGAGGAATGACTCTGTGTCTTTCATATTCACTGCATCTCTTATCTTGACCGGGACATGGTAGGGATTAAATAAATAACTGAATAACAAAAATGAACCAATGAAGCCATTAGCATCCTAGTGAGTGACTTTAATACAGAATCCATAGACAGTGTTCCTTTATATTTAAAGTTGTAAGAAAATTGATTTCAGGAGATAATTATATGATATGTAGTTAGGCATTTACTAGTGACAAATTGCTCAATGGTTACCTGGTTTTCATAGAGTTGGGGGAGGAGTTGATCTTGGAAGGCTGTATTACATATAGGTAATATAATCTACCTATTGTAAAATAATCATACTCTTTCAATATATTAGTCATTATAAGCAGGCCTTTTTTATTTTTATTTTTTGTAGAGATGGAGTCTTGCTCTGTCACCCAGGCTGGATTACAGTGGTGCAATCTCGGCTCACTGCAACCTCCACTTCCCGGGTTCAAGCAATTCTCCTGCCTCAGCATCCCGAGTAGCTAGGACTACAGGTGCACGCCATCATGCCTGGGTAATTTCTTTTGTATTTCAGTAGAGTCAGGATTTCACCGTGTTGCCCAGGCTGGTCTCAAACTCCTGAGCTCAGGCAATCCACCCGTCCTCTGCCTCCCAAAGTGCTCGGATTACAGGCGTGAGCCACCACACCCAGCCATAAGCAGGCCTTTTTAAAGTAAGCTGTTATAACAGAGACTAGTAAACATTGTCTCAAGGTCCAACTATGTAAGTACTTATAGTATTGACAAGTAGAAAAATAATTTACCTTGAAGGATAGTAGTTTCTATTGAGAAATTTCTTTGATGGAGAGTAAGGGACATTGGCAGAGCCTAAATGGAGAGGGGGAAATTAAGGAGGACTACATTTCTTTGCATAAGAAATAGAACATTTCGTTTGTTTCCATAATTTTTTTTCACTATAAAAAAGGAAGAGAGAAAAAGGAAGAAAAAACAACCAAAAAGATGTCATGAGGACAGACACTATTTGAGCAGGCATGACAAGTTAAGTAGTTGTCAGTGAAGACTTGGAGAAAACCCAACTACTTTTAGAATAACAAATGCTGTTATTCAGTATTAAGTAGATTCTATTTTGGGGATAATTGTTACCATTTTCTAAAATATTCAATAAACTATGCAGAACGCACAAATGCCACAAGAGTTTGCATGTGTGTGATATGAACAGGCAGCTTTACATCCAAGTATATATATAGTGGAAAACATGGGTGGTATATGAAACTGATTCACCAAGTGAATGCATTTGGTGGAAGGAGAAATTCTGAGCAACAGATAATTATGAGGATGTAAGCCACAAAAGTTGTTTACCCTAATCTTGAGGCAGAGGTGGGTGGATGTATGATATTGTCATATAATTTTTGTGCCATATAGAATGTGGGTTTAAGTCAATATCATGGATAACTTAACAGTAGGGTGACATTAGATAACAGCTGAGCTAAAATTAAAATGAAAACAAAATTACAAAATTAAAAAAAACTACAAAATAGCTCCACATATAGAACATGCTAAAAGCAATACTACCATACATTATTTGTAGGTAATATATAAAAATGTTTCCTCATCCTATACAAACTTAGTCAAAATTAGAGAATTGAATAAAGTATAGTCCATCTATAGCATATTATTAGTGATTATTTATGATAATCTCATATTATAAAACATAGTATCTAATAATTCAATTTCATGTTTACCTGCTGATAATTTATGGGGTTTTTGCACATGTAAAATGTCTTTTAAGATGCAGATTTCATGGAAGAATGCAAAATGAAGAATTATACATTGAAATTCCCATATTCAAGCAGGCTATGATCTTTATATATTTTGCTATCTTGAAACATATGACTCCACCATTAAACATGAAATTCTACACCATCAAATACCATTTATTGAATACTCTCATTTTCTTATGTGCTTAGGCTCTTCAGTAAATATTTCATTCACATCAATCCATTTGTAAATCTAAATGTTTAAAGTCTATTTTCACAGCCAGTAGGCTACGCCAAAGCCAGAAAAATAACATGTTAATTTATTTTTAAAGGATGACAGAGAAAATGGGGTATAAAGAAAGAAAGAGAAGAGAATAAAGAGAGTAAGAGAGAGAGAAGCAAGGAGAGAAGGTCTTTGTGTTGAAGACCAGATATGTGAGGGGATTAGACACATTTTGGATATGTGATTACATTAATTTCAATGATAAATTATTAAAATAACACCTCTCAGTTTCTCTTTATAGTAGGTTGAAATTTCCACGTCATCCACTTGTAAGCCTCAGAATGGATTACTTATGAGTCTGAAATGGCCAATAATAATTAATTTTTCCATTTTAAAGCCAGTTATTTTATCCATATTTTGGAAATAGAAATGAGTAAAAACAAACAAAAAGCTACAATTTTAAAATCGTAACATTTTGGATTAAAATCCAAATGAATAACCCTGGATTTAGTCACAAAGAGAGCATTGTTTTTTTAGCACTTTGTTTTGAACATCTTCCTCTAGAAGAGTAAGCTACTCTTTCCATGGCAGAACACTACATGACATGATTCTTTAAATTGAATGCATCCTCAGGATCACTGGGCAGTCCCATCCAATGCTATAAGAGCAAGATTCCTTGATGAGAGATTTTGGGACATACCCTTCCCTAAATTTCACAGCAGCTTGAAAGCAAGATAGGAATCAGTCTAATTTACAAAAGATTTGTAAATATTATACAAGTGTTTAAGTTACATTAAATTTCAAGGAGAATCATTTAAGAAATCTGTACACACCTTGTCCTTAATTATGGAAAATATGACTTCAAAATTATAAAAAGTGAAAAAAATGATATCTGTGTATTCTTATTTACCTTTTATGTGATAAAAGGAAGAAAAGACTACAGTTAATGATATTAAAAGACAATAAACTTTTCATTATTATTATAACATATATATGGGATAATGTTGAAGCAAAGAGTTTATAGGCAATAAAAATGTATTTGAATTAGTGAATAGGAAGATTACCTGTAGTTATTTTAGCTGGGGATAAAATAGTTAAAGGCTATATGTTGACATCTAAAAATTAGATGCTTACCTGGGGAAAACTTGCTATTTTGCTTATAAGTAAATGCATTTTTGTAAACCACAAGAAAAATTTTTTTAGGTTCTAAAATTAGAAATAATGACCTGTGAATATCCTCCTATCTGACAATTCAAGTGTTTCTATCTTGATAAAAGTCTTATTCCTTACACTAATGTTACACAATGAAATGAATTATTATCACTTTTAACCTTGGCCTACATTCATCAAATGGTAAACCTGGGGGTAAAAAGTTCTATATCCCATTTCTGATACTTCCAATTAGAATCATCTAATGAGCTAAACCATTTTTCTCTTTAAAATGTCCCCAAAGATATAAAATGTTCTTGTGCTTATAGTAATTTAAATTTTATTTTAAGCAATCAAAAGAAATTTGCTCTGTGAGCAGCTTTTAAAATTTGGCTTGAGGCCTCTGCTTCAGGGAACAAGCAGTCACTTTCCAACTCTCTCTTACTGGAGTGATTTTCCCTTTCAACCTGTGCCTTTTGGCCCAGTACAAATCAATGAACTCAAGACCCAATATACCATGTCTTAAAAATCCATTTAGAAAACAATTGCTCCATTCAAAGTTCATCTCCTTCCTTTATCAGAAATTGCTGGAAATGTAATTTTGCAGCAAGCATTTCATTTCTTGTCTTGAAATAGATTGAAGTAAATGTAAAGTCAATGATTAGATAAATGCAATGTCTTGGGTTGATGCCACAATGCAATATTCGATGGTGTGGTCAGTACTGATGGATGTTTTGTATAGTTACTCAGCTGTATAATGGGATAAATTCCCATGACTCTATTTAAAATACCATGTGGCTCCTTTCAATTAATATTGCCAAAAGTACTTTGGCACAAATACAAAAGCATGAGGGATTCCTGCTGAGCATGCAAGTGCGGTAATCTTTGCTCTGTACAGAGATTCTTCTTTTTACAATAAACTGTATTGGTGTATAATTTATTTACTGAGCCAGAGTGCATGGAGTAAATAACACTTTCAAGATTATTCTTCCTTCAGAAATCGCTTTTATTATGTTATAAATAGAAAGCCTTTGCAAAGCAATCTCTTATAGTATAGTTAAGAATTCAACCCTGATCAAGTAAGTGCACGCACGCATATACACACACACACACAAACACACACTAAATCCATAGAAACATGTTTGTTGTTTATTTTAATGGCAAATAAATATATTTCTCTTTTCTATTCCCTACTATAAAGGTGCACATAATTCAATATGAAGTGGGGCATATCTTCCTCTAAGAGATATCTTCCTCTAAGAAGTGAGGCAAGAAAACAGGGTCTGGAGGCAGGAAACATAAAGCTGATTCACTCTTCAGCTACGACAGGAAATGTTCTCTTCATAGTAAATGACTTTGTAACTTTACTTCATCCTCCTCATTACATAGGGCATACCCCAAGTAACCAAAGGAATCCTCTAGAGGGTATTTAAACTCCCCAAAATTCTGTAACGGGGCCCTTGACTCCCTACGCTTAGGCCTGCTCCCACGCAGTGGAAGGTACATTCATTTTCAGTAAAACCCTTCATTTCTTCCTTGCTTTGTTGGTGCGTTTTGTCCAATTCTTTGTTCATAACACCAAAAATCTCGTCACCACGGGTGACAGCCAGGAGGAAAAGGTAAGCCCAAATATTGGGATTTATTTTTCTTCTTTCTCCTTTTCCTTTCTGCTGTATACAGAGGAATCTCTCTCTCTCTCTCTCTCTCTCTCTTTCTCTCTCTCTCTCTCTTTTCCTTTTCAACCCAGGACCCTTGGTGGGCAGCGCCTAAACATGGAAACAACTACAGGTTTCTGG
The DNA here is from genome assembly GCF_029281585.2 of Gorilla gorilla gorilla. Taxonomy (NCBI): domain Eukaryota; kingdom Metazoa; phylum Chordata; class Mammalia; order Primates; family Hominidae; genus Gorilla; species Gorilla gorilla. The sequence continues at coordinate 29,345,296 of NC_073239.2, read as the reverse complement.
CTGTGGCCGGTGAAACTAAGGGGTTTCCATGTGGAGAAGCCTGACTGCCACTGCCCGGTTTGCTTAAGGGACCTGGGTCTTTTTCATTTCTTTTTTCCCTTCTTTCTTTTTCAGCATTTCAGCGGCTATTTATAATTGCCCTGCTCCGAAGGGAGAAGGACTTTTTTTTTTTTTTTAATCTTTTCCATGCATGGTCTCTGATCCCTACATGCCGCACAGCTCAGAGCACACTCGCACATGTTTCAGAGGACTTAAACCTTCTTTTCTTATGCTAAATTCTTCCCTTAAGGTTCTCAACTGGCTATGGACAAAGAGGCCCACCTGGCATCCAGTTCTTCTTATTATAGTTCATGGCTATTCTTATAAAGCTCATAGTAGGCTTTCGAAGGGAAAACCTACATGTGGCGCCTGTGCCCACCTAAGGTCAGAGACGTCTGACACTCTAAGATGGGACCCCCACAGAAGGATGCTCTGGGGGTCCTGCAGATTTCAACCTGCCCAAAGGGGATACTCTTGGCAGAGGTTCTGAGGTCCCGTACTAAGGCCTCCTTAGAATGTTCTCTCACAGTTGCAATGCTGTTTGGCGCCAACATTGTTTGGAATCTGGAGTTTACTGTTGAATGGGAAAGTGGAATGGTGTTGCGTGTATCCAGGCTTTCGTGCTGCGATTCTAAGCAGGGCGTCTGGTTAACGTGTGATGCCCTCCTTTGATACTGTTTGGCCCCAGTGCTCCTTGGAGTCAGGGAAGGTTTGGCCTTTAAAACTCAAACTGCCATGGAGACTACTTAACCTAAAATTTTGGTTCACAGCCTTCATTGGATTATCGATTGGGGTAAAACCGACAAGCTTATATTACTGTCTCATGGCTAAGGTTCCAAGCTATTGGATCTTCGTTTATGTGTGTGTGTACATGTCTAGATGTGTTTATTTGTATGTACACTTGCTGTATGTTGTGTCTACCAAATTGGCTTATAAATAAAAGAAAGCTCATAAATTATGTAAATAAGTCTAAGCAATTTTCAAGTTCACGTGACTTAAAATATAACTTTACTAAACAAGCTAGCTTTAAAATTCTTGGTGGAATAAAAACAAAAATGCCTTCAGAATTGTCAGCGTACCTTTTGTCTGAATGTTATGTTTGTCTTTCCTAGATATTTTAAAATGTCAGTGTTAATTTAAGCTGGGAGCTTCTTGGGGCGAGCCTGCCTTCCATTCTATTCAAAGTCTCACTGAGATAAATGCGTATCTGATTGCTTCCTTTGGAAAGGTTAATCAGAAACCCAAAATAGTGCAACCATTTGTCTCCAGCCTACCTATGATCTGAAAGCCCTCAATCCTGCTCCTCGCCTCGAGGTGTCCTGCCTTTCTGGATGAAACCAATGTTCATTTTACATATGTTGGTTGATGTGTCATGTCTCCTTTATTAAAAGTAAAAATTAAGTACAGTGAATGGGATTAATGTTTTAGGTAAACTTTTTGTGTAAAATAAAATCTTAAAGTTACTTTTGATGCTCATTTATTATCTGGGTCATTTCCAATTAAGAAGGGGTTGTTATATGGGGAAATACGTTTCTAAAATTGTGGAACTGTACTTATCTATAAATGTCCATATGTGATAGTTCAGGATTTCTTGCTTTCTAGGGTTTCACAAGTTTTAGGTTACTAAGGATAAGAATTCTAGTTAACACATAATGTTGTATACAACATGTGCCAGGAAGGGTTTTGTTACTAGTGAAAAAAAAAGAGAATAATTTTGTCTAATTGTGGAGTTACCTAAAAGTTAGTTCAAATTATAGATTTGAAAAGGTTATTTATGAAACAATGTAGTAAGGAACCATTAAGTAGGGGAGAAAGATATGGAAAAAGTTTAAATAATAAAATATTCTTAAAATCTTGATAAAGAATCGGAGACATTTGGCTTCTTAACATTTTCATAGTTAAAGCTCTTAGTCTTAATTAAAGTAAAATAATAAGTGTTGTAAAAAATGCATTGGCAGTTTGGCAATTGTTTTTTAAATATAGTTAAGCCTGAAGCTGGATTTAGTGTAAAGCCAAATTTCACATACATGCTTGCATTGCTTCATACTATGTTTACTGTTTTGCATGTATAGAGCTAAAGTACTTATTGCTAATGTGCCTAAAATGAATTTCTTAATTGCACAGGATATATAATAATATTGGTGAACTTAAGGATATTAGATTGTATATCAGGAATAAAATATTCATTATGTGGGTTTTGGGGGGACCAAGGTAATACTGTGGCCTCCAGAGTAAATTAAGTAAGAAAATTTAGGGTTGGTTTCCTGTTTATTCGTTTTGCTTCTAGTTTTTGTTCGTTTGCTGTTTATTCTCCTCTGGCTTTGCTTGTGTATGCATATATGGATAAAACCATGATGTTTTTTAGTTTCTGGTGGAAGACTTTTATTTGGTTCTGTGAATACTTATTTTGTTTCCTATGTATTTCTAGCAGTCATCATTCATTCCATCTATCTGGAATTCCTAAGCTACCTGTATTGGGACAGCAGGAATTAATGGAGCACACCAGGTTTCTATCTTTAAACTAACTTTTTGGATTTTAGGCTTCCTTATACTTTAAGTGTGTTGAGTTTACTTTCATAAATAGAATTGGAGTCATATTTCTCTCTCTGCCTGGTTTCTCTAAAATTTGTAAACTATTTGTGAATATTCTTAATTCATGGCAATGTGTTTGTTTGTATACTGTCAAGCAGGCTCTCCAGGGCTGCTCAGGGGGAGAGAACCCAGAAACCTGGCATGCTGGCAAAAAGCTAAGAATTTCTTACCACTCAGTCTTTCTCTCTGTGCAACTGGTTAAATACAAAGTAAAAATCACTGTCTATCTCCTCTGTAAAGTTTTACATTAATTGGTTTAAATAAGAAGAAGAGCTTACATTAAATATTTTGTCAGAAAAGTGAGAAATGTAATGTCTTTTATTTAGTTCATGTGACTTGAGTAATTTGTGGGAAATCAAGACGGCTTTATAGATTATTGGTAAAATACATATGTCTTCAAAATGTAAACATGTGGTCTAAATTACGTTTAAATATTAGGTTTCCTTAATGCATTAAGGTCATAAGCTGCTTCTTTGGCTTTTGAAAATTGTTTAACCTGCCTGCTTTCCTGCTAGGTAAGGCCTGGGGACATGCAGTGTTGGCCATATACCTAGCTGTGGTGGAAACAGTCAAACCTTATCAGAACAAAACTTAGCAGGTTTTATGTTAAAATTCATCATATATCATGCAATTAAGACTACTAGAAACAGTTTTACATGCAAGGTGTTTAAGAACAGTAGAATTAGTGGGGTTGTTTTTGATAAAAGATTATAAAAAGTTTTTTCTTCTTTAAAATTTCTGAGTCATCATTTTGGTAAAATAAATAATTTATGGTGATCTGGATTTCCAAAATCAAATTTCAGTTTCAGAATTGTCTTTCCCAATGCCTGGCTTTTTAGATGGATCAGAGGGCACCTGTAAACAACCAGAAGGGAGGTAAGTGGGATTATTTGACATGTTTGGGTACATGGGATTGCCAAAATGATGTTCAATCTTCTTTAGGTTATATTTTTGTGAATAATACTAATGTATTGTCTAGGACAATATGGCATTTCTAAAATTCTAATGTCTAAGTATGATTATTATGTTAAGTTATTGTAGACCACAGAAATAACCAAATTTCCTTGTATAAAGCTACTAACCCAAATAGAACAAAAAAATTAATTGAATGCTGGGAAAATACTTTGTCAGATTTTCATGTTAAATCAGCTGATATTGCAATCGTTTGAAACAGTTTATAACCAGTGCTTGATCCCATATTCCTGGGAAAACAATTACAGCATCACATACATTTGGTCATCTGGTGGTCCATTTAAACATTTGATAAAGAGATTTCATTCAATTGTTATTTTCAATGCATATTTTCTAGTTGTATGAAGGCTTTCCCACAAAAGAGGCTGATGTTGTAATAGTGGATTGTTATTGCTATTGTGTGTTTTCACCAGATGGGGAAAACTTTTTATGGTTTGGGTCTTCTCGAGGCATCAGACAGGGACTGTCCTTGCCATCCACACTGCAGCAAAACTTTGAGATCTTGGGTTTTGGGTTCATGGTCTCACAACTGAGAGGGGTCACTCCACAATCTTGGAACTGTACACCCATTGGAACCCTTGGGGTAAAACTTACCAGGGAGGTTTCTCCCAGGAGAAGGATGCCAACCTTGATGTGAATATCTTTTTCCAGGTTCATGGATTAAGACTTCTACTCTTATGAAACTCTTATCCTTGAATACCTTTTCTTGCTTGTGCCTCTATGAACAAAAGAAGTGGAAAGGAGGTCTCTTATGTGCACTAATGGGGTGTACTTTTATTTGTGAAGGAGTGTGCAGCCAGCCATACACATGGATAAAGTTATACTTTGATGGATAAAACATGAGGGCCCAATGTATGTAAGAAACTTTAGCGGTGCATACGTTGCCTCATAATCAGTCAAAAACAAAACATTGGTTCACTCCTCTTAGCCCACATCATGGGTTAAGGAGAGCATTGCCTGGAGACCTGCAGCATTCTAGAAGGGCATCATTTTTTGCATCCTTTTTCCATGGTTTAAGGTAAAGGAAGCAATGATTGGAAGTGTTTCCCTCATGATAGGCCCTATAGCAGATTCTACTCTGAGAGCTATTGGTGCACAACAGATTTTGCATTATTCGCTTGTGAAAGTTGTGCTAAATAATATAATTTAGCACAGAAAAATACCTGTGCAGCTGCTGACACTGTGGCCTATGAGAAATACATCAAATGCAGATTATAAAAATTCAGTTGTAGGGGATTAATGAAAAAAAACACTTAGTCAAGCGAGTAGACTCTTCATCTAACTCCTTTTTTAATCTATTAAATTTTGGGTGGTTTTGTTTGTGGGGACCCTGGTTGGGGAGAATGCTCCAAGCTCTTGGTGTTGTCCTCCCAGTGGTCATTGTGGTGGTCCCCCTGGTGCACTGCATTCTCTCAGAGATTTTGAATGTTTGAATGCAGCTATCTCTGGGACATCAAATGGTCTCTCTTCAACTAGTATGACAAGAGCTGAGGGAGATGTGCAACCATGAGGCCACCATAACCTATGAGTGACATGCTGAGACTGGAGGCACAAAGTAATGATAGTTGAGTGTGGCTCTAAGGCCCTAACTTTTGGTCGCAACCTAATCTGTTTGTTTGCATACTGTCACACTCTCACCTAAGTGGTCACACTCTCACTTAAGTGAGAACCTAACCAAAAATAGGGAATTTTTTTTAAACAAACTTCTGGAAGCCATTATTCTGGGCTAAGCTCACGCACTAGGCCCCAACAGACCAAACCAAACCAAAATGGAGTTGTTTGTGCTAAGACTTTAAGGAAACACATAGATCCTAGAATAGACCGGGTGTTGTTTTTTTCTCCTGCAAGTCTCTATAACAAACATTTTTGACTGAATAAGTATCCACCCCATGAAGTTCTCATTAAATCTTTTAACCAAATTCATTTCCTCTTGCCTGGAGATCATCAAGCTTCAGATGATCATGCATCAAAGGTTCCAGCCAGTTCCAGGTGAAGACACCACCCCTGGGTATCAAGAAGCTAACCTGTGTCCACTAGACAGAGCAAGGCGAGAGTTCCATGATCCCCTATAGTAAGGACTATGCCCCAAGCCAGCACGAAGCAGTTACAGAAAAAAGACCATTGGTCCCTCTGCCCCCCATAAAGATTTATGTGGATCACATCTCTCAGGGGGAAGATGAGGCAGGAAAACAGGGTCTAGAAACAGGGAACTTAAGGCCAATTCACACTTCAGCTATGACAGGAAATATCCTCTCCACAGTAAATGACTTTGTAACTTTACTTCATCCTCCTCATTTACATAGGGCATACCCCAAGTAACCAATAGAATCCTCTAGAGGGTATTTAAACTCTGCAAAATTCTGTAACTGGGCCCTTGAGCCCCTATACTTGGGCCTGCTCCCACACTGTGGAGGGTACTTTCATTTTCAATAAATCCCTTCATTCCTTCCTTGCTTCATTTGTGCATTTTGTCCAATTCTTTGTTCACGACATCAAAAACCTGGACAAAGCCGGGCACGGGCGCGGTGCCTCACGCCTGTAATCCCAGCATTTTGGAAGGCTGAGGTGGGCCAATAACCTAAGGTCAGGAGACCAACCAGGCAAACATGGTGAAACCCCATATCTACTAAAAAATATAAAAATTAGCCAGGCATGGTGGTGTGCAGCTGTAATCCCAGCTACTTGGGAGGCTGAGACAGGAGAATCACTTGAACCCGGGAGGCAGAGTTTGCAGTGAGCTGAGATCACACCGTTGTACTCCAGCCTGAGAGACAGAGTGAGACTCTGTCTCAACAACAGCAACAACAACCAAAAAAAAAAAAAAAAAAAAAATGTTGGACACTCTCCACCAGTGACAGAAGGAAGAAAAACTCAGAATAAAGGTAGCCTTTAAATTATATTTTTGAGAAACGTTTCTTTTGGGAAACGAATTGAAAAGCACAATTCATGCCTTGATTAGGAGTCAATATCATGCTAGTATATCTCTTCAGAAAATAGTTCAGGCTAATTTCAGATGTGCTAGAATTAACCCTCACAGCATGGAAGCTTTCCTTAAACCAAAGTGTGGAACAAAAATATTGACTGAAACTCTGGATACATGTGCATGGCACGTAGTCTGGTAGGCTTTCCTTTAAAGACTAGTGAACACGCCTTTTCATTGGAAAGAAAAACAAATGGAAATTTGGAGAATTTTATTATTTGAGACTATTCATATTTCATATTCTTAGAGAAGATTATCCCAGTCTCATCCCTGGTTACATTAACCTGCCTCAGTGTTTTCAGTAGAGGACAAGGGAAGAGGTTTGGAAACTCTCACTGTACAGTGTGCAGGTTTTACTTCATTACCCTATTTTCAACCTGTCACTTTGTTGCTTTTGCCTCTCGTTTAGGTGAAGCTCAGTTTGGCTCTCTCTAGTTCATGTATTTAGATCAATACCAGCAAACATTCTTTCTCTAAGGAGCCAGATAGTACATGATTTTGGCTTTGTGGAACATATAGCTTTTGTGGAACTACTCAACTCTACCCCAAAGCCACCATAGACAATATGTAAAGGAAAGGGTGTGGCTATGTTCCATTCACATTATCTGTACAAAGTCAGGTGGCAGGGTGGCTTTGACCAGAAGGCTGTAGTTTTCTGACTTCTAATCTATAGTGCAAAACTTGAGTTTTCTGCTTGGTGAGAGATAAATAGTTGGAATGTGGAGAGAAACTTAACTGTTTTACACATATTACTCAAAATTCAGATTTTAACTTCACAGCTCATTACCACTTTCTATAGTTCCTGGTTCCTGCACTTCCTGAGCGTCTCTGGAATTATTCTGTAAAAATATTTATTTACCTCTTATCAATTTATGCCCATCTAGAAATTCTCAAGTATTATAAGAGGTTCCTTGTTTTGCAAAGTCAGTAACTTCCCATATGCCTGTTTTCAGTCTTTCCAAAGGCCAAAGGCCAAAAAAAAAAAAAAAAAGACAACCTTTCTTGACTATTTTAATCTTTCTTTTGCTTTTACCCTTTGGATTTTGCACTTTACATCTGTACTGTATTTTATTAGAGTATCAGTAAGAAGCAGGAGTAAAGTCATGTGTTTAACTGCTTGTCTTCTGCCAGAAGCTGACCTCTTCTTTTTAATTTCAGATTTCTACTAGTTAACTTCCTTAATGTTTGCAACTTTTTATTATACTCATAGCTACTTATTGATTATGGATTTAATCTCTTTATGAAGTCTGTCTGCTTGCCTGCCTCCCTCCCTCCCTCCCTCCCTCCCTCCCTCCCTTCCTTCCTTTCTTCATTTTTTCCGTCTTCTTTTCTCTCTCTCTTGCTTGCTTTTTTTGGTGTGTATGTAACTGCTGTGAATACATAGTGAGCATGGCAGTCTACCAGTAGTTATTTGAACTATAACTAAATCATAGATATGGGTATTTCCTCTTATCTAGAAATTGTCTTAATCTTTTCTTCTTTTAGAATGAGATAAATGTAACAAACATGAAAACAACCAGAGATTTGGGCCTGCGTGGCTTTTTCCCTACCTAGTTAAAGAAGGTAAATTAATATGGCTACACTAGATTTCACCAAGGTGTGTGTTAATAATTAACCCAATTTGGTTCAATTTAATAACTGTGGCTATAATGAATAACAAATACTTTGATTGGCTTAATGTTTACTTTTAAAAATGTTGGTGCTGTTTGCAGTATGATACACTTGACTTAATTGTTCAAATCAAATATTTAATATTATTCATGTTAGATATCATATGGGCATAATATATATTGAAAGTTGTATATAACAAATTTTCTAATTCTGCTATAATAATTAATAAACTATTTAATTTTTAAAATTATTTGCCACTAATCTTTTTGCCAATAGACACTTACTTCCAGAGAATACTTACAAAGGAATAAGACAAATGAGAAAGGCATTTGTTTTCACTTTCCTCTAATAAAAAGAGTGAGAGGATATTTTAGAATATTAACCATTACCAAAGTTTAACTGTTCAGAGTAATTTCTGTACATCTTGAGGTTTTATTTCATCTTAGAGTACTAAGATTAATTAGTATAAATTAAATTTGATCCAATCTGTTGCCCACCTTTAATGATACATACTAATGTGGCAAAATATATATATAGTTTTATTACATTCATTTTATTTAGTTATACAGGACAGGAAACAGCATACTTGTATTAAGGCATGTTTATGATCTAAAGGAAACTTTTCCATCTCGGCAAGCTGTGGGGACTGATAAGTTCTTGAGCTAGTCACCCATAAACCACTGTGCAATGACAAGTTTCTCTCAGTGAGATATTCTCTAGTATTCTACACAGAAACCAGCATGCTATAGATAGAACTGAGAAATAGTGTGCTCGGTCTGAGACCAATTGATCTCACGGTAAGAATTTGAGTAGATACCCTAAAACTAAAATCACTGAATTTTTATCTTGCCAGCACACACATGCATGGACAGATGATTCACCGGCCTGTAGTATTAACTAGACGTTCCACCATATTTGTATTATTTTTATGGAGAACTTAGTTCCTAGTAAATTTCTTGTTTCATTGCATACATTTTAAAGAAATATGTTCAATATTTTCTATAAAACTTGGTCTGAAATATAGGCAGAAAATCATGGTACCCCTTACAATATTACTACCAAGAAAGCTAGGCATTTTATAGAAAAATTAGCAACGCAATTGAAATGGAAGTCTCTAAGGTTTAGATATTTTACCACCATATACCCTATCAGGCAGAAATTGCTGACCCCACAGAATGGTGGATTGCTCTGTTAAGACTTTATTAAAATGCTTACTAAAAGTGGAGGGATATCCTACAAAATGCCATATATTCTTTGAGCCTGCAACCAATAAATGGTTCCCCCCCCCCCCCCCCCCACTATACCTGGAAAACATGAGTCCAGGAAGCAAGGATAAATGTGGGAGTGTTTTTCTACCTATTGATTCTGTTGACCCAGTCACAAAATATTGCTTCCCAACTCCAGCTAATTAAATTCTGTTGGTTTAAAAATATTCATATTCAAATAATGTTTTCACTAAAATAACCAATATTTTCATCAATCTACTTGCTAAGACTACCACCCAATTCTTTATTCCATTGAATCAATAGGGATGTTCAATATAATTCAGTACTCCTGTAATGACATGAGTGATTAACCTTAGTTATTTTAGAACATATCTTCATTTTCGCCTCCTGATCTTTCACCACCTCCACTCAATTTTTTCCTGGGATGCTAACTTGCATAAATGATATAAAAAAATCTCTGCTTTCTTGTTGGTTTCAGCTAATGGAGGAGTCCTGGCAAAAGACCTGAAGGAGAGAGTGAAGTCAGGATATTTGTATTCCAGGGCTCTCCCTTTAAGGTTGCTTCATGCTAAATATTCACCTGCACTGAAGGTCACTGCTTCCCTGAAGACAGGTCATTACATAGAACTTTTGCTGTTTCATATTTGCTTCATTGCATTGTCCTTTTAGGCATGAGCATTGCAACAGCTCAGTTGCAACAGAACCACTGGTTATGCACTGTCCATTGTGCTTTCCACCACCCACACCTTTGTAAAAAGGCAGCTTTGTAAATAAAACTCGCCTATTCCAAGTGTGCACCTATTTCCTTTTAAGACACTAATAACATTTTAAAGGAATTGCTGGTAAACAATGAAACTAAGAAAGGCTATATTTAAAATCCAAGACAGTCTCTTATGCCTCTTAGCAATTCCATGGCCAATGGTAAATTTTAAGGGACAACTGCAGTTACCCAAAACAGGCAGAGTCACTAATATGTTTGTCCCTTTAGAATGGAAGGTTTATGTCCAACAGGTAAAAAACGCAACCCATCGACGACAAAGTAAAATATGATTAGTGAAAGGAGGACTTACAAATACCAAGTCTAGCCTATTGATGATTTGCAGAAATGAGCATTTATAGCAGCTATGCTAAATGTATATACATATATTTAAACATACACACATATATACACACACATATAGCTATTAATACACATATACATATATACACACACACACACTTGAATCCAACAACAGGTATAATTTCTACTCATACCTTTACTTACTATTTTGTATAAAGTTTGTTCAGATCATTTAACTTGAAATTTTAACTTTTAAATTTTTGGATCACATGAAGGAATTAGAATTGAAATAAAAGAGGAAAAATATCACTCAGAAGTGGATAGGATTCCATTTTAGGATTGTCAAGGGTAAGCAGGTCTGCACTTGTTTAAAATGGTTGCATTTTGATAGCCAAGAATAATGAAGTTGTGATTGTTAATTGGGATGTAATTTTGGATAGAAAGAGCAATAGGGATGCTTATAGCCAAGGTGGTGGAATGCGCCTGGTTGCCTTTGACAGTGCAGCAGTACTTTCTTCTCTTTTGTACTCTCTGCAATATCACAAGGAATGAAAGATTGGACGTTATGTTTTCAGAATGCTTGCTAGCAAGACTCTAGGTTAGATTCTGCCAGGTATTCATTTAGGATTTGGAAGGCAGAAAAGAAGCGGAGCCATATTAATGTACCTCCAGCAGTGGCAGACATGCTCACGGGCCTTGATAAACAGGCATCCTAGAGGAGTTTATTGAAGAGAGCTGCCTTAGTTATGCAGGCATCTTTGATCTTACTGGTGGTTTTCCTGTGATTCCCAAACTATCTAGTTTGATCATAATTAGCTGGATCTACCTTTCTGATCTTCATGTTTCTGGCTCTCCAACACTTTTGGGAGCATCTAATTCCCTCAGCAAAATCTTTTCTGTGTGAAAGGTATAGAGTGGTTTCAGTTTTCCTGAGCAATTCTGATTAGCACTATTGGTATGTATCTTCTTTCAATAAATATTGATATGAAGTCCATGGCATTATCATTTTTGCCTTAGATATCAAAGATTTCCAAGTGAAAGTCTGCACTCACAGTTGTTATTTCGTTACTAGGCTTCCCTAACATTTAATATTTCATTAATTCAGCCAAAATCATTTTAATAGTATTTATATATTTGATTATAAATTATATCAATAAGTTAAATACATATATAAAGTAATCTGTAGTCTGGTGAGAATATTGATCTATTGGAAACATCCTATAATAGATAATACAAATTAATGTTTTAAAAGCATTAGATATTTAATTTAATCAGCCTTTATTACTCTATTCTTGGTGTGCTGTAAATAGAAAAATAAATTATAATGCCATACTACAAGTATGCCTAGGTTCTGGGGCTGGCAAGAAGATGAGACCAGTTAGATTACTCCAGTTTAGAGTATTAGAGATGGCTTATCCCAGGTGATTTTTAGCTCAGTCTTAGTGCATGACCACAAATTAATAACATGAATTTAACCAAGCCAAAGAGAGTCTCAGTGAAGGAACACCATGAGAAATCTGGCAACGGAGTAAGAAAGAACCAGGTGTGTGTGAGAACTTCAGGCATTTTAATATTGCAGGTACCTAGCATGCACATTTCAGAGTGGTGGGAGGTGACACTGGGACCAGGTAATGTGGAGATTTATTGCCATCTTAAAGCCTTTGGACTTTGTCCTAAATGCCATGTGAAACTAAAACTAAAAGTTTACTGGCTAGAAATGGAATAAATGGATTTGAGGCTCATGAATTAAGCAACATCGTCAAGGTTTTGTGTTACAAGCATGTCAGCAAATTTTATCTTGCTTTTTTTAAAATAAAAAGCACTAACTACAGGACACATTGAATGTCCCTTAAAATATTGCAGATTAGTTTTATATGAGTAAAGTTTTATATGGGCTTCTTCCCATAACTATACAATAAATTAGGAACTGACTGTAGTCATGAAATATGATGACAGGACTTAGACCTTTCATTGGCTAATTAAATTTAAGTTCTATTTTTGAACTTTTGCTCTAGTTGGTCATTTATCACAATTATAGCAAAACATTCAGATGGGAAGCAGTTCTAACTAGAAAGCTCTTATAGATTCTTAGTTACATTTTTAGACAGTGTAATTTGTACATAAAATCATTGTGAATATATTCTTATTATTTAACTATTTATATACCATAAATAACAAACACAACTACTTGATTTTTCTTCCTTTGGCTATGCAAACAATAAATATATATTAAATATTGCCTACAAAATATCTAGGAGGTAAAATAAAATATTTTTAAAGCTGTAATTTTTGTAAAAAAACATTTGTACATGATTAGATAGGAACATATCCTGAATTTTTCACTAATTCTTGTAAGTTGAATAAACACATATGTTCAAAGGGTGAATATTTAAAATTAACACAAGAAAAAAGTGTTGTAAAACCAAACCCTAAAAGTACATTTTCACTTTGAAACTTATCTAAAAATGACAAGATATTGTTATTCAGTTGTATAAAAAATGATCTATGAGTATGTAATAGATAATATTTATTCCAGTTTTACTAAGTAGCTGTGTTAGTAAAACTTCATGCTTCCAGAAAAATATTTATAATTCAGAATTACACAAAATTATTCTGATCATTTTAATCCTTGGTTGAGGAGTTTTTTTATTATGTTTTACTTAGTTTTCTGTCATAACCAAGTGTAACTCATTAAATCTATTCATTTGGATAGCTGGTTCAGGGTGTGAGCAGAAAACATATGGGAGGCATTTGACACCTAGTATCATGTGTGAGAGACTGTTAATTAAGTTATGTCAAAACTACAAACATGATTATAATTTTACAAGTGTCTAGTGTCATGCTTTCCTTGAAATCAAAGCATGCATTAACCAACTAGAAAAATAATTACATTTTGCAGATTAAGGGACTGAAGCAAAATAGTCCAGATGAGAATATTTTCAGAATGAGCATTACAATTCTTTTATTTGAAAACATAAAGAGAAGGCCAAAAATTCTGGCCATAATTCTGATAGTATTCCTTACTGTAATTTATAGCTCTGTCAAGGTCAGTAAGTTGAATAAGCAGATGTCAATATGTCTAGTAAAATGGAGTCAGCGTTTAAAACACTGTTACATTAAGAACACTATTTTCAAAATTAAATTTCATAAACTCTTTCTTGGCAAGCTCTTAACTTTTCTTGGAAGCAGCCAAAAGTGGTTACATATTAGTGTGAGAGCAAAATTGTAATGCAGATGTGAAGGTCTTTTCAAAGAACAATCAATAGAAATGAGGTAACTGAATGAAAATCACAGGCTTAAGCTGTCAATTTATCAGTAGATTTCCTTTGGTAATAATCAAATTTAAAGTTGTGACCTTCAGTGGAAATAGATGTTCTGACAAGTTCTTCCAAATTGAGAGTTAAAATCTGAGACCCTAAAAGAAAAAAGTCTATTATTCCTCCTCTGTGTATTTTAAAACAAACACATATATAAACTGAAAAAATACTAAATAATCCAGTTACATGACTTGGATATTATGTGTAGTTTTGACCTGATTAATTAAAGGGCCAAAAATAGTTATTGAGATAGGGAAAAACACAAATCACATTTTAGATTTGTTTTGATAGGGAGTAATAATATAATTTTCTTGGACTTTCAACCCAGTACAATATCATCTTTAACTTTTACTAAGAAAATATTTGCTTTTCTATTATCGAGTCAAACTACTTCAATTTACTGTATCTATCTTATCCTATGTTATTTATAGAGCATCCTTGGAGGAGTTTCTCTAATTAAATATATCTTATTAAAATAAATTTGCTTGGGGGCATAGGCTTTTTCTTCTTCCTGAAAGCACTGTATGTACTAAAATATTTCAAATATCTAACGTGACTCTGATCTGTGTGGTGAAATATAGGGTTATATTTCTCCCACACAAATATTTTTCTAATCTAAGATACTCAGATCACAGTTCTAAAATTCCTAAAGATTTGGCAAGAACAATTTAATATATGCAAACTATGATTAAATATCCACATTATTATGTTTTGCACATTTTAAACTCTTTTTGTTGAGGTGTTAGAGACAAGGCTATGAAAAAAATATTGCTAATGGGATTCCTAGTAGATGGCAAATCTGATCTATGTGCCAGTTCTCCTGGCTCAGGAAGCGGCACCACCTGATGGTGCCCTCTTTCTTGATTCCGTGGCCCAATGGAGAAATAAGTGTAGATAAAAAAAGCTATGTCACAAAATCAGCCATGAATTATGCAGTCAATAGTGTTAAGCTTTAAATTATAGAAAATGTTATTATGATTAAGACTTAGTTAAATATTAGAAATTTTGAGATCTAAATGTGGTCTTATTACTCAACATGCTATTCTGATATTTTTGAAGGTAAGGACAAAAACACTAAGAATTTAGTGGAAAATAAAGACAGCAACATTTTGAAGATGATAATATTAATATAATATATCTTGTAAAAGAGGCTTTCACATGACAAGCCTGGAATATAATTGTAAGGAAAATTCTGTAAAATATAATGAAATGTGATTGTAAGTTAAATTCTTTAAAAGCTTGATGGCTAAAACTATAATACAAAATAATAATATACATATAAAACATACCCATGATTGTATTTAAAAACTACAAGTGATATATAGATAGATTCTGATACGAATTTCTAGGTTTCTGTCCTTTTATATAAATTATTTAAAACACTAACACGGGAGTAGCACGTATATGGAATTTCTTCAGGTTGGGTCTTCTGTGTTCTGCTCATCAACTTCTATGAGTCCTGAATTATTGTGTATGGTCTTCATGAAGATAGAGCCATACTGGTCTGGTTTATTGTTGAGTCCCGAGGTCTAATATAAAACATAGAATACAGAACTCACTTAGTAAATATGGTTGAGTAAACAATCCATATTTGGAAATGGCTGCCACCTTTTACATAAAGGGTGGAGCCATAATTAAATCCATAGTTTCTAAAAATGTATTAAATAACATAGTTTTCGTATTTGATATTCCTAAGAAATTTAATCTTAATCTCTGTAAAATATATGCCACTATATACTCTCCATCTAAAAAATTTTTGATTTCTTTGCAAGAAATTGAGTTAAAATAGGTGGTGCTCTTCGACCAGTGCATATCACATATTTTTAAATTCTAATTTTAGAGCAGTTTTAATTTCACAGCATAATTAAGAGAAAGGTGTACAGATTTTCCATAAATCCTTTGCCCCTCCACATGCATTCATTTTCCTGTTATCAACATCCACCACCAGAGTGGTAGATTTGTTACAATGAACGAACCTAGATTTACACATCATTGTCACTCAAGGTTCGTAATTTACATTGGGTTTCATTCTTGGTATTTTAAATTCTATGGGTTTGGAGAAATGTATAATGACATGTATTCATCATTATAATATCATGAAGAGTATTTTCACTGCCTTAAAAATCCTTCGTGTTCTGCCTGTTCATCCCTCCCTCCCTCCTCTCAACCCCTGGCATCCACTGATCTTAATTACTGTCTTCATATTTTTTGTCTTTTTCAGAATGTTACATAATTGGAATATGCAGTATATAGACTTTCAGATTAGCTTCCTTTACTTAGTAATATGCACCGAATTTTTCCCCTATATCTTTTCATATCTTGGATGTTCATTTTTTTTAGTGTTGAATAATATCCCATTGTCTGCAATTACCAAAGTTTATTTATCCACTTACTCACTGAAGGACATGTTGGTTATTTCCAAACTTTAGCAATTATGAATAAAACTTCTACAAATATATATGTTGAGGTTTTTGTGTAAACATTATGTTTTTAACTCCTTTAGGATAATATCAAGAACAATTGCTTGATTGTATGGTAAGAGAGTGTTTTGTTTTGTACACACCTGACAGTTGTATTTCAAAGTGGTTATACCAGTTTGCACATTCCCATCAACAAATAATTTGAGTTCCTATTGTCTACATCCTTTCCAGTATTTCATGCTGTTAGTATTTCAGATTTTGGCCATTCTAATAGGTGTGCAGTGGTATTTCATTGTTGTTTTAATTTGTATTTCCCTGATGACAAATGATGTGGAACATGCTTTTATATACACATTTTCCATCTGTGTATCTTCTTTGGTGAGGTGTCTGTCTAAGTATTTTGCCCATTTTGTAATTGGGCTGTTAATTTTCTAATTGTTACATTTTTAGGGTTCTTTGTATATTTTGGATGACATTCCTATATCAGATGCATCTACTGCAAATATTTTCTCTGTCTGTGGCTTGTCTTTACTTTCTCTGCACGTTGTCTTTCACAGTGCAAAAATTCTAAATTTTAATAAAGCCAAACTTATCAAATATTTCTTTCTTGGTTTGTACCTTTGATGTTGTATCTGAAAAGTCATTATTATACCCAAGGTCATCTTCATTTTCTCCCATGTTATCTTCTAGGAGTTTTAAAGTTTTGCATATTACATTTAGGTCTATGGTCCGTTTTGAGTTAGTTTTTTGTGAAAGATGTAAGGCCTGTGTCTAAATTTGTTTGTTTATGTGTGGATGTTCAGCACCTTTTCTTTTTTTCTTTTCTTTTCTTTCTTTTTTTTTTTTTTTGAGATGGAGTCTCGCACTGTCACCCAGGCTGGAGTGTGAGCGCAGTGGTGCTATCTCGGCTCACTGCAAGCTCTGCCTCCCAGGTTCACGCCATTCTCCTGCCTCAGTCTCCCAAGTAGCTGGGACTACAGGTGCCCACCAACATGCCTGGCTAATTTTTTGAATTTTTAGTAGAGACGGGGTCTCACTGTGTTAGCCAGGATGGTCTCGATCTCCTGACCTCGTGATCCGCCCACCTCGGCCTCCCAAAGTGCCTTTTCTTGATAAAACAATTTTTGTTCCATTTTATTGCTTCGCATTGTTATAACATATCAGTTGACTATATTTATGGTGGTGGACTCCTGGGCTCTGTATTTTGTTCCATTTATCTATTTGTGTGTTATTTTATCAATACCACATTACCTTGATTAATTTAGTTTTGTTGTAAGGCTTGAAGTTGGATAGTGTAAGTATTCTAACTCTGTTATTCTTTTTCAATATTGTGTTGGCTATTCTATGTTTTATGCCCCTCTATATAAACTTTAGAATCAGTTTATCATTATCTACAAAATAACTCACTGGCATTTTTATTGGGATTGCATTGAATCTATAGATGAATTTGGAACAAAACTGACATTTTGATAATATTGAGTCTTCTTATCCATGAAAATGGAAGATCCCTCTATTTATATAGTTTTGTAAAATTTCATTTGTTATAATTCTGTAGTTTTCCCTATATAGATCTTGTATATATTTTGTTAGATTTATACATAGGTATTTTATTTTTTGAAGTGTTTATGAATATGATGTTGTGTTTTTAATTTCCTATTCCACTTTTTTAAAATTACTGGTATATAGGAAAGTGGCCATTTTTTAATTGCCCAGGCTGGAGTGCAGTGGAAGATCTCAGCTCACTGCAACCTCCTCCTCTCAGGTTCAAGCAATTCTTGTGCCTCGGCCACCCAAAATAGCTGAAATTACAGGTAGGTGCCACCAAATTGGCTAATTTTTGTATCTTTAGTAGACAGGGTTTTACTATGTTGGTCAGGCTGGTCTCGAACTCTTGGCCTCAAGTGAGCCACCTGCCTCTGCCTCCCAAAGTGCTGGGATTACAGGCGTGAGCCATCACACCCAGCTGGAAAGTGATTGACTTTTATATGTTCATCTTGTATTCTGCAAACTTGCTATAATTACTTAGTTCTAGACATTTTTTTGTTGATTCTTCTGGATTTTCTACATAGACAATCATGTCATCTGCATGCAAATACAGTTTTACTGCTTTTTTTGCAACGTGAATACCTTTTATTTCTTTTTCTTATCTTATTGCATTGGCTAGTACTTCCAGTACAATATTGAAAATGAGTCATGAGAAAGGACATACTTGCCCTATTCTGATTTTAGTGGAAAAGTTTCTAGTTTCTCACCATTAAATATGATGTTAGGTGTAGATTTTCTGGATAAATAGTTTACCCTATTGAGAAGTTTTCCCTCTATCCCTCATGTACTTAGAGAAGTGGGTTTTTAAATCATAAATGGGTGATGAATTTTGTTATATGCTTTTTCTGCATCTATTGAAATAATCATGTATTTTTTAGCTCCCTGTTGATTTTATTGATCTTTTCGAGAACCAACTTTTGATTTTGTTAATTTTCTCTATTGATCTCCTTCATAAATTTTATCAGTTTCTGCTCCAATTCTTATTATTTCTTTTCTTTCGCTTACTTTGGATTTAATTTGATCTTACTCTCCTAGTTTGTAAGGTATAAACTTAGTTTACTAATTTTATATTTTTATTCTTTTTTAATATATGCATTCAATGACATAAATTTTCTTCTAAGCATTGCTTTTGTTGCATTCCACAGATTTTGATAAGTTGTGTTTTCATTCTTTATTTATTTCAAAATATGTTTTATTTCTGTTTTTTTCTTTGATCCATGTGTTATTAAAATTGTGTTGTTTTATCAACATATATTTTGAGATTTTCCGGTAATCCTTCTTTAAATGATTTTTAGTTTGATTCTTTGGAGTCTGAGAGCAAACATATTCTTTTAAATTTTTTTATATGTGTATTGTTGCTCATAATGTGGCCTTTTTGAGGGAGTGTTTCATAAGAACTTGAGAAGAATGTGAATCCTGCTGTTGCTGGATAGTATGTAGATGCTGATTTTACCCAGTTGATTATTGGTGTTTTGTTCAACTATGTCATCACTTATTTTCTGCCTGCTGGATTTGCTCATTTTTGATAGTGGGGTGTCAAAGTCCCCAACTGTGATAGTGGATTAATTTCTTTCTTCTCACAGTTTTGTTAGTTTTTGCCTCACATAGTTTGATGCTTTTTTTCATTGTCTACATATTAAGGATTGTTATGTCTTTTTAGATAATTGATTCCTTTCTCATTATATAATGCCTTTTCTATCCACAATAATTTTTCTTGCTTTGAAGTCTGCACTATTCAGAATAATATAGCTACTCCTGCTTTCTTTTGATAAGTGTTTGTATGGTTTATTTTTCTCCATTGATTTACTTTCAATATATATGTGCCTTTATATTTAAAGTGAGGTTCATCTGTAGACAACTTATAGTTGAGTATTATTTTCAGATCTATTTTGACAATCTCTGTCTTTTAATAGGTACATTTAGGAAATTGAAAATAATCAGTTCCAACTGACTATTGATACAGTTAGATTAATAACTATTATATTTGTGTACTCATTTTTTATTTGCTGCCCTTGTTCTTTATTCTATTTTTTTCTTTGACTCTTTTTCTGTCTTTCTTGACTTTAATTGAACATTTTATATGATTTAATTTTTTTCTTTCTTAGCATATCAGTTATACTTATTTAAATACTTTTTAAAATGGTTGTCCTAGAATTTTCAATATACATTTCCAATGAATCAAAGTCCACTTTGAAATAACACTGTATCCCTTCTTAGGTAGTGCATGTGCCTAATAATAACCTAATAATCCTAATTCCTTTACACTGTCCTTTGTATCATTGCTATCATTCATTTTACTTGTAAATAAATATATGTAACCCACAGTCTTTGGGTACTCCACTCCATCTTATTCAGCCTGTGTTCTCTTTCTTTTTAGTTTCCAAGGTTTCTATTGCTAAATTCTCAAGCTCATAGATTTTGCCTTCAGCCATGTTGAGTCTACTGATAAGTTCATCAACGACATTCTTCATTTCTACTACAGTGTTTTTTTTGTTTGTTTGTTTGTTTGTTTTAATCTCTATCACTTCTTTTTGGTATTTTCTTTGGATTTCCACCTCTCTTCTGACATTTCTTATCTGGTTTTGTGTGCTGTCTGCTTTATCCATTATAGCACTTGGCATATCAATCATGGTTGTTTTAAATTCCCGGTGTTATAATCCCAAAATTCCTATCATGTCTGATTCTGATTCTGGCTCTGTATCTTCAAATTGTCATGTTTCGCCTTTCAATGTGCCTCGTAATTTTTTCTTGATTGTGAGACATGATGTACTGGGTAAAAGGAAATGCTATACGTAGGCTCTTAGTACTGTGACAGTAAGGTGTCGGGGGAGTGGAAGCATTTCATAATCCTATAGTCTCAGTCTTGTAGTGAGCCTGAGCCTCAGAACTATGAACTTCACATGTGTTTCCCCATTTTGTTTTGTTTTTTCCATCTTTCTCAGCAAGGGCAGGATAGCTAGAGTGGGCTGGAGTTGGGTCTTTCCCTTCCTCCAGATCAATTAGACTCTGATAATACCCCAACAGGTTAGGATGAGGTAGACTAGTTTCTCCTGAGGGCAGGCCTTTCTAAGAACAGAGTGTTTTGGTGTACTTCAGTATCGCTCATTTTTCCCTCCCCCTGCCAGTGGCACCAGGAGATTTTTCTCCAATGTTTACTCTGGAAACCTGGTTGAACTCCTAGAGGTAAATCTCACACTGTTGTGGGAGACCCTCAATGACTGGATTCATCTAGAGTTTTTAACTGTCAGACTTATCCACACTGAGCCCCCAACAATGGATGAATTACAGTACATATTTTGCTAACCCACCATGGCACTGGTCCCCATGGTGGTTTCTGCCCCAGTAAGCCATTCTTCCCTCTATTCACTTGTCTATCACTTCCATCTTGACGGCAGCAATTTGCCCTGTGTTCTCATTGCTCTTAGGCAACCAAAAAAGTGTTCTTAATTTTTCGGTCTGTTTAGTTTTTACTTGTTGTTAGGTTGGAGTGGCAACATCTAAGCCCCTTATATACAGAACTGGAAAGTGGAAGTTCTTTGCAAACGTATTTATTGTTGCTTTTTACTGACTCTGACCTGAGCATGCTGGGTCCTATTTTTCTGCACGTTGATGCAGCAATGGAGAATTTTGTTGTTGTTGTTTTGTTTGCTTTAATAAAAATAAATAACTTCCTGAATGAAGTCTGAGTAGAAAATTGATAGATTATTCAGTAAAAACATGTATTCTGTGATACTATAGGACTTTCTTTTGCTCATTTAAGTCTTTTTTTGTTTTGTTTTTGCTTCTGATTTTCAGGATGAAAATGGTTTCTGTGGCTTTGTACTGAACAACTGATGCATTAACTCACACCAGCAGTGGGTGTCTTGTGCAGAATAAAAGGTTACCTCTCCAGAAAGGGATTCTTACACTAACCAATTTTTCATGCCGTGGCTTCAGTGACCAGTTCATTCTTTAGCAGAACTATAGTGCTGGTCACAGAGTAGCAGTCCACATTACAACCTTTTGGTCACTTTGAAATACTCTTATCTGCTTCAGATAAATTAGTTTGGGTTCTATTTGGAGGGAAAAAATGAAGTTTATGGAATCTCAAGCTCATTCCTATCTTGTCATTCCATGATAAATCATGTTGGTTACAAAGCCAATTGTCCTTTGGGGGCAAATATAAAATTGCTCTACAAATATATCAGAGCCATACATCTATTGCTCCTGGTAAATGTTTGCTTTTTAAACTCAGTCTCAATGTAGATACATTTCAGATATGTAAAACAACTTGGATGCTGGTGATAGCTAAAAATAAAAAAAATACTCTTCTTTATTCCTTTAATTATAGACATTAAGTGGTATTACTAGAGAATGAAAAAAAAGCCCTCATATTGTTTTGTAAACCCAAAAAACCCTCATATTATTTTGTAAACCCAGGCCCTAGTCTCAGTCATCATATTTGTAAGTGGACTGGATATTTTAACTGAAGTCTTTTGTTTATCCTAAAACTTATTTGAAAAAGAATGAGACTATTTTACTGACAACCACTTTACCGAATCAAAAATAAAAAGCTCTCAGGTTTTGATTCTCTTTAGCTAAATAAGAATACAGAATAGTAACTTATATGGCTCAGGTTATATGGTATGTTTATCGTGCTATAAAATGCTATAATTGGAGTTAAAGGTATATAATTCTATAAACAAAAATAGGAATGTTTTTACCTATGCCACTTTTCTGACATCTAGGTAGGCTTTGCCCAGGTTTGGGAATGAAAGAGATCTGTATTTGTAGCCTGGCTCCAATACATTAGCTGTAAGACTCACAGTATGTTCTGTGAAAATTAACTAAGATAAAATACTTGAAATTGCGTAGCATACTGTTTTTATATTGTAGTTTTAATAATTGTAGGTTTCTTTTGTTTTGTTTTGCAATTATTCAATTCACTGTCTTTCACCTTAGCCACAATGAGATCAGCAAGAGAGTGCTAAGATACCATGCTTTCTATTTTCACTGTGGAGGACCTTTGGCTATGAATAATACCTGTGAAATATAAAGGACAGTACCCACTTTCAATAAATCTATAATCTCATCATGACACAAATAAATGTCTGTATGCCCAATGACACAGGAAACAATCAGCATGAGAATTAAGAGAAGCAAATGAACCACTGTGGGCCACAAGAGTAAGATAATTATAATAGCTAATATTGAAGACTATCTATTATGTCACTTAAAAGAAAGACCCAAAGAAATAGATCTGAAGTATTAATCATCATTTTACAACAGTGGAAATCAAGGTTTAGAAAATGGTGTCTTGGCTGAATATGGTGGTTTACGCCTGTAATCTCAGCCCTTTGGGAGGTCGAGGTGGGAGGATTGCCTGAGGCCAGGAGTTTGAAACTAGCCTGGTCAACATATCAAGACCCCTATCTCTACAAAAGGGGAAAAAAAATTAGCTGGGCGTGGCAGCACGCATCTGTACTTCCAGCTACTCAGGAAGCTGAAGCAAAAGGATTGCTTGAGCCTGCGAGTTTGAGGCTGCAGTGAGCCACCATCACGCCACTGCACCCCAGCCTGGGTGACAGAGCAATATGGTACCTGGAAAAAAGAAAAGAAACAAAAGAGAGGAAAAGGAGAGGAGAGGAGAGGACAGGAGAGGAGAGGAGAGGAGAAAAGCCATCTTGTCTAAAGTCACTGAGTGGTACAGCAAGATTTAGAATATAGGAAGTCTGACACAAGAGTTTGTGCTTAAGAATCACAAACTACGATTTTCTTTTGGTTAAATATTTTTAGGCAACAAAGGAGGCATCAGGTTAATCTATATAAACCACAGAGCCAGAGCAAAGCAAAAAGTACCGACTCATTCAAAATGTGGTACTGTGGGAGCAGCCAAAGGCTTGTCCTATTATAGGGGAGGGTTTAGATTGCAATTTTCAAAATGGGAAATGTAGAAATGAAAGAAGAAACCTTTGAATTCACATAATAGATAAATTAATTCAAGCTTCATCTAAAAATATGCATGCAAACATATACCTTTTCAAAAATTATGACCACAAGTGTGCAGAATTATTTTGCAATTCTAATTTTTTAACATCTTTCTTTTCCTCAAAATTAGCTGGGAATTCCAGAATCAACTGTTACTGATGAAATGTCATAACAGTAGTGCTATGGCTTACTGCATAGAGTACCTCAATTCAGTGAAAACTGGCCCACTATACTGATAACATCGTTATGGTTACCCTGAGGCAAAGCAATGTAATAAATTTCTACTTGAACGTGCAGAAAAAAATTTAGTACAATTTAGGAATGTGCTATTTATTTTGAAAGTTTGTTTTTCATTGCTATATTACATAAGATTTGTACTAATAATTTTAAATTAATATTCTAAAAGTACCATTTCCAGATATATTAGCTATAGTTTTTTGTTGTTGTTGGAAAGATGAGACCTGTTTGAGTGAGGAAGGAAAGTCTTTTCATATTACTATTAATATCTTAACATCATACAGCACAGAAGGCTGTGTCCATGTAAATAGTATAGATGTGAAAAGTTCATAGAGATTTTCAAAGAAATAATAACTTTGAATAAAACTCTAGCTGTCCCCCCAGATTAATATTAGCTCATGTAATCCGAACATATTCCATTAACTCTATGGTGATTTCGTTTTCATGAGCTATTGTTATATTGACTTTAATATATACCATCAATGATGAAATTCAGTCATCCATGCACTCAGTTAATCTGTTGGGCAGGCAAAACAAACAAGAAAACAAACAAACAAAAATTATTCTCTTTCTCTCTTCGGAGACTAGCTGCATGCATTAATAAGCACTAGGAAGCTTAAACATACATTCAAAGGGAAACAAAAATCTATTTAAATAAGGCTGCATCCTATGACAGTTTCTTTCTCTCTATATATATTTTTCTATATATCTACATATATATTTCTCTCTGTGTATATATGTATGTATGTGTATATATATAGAGAGAGAAAGAGAGAGCAAGAGAGGGAGAAAAGAGAGAAAGGACTTTCAGACGATACAGTCTTATCTAAATAATTGTTCTCTCTTTTTTGAATGTATGCTTATCAAGCACCCTGGTCCTTTATTAATGCCTACAGTTTTATTCTGTCATATACTCTTCACTTTTAAATGATAAATTGATGAAATTCAGTAAAGCTTCCTTAGAGTTCTTTTATTCAGCACCTGTTATTTTTGGCACTCATGAAGAATTTTGTATTTAGTATAAATTATCAAACCGACTTACATAAGCACATCTGCTCATCTAAGATACTTCATAAACAATAAAAGATGGTTACAATAGGCTGGCTAATTTCTCAACAACATTAATTGTGAAAATTCTCTGTTTTTAGAGTACAAAGGCAAGATTATAGTTTTCAGTAGGTAAGAAGTTGAAAGTATTTGCACAACACCTTTACTCTGTTTTACTCTTTTAACAGCAATGTATTAGATTACAACTGTTTGATACTGAAGGCAAAAGCAAAATATGAAAATCTAATTACACATAAAAGCAAAGATAAGATGGGAAGAGACTTTGAAAGACCAAATTAATCATTTTATATTTATAACTACAACATATCTGTACTTATAATATCTGATGATATGCATACTTTTATAAAAAGATAGTGATTATACCAGATCTTGAGTTTGTTTTCCTTCCTGTAAGGAGCTTTCTCTCATTGGCTTTATGTTATTTTCATTAACGAAGGAAGACTTCATTGATGTCCCTCGGAAAAACTTTCTTCAAAACCAACCACTGGAAACTTGAAATCTATCTAATCAAAATATTCCACTTTAGGAGCAATACCCACTCATTTCATTACTATAAGCTTAATGGTTTCAGAGGAATAGCATTTAATATTCTCTTTGAATCTGATTTTTCAAAATCAATTAATGCTTAATTCTAATTTCGGTTCTTCTGGGCCATTGATTCTTTTCCTCATTAGGTTCTTTTAATCACTTGACTTCCTCAAAAAGCTACAGTTCAAGTTTCTTACAGAAAATTTTCTTATGAAAAAAATTATATAAATATAAATGTAACTACCTAAATATGCCTTCACTATTAAATTTTTCCCCTGCATTTGTATAATGTAAAGAACTGTATACCAGACAAAACAAAATATTACCAATTCTTTTTGCGTGTATCTCTTCAACCTTCAGGAGCAACTTTAATGCAATTTGGGACTTTATAAAAATAGTAAATACAACGTTAATTGTGACCAAGTCCTGTCATAAGGAGGACTTTTATTCAAGATATTGAGACAGACTAAAAATATCACTTTATACACGGTCAAATACATGAATACCTATTTTCTTAAATGGTTATTGTCCTTCACTTAATTTGGATTGTGTGTGTGTGTAAATTTTGTTGTCATCTCTATGGAAGGTATACTTATCCTTTTTATTTTGCTTAATGTCTCAAAAATATATCTTCATAAATGTTTCCATTTTGAGAACATTATTTTACAAGGTTATTTCTAGAACTAATCTCCATATTCTGTCAAATCAATTCAACAGTCTGTAAGATCCATAAACTACCAGAGATTTCTAGGCAAATAATTATTGATCAGGCTTAGGGAGACTGACAAAGTCAGTGGTGATTGACTTAAAACACTCATTTAGTCACTGATTTATTCTTTCAACAGCTTGAACACCTTCTATGAATGTAGCAAATGGCTGAGATGTTTGCATGGTCTTATGAAGTCTATTATCTCATGTTAAGACATTAAGAATCTGGAGCAGCAAAAATAATATATTTCTTCTCATCATTCTTTTCTGTCCCCTTCCCTGCCTCACACAAACACATTTTTTCTTATTTTATTAGTTCATAAAAAGAGATGAAAATTTATTTGATGAGAAATTATTCCTTTAATTGATGAATGTCACTGTGAATCATTACTTCTTTTTTCATAGCTCATTGCTAGTATACCTATTAACATTACTTTCATATGTCTTTATATTCATCAATTTTATCACAAATTAATTTATATTCATCCTCTTCTACCAATCGTCACAAAAGTTCCCAGAAGGCGAGGTATTTTTCAAATCTAAATAACTTTCCCTACATAGCACCACACAAGGGTCTCAGATGGAATGGAAGTTTGTCAAAGAAGAGCCAAGAGCGTAATAAGAATAAATAATATTCAAATTCTCAAGTCGTCTGGAGAGCACTTTCTTTCTAAGACATGTTTCTATAGATCTACTTTCAAGAATAAAGATAACTCTTGCTTTTTCTAACTCATTTATCTACCTTAGTGCCATTTAATGTCTGTTTTCTAAAAAGCTCATGGCCAAATGTTTTTCCATATATATATGGAAAAGAATATATATATAATATATATAATATATATAATATATAATATATATAATATATAATATATATAATATATATAATATATAATATATATAATATATATAATATATAATACATAATATATATTATATATATAATATATATAATATATATATAATATATATAATATATAATATATATAATATATATTAATTAATATATATAATATATATTATATATATAATTTATATAAAATATATATATAAAATATATAATATATATTATATATAAAAATATATATAATATATATAAAAATATATAATATATAATATATAATATATATAAAATATATATATACACACACGCACACACACACATGCACACATATACATATAGATTGCTCATAGAATTCTGAAGAGAACAGGAAGGCACTGCTGAAAGGAAATACACTCTTGATAGAGAATAGTGTGTTACC
The DNA here is from genome assembly GCF_029281585.2 of Gorilla gorilla gorilla. Lineage (NCBI taxonomy): Eukaryota > Metazoa > Chordata > Mammalia > Primates > Hominidae > Gorilla > Gorilla gorilla. The sequence continues at coordinate 29,317,767 of NC_073239.2, read as the reverse complement.
ATTCTGTATATAATGTGTTACCAACTGTACATAAAATTCAAACAGGAAGCACAACCCCAACCAAAAGAACAGGCCTTCAATTTTGGAAGTTCCAGCACAGGAAAACTACTGTGAGATGTATTCTTGAGCCATCATGCAGCTTCCGCACTCTTGATATTATATCAAAGTACCTAATTTTGTCAAGCAACTTTAAGATAGTTTGATTAGGTCTTACAAAAATTCTTTCACATAATCCTAGAGCAACACTGTAAGAAGGGTATTATCTCAAGTTTCCAGAAGAGGAAACTAGCATCAAAGAGACTAAGAAATTACCTCAGGTGACACAGTGAGTAAGTGGAGGACTGATATTGGAACATAAATTTATTTGATTCAAAATCTGTATTTTTCCACTGATATATATGTTTACTAGATTCAGACAATTACTAAAAACGAGTTAGGTGATATTACAGAAATAAAGATGAGTCAGCTGGTGTTTTCACCTCTATTATTATTACTTAATGTTATTTATTATAGAACATATGTACTGTAAAACTATTCTCCTAAAATTTTGACATATATTTATCCAAAAGCAAGCAAACATTTCAGACTATAACTGTACTCCATAGTGGTTCTTAACCATCAGTATGAACCGGAGTCACAGGAACTTAAAAAATCTAGATGCCCAAGATCAAACGAGACATTGTGATTTAATTAATGTGAATTGAGAGATTGATATAAAAACTAATGTGAATGACATATGTATGTATATATATATATGCATATGTACATATATATTTCCCAGGATTGAGAATCACAGAACCACCATATTTGTAATGCAAATGTGCACAGTATGTGATGCGGAAAGAACCCTTTAACGATTTTTGATGTGCCCTATTTCTAGAGTAGATTTTTGAAAATATTGATTTTTTGATTATCTGTGAACATCATAAGTATGAACAGTATCTCCCTCTTTTATTAAAGCACAGATGGAATAGGTTAGGGTATTCTGCAACAGCAAACAGCCCCAACATCTGAGCAGCTGAACATAATGGTTCATTTATCATAGGTGGTAAATCCATGGTGATTCCTACTACCTATTCAGGACTTCAAAATAAGATGGAATTATGCTAATTGCTTCTGTCTTGTGATCTCCTTGATTACTGTGATGAGGTAAGAAATTACACAAAGAGCTCAGCTCCACTATTTGTCAGAATATGTGTGTGCCAATCATAGCCTATTGATTTGAAATATTCACAAGTCATCATGTAACTACAGGGAGGTTAGGTAATGCAGTAAAAAACACGGAATATGAGACTGACATGACAGTACTCTCTCTGCCACATAACTGAACTAAAGGGACACTTTTATTTTCATTTAATTAGAGAGATGATATAGATGACAGATAGAGATATAGATAGAGATATATAGATGATAGATAGATAGATAAATGGAAGATAGAAAGGAGATAGATGGACATATGTTGAGGAGCTGAAAAGCTGTGAATAACAGTACAACCAACAGAATTCTGAAATGATGTCCCACAATAGCTGCACTGACCTGAAGGTCCAGGATTTTAGAAAATGTGGAATGGTTTGTTTTGTTTTGTCTTCCTGAATGAACTGCTATTTTTGTTCCTGTTTTCTTTCTTGAAAAATTATCCCTTGCTATTGATAGGATTTTATCTGTATTTTAGGGTGAAATTAAAGCAAGTAGCTTACTCTTAGCCTTAGGAATATAGCTCAACAAATACATGGTCTGTCAAATGGCAAAAATGGTGCAAGTCAACAAATGGGTATGAAACTCAGGTGATTTACTGGACAGTATTCCACTGTGATTGGTTGATGATGATAGAGATGAGTTAAAGTTGGATCTCCAATTAGTTCCCCTTAGATGAAAATAATAATCTTGCAATAAGGGATTACAAGGCATGAAACATTTATATACTTCCCATCCTGGTAATTGTGGGACATGCCTATAAGTTATGGAAGCACATAATTCAATTAGATAATTTGTTTAGAGTAGCCAACTCTAGCTACTCTCTGGTATATACTTTCTAATGACTTTCTAAATTTAACTGAGAGTTAAATATGGAAAATATTTGGCTAGCAAAAAGAATCACTATTTTGAGCAACAAGCATAGGCATATTATTTTTTCAGTGTTAGATGCTCAAAATCAGTGTTTTTTATCAATCAGCAATTGGATTTTTCTGCTAATGTTGGATACATTTTAGGGAATGCTGTGTACTAGAGGTTTCCCTCTTTTGGAAAACCTTATCTCACATCCATTCCTTATTCTGTTATTATTTGGCTCTCTATTAAAAAACAGTTCTAATTTTCTATCTGATTGCTCAATCTGATTCTCAATACATTATTTCATCTGGATAGTTGTTGAGTTATACAAAGCTGAACCAGAAAGAGCTCCTCACTTCAATAGTTGACAATCAACTGATGAAGAAAGCCAACATGATTACTATAATGTAAAACATATAAACATCATGTATAGTAGTATGTAGGCTTAGAAAAAAAGTATTTGATAAAAGAAATGGTGGCATGGTGGCATTTAAGCTGAACTGTAAGGGTCAGGCAAAATGACTAGAGCAGTATCAATATAAGTAATTGGATAGATATGGAGAGATGTATAGGGTGATGGGAAGATTAAGTGATTCAACTTAAGTCAAAGTCTGCATGAGCAGGAAAGTATATGTTACAGCTTGATTAAGAAGTATATATTGTTTTGTTTTTAAGGTCTAAGCTCATTCTGTAAGCAGAGTTTCTTGAGCTATGGTTGATATGATCGTGTCAGTGTTTTAAGAAGTTAATTAAATATGGAAAAGATGTGTAACAAGAAAAACTTCTAAGAGGTTATTGAAGTGTCTTGTAATAAATGATGAGAGGTGAAACTAAATCAATACCACAAAAGAAAGGAGATGAATGCCGAATACATTTGTGGGTAGAAGCCCTTATCTATTTATCATGGAAGAGAGTGAGAAATTTAAAAAGTAGGTTGTAGATTTAAGCATGGGTGATTGGGTGTTAAATCGATGCTTTTATCAAAGACAAGATAGTTTAAAATACAGACTATATTGTGTGGATGAATACAATGAATGTAACTTTATATATTTCAGAATATGGGTTTGGAAAAGAGAATTGCTTCAATTCAGCAGTCAGGACTTTCCTTACCCTGATTAGTCAAATTCAGTGAATCTTATTCCAGCAAGATACAGTGAAAATTCTGTACCTCTCTGAGGTCAGATTTGACTTAAACCAAAGGTCCTCTAATCTCTTATGTGCTGTATCTGATTTTCTTGTCCAAAACCTTATCTGACTTTGACTAAATTGATCCCCAGCATGAGCATACTTCCCGATGTCTGACTACCAGACTGTTTCTGAACATTTCCTTCTTGACCTCTACATTTTTCAAACTTCTTTATCTTTATCTGTACCATCACACCAGCTTGCTATTTATTACTTCTGTTAGTACCTCTTTCTTATATCTACTTTGATTCTCCTGGACCTGGATGTCACTATTTTATTCTTAACACTGTCTTTGACCCAGACATAGGGCTTTTACCTCACTCTTAGATTATGTAATACATAACAAAGAAGCATCATGGTAGAAATTTAAGATAGAAACAGACCATCTTGATAAGCCTATGAGGCCAATTCACTACCTTAGTAACTTTTTTATCTAACTGGAGGCCATAAATAACATCTTAGGATAGAATTGACCAAAAATAAGGGCCTCATTTAGATGCCTGGTAAGCATGAGCATTTGAAAAAACTTAAGTTATTTAAAAGTATTTTAAATAACAATTTTAGTTCTCTTTCATACCCTAGTCAGACATTGAAAACAACTAGTATTAATTGGCAAAGGCACTTAAAAGCATCAATTTATACAATTCTTGGAAATCAGTATGTTCCAGGATACACAAACTCATGTCTGAAAGTTGCAATGATCCTTATGTGCTAATTCTGTAATTTATTTGAGGATAGGATGGCCACTTTTACTTGTTCAGTTCTGCTGTATATATCTACTGCTCTAAAAACAATTAACACTAAATGATGCGTTTATAAGTGGGACTGATATCAATAAAATACATACATTATCTTAGCCTGAATTTCAGGCTATTTTTCATGTACTTACTTTTCTGATGAATCATAAAACAAACAGAATCATTTGAAATATAGCAGTGCTCTCCGTAAAGCACATATAACTCCCAGAGGATGGGATTTATGTTTCTTTGAATGACAGTCAACGCTGTAAAAATTTAGTTAGAAGAATTGCAGGTCAGAGATCTTGGATGTGAGTGACATTGGCAGCATAAAGAAATGATCAGGGAATAAGTTTTTTTGAACTTTGTCAGTCAATTTTTTAAAAGTCAGAAGTCTTATAAAGAAACATAAAGGAATAGTTTGTCAAATGCAGTTATAGCCTAGAAAAATGGAAACGATATAAAATAATTAAAACAGAAAACAAAAGACATAAGCTGAGCATGAGCTCACAATTAGTGATAAAAAGAATATTTTTCACCTTTTATTTCGATACGACTTTTGATTTACTGAAGAGTTGCAAAGATAGTACAGAGTTCCCATGTGCTCTGCTTCTAGCTATTCCTAAGGTTAACAGCTCACATAATCTGATGTGTTTATCAAAACTCAGAAATTAACTTTAGTAAAATGTATTAATTACAAACTTCTTTTTGTATTCAACAAGTTTGATCACAAATTTTTTTTTTTTTTGCTGATCCAGGAGTCAGTACAGGATATCATGATTCACTCAGCCATCATGTCTTCTTAGTCTCCTTTAATTTGTGATACTTTCTCAGTCTTTCCTTGCTCTTGTTTTGGTTTGGCTTGTTTCCATTTTTGTTTTCGTTTTTTATCTTGGCATTCATTTTTTATGCCTACCAGTATAGTAAAATGTATTTCAGTTGAATTTCTCTAACGCTTTCTTAAAGAATGTGGTTATGGTTTTGGGGTAAGAATGACAGAGAGATGAAGTGCTTTCTTTTCTTACATTATATCAGGGGAGAGTTTTGTGATAGTAACATGAATGTTACTGGTGATTTTAGCCCCAATCACTTGGGTAAGGTGTATTTTCCTGGTTCTTTCCTATAAAGTTTTGATTTGTCCCTTCCCATATTTTATTTATTAAAGAAGCAAACCACTAAATCCAGCCACCACTTAAGGAGGAAGAATTAAGCTCCTCCACGTCCTTGAGGGAAGAATATTAAATAATTTGAGGAGATATTTTAAAACCACCAGAGTAATTATTAAATATTTTGAGCAAGATCCCTTGAGACCGTACACATATCTTATTCTCTTTAAAGTTTTGCTCACTCATTTTAACATTCATCAGTAGATCCTGCCTCAAAGTGGACATTTCCTTTCTTTCTGTTACTGCAGTACAGGATGAGCTTGTATTTTCTGTCCTAGCTTCAGACTCAGTCATTTCTCCAAGAATCTTCTATAACAGTTTATCAGAGAATAGTATTTAGAAACCAAGCTATATGTGGGTGTTAGCTGTGATAATTTCTACTGAAATTTCATTGTTTCTAGGCCATCTTAGCACACAGAGCTAGGACATACATGTATGTATACTAAATGTATGTATGCAAATAAATGTATAGAAACATTTCTTTAAGTATCCATCTGTACCTCTCTCTCTCTCTCTTCCAGGGTTTATTCCAGCTTTCTCCCTCATTATTTGTGACTTCTACCTCTTACCATAGTCACCTAGTTTCTATTTTCTACAATTTACTTATTTATGTGCTCAACTCTAGTATACAAGTAATTTCAGAATTATCAACTAGGGTACAATGTTTATGGACATTTCTTTTTGTATTTAGCTCTACGTTATTGGATGAGGATGGGTTAGGGTAAGACCCTGCTTAGAGTCTTTAACTTTTCTAACTCTTTTGTACTATATGTCTTATCTGAAATTCATTCAAAAATTATATATAGGTAAAAAATTGAAAATGCAAAATCACAAATTAAATCTCTTTTACTGAAACTGCCATTTCCCAATTATGTTATATTTATCTCAAGCCAGAAGAGGAGGATATGAAAAGATCATTTTCTACGCACTGTGCTCTCTAGGGATTTGCAATATAATATGTATTTATTTTTCCTGTACTTATATGATTGCAAGCCTTTAATAACAAAAGTCTAGTGAAAAACACTTCATGGGCCTGAGATAAAGGTACTTCCTTGGGACATGTAAGGACCACGACTTTTAAGGACTTGAATCTCGAAAGCCTTGAGTAATATAATTACAATGGCGTTATTGGATTGTTTGCTGAATGCAGTTCGGTTCTAATAAAAGCTACAAGCACAACAAACTCTACCCAGAGACCTAAAAAATAAAATTAGACCACACTCATGCTTAGAAATAACCTCTACTTTTGGGACACATTTTCTCCATAATATTTTCATTTATTCGATTGGCATTGGATTTGGTGGCTAAATCAGGGAAATGTTTTATTTCAGTTTAGAAGATTCTTAAAAGAGGGCTCACATTCTAGAGACTTAAGTCAAGCTAGATTTTTCATTCATACTACTCATATTTAAGTCTTTTAAAAAATGAACTGTATGTCCAAAGCTTTTGCTAAAATGCATAAGGTAAACCCTTGCAGATATATCTGGTCTGGAATTAAATTTCCTCGACAATAAGTATCAGGCTAACTGGTCAAAGTATTGCATTCTCTTTGATGCCAAAGTTTAATATCTTGCTGCTTCCATTAATCCTCTTTTTTTCCTCACGAAACAATTTTCATTTATTTACTCATTTCAACATTTTTGTTTGTATGTGAGACAGTAACTTTGACCAGGAATTGCTAGAAAGGAGAAGAGACTGGACCCAACTCACCCCTCATATGTCCTAAAACTCCATCTGTGCATTACCTTGTGGCACTGTTTGACAATATCTATTTCCAAATTCTGCAGTTTAGCCCACCAAATGTCATATTATTAGTTAACTGTAGATTTTGAATTTTCTTACAGCAGTCTATCCTCATCACTTATGTTGCATTAGATCCTTAAAGTAAATTACATTCATAGAAAGTTCATTGGTAGAGTGGAGAGGAATGTCCCAACCTGTCTTTAAAGGATTGTTCTAAAGGTCCTTATTGAGTGACATTGAGCTGGCTCATTATTTATGTTCCTTGAAAATATAAATTGAGGTATCTAATTTAGAGAGTTTCATGAGTGTCAAATGTGATAACAAATGAGGTTTATAGCATACAAACCTACCACAATCTCAATTTAAATGAAATTTCAGTGATTGCTCCTCATACAAATGCTTATCTACCTTTCAACACTGAAAAAGCATGTGAAATCTAAATAGTGGACAGTGGCCTTCCTGAAATTCTCTATACTAACATTAGTTCTCCTATACAATGTAATGAAATATTTGGTAAGACATAGGCAAATTCAAATTCAGGGAAAGAAGGGGTCAGTAAATTATACAATACTCCCTCTTTTTTCTGCTTTACATTTCCGTGTTTTAATTAGGATTCTCTATTTGAGTATTTTCTATTTGCTTTATACATTATATTTGAAAGTAATTGAAGAAAAAAATTAATAGTTTCTAAAAGTAACTGAAGAATCCATTTCAAAGGCTACCATATGACATATTTTCAACATGATTAAGGCTTTTTTCATTTGCATGCTAATTTATGCATGTAGATACAATTCTATATAGGTAAAATTCAAATTTTTAAAATGTTGGTATTAAGATTTTGTGCCTATATATTTTCATTAATAATCCTGATTTTTTTCTTTTCTTTTCTTTCTTTTATTTAATATTAAGAAGATGTTTAAGATTGATATGCTTTGGCTATGTGTCCTCACCCAAATCTCACCTTGAATTGTAATAATCTCCATGTGTTGGGGGAGGAACCTGGTGGGAGGTAATTGAATCATGGGGTTTGGTCTTTCTCGTGCTCTTCTTGTCATAGTGAATAAGCCTCATGAGATCTGATGGTTTTTAAAGTGGAGCTCCCCTGCACATGCCCTCTTGTCAGATGCCACGTAAGATATGATTTTGCTTTTCATTTGCATTCTGCCATGATTTTGAGGCATCCTCAGCCATGTGGAACTGTGAGTCTATTAAACTTTTTTCCTTACATGTACACATATGTTTATTGGAGCACTATTCACAATAGCAAAGACATGGAATTAACCCAAATGCCCATCAGTGATAGACTAGATAAAGAAATGTGGTACATATATACCATGGAATACTATGCAGCCATAAAAAGGAAAAAGATCATGTTGATTGCAGGGACATGGATGAAGCTGGAAGCCATTATCCTCAGCAAACTAATACAGGAAGAGAAAAACAAACAGTGCATGTTCTCACTTATAAGTGGGAGGTGAACAATAAGAACACATGGACACACAGGGAGGGGAACAACTCAGTGGGGCCTGTCAAGGGGTAGGGTTGGGGAGAGAGAGCATTAGAAAAAATACCTAATGCATGCTGGGCTTGATACCTAGGTGATGGGTTGATAAGTGCAGCAAACCTCCATGGCACATGTTTACCTATGTAACAAACCTGCACATCCTGCACATGTACCCTGGAACTCAAAATAAAAATAATAAATAATAAATAAATAACTCAGCCTTGGGTATGTCTTTTTAGCAGCATGAGAATGGATTAATACACTAAATTGGTACCAGTAGAGTGGGGCATTGCTGTAAAGGTACCTGAAAACATGGAAATAACTTTGGAACTGGGTAACAGGCAGAGGTTGGAACAGTTTGGAGGGCTCAGAAGAAGATAGGAAAATGTGGAAAAGTTTGGAACTTCCTAGAGATTTGCTGAATGACTTTGGCCAAAATGCTGATAGGAATATAGACAATGAAGACCAGGTTGAGGTAGTCTCAGATGGAGGTGAGAAACTTGTTGGGGAGTGGAGTAAAAGTCACTGTCGCTATGCAAAGAGACTGGTGGCATTTTGCTCCTGCCTATAGATCTGTGGAACTTTGAACTTGAGAGAGATGATTTAGGGTAATTTGTGGAACAAATTTCTAAGCAGCAAAGTGTTCAGGAGGAAGCAGAGCATGAAACTTTGAAAAATTTGCCCCTGACTATGCAGTAGAAAAGAAAATCCCGTTTTCTGGGGAGATATTAAATTTGTATAAGTAAGTAACAAGGATCCAAATGCTAATCATCAGGACAGTGGGGAAAATATCTCCAGGGCATGTCAGAGACCTTCATGGCAGCCTGTCCCATCACATGCCTGGAGGCCTAGGAGGGAAAAATTGTTTCCTGGGCCAGGGTCTGCTGTGTACAGTCTAGGGACTTGGTGCCCTGCATCCCAACCACTCCAGCCCTGGCTAAAAGGAGCCAAGGTACAGCTTGTGCCTTCACTTCAGACGGTGCAAGTCCCAAGCATTGGGAGCTTCCACATGGTGATGTGCCTGCAGGTGCACAGAAGTCAAGAATTGAGGTTGGAGAACCTCCCCCTAGATTTCATAGGATGTAAGAAAATGCTTGGATGTCCAGGCAGAGGTATGTTGCAGGGGCAGAGCCCTCATAGAGAACCTCTGCTAGGGTAATGCAGAAGGGAAATATGAGGTGTGAGCTCCCACACAGAGTCCCCACTGATTCACTGCCTAGTGGAGCTATGAGAAGAGTGCCACCATCCTCCAGACCACAGAATGGTAGATCCACTGACAGCTTGCGTCCCACATCTGGAAAAGCTGCATACACTCAATGCCACACAGTGAAAGCAGCCAGGAGGTAGGCTGTACCTTGCAAAGCTACAGGGGCAGAGCTGTCCAAGGTTGTGGGAGTCCACCTCTTGCATCAACATGTCCTGGATATGAGACAGGGTGTGAAAGGAGATAATTTTGGAGCTTTTATATTTGACTGCCCTGTTGGATTTTGGAGTTGCATGGGGACTGTAGCCCCTACATGTTGGCCAATTTCTCCTGTTTGGAACAGTTGTATTTACCCAATGCCTGTACTCCCATTGTATCTAGGAAGTAACTAACTTGCCTTTTGATTTTATAGGCTCATAGGCGGAAGGGATTTGCCTTGTCTCAGATGAAACTTTGGACTGTGGACTTTTGAGTTAATGCTGAAATGAGTTAAGACTTTGGAGGATTGTTAGAAAGGCATTATTGGTTTTGAAATGTGAGGACATGAGATTTGGGAGGGACCAGCAGCAGAATTATATGGTTTGGCTCTGTGTCCCCAGCCAAATCTCACCTTGAATTTTAATAATCCCCACGTCATAGGAGGGATCTGGTGGGAGGTAATTGAATCATTGTGGAAGGTTTGTTTTCCATGTTGTTCTTGTGATAGTGAATAAGTCTCACAAGATATGATTGTTTTATAAAGGGGAGTTCCCCTCCACATGCTCTCTTGCCTGCCACCATGTAAGAAGTGACTTTCCTCTTCCTTCACCTTCTGCCATGATTGTCAGGCCTCCTCAGCCATGTGAAACTGTCAGTCCATTAAACTTACTTCTTTTATAAATTACCCAGTTTCAGGTATGTCTTTATTAGCAGTGTGAGAATGGACTATTACAAGAACATATGGAGAAACTAACAATTTTATTTAGAATTTTTTTTTTCTAATGATTGTTTCTGGTTAATTTTCAATGCTAAACCAGACAGATTAAAATAAGACAATTTAGTGTTCTATAAAAAATGCCACAATGTATTAATAATTCCCTCTACTTTACTGAGCTGGCATTATCAAAGTTCTTTATATTATTTTGATACTTGAGAAAATTATTTGTTTCCATGAAAAAATGAGTACAATGCCTAATGATAGTTTAAATTCTCATGTTGATTAATTCAATAAAATATTCGTGGAGTATTTGCCATATGCAAAGTGGGTTACTTGGTGCTGTGGATGTAGCAAGGAACAAAGGAGATCTGGCTCCTGCCTATGTGAAATTTACAGTCTATCTATTCTACTGAGGCAATCAAATACTTAGTAATTATGAGTGACTTAGGTTGATCTCTGGAAGGTGACCTGATGGAAACTGTGGATTGGTTGTTCAGCCAACATTCCATCATCCTTATGGAGAACTAGCGTCACAGACTTTATTAGAATAGTTTTAAATGCAAATTTGGTTCTACTAGTAAAATGGAATCATGAGACTTGGAAGGTCTTTTATTTTCCATTCTTCAGCTCTTGAGGGTCAAAAGTCATTTGTGTGATTGCAATGTTTTGATTCCGGATTATTGACACCTAACTAGTTTAAGAACTAAACTAATAAATAAGAATAATTCTTAAGGAGCAACTCATGCTACCCTTTTCAGGTAGCTTCTCAGAGGTAGTAGTATCCCTGATTCATTGATTCTGTTTTGTTTTGGGAGGTTTTCCTTCATGCCCACCCAATATTCTAAAACTCCTATCTTCCGAACCACTTTTGCTGATACAATCCCTTCTTGATGTAGATAGCTAAAGAGGTTCCTATTATCATCAATAAGCCTTGGTAGCTATGGTTGACTAAGAATTAACAGTCAACTTAGTAGACAGAATTTTAGGCAGTGAAAACATTAAGTGCAAAGGCCAAGAGACAAAAAGGCACACAGACTGTGTTAGCAAAGGAAGGGTGCTTATGTGACTGGGCTGCAGAGAGGCGAGTTAATTATGCCATTCCAGGAGAAAGATGCAGATTGCTTATATGGATCCAGGATTTTGTGTGTTGATCCCCACACAAAGGGCAGTGTCAGACATAAAAGTTGTTGAGCCTAGAAATAATATAATCAGTTATTTTTTAAAGGTCATTTTAACTCAGGATAAAAATGAATTTAAATGACTTTAGTGCTGGGAAATGGGTTATGGATTTTTTACAAATAAACAATGTAGAGATAATGGTTACATGGACTAGGATGGTGGCAATCAAGTTAAAGAAAACTCCATGAATTAAAGAAATACTTAGATATGAAGTTCATAGGATTTTTATTTGAATAGCCATGCAAGTTAAATGTAAATGAGGTATCAAAGATGATGTCAGGTTTCTGATTTGTAAAATTGAGTTGAAGGTAGTGCCTTTTGCTAAGACATGGATCACAGAATACCAAGATTCTTGAAAAGGATTAAATGTTCACATCTGGACAAGTTGAATTTGAATTGCCTGTGGAAAATCAGAGAAAGAAAATACATATTTAAACATACATTAGTAGTCAAGACTGGTTAAATGGTGAAACAGCATAAACATAAGCTTAAAATGATGGTGTCACCTTAAATATTAATCACAAACAGTAAAAGCAAATTAATAAATTATTATAATTTTAAATTCTATATTTTAGATTATTGGAAGGTAAAAAATATACGTAAAATAAATAATTAAATCATAATTTTATATTAATGAATGAGATTTCATCTAATTTTTATTGTCTCCAAGGAAATGGTTCAGGTTTATACATGAGTATTAGACTAGGAATATTTGCGTCCTAAAAAAAATCAACACAGAGTTAAAAAGTGCCTTAAATAAAACAAAACTAACATAATATGTTTTTAGGTTTATGACTAGGCACAAAGTGATGTTGTTCATTTGTATTATTAGGTAGATAGACAGGAGAAAATAGATATTTGGCTGTTTACAAATTAAAAAAACAAGTCTATTATAAAAATCAAAACTCCATCTTAGTACAAAAATCATGTGATTATTCTAAGGTCAAACATTTAAACTACTAAAAGGAATAAAGATAAAATATAAATTAATTCTTAAAGAGACACCAAGATAATTTCCTTTCATTCATTTGCTCACATTTTGTCTTTTTATGTCTTTCACTCTCTTGGCAGAGCAATAAAACGCTTTAACATCTTCTTGGCCTAATAAGATGTATACATCAAAACCCACACTGCCAGTAACATTTCTCATATTTCAGAATGTAACATTTTAATCATAAAGAAATAACAGAATGAAGAAAGATATAATCTTACATAGGATGTGATGACTCATTAATTCTCACACTAATAATTTGTATAAATCAAGGTGAATGAATATAAACTACATAAAATACTTGAGAGGTTTAAGAAAATTTACAGTAACTTACTTGGTATCTAATGAATTTTTAATTCATGCAAGTTTTAATAGAAGGCCTATAGCAAGCCATTTCAAAATTTATGTTGAGATACACTCAATTTCAATTAATTCAATGCACCACTGAAGCAGAAAACAGTTGACTTTATGAATATTAGGAATAGTGTCTGATTGCATGGTGCCATATCTATTACATTTGACTTCTGGTCCATTGTGTAGCACCATGGAAATAAAATTGAATTGAGATCAACATAAAGTAACTGTGACTATATACACAATGGCTGTTTTGATGTAATTTAATAAAATTAAGTGCTACATTTTTTTAAGATAACTTAATTTGTATTTTTTTGTTTTGTGCTAACATGCATTTGAATAAAAATAAGATAATTGTATATTTAAGCATAAGCATGAATTTAAAACTACAAAAATATTTTTCTTAAGAAATTAATTGCTGTTAGTTTGGATATTTTAAATAGCTGCTATTTTGATTATGAGCATTTTAACATACCTATTGAAGGTGATTTTAATATTTTTCATACTGTATTAAAACAGATCATTTTGAAGTTTAAATATGTCATTAAATGTACTTCAGTGACATTTATTGAATTGATCGTTGCCATAGATATGAAATAAATTTTGCAAAAAATCAACTACTAATCATAGATGATTTTTATAAAAGTTATTTTATAACTTTTGCATCGTTGTTTGGGATGTAATGATGTACAGATTCTTGCTTCTACTTTTTTTTTCCTTCACATTTTATTTTAGATTTAGAGGGTACACCTGTAGATTTGTTACATGAGTATATTACATGATGCTGAGGTTTGGACCCTGTCATCCAGGTAGTGAGCATAGTACCCAATAGAATAGTACCCAATAGGTAGTTTTTAGAGCCTCTACCTCCTCTCTTCCTCCTCCGTCTAGTAGTCTCCAGTGTCTATTGTTTCCATCTTTATGCCCATGTATATTCAATGTTTAGATTGCCCTTATAAGTGAAAACCTGCAGTATTTGGTTTTCTGTTCCTGTGTCAATTCACTTAGAATAGTGATCTCTAGCTGCATCCATGTTGCTGCAAAGGACATGGTTTCATTTTGTATTATGGCTGTATAGTATTTGATGGTGTATGTGTATAATGTTTTATTTATCCAATCCACCATTGATAGGCACCTATATTGATTGCATGTCTTTGCTATTATGAATACTATTGCAATGAACATACACGTGCATATGGCTTTTTGGGAAAAGGATTTATTTTCCTTTGGGTAAATACCTAGTAATGGGATTGCTGTGTTGAATGGCAGCTCTGTTTTAAGTTATTTGAGAAATCTCCAAACTGCTTTCCACAGTGGCTGAACTAATTTACATTCCCACCAACAGTGTACAAGAGTTCCCTTTTCTCTGTAGCCTCACCAGCATCTATTATTTTCTGACTTTTTAATAATAGCTGTTCTGACTTGTGTGAGAAGGTATCTTACTGTGGTTTTGATTTGCATTTCTCTGAAGTTTACTGACAACAAGCATTGTTTTTATAATTTTGTCAACTGCTTGTATGCCTTCTTTGGAGAAGATAAGTTTATTTCCTTTGCCTATTTTAATGGGGCTACTTTGTTTTTTTCTTGTTGATATGTTGAAATTACTTATAGATTTCGGTTATTAGACCTTTGTTAGATGCATAGTTTGCAAATATTTTCTCTTATTCTGTAGGTTGTCTGTTGACTCTATTGATAATTTCTTTTGCTGTGCAGAAGCACTTTAGTTTAACTAGGTCCCATTTGTAAATTAACTAACTAATTAATTTAGTCTCACTCTGTTGCCCAGGCTAGAGTGCAATGGTGTGATCTCCGCTCACTGCAACTTTTGCCTCCCCGGTTCAGCAATTCTCCTGACTCAGCCTCCCCAGTAGCTGGGATTATAGGCATGTGGCACCATGCCCGGCTAACTTTTTGTATTTTTAGTAGAGACATGGTTTCACTATGTTGGCCAGGCTGGTCTCAAACTCCTGACCACAAGTAATCCACCCACCTCAGCCTCCCAAAGTGCTGGGATTGCGGGTGTGAACCACTGTGCCTGGTCCCCATTTGTACATTTTTATTTTTGTTCCTTGATTCTGCTTTTGAGGAAAATTGCATAAATGCAGTTGTTTTTCAGATGTTCTAAAGGAAATGGATAAGATCACACTTATATGTGGAATCTAAAATAGTTGCACTCATAAATGTAGAGAGTACTATGGTGGCTACCAGAGGCTAGGGCCATGGGAGAGACGTTGGTTAAAGAATACAAAAGTTAAGTTAGATAAGACAAATACGTTCAAAAGATCTATTGTACAACGTGGTGACTACAGTTAATAACACCATTGTATTCTTAAAAATTGCTAAGAGAGTAGATTTTAAGTTTTCTTACTATGTGAACAAAACAATAATAAGTATGTGAGGCAATATGTATGTTAATAAGCTCAGTTTAGTCATTTCGCAATGTATACATATTTCAAAATATGTAAATGATAAATATATACAATTTTATACATTCCACAATGTATATATACTTCATAACAATATCCTGTACATAGTAAATACATACAATTTTATCTGTCCATTAAAAAATATATATAAAATAAATATTGAAAAGAACACTCAGTAAAAAAGTAAAATATATTTCTTCCTCTTTTCTTTAATATTGGCAATCATTTCTTCCCATCTATGTACACATATACTATGATCATCATTAATAACATGATAAAAGATATTGATTAAATACCTAGGATGTTCTTGCCACTCATTTAGGCAATGTAATGATTAGAAAATTATTAAGAAAATATTTACATGCTCATATAAACTCAGTTTACAAGGCTATATCTTATAAATTACAAGCGTGAATATTTATTGCCTTATCCTTTCATTGTGTGCTGCCTGAATAAGCAGGTTCGAACCAAACATTGAGATAACTGCTGGAAAAAGTTTATACGTTTCCTTTTCACATACATTTATTAGATCTTCGTCTATCAAAGCCTACAATTTCCTCCTAGTATTTAATGGTTTATATCCAATATCTTTAGTGTTCTCAATGTCACTACATATTTGCCCCATTAGATTTACCCTTTCAAGATAATTTTGAATGCTTTCCTAAATCTGCATACTTTTTAAATCAAAATTTGTGATGCTGCATTGCTTATGTTTAAAATATTCCTGCATAGGCAATAGTTCTGAGTCCTTTAAGATCTGTATTCTGAAATTATCCTCCCATTCAGAAATCAGCACCTCCCTCTCTGAACTGCTTGAATTCTGCCATGGCCACATCCTGAAATGCTTGAATTACAATTATGTATGCACAAAGACTTACAGAGAATTCGAGTTGAGAGGAATATTGGAGCCCCGTACTCCACAGATGTGAAAACTTGCATTCTTGGAGGTGAAGTGACTTTGCAATAACAGATTAGAAGTTCACTTTATCTAAACATCCATATAAATAATAAAATCTTCTCTGAGTTCAAGGTGAGATTACCGACAGTCCTTAATATATATTAGTGACAAAGGCCTTCACAACTGTAAAGACGGTCCCAGGTCACAAACACAACAGTGGAGCCACATCCTCTCAATCTCAGTTAATGTTTGCATTTTCTTCTATCACAATGAAGCTTTATATTTTAATCAATTGGAAAAAGATCTCTCACTTCCTTTGCGAACTGGAAAGGTAGCATTACATTTTCCTCAAAGCCAAATAAAAATGTGTTATTCTATTACTCTATTTTTTTCTTTTTCTTTTTCTTTTTTCTTTTTTTGAGATGGAGTCTCCTTCTGTCACCCAGGCTTGAGTGCCCTGGTGATCTCCGCTCACTGCAAGCTCCGCCTCCCGGGTTCACGCCATTCTCCTGCCTCAGCCTCCTGAGTAGCTGGGACCACAGGCGCCACGGTACTGAGTAGCTGGGACCAAAGGCGCCGCCACCGCGCCCGGCTAATTTTTTGTATCTTTAGTAGAGACGGGATTTCACCGTGTTAGCCAGGTTGGTCTCGATCTCCTGACCTCGTGATCCGCCCGCCTCGGCCTCCCAACGTGCTGGGATTACAGGCGTGAGCCACCGTGCCCGGCTACTCTATTTTTTTCTAAATTCTAAAAGCATGAATTTTATGGATAAAAACATCATTCCTTTTTTAAACCAGGTGCTTTTAAGGCACTGCCAATATGGCATTACTCTCTTGTACAATCTAGTTACGCTTTTCTTAAAAACTATGGGCCAGGCTCAGTGGCGCCTGTCTGTAATCCCAGCACTTTGGGCGGCCCAGGTAGGTGGATCACTTGAGCCCAGGGATTCTAGATCAGCCTGGGCAACATAGGGAGACCCCGTCTCTACCAAAGAAAACTGAAAATTAGGCATGGTGCTGCATACCTGCAGTCCCAGCTGCTCAGGAGGCTGAGGCAGGAGGATCGCTTGAGCCGGAAGGTGGAGGTTGCAGTGAGTCGAGTTCATGCCACTGCACTCCAGCCTGGGTGAAAAAGCGAGACTCTGTCTCAAAAAAACAAAAAACAATAGCAACGAAAACCCAGAACTATGGATGATTCCATTTTAACTTCTAATATATATGTATGTATGTGTGTGTGTGTGTGTGTATATATATATATATATATACTTTCTTTGTGTAAAGACATTCTATATTAATTTTCAGTTCTCTATTACATCGAACACTGTAACTTCGAAAAAACTCAGTAAGATATATATTGAAAACACATTAGATGACATAGGACAACAAGTTGAATGATAAAAGGAATAAAATGTGTATAAATTCTGGATCTATATACAAATAACACAGTAAAATGTGCACAATGCACATTTGCAGTTACTACTGCAAAATGACTGATAGTGAGTGAAGAGATTTATCTTCATGAGGTATTGTAAGTGATGGAAAAAACCAATCTGCATTCATTTAATTAAATGCATTATTTAAGCAACAAAATATTTCAGTAGATCTGAAAACAATAGGAGGTTATTTCTATGATCCAGGAATATTCATGGACCTTAAGTATTGAAAGATGTAAGGGAGCGGTGTTACAGGGGGCAGAAAATAAATAGTAAAGGTCTATACCCAGCTTGGATGAAATTCTGCAGATTTGTAGATGATATCCATAAATCACCGCATCACAGAAATTTGGAGCTGGAAGGAAGATTTGAAACTAACTGTACCAAAGATTAAAAAAAAAAAGACCTCCGAAATTTTAAGAAACAAAAATTTATGAGTTTCTGTATTTTCCTATGGGAACTTTATTCAGGTACTCAAGTGTTGTGTACACAAGAAGGAGGACCAGAAACTAGTTCAATATTTTTATTTTATGCAAGACATTTAAAATTTGAAAAGAAGTGAGCTGTTCAATTGTGTGTTTGCACAATTTCTAAACACACATGTTTACATACATGCACACATATGAGCAAAACTGATAAAGTCATATTTATCTTGTGTCTATGAATCTTGATAAATTTACTAATTATAAAAGTTTATCTGTAATGTACTTTGAATTTTCTAAGTACAAAAACTTGCTATCTGTAAATGATGGTAATCTTAGTTATCTGTTCCTTTTCAGTTCTTACTTAAACATGGTATTTTTCTTACCTTACAACCCTGTCTAATATTTTGGTAGACAATGTAAAGTATAAGTGGAGATATTGGAAATCCTCATCTCACTCATGGAAAATATTTTAAGATTTCACTACTAAATATAAAATTTGATGTATGTACTTTTATGGATATTCCTATTTTTAGTTTAAGGGCATACCTTTTTAAATTTAAAGTATTTATCATTAACTGGTGTTGGATTTAGCATATGCTTTTTCCATATCTATTGAAATTATTATATGTTTTACTCTATATTCAATTAATTTCTTGAATTATTGAATTTTTGAATGTTAAACCCAACTTTTCATTGGAGAAAAATGCACTATGGTCATGATATATTTTTTTCTTTTCACATACCATTGGAATTATTTTGTTAATATTTTAGTTAATTATTTTCTTATGTATTCATGGTAGCAATTAGACTGTAATTTTTTAATTGTAATTTCCTTGTGAATTTTGTTTGCCTTTTCTTTTCTCTCATATAATGAGTGGAAAGTATTCCACATATTTTTATTTTATAGAAGAACCTATTTGTGAATTTTCTTATCATCTCTTCCTTAAGTATTTGTGATAACTAATTGGTAAAGGCATTTGGGACTAAGATATTCTTAGGGAATATTTTTAATTAATTATAAATTTATTTTTACAAGTAGATACAGATTTACACAGGTTTCCTCTTTATGCCAATTTCAGATTTGTTTTCCTAGGATTTTCTCATTCTTATAAAGATGCTCTTAATATTTTTTATTAACTTTTTGATGTTTGTAAGATACATTGTGCTTTTTTTTAATTCCTGATATGAGAAATTTGTGCCTCCTCTCCCTCTCTTTCTTTGTAAAATCAGAGTTGCTAAGAGTTTATTGATTGTATTAATATTTGCAAAAGGTGAGATCTGGTTTAATTTTATTTACATTACATGCATTTTTCTATCTTATTAACTTCAGTATGTATGATTTCTTTTTATATTTCGGGTTTAATTTGTTGTTTCTTTCCTTCATGAAATATCATTTATTTCAGCCTTTTATTGTCTACTATTGTGTGTTTTTAAGGTTACACATTATTCTTCTAGTAGATTTGCTATAATCAAGTTTTAATTTATCAGATTTTCATTATCATCATTTTCAAAATCTCATAATTTCTATTGGAATTTTTTCCACCTATATATTATTTAAAATTTATGTTGCTAATTCTCAGCTTTGGGTTTTTTAAATTTTCTTTTTATTATTGATCTTAATATTTGACAACTTTTGGCAACTAGCTTTGTGGCCAATATGCAGTCAATTTTCCATGGATACTTGAAAAAAATAAATTTCGTTTTGGCTATAGATATTTCTGCATGGAAAAAGGTCAAATCTGATAATAATTTTTTTCAGTTCTTCTACATATGTTTATATATTTTGTTTGCTTTTTCTATTAATTATTGAGAAAGTAATATAAAAATTCTCACTCTAATTTTGGATTTGAATTTTTCTTTATATTTTTATGAATAAAAATTACATAATTTTAATAGATTTTATTTACCAATTACATTTTTATAATTGTCATAAATTTCTGGTAATTCCTATCATTGACCCATTTATTATTATGTAATGTCCCTATTTTTAAGTACTGCTTTCTTTTGCTTGGTGTATTTACAGTATGCATTTTTTTAATCCTTCTGCATTTAGCTTTCTTCCCTTACATTAAAGATGCGATTCTAATAAGCATTCCGGGCATTGTTATTTTCTAACTTGCTGTGTAAGCATTTAGCCTATATAAGTTCATTATAATTACTTACTAATTTAGATTTATATCAGCCATTTTAGTATCTGTTTTTAGTTTGTCCCACTAGCTTTTTCCTTTTTCTCCCTTTGAGATGTTTTCTCTATGAATTTTATTTTGATATTCAACTTGTTACTATTATTTTCATAGTTGTGAGTATAGTTTTAACAAAACTTTCTTTCTACGTGGGAAATTGACCTGGGGTTAAGTTTTATGTGCCTGTTTTCCTAGAAGCCTGATGCTAACGGCATTTTAGTGTCATACTAAGTAATAAGCTCCTGGAAGCTGGATTAAAAGGACCATTTGTGAATTACAAATATCACGTTGGAAGACACAGCTTTGATTTTTCTTGTATGTTGAATGACATACAGAGGTGTTTCGTTGTGGGGGCCGAGGATTATGCCCAGTGCTTCTTACATGGAACCTACAGCTTCTAAGATAGAAATGTTTCCACACTCTGAAGTGCTGCCTTACATCTCAGCATTCATTTAGTAGTCCTAAAAATTGCCCTTGAATTTTGTAAGAATTCCCACTGAAGAGACATACCTAATGCCCTATTGGCATGCTGAGTGTTCCAGCAGATTGGGTACTGCAGTAGTTGCCACATAATTACAATATGGATCTTTAATAATAATAATGTAAAATCACTTCTCAAATAATGCCATGGCCTTGGAATACTTTAACTTTATTTGTCCCATCTTTCTTTTTTGCTGTGTTTGCCATGCATTTTAATTATGCATTTGTTTTAAACATTGCTATATTTGTTATTTACAGTCAGTATTAGGCTCTTTATTTACTTCCTGCATTTCTGTTTCACTCTCAGATCGTTGTCCTTCTGTGTAAAGACTTTGATTTAATATTTGTGTAGTTTCTGTTTACTGGCAGTGAATTATCTCAATTTTTATTCATCTGGAATTTTTAGATTTTGATTTTTTATTTAGTATTCAACCTTGAAGGGATGTTTTCACTGGCTATACGATCCTATGCTTGCAGTAGGTTTATTTTAGCATTTTAAAGCTGTATTTTATTGTTGTCTAGGCTCTATGATTTCTGTTAGAAGTCAGAAGATCAATTACACAGCATGACGAATGTAGCCATTAGCTCAGTACTGTACATGTGAATTTTGCTAAGAGAATAAGTTCCTAATGTTTTTAATCACAAAATGCTTAAATATTTGAGATGATAAATATGTGAATTAGCTTTAACCACACCAAACTATATTAAAAATTATAACACCACTTTGTACCCCATAATTATATACAGCTATAATTTGTCATCAAAAATTAATAACAGTATATAATTCCTTACAAAAAAAGCAACCATAAGTCTATTTTTGCTAATTTTTTTATATATCTGGTGTCTCTTCTGCCTCGTGATCATGGTCTTCCCCTTATTGCTTTGTACAAAGCATCCTTAAATGCTGCAGGGAAGGATGTCAAGTGGAATACCAGCTTACCTCTCTGTGGTCGCTTTCTCATTTTGATATCAACCCCTCATTTCTCATTACCTCAAATTCCTCATATATTTTATTTCATTAGTCTTTACTTTTTCTACCTGGTAATATTGGTCTGAAGCAAAATAATTAAGTATCCATCATACCTAGAAATGGAAATCTGTACTTATAAGCAAAGTCTGTCCTTTTTTGTTTGTTTATTTTACTTTGTTGCTTAAAGTATGATTGCCTGAGAAGTCACCAAATAAGGGTAAAATGGGAGCCATAGTATATTCTTTGCCTGGCTATATTTGCTATTGTCAAGTAATGGAATTTTGTGCCAAGTCATTGCCTTGGGTGCTTACTGGATCCAAACTGCTTAATTTATTCCTTGGTTCTATTAATTATTAGTTCTGTGACCTGGTTAACATCCTTAAGGTCTCTGTATCTCAGTTTATTTATATGTAAATTAGGGATACTAATTTTTTAACTATGGAGTTTCTGTGAAAATTAAATTGTTTAATGTATATTGTTACCTATTTTGATGATGGCAATAGTATAATAATTAAAACATTAATAGTTGTTGATATCACATATATAAAACAAAAGTTGGTGTTACCCTGTAGAAGAGAGTTACATACTGTTACACAGTTCTATATCTCTACCTATACTAATATATGTATTAATATAATGCCTGTGTTGTAGCAACTAATTTCTATAGGTAACTTTTATAATGTAGTCATAGACAAAGTATACACTTTTATTCCAATCAAAGTTTGAAGCTAATATTTACATATACCATGTTTCCCTCTATTTTTGGCATATTGCAGGACTATTTTTAAAAATGTTATACTTGAACTGCTAATAATATTAATTCTAAATATCTAGGAGAATATTTATATATCTGAAGATTTTATTATAAATTAAAAAATATATCATTATGCTGCTTGAATATATTCACTAACAAAATTCCTCTATTATCTTGTTCAGCTGTTTTCCTCATTCAGTACTAAATGTTTAAGAAGAATTGCTAAGCTATGAATTACATTCTCTGGCATCTCTATGAAGTTCTCTGGAATGAAAATATCAATTTAGTGCAGCAGTTATGCAATTTCTATGCATTGAGCATAAAGTAGCAGTTTTCATTAGCAGGTTTTCACAGTCAAAACTGTTATTTCTCTACCAACATTTCTAATTCAAAATGCAAGCTGCTTGTTTGCAAACAGAGAAATTGGAACTTGTCAATTATGTTAATCATCACTTATAAAATTTCTTGAATGTCTCATAATCTACAGAACAATTGAAAATTCACTTTTTTATGCCTTGTCTACAGCTATTTAGTTATCTGCCTATCTCAATATTTCTCTCATTTTGATTAAATAATGAAGGAATTTTTTTTCAAGCCATGTTTTTCAGTCATTAATGGTGTTATTAAGGGATTTAGCTGGGTTTTGTTTTGTTTTTTGTCCCTGAATCAAAGTACTTTAAGAGCTCCATGAATGAATAGAAGTGATAGAATAAGCTACAGAAGCTTAGCTTGCCCTTACTATTCTGTGGAATGTCTGGGCTAGAAATCTGATAGGTATAATGTCTTTCATTATATCATATTTCAGAGGCATTTAAGATGTGTAAAGTCTAAATCACTAATTTAATACAACATTATAATTTTATTGTCATTATTTTCTGTTAGGTCAGATTAACATAACATTTTAATTGTTCATATTAGTGATAATAAATCTTACTTTTTTATTATTATACTTTAAGTTTTAGGGTACATGTGCACAACGTGCAGGTTTGTTACATATGTATACATGTGCCATGTTGGTGTGCTGCACCCATTAACTCGTCATTTACATTAGGTATATCTCCTAATGCTATCCCTCCCTCCTCTCCCCACCCCACAACAGTCCCCAGAGTGTGATGTTCCCCTTCCTGTGTCCATGTGTTCTCATTGTTCAATTCCCACCTATGAATGAGAACATGCAGCGTTTGGTTTTCTGTCCTTGCGATAGTTTGCTCAGATGATGGTTTCCAGCTTCATCCATGTCCCTACAAAGGACATGAACTCATCCTTCTTTATGGCTGCATAGTATTCCATGGTGTATATGTGCCACATTTTCTTAATCCAGTCTATCATTGATGGACATTTGGGTTGGTTCCAAGTGTTTGCTATTGTGAATAGTGCCGCAATAAACATACGTGTGCATGTGTCTTTATAGCAACATGCTTTATAAACCTTTTGGTATATACCCAGTAATGGGATGGCTAGATCAAATGGTATTTCTAGTTCTAGATCCTTGAGGAATTGCCACACTGACTTCCACAATGGTTGAACTAGTTTACAGTCCCACCAACAGTGTAAAAGTATTCTATTTCTCCACATCCTCTCCAGCACCTGTTGTTTCCTGACTTTTTAATGATCACCATTCTAACTGGTGTGAGATGGTATCTCATTGTGGTTTTGATTTGCATTTCTCTGATGGCCAGTGATGATGAGCATTTTTTTCATGTGTCTGTTGGCTGCCTAAATATCTTCTTTTGAGAAGTGTCTGTTCATATCCTTCGCCCACTTGTGGATGGGGTTGTTTGTTTTTTTTCTTGTAAATTTGTCTGAGTTCTTTGTAGATTCTGGATATTAGCCCTTTGTCAGATGAGTAGATTGCAAAAATTTTCTCCCATTTTGTAGGTTGCCTGTTCACTCTGATGGTAGTTTCTTTTGCTGTGCAGAAGCTCTTTAGTTTAATTAGATCCCATTTGTCAATTTTGGCTTTTGTTGCCATTGCTTTTGGTGTTTTAGACATGAAGTCCTTGCCCATGCCTATGTCCTGAATGGTATTGCCTAGGTTTTCTTCTCGGATTTTTAAGGTTTTAGGTCTAACACATAAGTCTTTAATCCATCTTGAATTAATTTTTATATAAGGTGTAAGGAAGGGATCCAGTTTCAGCTTTCTACATATGGCTAGCCAGTTTTCCCAGCACCATTTATTAAATAGGGAACCATTTCCCCATTTCTTGTTTTTGTCAGGTTTGTCAAAGATCAGATGGTTGTAGATGTGTGGTATTATTTCTGAGGGCTCTGTTCTGTTCCATTGGTCTACATCTCCATTTTGGTACCAGTACCATGCTCTTTTGGTTACTGTAGCCTTGTAGTATAGTTTGAAGTCAGGTAGCGTGATGCCTCCAGCTTTGTTCTTTTGGCTTAGGATTGCCTTGGCGATGCGGGCTCTTTTTTGGTTCCATATGAATTTTAAAGTAGTTTTTTCCAATTCTGTGAAGAAAGTCATTGGTAGCTTGAGGGAGATGGCATTGAGTCTATAAATTACCTTGGGCAGTATGGCCATTTTCACGATACTGATTCTTCCTATCCATGAGCATGGAATGTACTTCCATTTGTTTGTGTCCTCTTTTATTTCATTGAGCAGTGGTTTGTAGTTCTCCTTGAAGAGGTCCTTCACATCCCTTTTAAGTTGGATTCCTAGGTATTTTATTCTCTTTGAAGCAATTGTGAATGGGAGTTCACTCATGATTTGGGTCTCTGTTTGTCTGTTATTGGTGTATAAGAATGCTTGTGATTTTTGCACATTGATTTTGTATCCTGAGACTTTGCTGAAGTTGCTTATCAGATTAAGGAGATTTTGGGCTGAGAGAATGGGGTTTTATAAATATACAGTCATGTCATCTGCAAACGGGAACAATTAGACTTCCTCTTTTCCTAATTGAATACCCTTTATTTCTTTCTCCTGCCTGATAGCCCTTGCCAGAACTTCCAACACTATGTTGAATAGGAGTGGTGAGAGAGAGCATCCCTGTCTTGTGCCACTTTTCAAAAGGAATGCTTCCAGTTTTTGCCCATTCAGTGCGATATTGGCTGTGGTTTGTCATAAATAGCTCTTATTATTTTTAGATTCGTCCCATCAATACCTAATTTATTGAGAGGTTTTAGCATGAAGGGCTGTTGAATTTTGTCAAAGGCCTTTTCTGCGTTTGAGATAATCATGTGGTTTTTGTCTTTGGTTGAGTTTATATGGTAGATTATGTTTATTGATTTGTGTATTTTGAATCAGCCTTGCATCCCTGCAATGAAGCCCACTTGATCATGGTGGATATGCTTTTTGATGTGCTGTTGGATTTGGTTTGCCAGTATTTTATTGAAGATTTTTGCATCGAGGTTCATCAGGGATATTGGTCTAAAATTCTCTTTTTTTGTTGTGTCTCTGCCAGGCTTTGGGATCAGGATGATGTTGGCCTCATAAAATTAGTTAGGCAGGAGTCCCTCTTTTTCTATTGATTGGAATAGTTTCAGAAGGAACGGTACCAGCTCCTCCTTGTACCTCTGGTAGAATTCGACTGTGAATCTGTCTGGACCTGGCCTTTTTCGGTTGGTAGGCTATTAATTATTGCCTCAATTTCAGAGCCTCTTATTGGTCTATTCAGGGATTCAACTTCTTCCTGGTTTGGTCTTGGGAGGGTGTATGTGTCCAGGAATTTATCCGTTTCTTCTAGATCTTCCAGTTTATTTGTGTAGAGGTGTTTATAGTATTATCTGATGGTAGTTTGTATTTCTGTGGGATCGGTGGTGATATCCCCTTTATCATTTTTTATTGCATCTATTTGATTCTTCTCTCTTTTCTTCTTTATTAGTCTTGCTAGTGGTCTATCAATTTTGTTGATCTTTTCAAAAAACCAGCTCCTGGATTCATTGATGTTTTGAAGGGTTTTTTGTGTTTCTATCTCCTTCAGTTCTGCTCTGATCTTAGTTATTTCTTGCCTTCTGCTAGCTTTTGAATGTGTTTGCTCTTGCTTCTCTAGTTCTTTTATTTGTGATGTTAGGGTGTCAATTTTAGATCTTTCCTGCTTTCTCTTGTGGGCATTTAGTGCTATAAATTTCCCCTACACTGTGCTTTAAACGTGTCCCAGAGATTCTGGTATGTTGTGTCTTTGTTCTCATTGGTTTCAAAGAACATCTTTATTTCTGCCTTCATTTCCTTACGTACCCGGTAGTCATTCAGGAGCAGGTTTTTCAGTTTCCATGTAGTTGAGCAGTTTTGAGTGAGTTTCTTAATCCTGGGTTCTAGTTTGATTGCACTGTGGTCTGAGAGACAGTTTTTTATAATTTCTGTTCTTTTACATTTGCTGAGGAGTGCTTTACTTCCAACTATGTGGTCAATTTTGGAATAAGTGCAATGTGGTGCTGAGAAGAATGTCTATTCTGTTGATTTGGGGTGGAGAGTTCTGTAGATATCTATTAGGTCTGCTTGGTGCAGAGCTGAGTTCAATTCCCGGATATCCTTGTTAACTTTCTGTCTCTTTGATCTGTCTAATGTTGACAGTGGGGTGTTAAAGTCTCCCATTATTATTGTGTGGGAGTCTAAGTCTCTTTATAAGTCTCTAAGGACTTGCTTTATGAATCTGGGTGCTCCTGTATTGGGTGCATATATATTTATGATAGTTGGCTCTTCTTGTTGAATTGATCCCTTTACCATTATGTAATGGCCTTCTTTGTTTCTTTGATCTTTGTTGGTTTGAAGTCTGTTTTATCAGAGACTAGGATTGCAACCTCTGCCTTTTTTTGTTTTCCATTTGCTTGTTAGATCTTCCTCCATCCCTTTATTTTGAACCTATGTTTGTCTTTGCACATGAGATGGGTCTCCTGAATACAGCACACTGATGGGTCTTAACTCTTTATACAATTTGCCAGTCTGTGTTTTTTAATTGGAGCATTTAGCCCATTTACATTTAAGGTTAATATTGTTATGTGTGAATTTGATCCTGTCATTATGATGTTAGCTGGTTATTTTGCTTATTATTTGATGCAGTTTCTTCCTAGCATCGATGGTCTTTACATTTTGACATGTTTCTGCAGTGGCTGGTGCCAGTTATTCCTTTCCATGTTTAGTGCTTTCTTCAGGAGGTCTTTTAGGGCAGGCATTTGCTTGTCTGTAAAGGATTTTATTTCTCCTTCACTTATGAAGCTTAGTTTGACTGGATATGAAATTGTGGGTTGAAAATTCTTTTCTTTAAGAATGTTGAATATTGGCCCGTACCCTCTTCTGGCTTGTAGAGTTTCTGCCAAGAGATCCACTCTTAGTCTGATGGGCTTCCCTTTGTCGGTAACTTGACCTTTCTCTCTGGCTGCCCTTAATATTTTTTTCCTTCATTTCAACTTTGGTGAATCTGACAATTATGTGTCTTGGAGTTGCTCTTCTCAAGGAGTATCTTTGTGGCATTCTCTGTATTTCCTGAATTTGAATGTTGGCCTGCCTTGCTATGGTGGGGAAGTTCTCCTGGATGATATCCTGCAGAGTGTTTTCCAACTTGGTTCCATTCTCCCCGTCACTTTCAGATATACCAGTGAGACATAGATTTGGTCTTTTCACATAGACCCATATTTCTTGGAGGCTTTGTTCATTTCTTTTTACTCTTTTTTCTCTAAACTTCTCTTCTTGCTTCTTTTCATTCATTTGATCTTCAATCACTGATACCCTTTCTTCCAGTTGATCGAATCGGTTACTGAAGCTTCTGCATTCATCACGTAGTTCTCATGCCATGGTTTTCAGCTCCATCAGGTCATTTAAGGACTTCTCTATACTGGTTATTCTAGTTAGCCATTCGTCTAATCTTTTTTCAAGGTTTTTAGCTTCTTTGTGATGGGTACTAACTTCCTCTTTTAGCTCGGAGAAGTTTGATCATCTGAAGCCTTCTTCTCTCACCTCGTCAAAGTGATTCTCTGTCCAGCTTTGTTCCGTTGCTGGTGAGGAGCTGTGTTCCTTTGTAGGGGGAGAGGCACTCTGATTTTTAGAATTTTCAGCTTTTCTGCTCTGTTTTTTCCCCATCTTTGTGGTTTTATTTACCTTTGGTCTTTGATGATGGTGACGTACAGATGGGGTTTTAGGGTGGATGTCCTTTCTGTTTGTTAGTTTTCCTTCTAACAGTCAGGACCCTCAGCTGCAGGTCTGTTGGAGTTTGCTGCAGGTCCACTCCAGACCCTGTTTGCCTGGGTATCAGCAGCAGAGGCTGCAGAACAGCAAATATTGCTGAACAGCATATGTTGCTACCTGATCCTTCCTCTGGAAGCTTTGTCTCAGAGGGGTCCCTGGCCGTGTGAGGTGTCAATCTGCCCCTACTGGGGGTTGCCTCCCAGTTAGGCTACTTGGGGGTCAGGGACCCACTTGAGGAGGCAGTCTGTCCATTCTCAGATCTCAAACTCTGTGCTGGGAGAACCACTACTCTCTTCAAATCTGTCAGACAGGGACATTTAAATCTGCAGAGGTTTCCCTGCCTTTTTTTCCACTATGCCCTGCCCCCAGAGTTGGAGTCTACAGAGGCAGGCAGGCCTCCTTGAGCTGTGGTGGGCTCCACCCAGTTTGAGCTTCCTGGCTGCTTTTTTTTACCTACTCAAGCCTCAGCAACAGCGGGTGCCCCTCCCCCAGCCTCTCCGCCACCTTGCAGTTAGATCTCAGACTGCTGTGCTAGCCATGAGCGAGGCTCTGTGGGCGTGGGACCCTCCGAATCATGCGCAGGATATAATTTCCTGGTGTGCCGTTTGCTAAGACCCTTGGAAAAGCACAGTATTAGGGTGGGATTGACTTGATTTTCTAGGTGCTGTCTGTCACAGCTTCTCTTGGCTAGGAAAGGGAATTCCCTGACCCCTTGCACTTCCCGGGTGAGGCGATGCCTAGCCCTGCTTCAGCTCTCACTCTGTGGGCTGCACCCACTGTCCTGCACCCACTGTCTGACAATCCCCAGTGAGATGAACCTGGTACCTCAGTTGGAAATCCGGAAATCACCTGTCTTCTGCGTGACTCACGCTGGGAGCTGTAGACTGGAGCTGTTCCTATTTGGCCATCTTGGAACCCAATCAATAAATCTTACTTTAATATTTATTACACATTAAATGCCACTAGCATGTTAGATTACCTTTGTTTTCTCATTATATCAAATCAGTTTTACAGCTAAAAGTCTTATTATATATATTTTTAAAGAATCTGGTAAACAAAGCAAAACCTATACATAAAATATAATGTGATATTTGATTAGAACTCAATATCAGCATTAATTGTTTAAATCAAAGTTAATATTAAAATCATGTATGCTATGGAGAGTTATCTCTTCAATAGCTTCTGCTTTCCTAAAAGAAAACATACCTAGAAAAGCAATACAAGTTTAAAAGTGAAACATTTTGTGTATTACTCTCCCTGTCTTTGTTCAAAAATACTTTTGTCTACTTAAAAAAATTTTTTTATCATAATTTGAGTGATCTTTAAATGCTAATATCAAAAAGTAAGTTCTTTGGAGATAATTCAAAATTACACATCATTTATATTGTTTTCAGGGAAATTTAGAAAATTAGTATATCATTTATTACGTGCTGTGAAGGAATATTAGCATTATACTAGTAATGATTTCACACTACCTATAATATAAATTAAGCAATCTATGCTGGCTTCAATGTATAATTTATTTGCTACATTGGGGATATACTAGTCCTCAGTAATATACGTTTCTAGCTTTACAGGACCCTGGAAGACTCCATGCTTTTCCTCTCCTTGAGGTAATCATAATCTTCCCTGTTCCCCATCCCCTGTGAATAACTCAGAAGTATCTATTTAGATCCTTTGCTCATGTTGAATTGGGTTATTTGGGTTATTTTTCCCATTGAGTTGTGTAAGTTCCGTATATATTTTAAATAAGAACCCCATTACCAGATATAAGATTTGCAAATATTTTCTTCCATTTCATAGGTTGTCTTTTCATTTAGTTGATTGTTTCCTTTGCTGTGCAGAAGCTTTTTTGCTTGATGTAGTTTGACTTGTTTATTTTCGCTTTTGTTTCCTGTGCTTTTATTGTCACATAAAAAAAAAAAAAAACATTCCTAAGACCAGTGTCAGGGATATTTGCCCTATGTTTTCTTCTCAAAGTTTTGCAGTTTCACATCTCATTTTTAAGTTTTCAATTCATTTTGAATTGATTTTTATGTATAATGCAAAATGAAAGCCCAATTTCATGCTTTTTCATGTGGATATTCAGATTTCTCAACATAATTTATTGAAGAGACTATCCTTTCCCTATTGCTTTCTTAATACTCTAGTCAAATAACTGACTGCACCTGTATGGGTTTATTTCTAGGATCTCTATTTTTTCCCATTGGTCTACATGTCTGGATGTCAACATCATATTGTTTTGATTTCTGTAGTTTTCCAGTCGAATTTGAAATCAAGGAATGTATTGCCTCTAGCTTTGTTCTTCTTTCTCAACACTGACTTGGCTATTAGGGGTCTTTTGCAGTTCCACATATATTAGGATTGTATTTTCTACTTTTTGGAAAAATGGCATTAGAATTTTGATAGGAATCTCATTGAATCTGTAGGTCATTTTAGCTAATATAGACGTTTTGACAATAATAATCTTTCAATTATTTAACACAGGATATTTTTCCATTTGCTTGTGTCTACTTCAATTTCTTTCATCAATGTTTTACAGTTTTTAGTGTATAGATCTTTTGCCTCCTAGGTTAAATTTATTCCTAAGTATTTTATTATTTTCGATGCTATTGTAAATGGGATTAAGTTATATACGTGGTCAACAGGCATATGAAAAGGTGCTCATCATCACTATTCTTCAGGGAAATGCGAATCAAAACCACAGTGAGATATCACATCACACCTCTTAAGATGGCTAATTATTAAAAAAAAAAAAAAAATGGCTGGGCGCAGTGGCTCAGGCCTGTAATCCCAGCGCTTCAGGAGGCCAAGGCGGGGGGATCATCTGAGGTCAGGAGTTCAAGACCAACCTGGCTAACGTGGTGAAACCCTGTATCTACTAAAAATACAAAAAATTAGCCGGGCGTGGTGTCATGCACCTATAATCACAGCTACTTGGGAGGCTGAGGCAGGAGAATTGCTTGAACCCAGAAGGTGGAGGTTGCAATGAGCCATGGTGATGCCATTGCACTCCGGCTTGGGCAACAAGAGCAAAACTATGTCTCAAAAAAAAAAAATTAAAAAAAAAAGACAAGAGATAACGTGTTGGCAAGGGTGTAGTGAAAGGGAAACTTTGTATACTTTGGGAGGAAAGTAAATTGGCACAGTCATTATGAAAAACAACATGAAGGTTTCTCTAAAAATTTGAAAAAAATAGAAGTACCATGTGATCCAGCAACCTCACATCTTTCTAGGTTTAGATCCAAAGGAAATAAAATCAGTACCTCCAAGAGATATCTGAGCCACCATATTTATTGCAGCATTTTTCATGAAAGCCAAGGTATGAAAACAACCTAAGTGTCCACTGACGGATGAATGGACACAGAAAATGTGCTGTGTTTGTATGTGTATGTGTGTGCATGTGTGTGTTTGTGTGTGTGTGTGTGTGTAAGAATATTGTCCAGCCACAAAAAGATGAGAATCCTGCCATTTGCCACAACATGGATTAACCTGGAGGACATTGTGTTAAACAAAATAAGCCGGTCACAGAAAGGCAAATACTGCATGATCTCACATAAGTGAGATCATAAAAAAGTTGAACTCATTGAGACAGAGTATTTGTGTTTGCCAGGGACTACAAGGTGAGGAAAATGGAAGAGAGATGTTGTTCAAGGGGTACAAGCTTTCAGTAACAAGATGAATGAATTCTGGGGACTGAAAGTGCAGCATGGTGACTGTAGTTGGTAATACTGTATTGTTTACTTAAAATTTGATGAGAGAGCAGATTTTAAGTGTCCTCACCTCCTGCCCAAACACACAAATGGTAACTATGTGTGGTGATGAATGTGTCAATTAATATGACTGCAGTAATCTACACACAGTCTAAACATTTATCAAATTATTACATTGTGCATCTAGATATACAGTCATGCATCTCATAATGACATTTCAATGATGAACTGCCTATACAAGTTGGTCTCGTAAGATTATAATGGAGCTGAAAAATTCCTATTGTCCGGTGATGTGGGCGCTGCCACGATATCATAGCACAACTCATTATTCACATCCTGTGGTGATGCTGGTGTAAACAAATCTGCTGTGCTGCCAGTCATATAAGTACAGCACACACAATTGTGTATAGTACCTAATACTTCCTCATGATAACAAACAATCATGTTACTGGTTTATTAATTTACTACGATATACTTTTTACTGTTATTATAGGGTGTTCTCCTTCTACTTATACAAAAATGGTTAACTGTAAAACAACCACAGGCAAGTCCTTCAGGAGGTATTCTAGAATAAGGCATTGTTATCACAGGAGATGACAATGAATAAGGCATTGTTATCATAGGAGACAACAATGACACCTCCATGTGTGTCATTGCCTCTGAAGACCTACCTGGTGGGACAAGATGTGGAGGTGGAAAACAATGATATTCATGATCCTTATCCTGGGTAGGCCTAGGCTAATGTGTATATTTATGTCCTAGTTTTTAACAAGAAGGTTTACAAAGTAAAAATAAATAAATTAATTAAAAATTGAAACCTAGAAAAAAGCTTATAGAATAGGACATAAAGAAAATATTTTTGTACAGCTATAAAATATTTGTGTTTTAAGCTGTTACTACAAAAGGGAAAAAAGTTTTAAAAATATAAGAGTTAATATAGTAAAATAGTTATGGTGAGTTAAAGTTAATTTATTATTGAAGAAAGACAATTTTTAAAATAAATTTGGTGTAGCCTAAGTGTACAGTGTTTATAAAATCTACAATAGTGTACAGTAATGCCCCAGGCCTTCAC
The DNA here is from genome assembly GCF_029281585.2 of Gorilla gorilla gorilla. NCBI lineage: Eukaryota > Metazoa > Chordata > Mammalia > Primates > Hominidae > Gorilla > Gorilla gorilla. Next base: position 29,284,255 of record NC_073239.2, on the reverse strand, counting down.
ATTCACTCAGCACTCCTTTACTGACTCACTTATTGAAACTTCCAGTCCTGCAAGCTCCATTTAGGGTAAATGCCCTACATAGGCATTCTATTTTTTAAAAAAAGTTTATATCCTATTTTCACTGAAAATTTTATATGGTTAGAATGTTTAAATACATAAGTGTCTCTGTGTTCCAGTTGGCCACAGTATTCAGTACAGTAACATGATGTACAAGTTTGTAGCTTAGGAGAAATAAACTACACCATATAGGTTAGGTATGTAGAAGGCTACCCCCATGTAGGTTTTTAGAGTACACTCTGTGATGTTTGGACAACAATGAAATCACTTAAGGGTGCATTTCTCAGAACATATTTCTGTCATTAAGCAACCTGTTACTGTATATAATTTGTGTTTGTCAATTAAATATTTTAAAATTTAAAAAACTCAGATTGGATTTGAAAGCTGGTGCTTATGTTGATTTACAGCTTTTGTTTGTTTTGCCCAAAGACTCCAAATAATTTGTTTTTCCCTGTATTTTTTTGAGACGGAGTCTTGCACTGTCACCCAGGCTGGACTGCAATGGCATGATCTCGGCTCACTGCAACCGCCGCCTCCTGGGTTCAAATGATTCTCCTGCCTCAGCCTCCCGAGTAGCTGGGATAATAGGTGCCCACTACCACGCCCAGCTAATTTTATGTATTTTTAGTAGAGACGGCACTTCACTATGTTGACCAGGCTGGTCTCAAACTCCTGATCTCATGATCCACCCGCCTTGGCCTCCCAGTGTGCTGGGATTACAGGCATGAGCCACCGTGCCTGGCCAACTGTTATTTCTCTGTTTTCTAGTTTCTGTACACCTAGAAGGGTATCTCTCAAAAAAGTCCTAGGGTCATTGGAAGCATGTTTAATTGCTAGCAATAACAGGTAAAACCATAGATGAGCTGCTGTCTTTTACAGAACATATGGCAAGAAAAGCAAGCAAGGATGGTAGATGAGTTAAAATTTAAATGAAATAGATAATCTTGGAATATAATATATCCTAATTATCATATATTTATACATTTTCTAAATATGTTTTATTGGTTGATATGTAGAAAGAGGATGAAATGGAAAAGTGAGATATGCCATTCTGGAAATTAGAGAAAACATTACTAGACTTACATAATTTGTTTTAATGAACTGTAAGCTTGGAGTGGCATAAGAATGTTTCTGTTGAGAAATTGGAAAATTTGTCAACCCCAGAAAAGTTCTTCAATCTTAGTGTGCCTCAATTTTTCTATTTGTAAAATGTCAGTCTCTCATGTAAATGAAAAATTCTTATTCTCACTGTGTGATAAAGTTTTTTTGTAGACAAATGTAGAGATGTGGTAAAGAAAAATCAGATCTCAAGAAGTGAGAAAAAAACTAAATTTTTTTAGATGTGTGATTTTTTTATAGCAAAAAAGGTCAGAAAAATGTAAGTACAACATTTTCTAAAAATATTTAATGTCACCTGGTGGCTTCCTGTTGACATAAAGGGATGTTTTAACCAACAATAAATGTTCCAGAATTAAATGTCTCAATCTTGCATGTGGAAGACAAATGGGAAAAGGAGGAAATTTCTTGATACTCTTTTCTGCTTTTAGCTTAGAAGTAATTGACTATAATGAGAGTTCATTATACCATATCCCCACAATGCACATATTTAGATTCAAAATTAGAGATATGGGGTGACAGTAAAGTTTCTGGAAGATCCTCAGTACAATGATGTGTGAATTGAACTACACTCACAAAACAAATTGTTATCACAGAAACAGTCAGCTTCCTTAAGAGGCTAAATAGTACCAAGACTAGATAAGGAAAGATGTAGGTCAAATTCGATTAATGTTTTTAAACATCTAAAGAAGGAATATATACATCAGAATTTTTCAAACCCTTGACAGCATGGAACCTCAGAAAAAAGAAACATTGAAAAGACAAATTAACAACTGCTTTTCTAATCACTGCCTATAGCAAAGGGTTCTGTACCCTAAGAGTCAGTTATATCTGTTATCAGATATCACTGACATCTGATATCTGGTATCTGATATTAGAAACATATATTTTCAATGTTGGTGGTGTACGAAGCTTAGTGTATTAAAATGCTGATTCATTTTACTCTAGTCCATACTTACTTACCAAGGCATTAGTGAGTTGTAATTTGGTTCTCCTTATGTCTTCTATAAACAGTGTTAGTGTTCTTATACTTTAGAAGGTAGATTTTAAAGTATAACAGGGCATTGTTGTTACATACTTTAGCACCTACTTGCTCTAATTATCAACATGAGTCATCTGTCCAAGAACAGTCAAATCTGGAACTTGACGACATTATGTTAATTAATCAGTTGAAAACATTTACAATGAATTTACACACACACACAATTATATATATATGGGCTGCCTAATACGTGTGAGATATTGGGAATAAAACATGGTAGGGAAAATATTCAAGAAAGGTGGTTTTTTTTTTTTGCATCCTTGTAGTACTGCTATATGTATAGAATCTTTCGAAAAGTTAGAATCTGTTGAAAAATTATAACTACATTCTGACCTTAACATCGTAAATTCATATCCTCATTTGTACTGTGGATTGTAGTCAGGGAGTTCTATTATATTTAGTGAAAATTTCTGGAAAAAAAAAAAAGACCCTATGACACACCACAGTGAGTGGAGATGATAGTAACATTATGCTCCAAGCCATCAAGTCTATGAATTCTCTTGGACAGTTTATAGTTCACAAGTCACAGTGAGTCTTTACACCATTGATAGTGATTTATGAATAGTCACTACCTAAGCATGAGCCCTGCAGTGTAAAAAGAAATCCTTCTACTTTGCTACAAATCAGACCCACTGAGATTCTGCCTCCTTGTTATTTGCTTGTTTGTGAGGCCTAAATTGACTGAAGCCTGCTCAGAAAGGCATCTAAATATCAGGACTGTCACAACCAAGAAGAGGCTCTAGCTTTCCAGGGCATTTGAGAGACAAGTGAATGTCAATAAATTTCCTGTAAAAAAAATTCCACATTTGAAAACCTTACTGAAATATGGACAATTTATCATGTTTCTCCATTTTACCTTGGTTTATCTGTAATATTATTTTACTTGCATAAACATTATTCTATTTTTGTTTGAAAATTATACATCTGTGTTTGATAGCATGCTTTTGAAAACAGACATTTAATGTCAAAATAAAAAAGAAGCATGAACAATATACCACTATTCAAATTATTTTTTAATCCTTTGATGTTGGTTTGTTTGTAGCTGTTAAAATAGTCAATTATGTAAAAAATGTCCTTTGAGAAATGTTTTCATATAAAATCTGTAGTGCAGAGTGTAACTGACAAGGCCTATATACAGACACACTATCAGCCACTTTATGATTGATTTTGTATTTTTAGTGAAAATGACAGTTGGTTATGATTTAAAACTGGAAGCATTGGCAGAAGATATGCTAATACTTTGACAACACTTACCAAGCTAGCAGGAAAAGTGACAAGATAAATAGCACTAGGCAAAAACCCACTCAATAAATATATGACTAGTTTGGGGCTAATTAACCCTGTTATAGAAGCTGGGTCTTATGGACAACGAGTAGTGCCAAGGCGCAAATGCTGAGAGACATGGTGAGAACACTTTATATCTGCTTTTTTTTAAGCATTTTTCAAATACATAATACATTGTTATTAACTATAGTCACCATGTTGTACAAGAGATCTCTTGGACTAATACTTGCCATCTGGTTGAAATTTTGTATCCCTTGACCAACATCACCCCAACCCGCCTCGCGCCACAGCACACAACCACCCCAGCCCCTGGTAACCAGCATTTTACTCCTTAGTTTTATGTGATAACGACGAAGTCTCATACGTCATATGTTAATTAGCTGGATTTAGTCATTCCATAATGTACATGTACTTCAAAACCTCATGTTGTACATGTGAATTTTTTCGATAATTTTTTTAAGCATTAAAAAAAGAGAGATAGTGGACTCTTTTGCAATTCAAGCAACCATAAACATGTGAGGACTTATCCAGGGTTAAGGCAAAGCAAGACAAATCCATGGTTCTGTTATTATAAATATTGAAGAACTAGGTAGGCAGCATTCAGGGTTCTCAGAGACATTTGCATGAGTGGAAATACGAGCAGGTAAAGGTTGAGGGGATGCTGAGTCACCAAGGCAATGAGACTTTATATGAACTAGACAGTTCACCAGTGTTTGGCCAAGTGTGCTATTGCTGAAGACTTGAGTGCTAGTCATAGTGAGGAATTACAATATTAGCATAGGAGATTAGGACAATTGCAGACAGCACCTACCCACGAAAAGAATAGGAGCAATGGGAGCTGTAGAAAATGTTTTGCCTCAGAATCTGCTCATGCGTGACTCACACTTGGGCCAGGGAAACTCAGTTTTGTCTCAAATAGAAATGATTTGGCCAAGAAAAGTAAAGGATATATTGGGTTATTGATAACCAAGAAAAACAGGATATCATCAATTTGCAGAGGCAATGTACTTTATTTTCAATGATCTTCTAACGTGTAAACAACAACAACAATAAAAAGCTGATGATAATACTGACTCAGCATATCATACACTTGGTCCATAAAATACAACAGGAGGTAAAATAACTGATAGGATAATACAGTTGCTAATTGAGGGCCTCACCTCACAAACACGACGACGCTAAAGGCTCATTGAGATAGGGATTGTTAATAGACTTCTACCATAGAGTATTTAACTAGATTGTTACAATGCATTAAAGTTACTTGGTGACTGACTGCAAAGTTGATTTACTCAGTGTAGGAATATACTCCCCACCCTTCTTGTAATTACAAGATTTATACTATGTACTCTTTGCTGGCTCTACATTAATTTTAAAAGTAGGTGGCATGAGATAAAAATAATAAAGTGAGAAGGTCCAGTCACAACCATTTTCTCTGTTTGCTTTGCAAGTCATTAATTCTGCAGAGTTTGAAATCTATTCTTCATAAGGTTTATGTGGATTTTAGCAATGTTTTTTGAACAGCATATGGGGTGGCAATTCCAAATGATGGATAGCATTTGCAAAGATTAAAAATTAAAATAATTGAGTGCTTCCTTGGGAAAAGTCATTCAGAGAGCATGCTACCTTTAATCTAGTTTCCCTGCTCAATTGTTTATAAATTTAAATATTTTTGGGATCACTGGAGGAAAATAAAGCTCTCCAAAATTATGCTGTGATAAAAATGAATTATATTTTTTAAGGTTTCTAATGTACAATGTTTCTCTTTCAAGGAGTAAATATCATTTAATTTACAAAAAATAATAATAATTTAAAGGTCACAGACTACCTTTTTTTTTCTCTCTTTGACACTTTGCACATTCATCTCATTGTCTGACTGTTTACCTCATTCATTCAGTAATATAAATTCCTTGGCATTTAGCTGGATCTTTTTTCCCCTTGTGGTTTGAAGTTCTTTCCCTTTTTTAATTAGATTGACCTTTTGGTACACTTGAATGCCCTCAACCTGACAAAGAATAACTGTTTTCTTCTAAGGCAACCAGAAATGAACAGAGAAAGAGTGAAAACACTGACATAAAATAAAACTTTTGATGCAGTGATCTGGGTAGTATAATTGTATAATTGTTACTTCTCATAGTCACTAACATACAGAAATACCTGGTTTCCCTCAATTCTCAGAGCTTTAATGTGATGAACTGCTTCATATCTTACTAAATTAACACTTTTAGGGAGCTCCTTAAAACTAATGTAGTTAAATTATTTTTAAAGTATTTAGTAAGAGCTGACCTGCCTTACCTTTTCTAAAACCCAATATGTAGTACGGAATAATTAAAAATATGACTCATCCTCTTGGTCATTCATTATTGTGTACATGTGCACATGATACACATATACACATGGGCACACACATACACATAACATATTTTTCTTTTTGTAAAAGTAAATTTTGAATAACATTTAGTATAGATGACTATCTGTATTAACATTTAGTAACAGATGACTATCTGTTGAGGTTGACTATCTACCCTGCCCAATTATCCTACAAACATTCAAATACTTATGATATGCCCTCCCATACATGACCCATAATACAAAACTCGTATAATTATAAGGCTATGTAAACTAATCCACTTTGACTAATGCCTCATTGGTCGAAGCTTGAGATATGAAGTAGGCAAGAAACAAACTCTGAAACTTTGTGATGAATGTAACAGAGTCATAATAATATCAATACATATTATTTTTAATTATTCTGACATCACATTTCTATCTCCAAGAGCAAAAAAAAAAAAAATAAACTTTTAAAATGTATACATTTAGAACAAACTGACTGATGCGTACTCCATTATTTCAGAGTTATAAATTGACTATTTAAGTATTGTAATTGCTTGGTCAACCTGGTCTGAGTGCAGGAAAATATGATAATTGAATCTAAATAGGTAAAGCAATTATTTTAAAAAAAAACCAAAGATATCTTTTTCAAATTTATAGCCTAGATAAAATTATATCTGGAATATGCAACTGGAGATAGAAGAGATATTAGAAAACTAGTAAAACAATCTAATAATTTTATAGAGTGGCATGTAGAAACTGATGTCAGAAAAAAACACTCTCTAATAGAAAATTATTAAAATTTTATGGCAAGCTTCACATTAAAGAGTACTGTGAACCTATAAAACTAATATATATAAAGACTAGTGACATGAAAATATATTTATAATTTAACTTTGAGTAAAAAAAATAAAGCCACATAACAATTTTAGTAAGATCGTTGTGTGTGTGTATGTGTGTGTGTGTGCTCATGTGCATAGGTATATATGAAACTCAGGCATTTAGTCTATCATTATTCATAAGTTGAATTGATTTAAAAAGTTATAGATCACTGTTTTATATAATATTTTTATTATAAAATAGTTATAATAAAAATTATTCTAGTTCTGAAAAAATTGGGTAGATGAAAGGTTTTTTAATGTTCTTGTGTTATTTAAATGAAAACAACTGGTGACAACATTTATGAGTCTTTGTAGGATCTCTATGCTAATTTAAGACATGTCATGCTAACAAATGCTGGTTCTAGTAATGATAATAGTAATTTTAATAATAACATCAAAAATCTCAACAACAATAACAATACTGTGTGCTTTACTACTTTAAAGATGTTTAAAGACGTGGACCAATGATGCCAAGGTAATTTTACGAAGATGTAAAACCTTTTACAAAGGTGTACATTTTTCTCCTATTTGGTGGAGAAAAAAATAGTCTTTTCAAGAAATGATTCTGACACATCAGATATCCATATGTAGAAAGATGAATTTAGACCCTTAGCCTATACCACATGCAAAACTTAACTAACATCAATAATAGCACTAAATGTAAAAGCCAAAACTGAATAATTTTTAGAAGAAAACACGGAAGAAAATTGTTGTGACTTTGAGGTAAACAAATAATCCTTAGCCACAAAAATTAAACTACAATCCATAAAGACAACAATGAGTAACTGAATTTCATGAAAACTAAGTCAAGCCAGGAACATGGAGAAAATATTTGCATGTCATATATCTGATAAAGACCTTGTATCTAGAAAAATAATAATCTGACAACTCATTAATACGACAAATAACAGAATTTAAAGGTGGGCAAAATATTTTAATAGACCTTTCATCAGAAAAAGATATCAAAAATTATTAACATCATAGTTATTAGGAAAATACAAGCTAAATCCACAGTGAGATTCTGCTTCACAAACCGACATTGATCAGACTGTGAAGAAAAGGAAATTCTCATATTTTGCTTATGAGAATGTCAAATATGCCAGCCACATTGGAGCATAATTTCATAATTGTTTCATATTAGGTAGCAATTCTAAATCTAGCTATCTATCTGGGACAAATGAAAACATATTTTCACACAAAGCCTTGGATGCAAATTTTTATAGCAACATTATTCATGAGAATCAGAAACTAGAAACATTCCAAATCTATATCAATTGGTGAATGAATAAACAAAATGTGATATATTCCTACAGTGGAATGTTATTGAATAATATAAAGGAATATGCTACAAGATGGATGAGCTTCAAGAAAATGTTGCTAACTAAAAGAAGCCAAATACAAAAATATAACATGTTATGATAATTTTAATATAAAATGTCTAGAAGAGGCAATTTCTAAAATCGTAATGTGACTATGGTTGCAGAACTCTGAAAGTTTTTGAAAAGTCATTGTATTGTGTACATTTTAGGGTATTTAATTATCCTGAAATATAACTGGTAAAAAAAAGTAAACCATTTAAATTTCCCCTAAGAGTCCACATGATATGATAACTTCTGTCGCCACTTGGATACCACAGTGTAATAGAAGTTACAACCATTGCAATGAAGCAAGAAAATAAATAAAATGCATGAAGAATCCAAATAATCAAGTACCTTATTTTTTTAATGATATCTTTAGAGTGATGTCAGTGATAATGACAGACTAGAAAACTTTAAAACTCTATCCCTCCATAGAAAGCAACGTATACACTGGCAAAAACTGTGAGAATCAACTCATTTTTAACACCAGAATCTAATAAAAGCCTTACAACAACCAGAGAATTTTTGACAAGAGAGCTTGGTGGTGTTTTAACACACTCTATTACCATTCCTTAATCCCCAGCTTGGAGGCAACCTTGACATCAGCTCCTATTCATAGTGCAGGTAGATGCGACGGAGGGAGTAATACAGGCCTCATTCTCCAAAAATTGTGATTGTGTGTTATAATCTGTTAGGGATCTTTACCTGATGGTTCCCTGAAGTGTTTGCCTTTATTTGGCCTTCCTTGGACCTTTTCCAGGGCTGAGGGATCATATGAATCACAGGGGAGCATTTGTTGAAAGCATTTAAAGACAAATGAAATTAACCACTGACAACTGTAAATAAGGCTAACATTTAGGGCAAGCAATAGAACAAAAACCATGGGTAGGCAGAGGTTAGGGAAGGAGATACATGAAGAAATTAGAACTTTGAAAAACTCGCAAGTATTATGTGAAATTTAGAGAGTCATGCATAGTCACAGAGTTGGACATATACTCAGAAAAGACTTGAGAAGACCCTAAGATTTTACTATTGGCCAAAAGGCACCACACAGTAGGAAGTGAAGTCTAAGGAAGAGTTGAAAACTGCCTAGATAAGCAATAAGGCAGTGATTCAACAGACAACTAACCTGCACAGATTGGGTGACTTTTTGTTTGCTGTTATATATATATATAACTTTTGGGGCTAGTCAATCGTTAGAGATAATAAATGGCTGAGCAGGAAGCATGTGTTTAATATGCAGACTAACCAATTGAGAGCCATATCTCTTCTATCTGGCCCATACACCCCAGGGGAAATTATTCCTCTAAATTAATCATCCCAGGACCAGACACCAGGCAACTAGAGACCATATCTTTAGCTTAGAGCCCACCAGAAGTATTCAAACTAACCAGTCCTACACTGTTCACTTTGCTCTGCCTTGCCTTTCCTGCAGAAACCCAAATAAAGGCTCTGGCCTAATGCTTTCCCTTCACTCCATCTTCTGCCTCTTGACTGCCCCAGTGTCTTTCCTGTGCTGCTCTACATGGCATGCCATGCCTCCTGTCTCCAGGATTGGGAGTATAATAAACTTTGTATACCTGAGCTTCTCTTATATCTCCTCTTGTGCCTTCACACAACTAGCCATCACTAACAGAACAGAGATCTCTGTGGCCAATATGACAAAAGAAAAAAGAGAAAACACACTTCATAAAATTAGCTGGGAAAAGTCAGTAAACAAACAACAATCACAACAAGCAGCAACCACACATCATGGAGATGAGTGAGAATCCGATTTCCAGAGTTGCCATCTTATACTAATCAAAATATCCAGTTTTCAACAACATGAAGCATGGCCCATTTCTAAGGATAAAGAAAGCAATGAAAATTTAGTCCTGAAGAAGCCCAAATATTAGTTTTAATGATAAAATGCTTTAAAACTGTTACAAATATGTTTGAATGGCTAAAGAAAACCATGGTAATATAACTAAAGGAAACCAGGAGAATAATATTAATGCATCACTAGATAGAAAGTATTGATAAAGAGGTTAAAAAAAGTTTAAAAGGAAGCAAATAGAACTTCTAAAGTTGAAGCACAAAAACAGAAATGAGAAAATCACTCCAGGGGTTCAACAGCAGATGTGGGCAAGCAGAAGAAAAAAGTCAGCTAACTTAAAAATAGATCAGTTTAGAGTATACAATCTGAGGAGCAGAAAGAAAGATGAATAAAGAAAAAAAAATAGAGCCTAATAAACTTCAAGGTCACCATCAAGTGCTCCATCACATGCATAATGGGAATCCTAAAAGGAGAGAAGAGATACAGGCATAAATAATAGTTGAAGAGATAATGGATGACATATTTAAAGTCTTGACAGAAAAAAAACCAAAAAAACAAAAAAACTATGAAACAAGAGATCTGGCCCAACGTGGTGGTTCATGCCTGTAATCCCAGCATTTTGGGAGGCCAAGGCAGGTGGATCACCTGAGGTCAGGAATTCAAAACCAGCCTGGTCAACATGATGAAACCCTGTCTCTACTACAAGTACAAAAATTATCCAGGCATGGTGGTGTGCACTTGTAGTCCCAGCTACTGGGAGGCTGAGGCAGGAGAAACACTTGAACCTGGGAGGCGGAGGTTGCAGTGAGCCGAGATTGCACCATTACACTCCAGCCTGGGTGATGAGAATAAAACTCCATCTCAAAAAAAAAAAAAAAAAAAAAAAAAAAAGTTCTATAATTGGTAAACCTATCCTCTAAAAATGAAGGAGAAATTGGAACATTTGCAGATAAACAAAAACTGAGGGCACTCATTGCTTGTAGACCTGCCCTGTGAGAAATGCTAAAGAGAATTCTTTGGACTGAAATGAAAAGACAATAGAAAGTAATTTGAAGACATATGAAGAAATAAAGAACACGGTAAAATATAACTCCATAGGTATTTATTATAGCCAGTATTTTTGTATCTTTGGTTTATAAGTTATTTTCTTTATAATTTAAAAGACAAATGAACAAAATGCTACCTATGTCAAAGGGCAAACAATGTATAAAGATATAATACGTGATAATTACAACAAAGTGGGTGATATAAGTTATATCTGAGCACATTTTTGAATGTTATTTAAATTAATTTGGTATTAGGTCATATAAAATTGTTATAATTTAAGATAATCTAAATACCCAGGATAACCACTAGGAAAATAACTAGAAAAATGCACAATAAATAAATTAGAAGAGAATAAAAATAGCACATATGCACAAAAAGGCACATACACAAATGTGGTTAAACAAAAAGAAGGTAGTATTAGCGAAACTGAGGAATGATCCCCCCTCCCCTGAATATATGGCATAGAGAAAACAAACAAAAAACAGTATTCTTATCCTCATCAGCAATCCCAATAAATTTAAATGAACTAAACTTTCAAATGAAAAGGCAGAAATTGGCAGAATAAAAAAATTAACAAAGAAGCAACTATACTGTATACAAGAGATTTACTTTACAAGCTTAGAAAAGATCCTCTCACTTTTAGAAAAGCAGCAAATAATTTGAAAGTGAAGTATGCAAGAGATATTCCATGCCAATAGTAATCAAAAGAGAGCGGAAATGGCTATGCTATTATCAGATGAAGTATCCTGAAAAAAAAATTACAAGAGACAAAAGCACTATATATTGGTAATATAGTCAATCCATAAAATCTTTAAAATTTACAAACATATACCTATCTAACAACAGTCTCTTAATAGATCAAACAAAAACTGCAGGACTGAAAGGATAAATACATTGTTTTACAATAGTATTTGTAAACTTTAATACTCCACTTTCAATAATGGATAGAAAAACTCAATAGCAAAAAGAAAATAGAAGACTTGAACAACGCTATAAACAAACTAGACCTAACACATACACACATATATAGGACAGTCCATCAAACAACATCAGAAAATGTATTTTCCTCAGGTACACATGAAACAGTATCCAGGATAGACCATATTTTAGGCCAAAAAAACAAGTCTCAAAACAATTAAGAAGACTGAAATAATACAAAGTAACTTTTTCAAGTTACTTTGAATAAAATGAAACTAGAAATAAAAAAAATTTTGCAAATATGTGGGAAAAATATCCTTAAACATGTAATAGGTCACAAAAAGAAAATTTTTTAAGGTAAATTAGTTGAGATGAATGGAAACAGAAACAATATATCAAAATTTATAAAATGCAATAAAAGTATTGCTCCAATGGAAATTTATAGCTCTAAGTGCCTACATTAAAAATAGAAAACAGTGGCCAGGCACAGTGGCTCGTATGTGCAATCCCAGCATTTTGGGAAGCCAAGGCAGGTGGATCACTTGAGCCCAGGAGTTCAAGACCAGTCTGGCCAGCATGGTGAAATATTGTCTAATAGAAAACAGATATAAAACCAGTAGCCTAACTTTAGACTAAAATAAAATAGAAAAAGAAGAGCAAACTATACACAGAGCAAGCAGTAGAAAATAGTAAAGACAGGGATTAATGAAACACAGAATATAAAAACAATTAATACAACCAAAAGTTGGTTATTTGGAAAGATCAATCGATTGACAATCATTTAGCTACACTGACCACGAATAAGAGAGAAGATTCAAAGTACTAAAATCAGAAATCTTGGGTACTTTACTCATGAACCTACAGGAATTTTAAAAAGAGATTATGAGAGAGTACTATGAACATATGTTACACCAATAAAGTAAATAATATGGATGAAATTGACCCCTTTTTAGAAACACACTAAATACTGAAACTGACTCTAAAACAAACCCAGAAAATATGAATAGATACATGACAAGTAAAAATATTGAATAAGTAATCACAGTTTTCCCAGCCAAGAAATGACCAGGGTAAGATAGCTTTGCTATTGAGTTCTATCAAACATTTAATGAAGAATTAACACCAATCCTTCTAAAAATTTTCCAAAAAAAAATAGAAGTTGACATTCATTACTCAGATACTGAAGCCAGACAAAAGCATTATAGGAAATTAAAAAAAAGTTATAGACTAATAGTTTTTATGAATGTAAGTGCAAAACTTCAACCCAATTCCAATCCCAGGCGCATATAAAAATGATGATAAATCATGACCAATGGGTCTTATTACAGGAATGCAAGAGTAAATTAATGTATGAAAAGCAATCATTATGATACATCACGTAGTACAATAAAGGGAAAAAATTGCCTGATTACCTAATCTGATGCAGAAAAAAACACTTTATAAACATCAATAAACTTCCATGATTAAAAAAAAAACACAGAAAACTTGTAATAGAAGGGAACTTCCTCAATATGCTAAAGGGCTTTAAATGAAAAATCCACAACTACTCAGTGATGAAAAACTGAAAGCTCTTCCCCAAGATCAAAAACAGGACAAGAATACCCACTTTTACCACTAGTACTTAACATTGTACTGGAATTTCTATCCAGAGCAACCAGGCTATGAAAATAAATAAATAAATGGCACCCAAATTGGAAAGAAAAATGTAAAATCATCTCTATTCTCAGAAAATATGATCTTATATTTGAAAAAATTCTAAAGAATCCACAAAAACCCAATTAGAATTAATGGATGAATTCAGCAAAGTTGCTGGATACAAGATCAACATACATAAATCCGTTGTACTTCTATACACTATCCAAAAAAGAAGATTTGAAAGCAATTTTTGTTAAAATAGCATCAAAAAGAATAAAATACCTAGGAATAAATTTAAGCAAAGCAATGCAAGACATATATGCTAAAATCTGTAAAATGTTGCTGAAAGAAATGTAAGAAAATCTAAATAAATGGGAAGGCATCCTGCCATCACGAATCGAAAAATATTGTTGAGCGGGCAGTGCTCTACCAATATTATCTACAGATTCACTTTAATCCTTGTCAAAATTCCAATGGCTTTTGTTACAGAAATGGAGGAGGTGATCCTAAAATAATATGGAAATTAGAGTAACATATATATTTATTATCACAATTATCATGATGGATGGTACACATATTTGAAAACTTATGTGATTTATTTTACCTCAGTAAGGCTATTAAAAATCAACATCTTTTTGTCCTAAAATACAGTCATATGTCACTTAACAACGAGGGTATAGAGATAAGATGATAGTGTACCAATTTGCAAATCAAGATGACTCTTTTCATACCAGACTCATCTGATTTCTTGTAAAGTAGTATTCCTGTTACTTTATCTTTCTTTTAAATACCTCATATTTTCAAGGTAAATATACCACTCAAATAATGTATGCTTAAACTTTTTGGTAGGGTTTAAAATGGTAAGTCTTTTAGTAATGTATTCTGAATATTATGCTACACTTGAGAGTTGTTATTTGATGCAGGTTTTCAGTGCTTTCTTCTACCAGGGTCTCTTTGACCCATTTGTTTTAGGCATCATTCTGGGTCATCCTCTTGCAGATGGGCTAATGAGAGTTGAAATAATCAGAAGTTACAAAAGAACAATATAGTAGACTCAAAGTGTTCTGGACAGTGCCTAGAGTAAATAAATTTTTATTGATTAACTCTTGATTAAATTGTTTAATAATTAAATATAGTTAGATTAGCAAGATGAAATCTATCTCTTGAGGGGAACATCATAAGTAGAAATACTGGAACAACTACGATTTCAGAACCCCTTTGATATGAAAACTAGAGTCTGTTACAGAGATATGAATCCCTACTTTCTCACTTAAACTAGTAGACAATGCTTCTAATGCATTAGGCAAAATATAGATGAATATTAGTTTTAATATCAGTATTGCAAGCTACATCTACTTAGTATGTAACTGGTGAATGTTTTGAAATCTCCACTGCCATAATAAAAATATTACTATTATTTTTTATTTAAACATAAATGAAGAATCATTAAATCTAATCTAGGACTGATATTGTATATGGTATTTTGGGTTCTCTGCTGAATATAATATTGGGTTTTTTTTGCTGTTTTATGGAATCTATATAATTTACTGCTTCAAAACTCAGCACTTATCAGAGTGAGGTATAAATTGTAATGATAGTGATTAAGTTCCCTGCATAGATACATTGAAGTTTTAGTGTCATGCTAGGATTCTTTTCATGATATTCTTGACTACAAAGAATATATGTTAATTGAACTTCACATCCAATGCCAACTAAATGCATTAACAGAGCATTAGCTCATTTTAAAAAGAAAGAAAATAAGAAAAGAGAAAGAGAAAAAAAACCTACAACCTTTATTTGGGGATCAAGTAAGATATTTATAATTATTTTTAAAGTTACCTCCAAAGAAATAAATAAATATTTCTACATTACATGTCATTTTTTTATTTCAATTCTTGGCACGTATTACCTGTATCTATCTATCCACCTATCTATCTATTACCTACCTATCTATCTATCTATCTATCTTTCTATCTATATCTATCTATCTATATTTTTTAACCAGGACAAAAGACATCTCATTTTATAATTTTGTCATATAATATTGACAGAATACATTGTTTTGGGAAAAAAGTTTTGTTAAGAAATAATACTAATCATATGGGTTTTTTTTTTTGCAATTTCACAGACTGACATTTTCTTAACCTAGCTTTTCCTGTCATGACCACCACTGCTTCTTGTAGACACCATGCAAACTTCATGCTTATACTATATCCCATTTTAAAAGAGAAGAAAATGGTGCACACAAATTACCTGGTGAAAATCTTGTAAGGTATTGAGAAGAACTAATGCATATCACGTGCATTTGTAAGTTAGTGTTTTCTTTAGCTAGACTATTAAATGCTAGAATAGATTGTTTTAATATTTTTAAAAATTAATCTTATTTATCCCACTATCTTACATTTTAGGGTCATTGACTCTGAGACTGCTATCTAATTGTAATCCCCCCAAACTGTTTCTTCCTAAAAGAAAACTGATTGGATTGGGTATCTCTCTTCTTCCTTATAGCTTGTGCCACAGGAGAGGCTGGAACAATCCCCTGCTCTAAGGACAGATCCTAATGAGTTTGAGCTGATGATGGTGGTCCCTTTCTCTCGGTAGTGCTTGGTTTAGCTGTAGGCATATACTGTCAGTCCAGCAGAACAGATGACTGATGTTGTGCTACAAGGAAAAATACTCGGAAAAAAAACCCTATTTCTCTGTAACCCAGTGAAAGTTAATAATTATGCACACAAAATGAGGCCATACTATAGATATTCATTTACATCAGCTTTTTTATGTAACTATATATTGTGAATATTTGTTCTGTGGTAGTACATATGAAACCGGGAAAGTTCCCTTGTTCCCTTCGCAGGGCGTGCGGTAGTGGCTCGTTTCTTCAGTGCCCGCTGCTCAAACCTCTAGGGGAGCATAGAGGCAGGCAGGCTGTGGGGCTCTGTCCCCACAGCAGTGGCTAGGGGTGAGTGTTTCCAGCTCCTGACGCCCCAGTGGGTTTGTGCTACCGTGTGCTCTTTCAGTTTTGCCATCTAGGCTGCTTGTGTTAACCAGCTCAATTAGACCCTCTACCTTGTGGCAAGGACAGAAGGCTTCCTGTATTCCGGGTTCTTGCCTTGGTGTACTGGAAGAATTGGATCACACCTGGGCTTGGAGAAGGAATGCAAGGTTTTACTGAGTGGAGGTAACTCTCAGCAGATAGGGGAAGCGAGAAGGGGGATGGAGTGGGAAGGTTTTCCCCTGGAGTGGGGCCACTCCTTGGCCTGGGCTCTCCTCCCACTGCCCCAGCCAAACTCTGCATAGTTCTCCCAGTCCGTGGCCTGCCAGCTGCCGGCGTCTGCCAGTGCCTGTTGGCATGCTCTTCAACTGATGTGCTTTTCTAGACGTCCAGCCGCCTGTGTGTCTGCCTGCTGGGGTATGGGGGGGTGATATTTACAGGCACAGGGTGGGGGTGTGGGAGGCCAGGGTGGTCTTGGGAAATACAACATTTGGGCAGGAAAACAAAAAAGCCCTAGCCAGGGACCCACCCTTCCGTTCCCAGCACTTCCCTGCCCCACTTCCGTATCACATACAGAGCTACTTCCTTCTATTTTATGACTATATTGTATTTAAATGTATGGCTCTATGTAACCAGTCTTCCGATGTAGGCAGTTGAGTGTTTCTAATATTTTGTTATTACAGATGGTCACAATAAAAATCTTTGTTGCACATGCACACACACATACGCAGAAATCCCAAAAAATGATTTCTCTCAATTTTTTTCATTTCTGGAACTGACGCACAGAATGGTTAAATTTGTCTAGTCTGAAGAGACACCTAAGAATTCAAAAGATGTACACAACCTACTTCCTTTAGGATATTTTTGAGCATTGAATTAATGAAGTCTAGATTTTTTTCTATGCTTAAAGTTTAGTGATATAGGGTAACGAATGTCCTTATTGTTGAAAGCCACTTTAAGATCTTTTTATTGTTCCTTGCAACAGAATGTATCCTAACCAGTATGCACTTACTAAATATTTTATTGTTTGTAACCATAATAATCAGTTACTCCAGGCTATCCTTAGAATTATTTTGCTGAAAAAAATCACTCTAGTGAGTGAAGAAGAAAAACACAAATCGGTATTCCAAATACTTCAGTAAATTCATGTATATTTTAAAAATATATTCTTAAATATTTATGAAACATTTTAATTTATTGGTAATAATGTGATTAAAAATAGACACAGGTTCAATCATCTTGGCAACTCTGGTGTACATGGAGAGGCAGAAATTTAAAAAAAACGATGAAAAGGAAAATAATCATAATTGTGACAACTGCTATCAAGGAAGTGCTTCGTGTGTTTGAAAGAATATAATCAAAGTAAAGGTAGGGTGGAGTGAAAAGAAGATCTAGAAAGCCTAGACACAGAATAGGATGCATGACAGCCTTGGGGTAAGCAATAATATGGCATACTTAAGAAATTAAAAGCAAGTTTGCCAGGTTATAGTGTGGTAGCAATCTGGCCACATGAAGTAACAAAGGGAATCACATCATGGGCCTTCAAAAGCAGCAGAGTCTCACCAGAATCAGCACACTGTTTCATGCACCCAGGTGGTTTCAATCATACCCCACAGAGAAATAAAACAATTTAATATTGTTTTTCAGCAAAACTATCCTATGAAAGCCAATAGAGTCTAAAGAATATTATAGCAAAATTGTTTGATTATACCTTACCAAAAGTCAGTGCATGCTTGTCTGCAAAGCTGCTGCTGAGCAGGAAAGAAACTAAAAGATGAATCAGGGTGGATATGGAAACTGATTAGACTGCTGTTCAAATAAATGCAGTTTTTGTGTCAAATATGTTTCTTTTTTCTTTTCCATGTTCTTTAACATTGCCTAATCTACTAGAAACCAGTGATAACATATGAGAAAGCCAGTGCAATAGTTTCCATGTCTGTGTCCCCACAAATTTATATGTGGAAATGTTTAACCCCAAGCATGGTAGTATTAAGAAGTGATGTCTTTGAGAGATAATTACATCATAAGAGTGGAGCACTAATCCCATGAATGGGATCCCAGAAACTTCTCTAGTCCTCTCTCTGTCATGTGAAGATACAAGAGAACACAATAGTCTGCAACCCAAAAGAGGGCTCTCCCCAGCACCCAGCCATGAGGACATCCTGATCTTAAACTTTCAGCCTCCAGAACTTCAAGAAATAAATTGATGTCATTTACAAGCCATCTAATCTATGTTATTTTTGTTGTAGCAGCCCTAACAGATAAGACACCAAAGTATTTCAATATCATTTACTATATCAATTTTTTCTGTATACAACATAAATAACACTACATTTATTTTTTTCATGCTAGATTGATTTAGTTGTTTTACTAGAGTTGAATTTTGATCAAAATATTGAATGGCTTAAAAATTAGTTTAAAAAGTCATTTCATTGAACTAAATGCTGTCTATTGTTTTGGACACTTTTTGCATTTCAACTAAAATGTGATAAAATAACTCCGTATGTAGGCAGTTATAAATTTGTCTTAAACACATGTAAATAATATCGTTTTAAAAGTCTGTGTATGTAGAAGGTAAAACGTGAAATTAGCTGGGAAGTAGCTTCAGTGGCCACATTTGCAGTGAATATTTTGAGGTTTTACAGATGACTCATTTCTTCTTGATTTGCAGACGTATACTTATGATCTAGATAAAACACTGGAATGTGTGAAGTCCATTGATTGGCAACTTGAGAAAAATTCTTCAGTGTTCATATTATGAAATTAAGCTTGAAGAAAACATCTGCTTATGACCTCTCACACGCCATAGCTAGGGACATCATTTGTCATACTTTGGGGCTTCAAACACAAGATAGTTGGGAGGAATCTTTTCTAAAACCTATAACTACAATAATCAGATATGGGAATAGGAGCACGGTCATTAGCAGTAAGGGCAAATTGAATTGTGGGTATTTTTAATGCCATTAAAATTTATTTATCTATTTATGATCGTTAATTTGAGGATGCAGTGTTCCTTACAGTTAGGAACACAGGTGGGAGAGTGAAAGTGAGATTATTTGAAAGGTATCAACTACAAAATCCAACTATCTCAAGAAGCAGTGAGAATGATAAACACGCTCTACCTGCCCTGGCAGTTAGAATGATGTCCTGGAATTGCTAAACTAAGCTTTTCAGAAGTCAAATCTGAGTATTATTATAAGGAAAATAACCCAAAATACATGTTTTGTATGATTAAAAAAAAAAAGCAGTTGTCTCCCTATTTCACTGATGCCTGAGATCTCAAGATGATATCTGGGAAATTTTCAATTTTATATAAGTCAGTTAAGAATTATAGGACCTTGATGTATCTCTTCGCAGCACAATTTTAAGGGACAGCTAAATTGGGGTTTTCTATTTTGGTTCCTACTATTTTAGCTTTGAAAGTCACGTTAAGCAATATAAAAATGTTGCTAGATGCCTTTTTTTCAGGAGGGATTGTTGATTATAGGGAAACATGAACTGATAAGAAGTAGTAATACAACTTCAAATTAACAAATTTTCAAATTAAAGTAAGAATTTCTTCTAAAATATCTAATAGATAAAAAATATCAAATTTATTCTTGACATATGACTAGTAAATCAAACTCTGATAGAAAAGTCTAATGCATTCTTCTGTAAAATGATCATTTGGAATGAGAAAAGTAGCTTGTCTGAAGGCCTTAGTTTATTCTTAATTATGTCTGGAATGCAATTGCTTGGAAAGCTTGCAGAGTGATTTCAGAGCAATGATATTTTATATATTGTGACAGACTGAACAATCAGCAGGATGCTGAACAAAACAATGTAGAACCAAATTTGCTCCTGAACCATCGCAAAAATTATGGGAGTATTCTTTTCCTTAGAAGAGTAACTCCAAGCTCAAGATTTTGTTTCCTCTTAAAAGTGAAGAGACATTTTACATCTTGCTCTCACTTTACCTGATGTAATGAGAGTACAGAAGATGCTCAGTGAAATGCATCATTGCTTAGAGAGTTTAAACTTCATAGAAATGAATGTAACAGATAGTTTTGATTCCACCATGAAATGCATTTGTGCAAACAAGTGGAGGAAAATCTGTTTTATATTTACTTATTACAGCCATTAAAGTTAAGGTTTTAATTTCTTAATTTTAGTAATTTTATCAGACAAATAGAACTGCCCCAAACCTCAGGCTCTATGAATGTGTATATGTGTGTGTACATATAAATTTAAGTTCTGTTTTAGAATGGATTCTGAAATTCTGTAAGTCATATATGATTGTGCACTAAACAGTTTGAAGATCTCAGATATAAACCCATGATAACAAAGCTAATAAATATTTTAAAGAATTTAGCAGGGGAAGAGCCTTTAAAATAACATAAAATCAATGAAACAAGTCATTTCAAGTGAGAAATATCATGTTAGCTTCCTAAAAATGAGAACAAGAATTTACAACATGAATGAGTTTAGTATTGCTTTTAAAATGGTGTCTGAATATTTGAGTAATTATAATTATTATGCTTAAAGAAGCATCAATATCTTAAAGATTAATATCAATGCATCATTAGCAAAAGGGCATTACAAAGGAAATTGAATGCTAATAAAATTTTTAAAAGTATGAGCAGTAAAATCCAAGTTTTCGA
This sequence comes from Gorilla gorilla gorilla, assembly GCF_029281585.2. Lineage (NCBI taxonomy): Eukaryota > Metazoa > Chordata > Mammalia > Primates > Hominidae > Gorilla > Gorilla gorilla. The sequence continues at coordinate 29,263,141 of NC_073239.2, read as the reverse complement.
AAATAATCTAAAAATAAAGGCTTACTTCATGAATTTCTATTAAAATAATTATAGTAAGACTGTACTTCTTAAAATTTTTATTTCATTTTTATGTTTTAATCTAGGCCCCAAAGAACCATTTTCTTCAAAAATATCATTTTATTTAATTAACATATATATGAAAAAGCCCATAAGGCTAAACTTTAATAGGGTTCATATTTACTGTATTTAAGCCAGAGAAAGTAAAACAACAAGAATGCTGTTTTTAAAATGCAGAATTCTCCATGCGCGTACAAGATTTTACAAAGCAAACTCTGTTAGATGAGGGGCAAAAAAGTCGTAAACTAATAGTTTTTCATTAAATTTACCTTAGTTTCTTTCTTTTATCAGCAAGTGGCCTTTGTTGTAGTGTTCCTGGCATCTTTTCTGTCATGAATAACCTTACACCATTTTCTATCCTATTTAATTATCCTCTCTGGTTTAAAGCATAATCAGCATCAAACCAGCTGTGCAACCTTGAATGAATACCATTTCAATAATGCATTGAGTTTTTAAAAAGCACAAGGTGGCTATTAATTTTACTTGAAACCCTCCCTCCTGACTATAGCCTGTACACAATTTTAGAAGCTGTATCCATTTGCTGCTAAGTAGTACTATCCCTAGTGCACTCATTATACCAAAGGATTCTCTCATTCTGACACTATGACTGGCCAGACAACTATTAGTAGCCAAGAAAGGCACTTCTTGACAAGGAGGCATCCTGATTATTATGATTGACTGGATCATTGAAAATCTTTCTAGTAGCACAAGAAATAGGCAAATTGCTAGAAAGAAAGAGAAGAAACTTCCCAAAATCCTTTCCACTAGCATAAGTAGTCCATGTATTAAGAGCACCTGCATGTGAAGAACCTACAGTCTTGATAGAGAGATGTTGATACTTCAATCAATAGCAATGTTAGATTGCTGGCAGAAAAGGCCTTAAACCCTCTAAAAAGAAGCACATTAATCATGAGCATGTAGTGTCTAGGTCTGAATCTTGGCCAGTGATGAAGCACAGGACTTACAGTAAGTGAATTACGTGGGTTTTGGCATGAATTCTAAATTTCAAATTTCACCTTGGCTGACCCATGCAGCTTTATAGAATTATTAAATTCTAACAAGGGATTTTATGCCACCATTTTTTTCACAGAGTGGATGTCATAAAATCATGGACTATCAGTGCTGGAAAGAACCTTGGTTATTCAATACAACTCATTAATTAATCAATGAAAAACAAACACACAAACAAGGAGAGCTCAAGTGAATTACCAAATATATAAAGTCTACTTTTTAAAATACCTTTTTTCATATTATTGCCATCATTACTACTGTTATTATGAACTTTGGATGAATGTGATATCTTGTCTAGATTGGGCAATATAATATATAAACTGCCATCTATAATAAATAATCCCCAAATCTCTGTCTCTTAACACAAAATGTTTTTATTTTCTCCTTACAAAAAATGCAAACTTAGTTGTTTCTGGTTAGATGGCAACCTTCAACCTGGTCATTTACGGTCCAAGATTTGTTTCCTCCTCTGGATTCACTGTAGAGCCTTGTCCTCTGCTAGATCATCAGCAACAGGCAGCTTGTGGATGAATGCGAGTGTGAAGGATTATCCAGGAGATGTTTATGAGCCAGGACTGGAAATTGAGTATCTATTGGTCATGTAGCTATACCTAACTGCAAGGGTGGCTGGGAAATGTAGTTTTGCTCTGCACCTTGGAATGTGGTGGATGCTGTGGTATGTCATTCAGATCCCAGCTTCAGTACCAAGGAGCTTATATTTTCAGCTGTTTGGAGAACTGACAAGGGATGACTTTCAGTAATTCACTGTATGGGAATTGCTCTCTGACAGAGATCTGACGCAGCTGTGCCCCATTCTCAGAAGCATCCCACTTCTAGGACCAGTCCATGGGGGATACAAAGGCCTGGTCCATTTGCTACAAAACAAAGACAACTCTGAAGGACCATTTTTAGCTCCAGTATTTCCTGTGGGATGGCTGAGGCATTTGATATGAATCCTTAACAACTCAACTCCTGCTTCCTACTTCCTCCACTCCACCTGTAAATCTGTATATCAGAGTCGATTTCTTGGGGAATTAAAGGAAAGTAGGAAGGAGTTTAAGGAAAGACAGGAAAGTCAAGGGGAAAGTAGTCTCTGCACATTTTGCCTTTTGATCTGCAAATTTTTATTTTATTCTTCCTCACTCATATAGGGCACATTTGCCCTGCCTAGATACTCCATCCATATTGAAGTATAGCTTTTCTGGTGGTGTATTGGCTTCTCTAGCATGTCCAGTCATGTTCTCCTGGCCCAGTAATCAATAAAACAGAAAAGACAAGTTATCTGCCTCTAATACATTAAATACATAATGGTGGAGAAGGCTCAGAAGAACAAAAGAAAATATGAAAATTGAAAGTCTCAGCCATTACAGATACATTTTGGTGTTTAATACACTGCTAGACATATCTTATGAAGACTTGCATTTGGGGTGAAGGTTGATGAAAAAACTCCTTGATAAGACTGATTTTTACCTCTTGGAAAAATATTGTTGTTTTCCTGTCCATTCCTCTGTCTGGGTCTTGGCTCAACCATTCTTAGGGCCTTTTTTATTTGTTATCATTTGTGATCATATCTTATGTGAACAAAGAAGAGTATGTCCTGGATAGAATCTGTTAGAGTCAGGATTTTTTTTAAGACTTGAAAGTCGCAGGCATTGTCAGACACTCTTAGTTTATTTTGCCTGTATAATTTCCACACTAACTTGCTAAGCTTATGATTTCGTTGAGTCCAGTCAGTTCCATGGGCCAGTAGGCATACCCAAGACATACTTCTTACTTTTACTTCTGAGTTTCCTAGGCCTTTTACCCTCTCTTTCTCTCAACTTCATGGCAGCTATGTTGACGTGATTTAAACTAAAAGACTAACGTGGGAAGGAATAGCACTAGGAATACCACTAAGGTGAGTCGTAGATTTTTTTTAACTATTTAAATTTTTTAGCAATGTGATTTTCACTGAACCTTTTTGTTCAAGTTTGTTTTTCACTTAGTTCTTTCAGATATGAGTCTAAAATGATTACCTTTTCAATTCTTAAAGCCTTTTTATCTCTGGATACTCTCCAGTTCTTTTGAAACTTTGTAACTCTTAGCTTTCTTGAATGCCTTGCTAAAGGCAGCCGATAGTGACAGACACATTTTCACTCTGCTTTTTCCCACTTTCTTTAGAGCAATAGGCTCACTATTTATATAACCTGCCTTCCACGTTATGGCAGATAGAAGTTTCATCACAGCTCAAGAGAACTCTCTAGGCTTTTTTGGTCCATTCCATGACTACTAAATAAATGCCACAAATTTTTGTGTTTTTGCTGGCACCACATCAATTACTGTTCAATATTCTGTAGTATTTAGGGTAACTGTTATGGCAAGTAGGTAAGAATTGTACCAAACATTTCTCTGAATTCAAAGTGAATTCTCCGAATTCAAATAACACAATAAGAAGTTATTTCTCACACACATAAAGTACAATATGGATTTTCCCAGTCTTTGTGCCGCCTTGGACTTTTTCATCTAGGCACTCAGACTGTTTTGCTCTGCTGTGCTGTGTTTCTCTGAGGCTTAAGATGGATTGCCTCTGGAAGGCAGTTAGGGGAAGAGAGGACATAGAGACTGCTTGTAGGAGTGTGAAGGGACAAAGCCTGGAAGTAATGTGCTTCAATTTCAAGTCTTTAGCCATGACTCAGTCATAGCCACAAGTAAATGTAAGGGATGCTGGAAAATATAGTCTGCTTACTCACCAGGATGTAGAGGCACATTTCATGAGCACAGAATATCTGCTACAGATTCTTACTTCCTATGTATTGTCCGCTTAAACCTCACTATAATAAAAACTGCATAACAAATATGTGTTATCATCATTAATACATTTCCTGACCACTCAGAATTAATAATTTTACTCCTCAGAGATAATATTCTTATATTTTAAAAATAAGATATGCAAGACATTAAGCAAGTTATGTCATTCCAAAAAATTCTTCTGGGGAAACCGTGTAATTTTATGAATTGGTTAAGGACAGGAACAAGCAATGCTTTTATATCCAAAGGAAATGACTTTTGGAAAATAATTATTAACTCCAAGAGCACATAGGCATCAAAACCAAATATCACTTTTTTTCCCTTCTCCTGAGTTGTACCCTCTAATTACATTTAATACTTCCTAAGTAAACACCATATAAACCAGAGTTTTCTTTAAAAATGAAAACAATCGCATATCCACAACGTAATGTTGGGGTATTTGCATGGCAATCACAAAGCAATTATATTGTCTTTCTTTTAATTTAGTCAACTCTAGCTCCTAAATCCTGTTCAGGCAAAGTGGTTGAGCTAAGTAACTTTTAACTACCAAAGTGTTTATATTGTATAGCAGTTGTCATTGGTACTTTTGTAATTACTCTGCTATTTATTTTTCTTAGTTTAGTAATTTGGAAAAAGAGTGTTTGAGACATCAGTTAAGCATTTATACAAATCTATCAAACTGGCTGTATTTTTAATATTCAGGTTTAATAATTATCCATATTTACTATGGAAAATTGAGTAATAAATTATAGATAAAAGAGTATAAAAGTTATTCTAAAACACGAACTTGTATGAAAGTAAAACCAAAGATTAAATTATAAAATCAGCCTTTTTATTCTTATTTTGGAAAGTTTTGTATGTCTGTGTTTCACATTACTTTTTAAAGTAAACTTTTGTGAAATATCACTTACATACAAAAATGAACAATTTATAATTTTGTAGCATGAAGAATTTCCATAAATTGAACTTATTCATATAATCAAATCCTCATATCATAAATAGAATATTACCAACAACACAGAAACCCCTTTCATGCCCTATCCTAATCATCATCCTCTAAAAGTTAACTTCTATACTGATTTCTATTGCTATGGATTAGTTTTGCCTTTTTAAGGATTGTAGGAAGTTGGAACTATAAAAAAAAGTAATATAGTGGATCCTAGGTTGGGCTATCTGTTCCCCCTTTCAAACTAAAGCAATTATTCCCATGGTAGCCATGAATTTTGGCTGCGGACAGCTCACAGATGTATCCGTCTCAGAGAATTGTCCTTGGAGGGAAAACACCCAAGGTTACACCTTCTTGATGGAGGCAACCTACACATAATACCAAGTGAGGTACAATGGCGAAGCCCTGTTACTTCAATTTGGGACCAATCTAAAGGACCCCTCCCTCTATAGTTGAGATTGAATTCCATCTCTCAACTCTAGAGATGAAATGCGATGGAATCATCACACACTTCCACTGTAACACATTGCACTTGAACATCTTCCTGTACTTCATTTAGTTTTTCTCACTCACCACAAATATTGTTTTTGAGATCCTCTTCCTAGAAACTTCTGTCGTGCATTTTCGTGCCTCAGAGACTGTTCCAGGGAATACATCTAAAGCATTTGGTAATGGGAGTGTTTCTAGGATGAAATCTCCAAAATAGGTTTTTGAAGATGGAATAGCTGCTATCAGGCTGACAATGAGAACCATTATTAAAAGTAGGTTGAATACCAATAGCTCCTGGTATGCACTAACAGTGTAAAAAATCTTCTGCACAGCAAAGGAAACAATCTACAAAGTGAAGAGACAACCACCCCCCAAATCTCCCCTAAATATTTGCGAACTATCCATCTGACAAGGGATTAATAACCAGAATATATAAGGAGCTCACACAAAAACAATACGAAAAAATCTAGTAATCAGATTTTTAATAAATGGACAAAAAGGTCTGAATAGACATTTTTTAAAGAAGGCATACAAATGGCAGACAGGTACATGAAAAGCTGCTCAATATCACTTATCATCAGAGAAATGCAAATCAAAACTATGCGATATCATCTCACACTGGTTACAATGGCTTATACCCAAAAGATAGGCAGTAACAAATGCTGGCAAGGATGTGGAGAAAAAGGAACCCTTGCACACTGTTGGTGGGAATATCAGCTAGTACAACCACTATGGAGAAGATTTGGGAGGTTCCCCAAAAAAACAGAGCTACCATATGATCCAGCAATCCCACTGCTAGGTGTATGCCCCAAAGAAAGGAAATCAGTATATTGAAGAAATGTCGGCACTCCCATATTTATTGTAGCACTATTCATAATAGCCAAGATTTGGAAGCAACCTAAGTGTCCATCACTAGAGGAATGGACAGAAACGAATGAAAATGTGGTACATATACATAATAGAGTACTATTCAGCCATAAAAATAATGACATCCTGTCATTTACAATAACATGGACGGAACTGGAGGTTATTATGTTAAGTGAAATAAGCCAAATCCAGAAAGATTTTGAATGTTTTGAATATTTTCCCTTATTTTGGGGAGCTAAAAATTAAAATAATTGAACTCATGAACTCATAGAGATAGAGAGGAGAATGGTGGTTACCAGAAGCTAGGAAGGGTAGTGGGGCAAGGGAGGAGGAGAGGGTTAATTGGTACAAAATATAGTTAGAGGGAATGAATAAGATCAAGTTTGTGATAGCACATGATGACTACAGTCAACAATAATTTATTGTACATTTTAAAATAATTAAAAGCATATGATTGTTTGTAATACAAAGAAAGGATAAATGCTTTATGTGATGAATACCTCATTTAACCTGGTGTGATTATTATGCATTTTGTGCCTGTATCAAAATATCTCATGTATCCTATAAATATATACACCTACTATGTACCCACAAAAATTTAAGATAAAAAATACTTTCATTAGTGGTGAGCTAAGACGGGAGAGGAAGCACTGGCTATGAAATGCTCGAGGTTCTATATATGGAGGAAAGACTAATTTAAAGTGCTATCAAATGTAACTGCTATTGCCAGGTGCTCTCAAAAGATTGGAGGGAAAAAACATCTTGAGTTTGATTAATCACACATAAAAGCTACATTTGAAGGCTGGAGTGCCTCTTTGGCAGCTTAGAGACTCTCATTTCTTGCAGTCAGATGCAAAAAGAGCTGAGGTTCAGGCATAAGGCTTAATTATAAACAATAGAAGAATTCCAGATGTGGTGAAATCTCTTATTTTAAAAAGAAGACTCCCTTTTGGGAAGGTCAGGATTAATTATAAACAATAATTAATTGTTATAAGGCTTAATTATAAACAATAGAAGAATTCCAGATGTGGTGAAATCTCCTATTTTAAAAAGAAGACTCCCTTTTGGGAAGGTCAGGACACATGAAATTTGGCATGGAAATGTGGATTAATTTCCTTGAGAACTTTGAAATTCTAGGTCTCCATTAACTTTTAGGTCTTATTTTATGTACTGTCATTTCAGCTTGCCCAGATGTGGGGCACAAGGGGAAGAAGGAGGAGTGAGGTTTAAAAGTGGTAAAAAGTCAAACGTCAAAAACCATAATCAAGCTAGTCATTAAAGATATTGAACTTATTGATTATTGATTGCTTGTTATTTGATGTCAGTGTTAAATAAGATGAGTATCTGTGTCATCTGTGGGTGAATAGTTGATTTTGTACTCTAGAATATCTTTACGGTCTTTGTAAAACTTTATCAAAGTCTCTCGTGCCTGGTGGAACGGTATAGCTACCAAAGGTTTCTAACTGACCTCAAGACATTTCCAAAGGTTGCTTACTGAACTTCAGTTTTTGTCACTGCAGAATAATGTTACTGCTGAAAATGTCCTGGTTTTAATTTTATTTATATTTAATTTTGGCTTCTTGCCCATCTGGTCATTATATATTTAGAATTGGGAAAATACCTTATGGGAAAAATACCAAAATAAGGAACTCACGTTTATGTGCCTTGCTTCTCTTTGGGATATTGGTCTATAAGTACTAGATTCTTTTATAGCCCCGAACTCCAATTGTTGCCTCCCAAGTCCCATAAGTCTTCAAAAACCTCAGCTGGCTTGTCTTTTCTTTAGCAGCAACTTTCTAGGTCGATTTTCCAAAAACAGACAACTACCCTTAGGCAAAATTCATTTACTATTTTTTTATTTCCTTTTCTCTGAGATCTTTAAGTCTTTGCTCCTCCAGCAGTTAACCAAGGACTTTATTATATTTTGAGGTCTATCTATATATTAATGTATATTCAAATTTAATCTCATTGTTTCAGTGGGAGTGTTGAAGTTCTGTAACTTGCTTCATTTTATCTAGAAAATAGTCTCTCAATGGCATTTTCGAATTTAAAATTTCACATTTTGTTATTAAGACCTAGATATAGTCAGAAATATGAAGACGAATATTGTCTAAAAAATAAATGAGTAAAATCAAATGCAATTTATATAAGGTGCTCTAGTAAGTCTAAGCAATTGTAAATTTTGATAAATTGTTATTGTCATTTCTTTATTTTGAACAATGTATTAGATATTGTAGTCCTACCTCTTTTGTGAAGAAACTTCTTTTTCATAATAAACTAAGTGAGTTTAGATAACAGCATGATGAGTCTATTGGTTGAGTTCAGCCCCAAACTTTTTCAATCCAAGTCTTTGTATTTTAGCATCATCTCCAATTAGATGAGTTTCATAATCAGGGTGTTTTTTACACTATATTTTGTCAACTTATGATTCAGGTAATGCATTTATCTAATTTAAAAAATGAATGGTTTGTCAAATTTAAAGCTCACTGTTTGTTTACCATTTAGTAAAACACTATACCAGTAGAATCTTTCTATATCTAAATTTAAGGTAAGTTTTACATTTATAATTCTAACATACTGCATAATGTGTTTTTCTACCTGTAAGAGCCAAATCATCCACGTTTAAAAAAACCCTGATTTCATGTAAAATGGTTTTGTATGTTTCTTTAGAGCATACTTGATCTTGGTTAGTAAAATTAATCCCTACTTTATGTTTGATTATCTGCGGAAGAAAACAAAATGATTTACTGTCATTTTCTCTTCTATTTAAAATCAAAACCATAGTAGAACACTAACTGTTGGGATGTAGGGATGTTATGGGTACCTTATGCTTCTTTCCTTTTAAGATAAAAACCTGCCCGAAATTCTCCAATATGTTTTAGATCTCACAGCCTTTTTGACATATTTTATAAACCAAGGGCACACCTATATATTTATTATCTTCAGATTTTAAATTTTTATAATAGGTAAATTTTGTAAGCTTATAGCACAAAATTATAATTTTGTAAACTTATGTTAAAGTTTAGAGAACCTGAATAAGAGTAGTGAATAAATTCCAAGGATTTGGTAAAAGGAGAGGATAATTTTGTGTGTGTGTGTATTTTCTCTTCAATTATTTTTATTTAGTTAGTTTATTTTTATTTTTTTCTATTAAGATTGAAGCACATGTGATTTGTTCCTGTTGTTCTACCTAGAATATTAAGCTTTGCTTTTAGGCCTTGAAAATAAAGTGGGAATAGAGAAAATTTAAAAGCTGCAGGGTACCATTAGAAATAAACAGAGGAATGTGAAATGTTGATTAAAGATCAAAGAACAGTAGCAGAATTAATTATCTGGAAGCTGTGAAATCACTTACAAACTGCATAAAGCCAAGGCAAGGGAATTGAAAACTTATTACTAATTAATTCTTATAATACATTAATAAAACAGACAAGGCACATCTTAATAATTTAGTGGAAATTTGACTGTAGTATCCAAATTCATCTCTGAAAGGTATATGATTCAGTTGATTAAGCTCTACAAAACTGGCTTCAGGACACGTACTTCCAAGTGGAACACAGGTTGCAAATACAACTGTAAGTGCTACTGAGTTACTAGGGTTGGATGTAGAAATTATAAGGGGGCTTAACGAATATAAATGTTACAGCATTGTTATAATGAAATGTGCCAATTCCAATAATTCTGTGGGGAAAGAAAATTAATTCAAACTTAACCACTGATTACAGAGCAAATGATACAGAACAAAATGAGAGGGACTTCAAAAATGTAGAGCCATTGTAACACCATTCATTTAGAGTATCTAAACAGCTCCTTTTAGCCTATTAGTTCAAATCTTAACAAGTATTCATAAATCATGCTTTATGCTGTGTTAATTTACACAAGTACAAAATTTGGCTATACAATTTCCTCATTTCTGATTTTCTGACTTTAAGAGGATTGTAAATGGTCATAACTTGTACTCATTATGTATTAACTTTTTATCTTAACAATATTCTGGACATTTTACTGAATAGTAAGCTTGACTTTTTTGGAATGACTTTTAGATTTTGTATTTCAGTGGCCTCACTTGCCTCATGTATCTGGACCTCAGCAAATCTTATAACAGCAGAGATCTTTAAGACTGACTTTTATTTTATAAATATTTTTAATTCATATGCAAAAAGTGTCTTTGGAAATTCTAAGGACTCAAAAACAATGATAAAAAGTGTTATTGAAAAGTATGTATGTGTAATTAATGAATATTCTTAATGATAATGTTAATGACCGTACTCGCTATAATTTTAAAGTTGCACAAAAGTATAGCATGCATCAGTAGACCATAGTCTCCTTGATTCTGCCAGAAAAATCAACAGATCAGAGAGTTTCACTTACAGAAAGCCTTATTGGTTTAATCTACTGTAAGCCACATGAGGCCAAACCAATGTCTAGATGTCAAGTATTAAAACACTGGTTTCTTTGAGAGATACTGGGATTGCGGTATGGCAAGCTGATTCCTTTTCTTCCCTTCAGCTGTGAGAACTATGAAGTGAATATCATGGTGTTGGCAACAAGAATATATGTTAGAGAAAAATGGAGGCAGTTATTTGGGAAAATAATAAAGAAATCATTTAAACATTCTGAAATGGAAAATCAGTGTCAAAATAATATGTATACTAAGGGCATCGAAGTAGCTAATAACCAGGGAATAATTTAAAATAAACTTCATCAAAATAACTATGTGTAAGCTTTTATTTATGAAATGTAATTTTACTTATGCAATGTTAATGAAATATGATTGTCGCATTTAAACTCACCATGCTTTTCTTGTGGGACATGGGGGAATGGGTAATAATACTCTCTTATTTTTGTTTCTGTGAGGATGAGACATGTAAACTCTTTTATTCAACAAGCATTTGTTGAACTACTCTATGCCAGATATTGTTCTAGGTTTTGAATTACACTGGTAAAAAATAGTAAAATTTTCTGCTGTTCTGGACAATGTAATCTAGTAGGGGGACAGATAATAGACTTATAGAAATAAATGCACAAGAACACTTAGATTGTAAGTGCTAGCAAAAAATAAATAGAGTAGGATAGAAATGTCAGACCATCACCAAGAAGGCATCACTATAGGGCTGTTCACAACATAGCAGCTGGCTTCTCCCAGAGTGAATGTATATCATAACAATCTCAATAGTAACATGCCATCATTTCTACCATATTTTATTGGTCATATAGATAAATGCTGTTACAGTCTGGAAAGAGGCTACACAAAAGTATGAATGCCAGCAGGTAGGGATCACTAGGGGACATGCTGGCTGCCGTATGCAGTCAGGTTAAACAACTACTAGAGGTCAAGGATAATGGAAAGTGCCAAAATGATCAGAGTTTACTTTTGTAATTCAATTTTATTTCTGAAATGCAGCGATGTCAGAAGAACATTAAATAAAGAGGGGGTGATCAAGATTTTATATATGCGATCAAGATTTTGAAAGAATGTATACAAACTATTTCTTTGAAAACATGATATTTCTATCAAGATAGAAAGATCTTTCTATCAAGATAGATAGAATGTTTATGTTGACTTGAAGGTAAAGAGAAAGCAAATATAAAGGAACTGTCTATGAATACCCAAAATCACATGCAAAAATCAGTGAAGGGCAAAAATTTTGAAATGTTTGTGAGAATAGAAAAAAACAAGAGAAGGAGGTTCCTGTGCTACTGTTATGGAGAAGACAGACAATTCAAAAAACACGGAGGTAACACATTTAGACATGGATGAAAGGATGCATATTAATTTCTGTGAGAATGCAGGAAAGTGCAAAGCATAGACAAAGAGACTAAGACATTTCTGTATAGGAAAACATATTTATGCAGAAATTTTTCACTATGGATTTTAGGTAGAATAATAGCTCTCAGAGTAAGAACCTCATAACCCAGGTTTCCAGATTTATTTCCAACATTTTTTTTCTCAAGACTAGCAATTATCTCAACCTCATTTTCATCCTTAAACTCTGACCATTCTAAACATTGAATGAAGCTGCCATTCATTATCAACTTTATTTCTTTAACATTGGTTGACATTGTTAGAGAAGAGTATACACACAACTATACCTTGAAGACAAAGTATCATTACAAATCTACACTTTTGACATAACTGGAATCTAAGCATAACTGGATCCTTAGCTTATCTTTATCTAAGATAAAGGTCTACGTTATGGCAGGAAACTTCTGCAAAATTTCGCAGAAAACATTTTTAAGTCTGTAGTAGCATTGCATTCCTCTTGTAAAGGCAATATTCATTCCTCATATTTTAGGGACTGAAAATAGTGGTAGAACATACACACACATTCACACACACCCCAATCCACTTTACTTCCTAAACACATCTAAAACTTCCCTCTTCCATTCTATCAAAGAGACTGAAATACCCACCATTTTTCAAATCTCATGGGTCTTTTCTCTTTCTTTTGCCTTTTATAAGTCTTTGTCATGAATTATGCACCCCTTCTTACCTTTACTACTATCTATCTCTTCCCTTTTATCTTTCTCTCTCTAATCCTTTGTTCCCTCTCTTTCTCCTAATTTCTGTCTTTAAGCATTCTTATATAATTTTTAAAAAGCAAGAAAATGATTTAATCTCACATTTTATTTAAAAATTCTTCTTTCCTTTACTTCATGTTTATATTATCTTGAAATGATGTTTTATGCTTAGTTTCTCAACTTCTTCAGTGTCATACATTTCCTAAAACATTAGTGTCTGGCCATTAGTGAAACTATTTTACTCATTCTCTTGTTATTATGTTTGATATAGACTTACACTTGTTGGTTTACATAAAATTATTTTTGTTGGTGTATAGAAATTTCTCTCTTTGCAAATTTATCTCTCTGCAGCATTTGATAGTGTTGTCCATACTCTGAGCTTAATAAGATGCTCTCCATTACCTTCTGTAATTTATTTCTTCTGATAGCACCTGACTCTCTTACAACATTTCTGACAATTCTTCCCTTTGTAGGTCATGCTCCCTTACCCACACATTAAATGCTGGACTTCCTAGCCATGTTCAACTTGATTAATTTATATGCTTAGTTAAAGCCTTACTTGACAAATTTTAACAGAATACTATTAACTCATAATTTTAGTTTTTTTATAAGCTGGGAACTATCAATTACATTTGTGAAAGGTCATACAAATATTTTCATATAGAATTCCCATGCAGAATTACTTCAACTCAAGCTATTATAAGATTCATGACTTACCCTCCCAAGATATTATACAATATATGTAAATTCTCCTGTCAATGCATTCCATTATCACTTACTCTCAATTCTATTTTTCTTTCTCACCATAGCTCAAATTCATAGACATTTCTATAGTCATTTCTTCAAATCTACTACAGAACCTGTTCTTGAATACAGATTTTCCACTCTATTCCACTGCCAGTGTTTAAATGATCACAAATTAGCTTTTACTTAGAGTGGAAGTGGCACCACTCACCATCACTCCTCATGACCCTCTGGTAAAATTTTTACTTCCTGTTTCTGCAACATTATGTTCCGCTGGCCTAAAGGTCTTAGTTCCAGAGGGAGGAATGTTATCACCAAGAGACACAGCCAAACCATATCATTCCACCCTTGGGAGCTGCCCAAGGCCGTGGGAACCCACCTCTTGCATGAGTGTGACCTGGATGTGAGACATGAAGTCAAAGGAGATCATTGAAAGTCTAATGACTGTATTATTGGATTTTGGACTTGCCTGGGACTTGTAGCCCCTTCATTTTGGCCAATTTCTTCCATTTGGAATGTGTGCATTCATCCAATGCCAGTATCCCCATTATATCTAGGAAGTAACTAACTTGCTTTTGATTTTACAGACTCATAGGTGGAAGGGACTTGCCTTGTCTCAGATGACTTTTAGTTAATGTTGGTGTGAGTTAAGGCTATGGGGAACTATTGGGAAGGGATGATTGTGTTTTGAAATGTGAGGACATGAGATTCGGGAGGGGCAAAGGGTGGAATGATATGGTTTGGCTGTGTCCCCCACCAAATCTTATCTTGAATTACAGTTCCCATAATCCCCATGTGTCATGGGGGGACCTAGTGGGATGTGATTGGATCATGAGGGCAGTTTCTTCCATGCTGTTATCATGATAATGAGTGAGTTCTCACGAGATCTGATGGTTTTATAAGTGTCTGGCATTTCCCCTGCTTGCACTCATTCTCTCCTGCCGCCCTGTGAAGAGGTGTCTTCTGCCATGATTTTAAGTTTTCTGAGGCCTCCCCAGCCACATGAAAATGTGAGTCAATTAAACCTCTTCTTTTCTTTATAAATTACTCAGTCCCGGGTATTTCTTCATAGCAGCATGAGAAAGGACTGATACACTTGGATTCTTCCAAGACAATTTTCTGGTCTCTCTACCAATATTATTAAAAATGGTTTCTAGCTTTCTTCTTCAAAATCTAGAGGTGTGTATACCAGTCTTGGACTCATATACGTATCTGTGCTATTAAAGATACATCAAATTTCTTAGGTCAGTTCAAAAAACACTACATAATATAGTTCTTAGTGTATTTTCACACTTCAAATACCCTGTACTCTTTTGTACCATGAAAAATATTTCTGGGACACAAAAAAGCCCTTCAATAATTAATGTTTCTGGTCTCTCTTGTTAAATGCCCTTCTTGATTTTTTTTTACAATTTGGAAAATAAATATATGTACAAAATTTGTATTTAAGTGTTTTTTCCTCTGTTATTTTCCAAAATATATCTTAAAAAACCTAATTGAAAATGAAGATATTCTTCCTAAATGGTTTACATTGGGTACCTGTAAAATTGATGGAATCAGTTTTACAAGGGTCAAATTATAAGAGAACCTAGTACTTTGTAAAATTTATTTTAAAGGAAATGGTTCCACATGTTTAGAGCACTATACCATGTCTTTTTCCAATCCCATGTTACCTTTAGGCCATTGGTTTGAGTTAGGAATCTGTGCTGCAGAAAACAAGAATGGCTTGTCTGTGCATTATATTCTTTAGCTACATCTGCCCTACAGTTCTATATTGTGGAAGTATAGTCCTAGATACAGTTGACTGTCCATATCCCTGGTTCTGCATCAGTGGATTCAACCAACCTCAGATTGAAAAATATTCAAAAGAAAAAATAGATAGTTGTGTCTATACTGAGCAAGTACAGACTCTTTTCTTTTCATTCTGCTCTAAACAATACAGGATAACAATGATTTACATAGCATTTATATTGTATTTGGTATTATAATTAATCTAAAGATGATTTAAAGTATATGGGAAGATATGCATAGGTGAAATGCAAAACTACAAAATTTTACAAAAGGGACTCGAATATCTGTAGGTTTTAGTATCCACAGGGGGTCCTAGAACCAAACCTTTATGGATGCAGAGGGGCAACTGTATGTGTGTGTGTGTGTGTGTGTGTGTGTGTGTGTATATATATATATTGTATGTATGTATGTATGTACTGTATGTACCTTATGTTTATATGTGTGTGTGTGTGTATACAGTTGTTCCTCAGTATCCATGGAGGATTGACTCCAGGACCCTCTGTGGATACCAAAACCTACAGATATTCAAGTCCCTTTCAGAAAATTGTGTGGTTTTTCATGTCAGAGAAGTAAGAATTATATATATATATAAATAAAATATCTACAATTGGTAGAGTGAAAGAAATATATATATATATACACATTCTTTCACTCTACCAATAGTCTTTATTAAAAATGAGTCTTTCTTTTCTGATTGACATCAAGTTAGTCCCTAATTCTTTTAACATATTATCTTTAGGTAAATTACTGTTCTTGAGAGAATCTTTATCTATATATTATTAATGGTAAGAAGAGCACATCACAAAATTTACCCATGGATAAGTTAGGGAAAATTAATATGACAAATAAAATGGCAAAGATAATATATGCAGAATGTTTATATAATAAAAGAATGAATGAGATACCCTATTATAAAAGAGAGAATATGTTTCTTAAAAAATAGTCAATGAACAATATTTGATAGCCAAGAAAAAAGAATACAATCGTATGAAATAATAAACATTGATTTCTTATTTATTTTTTCCCTTCTAGTGAAATAAGGAAGGTTTAAAGAAAAACATAGAAAAAGTAAATGAGAAGCAATAAGGATTATAAAGAATACATCTGAAAAGACAGTTATGAGAGAAATGTTATGTTTGAAAAATCCTCCAATTTGCAATAGATAAAATAAATAAATAAATGTAACCAAAGAGATGGTAATAGTAATAGATAAAGACTTTGGGCAAAGATGTTACAATATATACATAACTGGTTCACCTGAAAATTACTAAAAACCATAAAAATGTAATACAGTAATTAGATAAAAACCCAACCTCCAGATCAAATGGCGTATTTTTTCGAAGAGGAGTTGGTAGATTGCTGTAAATGTTAGCTGATATCTTTATATCGTTATTAAAGCAATTGAGTATAAATGTATCCTATGGAAATTTGGGGGAACTTTGCTTTCAGTTGTTGCTAAGATAAAGAAAGAGTTCTGTTGGTTCTTAGGCAACGATAAATCATAAAAAATAGGAAACAATCTGGTTTTTCTCACTATATGACCACATTGAAAAGATTTCTGAGGAGTAATGTCTTATGGATCTTAAGAGAAAATAAGCATGGGCTATACTGAAACATATAGACCAGAAAGCGGATAATGAATCAAACAGAATATAATTTTATGACTTTCTGTGTAAATGTCCAAAGAAAGATGTTTCAGCTAAGCAGCAAGTGTCGTTTTCTACATGATAATGCAGTAATGCAGACTGATGGAATCTCTGCTTTTGTCAATCTGCGACCTCCAAGGTCAATATGAGCATTTCCAAGCTACTCTGCCAGAAGGAAAAAGAGCACCAAATGGCTTCATGGTCCATGCCTGAAAGTCACACATGATACTCCCATGACCATTTCTGGATAGTAATCAGTCACATATCTATACTTCCCTGCAACAGAGGCTGGGAAACATTCCAGGAAGAAGTGGACAATAGAGCAGAAATTGTCAGTTTCTTCCATAACATTTATAATAAGTAAATGAGGAAATAAGAATTAACATATTGAAATATCAAAATCTGATCTAAATGTGTTTATCAGTTTTCGGTTATATGACCAGAAGGGAAGAGACTTAGAGGACACATCATGGGTGCTGTTCTGGAAGATGTGATACAGCACATAAGAGGGAAAAGCTGAGTGAACAGTTCAGTGAAAAATTTACTTATTCTGCAGTTTTGACTAAATCTGATCAAAAGATAAAAACGTTTTTCAAATACCTCTGGCCACTTTATATACACAGATTTGTGAATGGCTTCAATCATTTTGCTATGGAAAAAGGGGAGTTGTTGGACACTTTGCATATTACAAATAATTTCTGAGATAAAGACATTAAATGCATCCAAATCTGTACTGATATTAAAATGGTAAATGTCCCTTTGTCTTTATTCTTGATGAATTCCTTTTTGTTGACAGAGTTTTCAAATGCTGTGTTCAAATATCAGATGTGATTCCTCACTAAATTGTGAACTATAGTTCATAGAGAAATAATAATTTCTCTTCAGCTCTTCTTATAGTAGTATATTATAATTTTAGGAAGTCTACCTAATGCTTAAAATCACCAGTTCCTTAATTCTTTCTTTGTCATTTATTTCACATACCCATGAAAGTCAAATTATTGAATAAAATAATTTTGAGTTCTATATTTAAACGTAAGAAACCTTTTTTGAAAAATATTGGTTTAAAGTACAACACTGTCTTGAGATTTAACGAGAGCATGAATGCATTTTACATCTTATCATGTTTTATTACTATCTAGCATCTTATTTACAATTAAAAATAATGAGTTGTAGAGATATCTATTAAGGGATTTCATGAGAAATAACTTTATTCTCACTATGAGACTAAATGTAGGCAGCAGCACAGCATTGTTCAGGATAAATGACTGTTTGATAGGATGATTATACCAGGAGGGATAACCTTCTCTGTGGTGTACAAAACTTATCAGTCTCAGAAATCCAGCCAAATACAAGTAGAAATATCCCTGAGAGACCTTTTCTGGCAATGGATGAGAGCTTTCTCCTTTAGGACATTCAGAGGTCAGTGCTTACAGTTTCAGCAGTAACCAAAGTCTATTTAAAGTGTCCCGTGTTAGAGAAATGAGGAGGATAAAAATTTTCCTCTAATTTAATTCTAACAGATCAGAAGCATTGTCAAGAACAAGCAAAAAGAATGCAGTGAATGTGTGAGAAGATATAAAAAACTGGCCACAAGTTCTCCTACCATATACTTATAAGTGAAGCCTTCACAGATGAAAATGAATATGGTAGCCTAGTACAGATCAGGGCCTCAAGCTCAAAATCCGAATTATATCCTGTGTGCAGAGAATCGGCTTCACCTTTTCCTTTTGAGAAGCAATCACACACATGACAACTCTGAAGGACTATTTTTTCAAGTCACTTTATGTCTTCTTAATCGCAGACATTGGAGGATTGATAGAGCTGGTAAGAAACAGAATAAAGATAGTAACAAATAGGCACAATAAACTATTATTAAACAGTGATAATAATAATTTCGAAAAACGTTACTAGTCACATATGTATATGATCCCATATCATTTTAAGTTTCTTAACTTGCTTATACACCAGGGGATCTGTGATAAGCAGGATTTTTTTTTTTCTGAAACTTATTAGCAGACATGTTTATGTGTATTTTGATGGTTGAAAAAGATCAAGAGATGGCTAGGTAAGGAGTGCAGTAAATTTGGAGCCATTTTTCAAACATTCGAGGTATATGAGTTCAGTTATTGCAGTAGTGAGTTCTGGGCTGTCCTGCAGAAAATGTGGATACTCTTTCGAGAAATGTGAAAAGCCTAATGTATTTGAGAATTCCATTTTTCTTAGTGCCACATTGGTTACATATGCATTATTTATGAAGAAAAATAGGGTGATTTATTAATTTTTAAGTGAATGGTAATTGCAGGAATCTAAATGTAACTAAAATAACTTGGGGTGAAGAGGATACAATCTCCATAATCATGAAAAGGGTTTTTCAATGAAATACAGTTATCTGCTGAGTTTTATAAAAATGAAATTTCTAAATGATCATTCCTCAAATCCATGTTGCTTGTCATTGTTGTTTTTACAAATGAGGTAGTTGACATTGTCTTCATCCTGCTTCTATGCTGGGAACTGAATGGACATTTGCCACATAACAGCAGATTATTGCATTTTTCAACACAAATATCCTTATACATATATTCAATAGTTTATAAATCTTTACCCAGCTTACAGGTCACAGTTACAAAAACCATTTTTAGTTGTACATTCTCTCTCTCGCTCACTCACTCGCTTGTTCTAGCTCCCTCTTGTTCTAGTGCTCTCTTTTTCTGGCTTTACGCTCTATCTTCCAAAGCCAAGTGATTCTATTTAAAATAATTGGGCCAGGTGAATTTTCAAGCTGTTTATTTTCTCTGCACTTTTTCTGTACAACAAGCAAAACAGACACATCTGCCTATGCAAAACGGGGTCAAATCGGAATGTTTCATTTGTTTATAAAAGACTTATTTATTCAATGAAGAATGATCCAAGTTGGTCAGAAAGATCCAGAATCTCACAAAATGACTAATTCTTCAGATAATTCTAAATAGTTTTATACTCAGCACACATCTGATGTCAGGACACTTGGAAATTTAGCCATGAAAACTCAGATTTCTCTGAATTCTGTGGATGATCATGATCCTTTAAAACAATAAACATAAGGAAATGAAAGTTTTTCCACTTATTCAATTAAGATATGTTTTTACTCCACAAAACTAAATTTATATTTTCAAAAGTTGCACTTTCTACTGAGAATTTAGACTGTCAGTAAATTTCATAAATTCTTTCAAGATTTTATTTTCAAAGCTAAGTACATAACATCCTCCCAAACTTCCTGTATTTACAATTTCTGTAAGGTATTATTATAAGTTTTCTGTTTTGTTGTTCACAAGTTTAAAATTTGGAAACGCAAATACCATTCTCTTCATTTTACATTTTTTTTAAGAGACTTGGTTAAGTAGTTTGTCTCTGTTTACACTAGAAAGTACTTGTCCTGCTTCCTAGCCAGCGCCATTCACTATGCAATTAATTTCATTTTGTATTTTGGAATCTTATTTATGCAGGCTCAACCACACATACTTTTTTTTCTTTTGGAAAATTTATTAAAAAATAAAATAATTTAAAAGAAATGTTAGTCAAAATGTTATTCAAATGTCTTCTAAACATAAGGAATGTATTAGTCAGGGTTCTCTAGAGGGACAGAACTAATGGGATATATAATCATATATATAATGTGTATATATATATCATATATATAATGTGTGTATATATATCATATATATAATGTGTATGTGTATATATCATTTATATGTATATGGGAGTTTTTAAAGTTGTATTAACTCACAGGATCACAAGGTCCCAAAATAGGCCATCTGCAAGCTGAGGAGAAGGGAAGATAGTCCAAGTCCCAAAGCTGAAGAACCCGGAGTCTGACATTCAAGGGCAGGAAGCATCCAGCAGGGGAGAGAAATGTAAGCTGGGAGGCTAAGCCAGTCTAGCCTTTTCACATGTTTCTTACTGCTTTATGTTCTGGCCACGCTGGCAGTTGATTAGATGGTACCCACCCAGATTAAGGGTGGTTCTTCATTTCCCAGCCCACTGACTTAAATATTAATCTCCTTTGGCAACACCCTGACAGACACACCCACAATCAATACTTTGCATCCTTCAATCCAATCAAGTGGACACTCAGTATTAACCAACACAAGGGACCTTGAAGGCGTACAAGAATTAAACAGAATTATCAATTCCTTCTGGTTAGGGTGTATTTTGGTTAGACACAAAACAGGGAGACCCTTTAGAAAAGTTCTGCTATATTCTTAGTCCACCTACCTCTAACAGAATGGCCTATTATTTACAGTAGGTCATACGTCTTGTTAGAGGCCCTACCAGTAATAAGCAGCAGCAGAGTTACAGATGCTGGTCAGCCTCAAACTAAACTTTTTTGCTTAGATAAATTTTGTCCGCTATTTTGTTTGTTTGTTTGTTTGTTTTATGGACACTCGGTAGCACTTTTTATAATTGAAAGTCTTCCAAATTTAAAGCTCCATGAACACATTTTGTGCATTTCAGCATTACTCAAGTTCTGAGACTTTTAGTCATGTCATGCTGTCCATGAAATATTTGATAGATCTGTTCTTTCCTTGGGCATCGTATTGCTTCTACAAACATAGCTCAAAGTGCAAGGAATTTGTAATTTTCATCATAACTGACAGGACTGGCAGACACATTTTTCTCAGTTGACTTAGTGCATGCTTTTGATGTGCATAAATTATGAAAGCAGTGTTTATTTGTTTACAATTTAAATTCTCAGAGCCACAAAATAGATTACAACATAGTCTTGTTCCAAATTAAATGAAAATGATATTTGAATTATTTTAGAATGAAATACTTCGTATTTTTTTTGTAGAAAGTATTTGGAGTACAAAATTATGCAGGTTAGAATAAATGCAAAGCTGACCAACCCTATAAGTTAAATAAGTAATTTGTGCCAATGGTTAGTACACACACTGTTTTCAGTACACACTGCTAAGCTGCCTCAAAATCAAAGAATAATTTTGTTTTGTAGATCCATAGTAATAAGCTTCTTTATGTCTCAAGTTCCAGCTTGGTGTAAATTTAATTAGCTGAATAGTAACATCAAATTTATCATAAAAGTCATAACTGACCATTAACTACTATGTAACGCTGGAGACATGACCCTATCATGATACTACAAGATTGCCTGTTCTAGAACATGACAAACAGTTAGGGGGAACAGGAAAAGTCAGTGTATTTGTCACTAGGAACAAGAAAGATCAAAGGAACATGACCTTGTGCTGTTTCATTGTTTTCACAATTTTAAGACGCACACTATACTCTTAATGGCAAATGCCTAGAGGTATGGTGCCTTCATTTTAAATTACAGCTATGTATGTTTAAGAGATTGTATCAGCATTTTCAAGGAGTTGCTTCTCTGTATTATATATTTTGTTTTAAATTTAGCAAAAGGCCAAGCTCAAATTCATTCCTAATGAGCCATGTGTTAATGTCAAAGTCTCTGCTGTCCACTCAAATGCCAAAGAACACATCTGACTTTATAATGAGCCAAACAGTTGTCTCTTCATAATCTCAGTTAGCCTTCTGTTAGATAGCTGCATCCAAAATTTATAACACAGTGGTGGAGGTTGTGGCTGTGATGGCTGAAAGCCAATCAAAGATGTAAGACTTCTCATATTGTGTCAATATTATTGCCAAGTCTTTACCAATCTACCTCCACATAGAAGAAAGTGTCCCAACAAATTCCAGATGGAATGTTGCCTGATTTTCATCTGTCCTGTACACTAATGGGGGAAAGATCAAAAGCAGATGACAGGCATCAAGGCAATCCGCCAGTGGCAGGGCTATGGGAATGAGAACAAATGCAATGGCACTGCCAAACCTTTGTTTTCCCCAGAGGACACTGTTGCCAATTAACTATATAATTTCTTATACTCTTATGTTCTGAACTTTGTTTGCTTTCTGACTTGACACTTGCTGACATTCAAAAGTTTAATGTTTATCTTCTCTATTCTCTAGGTAATATGTTAACTGGTTAACATGAAAATGAATGTCTTCACATAGTCATGAGTAATGAAGTGGATATCTAGAAGCAAAGGGATTTTAGGATATTGTGGATGAAGTGTCTTACATAGATATTAAAATTGTGAGTTGAGATTTGATAGATAATTCAGGCAAACCTTTAAAGCTGAGGGACATTTACATTTTTATTTCACTTCCTAGTGAGTCAGTCTGCACTCATACAGGTTCTCAGATAGGGTTTTCAAGGATTTACCCAAGTGTAATAGAGATATTGGAGTATTTATACTTCAAGTTGAAAAATATTTTAGTAGTGATAGAAAAACAGAAAAATACATCAGAATAAAAATAAGTCGAAAATATTAGAAAGTACTGTATTTTAATATTAAGTTATTACATTTTATGATATAGGATTTTTGGCTTTATTGGATTTTTCCAATTTGTCTCTAATGAGGTTGATTTTTTTAAAATTTCAGTTGAAGTAGGTAAATATCCAAGTTCTGGTACTGCACAAATCAG
Source organism: Gorilla gorilla gorilla (assembly GCF_029281585.2). NCBI lineage: Eukaryota > Metazoa > Chordata > Mammalia > Primates > Hominidae > Gorilla > Gorilla gorilla. Next base: position 29,239,765 of record NC_073239.2, on the reverse strand, counting down.
GTCGAAGAATGAGGTTTGCTCATTAAAAGAAGGGATGGCAATACATTAAAATGACTTCACTGAATAAATACCTTTGCTACATGCTTCAGGCTTTGTTTTAGTTTTTGTTTGTTTCTTTACCAAGCTATTTTTGAACATTTTTAAGTAATAGTCTTATCAACTAAAGTAACAGCTTAAACATTTATAGTTTATTTTAATGTATATATTGATAAAATATATCAATTTAGATGATATCAAATATGTCAGTACCTAAGAATTAATATAACAAAAGCTGTGAAAAACCTATACCATAAATTTGTAAAAATTGATTGACAAGCTAATTTTAAAATTGGTATGAAACTACAAAGAAATAAGATAGCAAAAATGGTTTTGAAGACGACAAAAACTAGAGGCCTTATATTGCCAGATATCAAGCTAATTACAAAAGTATAGTAATCAATATGGTGTTGGCAAATAGGATATACTCATTGAATAGAGCAATTTGCTTCAAAGCTAAAAGTGGAAATTGGTATAGTGATGCAACTACAGAGAAAGAGCTAGAGAGAGATAGAAATGGGAGGAAGTCAGGAGAAAAAGAAAGTGGTGAAGGTGGGGAGAAGGGGGAATATGCAGCATTATGTGAAATAATGTCTTGTCCTCTCATCACATTATTACCTAATATTTATCTCAAATTTGGCATGTTATAAAGAAGACTCTTTATCTCTTCTTGTGTTCTCCCAAATGTATACCTTTCTCAGGCTGTAAATAACTTTAATGCTTTATTCAACCAAAAATACGGGCACTCTCTTTAATTAGTCTGCTTTCCTAACCCTATCCTGTATGTATCTCTCTCCAGTACCATTGTAGTCATAACTATTTTTATCTCTTGCTTAAAGCAAAACAGTAACTCCTGTTTTCCTGATTCCACTATTGATTACTTCCTTACAATCTATTCTCAACACAACAGACTCACATTTAGAAAAAAATATATGTCAAGTAATGTCATACCTGTGTAAAGTAATAATAATAATAAACATAAGAATACAAAGTCTTCTTTCCCATCAAGATTCATATAATTGGTACCTTCTGAATCTCTCCATGCTCTTCCTTTCGCCTACCACACCATCCTACTCAACTCACCTGAAATTTTTTGTTTTTCTAATTCCATGAGCCTACACAGCTAGTTTCTACATTTGATCTTTTGAACAAACTATACCTTTGCCTGGAATGTCTTTTTCTGAATCTTGTTTGACTATGTCCTTACTGTTGTGACCATTACTTTCAGGTTACTTCAATTGGCCAATCTGTTTAAAGTGAAATCTCATATAACAGGCTATTTAACTTTCAATATAATACTTATCGTAATCTGATATTTATCTCTTTATTCATTTACACAACACTCAATAGAACACAAGCTCCTCCTAACAGGAATCTTGCTTTTAGCTGTACAGTGGTGCCTATCAAATAAGTACTTGATATTTACTGTTAAATGTTAAAAGAATGATAGGTTGCAATGAAAAGGCATAATTTGACAAGACCACTGATCAGATGAGGACTGGAATTTCAGTCCTGGATTAATTAGGACAAACAGTCAAACCAAAGTAAAATATTAGAATAACCCCACTGAGAAGAACTGGCAAAATAATCACAGATAGAAGAGATATAATAAGCATTTAGAACAACATCCTCTCATCTGTAAAAGGAAGATTACTTTTCCTTTCTCTAATTCTAATACAGCAAAGCTAGAGGTTATGAACATCATTTCACTACCATTTGCACGCTACAGACCTAATGATGGTAGATGTATTTTTATCTTCTAGACTTCTAAATTTGATAGAATATTGACATTGGTCTCACGGGGCTATTGAATGATTTCCTGGGTCATGTCTGAAATCTAGCTAAATGTATTATCTCTAAAGGAGTTAATACAAGGTCATCAAAATTAAGATTGTAAATGTCTAAACTGATGAAATCAGTACTGAAGAGGCCCCAATATTTCCATAGACAAAATAGGGAACTAAAGTGTCTAAAATGTTGAATATGTGTCATTGTCTTATATAATATGAATAGAGAGCAAATTAATCAAAATTAAGAAGTTGGGAAATTGGGTTATCAGCTATTTCACAAAATCATATGTGGAGCTGCATTTTGATATTTCGCTCAGGTCAGTTTTAACATTTCAGTGTGAAGTTCTGGTATATACATAATTGATGAACTGAAGTAGAGTTCACAATGATTTTTTGTTCATTGATATTTGCTTTGCAAAGACAGACGCCAAATGGGAAAGCTAATTTATAATGTTCCTCCCCTTTTAGAAATTTATCTTAGATGGGAAGAAAATAGTTACAAGTTTTTAAAAATATATTTTGAATAGTAGCATTGGTATAGGACCTTAGTACCTGTACAGTATTTTAACCATGATGCTGACTTGAGTCTCTTGTGTTACAATACTGAATTTTTTTTTGTACTGTTGCTCAATGGCTAAATACGTGTAATGAATACCTGCTGTTCTTAAAACCTGGAATTTAGATAGGATACCTTGCTTTAATTGAATCTCCTTTGCAACTGTGGAAGTGAAAAATAGTATACTTAAGTAAGTAGTACTTATTTTTTTTCCATTATGAAAACCATAGCCTATTCAAAGAATGTAGCTTTATTTATTACTGCTTATGTTGCCATAATTTAATTTATTCTAAGAATTGCTGATAAACCAATATTAAAGCAATAAAAAAAGTGTTTCGGGATAAGCATAACTCTAACTATACTTCAAAATTATGATGCATTGTTTATAAACTAAATTTTTTTCTCTCTGGGAAAAAATGTTTGTGTTACATTATAAAAAAATGTAAATCACATTAAACACGTGCTGTAGATTCATGTTCCAATGAATAATTTGTGATAGAACACAATTAGACAATTCAAGAAAATGCTTAGCTTCAGTTATAAGAGTGGAAGGAAAGATAAATAATTGCCAAATACTCTATATTTAAGTATTTATAACATTTTATTCAGGACTACATATGAGGATATGATAGCACTATTAGTCATAATGAAAGGCAATATAAAATATTATATATATATATACACATATATATATTTGAGATATGGCCTTGCTCTGTCACCCAGGCTGTAGTTCAGTGGCATGATCTCGGCTCCCTGCAAGCTCTGCCTCCCAGACTCAGGCGATCTTCCCCCCTCAGCCTCCTGAGTAGCTGAGACCACAGCTGACTAATTTTTTATAGTTTTTGTAGAGATGGGATTGCACCATGTTGCTCAGGCTGGCCTTGAACTTCTGGACTCAAGCAATCTGCACACCTTCGCCTCCCAAAGTGTTGGGATTAAAATAAGCCACTTTTCCTGGCCCAAAATATTCTTTGATTTTTTTTTTTCTGTTATATTGTGTTCCTATCCTTTTGAATTCTCCTATAAAATAATGCAATATGATTTTCCCTTCTTATATTTAAATATACAAATACTTATTTAAAATGTAAAATTAGTTATGTAAGGTAATTTACAAGCCTTTGTATAATACTTATAAAAGTATATAGATATGGATTTAATTACCATAAATATTTACCTGTTTACTTATACCTTTAAACGAATATTTATGAACATTTGCAAAATATCAATATAATTTTGTAATTATTGTCTCTTTAAAATAAGAGAATTTAGGATACCATTATTTTCAAACATGTACTAATGTACTAATTGTTTAATTGCTTATTAAGTAAGATTAACTGAGCTCTATACATGATAATTTAGTAAATTTTTTGCACTTCATGCTATCAAAAATTTTAGTACACAGTAGTTTCAATAAACAATTTAGAGTTCATCTTTTAAGGTGCTAAAATTGATATAGCTCACATTTTAAATTAAAAAAGCATTAAAATTCAACATAACTACTTTATAGGGTGAATCAGTCACTTATGAACCATGACATGGAATATCATCGAAATACCCTTCTCTCTTAGAAACAGAAGATCAGCCCTGGCAAAGATATAATAACATTTTAGATCATATGCAGCACTTAAAGATGTAGTATTTAAAACTATGACTGTCATTTACAGTTAGCAAGATACAGATTTAATAAGTATCTCAAGTCAGATCTCAATTAATGATATATAGATAAGAACTCTAGGAGATTAGAAAAATTCACTTACGTTTGGCCCCAGATTGAAAAAGTCCTTGTCATTTTCTGATAATTGCACATGAGAAGTGAAGAAAAATAACTTCCTACATAATTCTTCTTTATTTCCTAAGACAAGTCACCCCAACGTCCAATGTATTCCCTGAACTACTGTGGCTGAAAGCTGAAACCCTGGATTAAATGTCCCTAGTTCAAATTTCTGGTCTGTCAATTAGTAGTTGTTGACTTTTGGTAACTTACTTAATTTATTTGCATCCTATTTTCTGTATTTATAAAAAGGAGATAACAATGGCATCTAACTAATAGGTTGGTTATGAGCACTAAATGAGTTAATATTTGCAAAGCACATAGAACAGTGCCCAGCATATACTAAGCACTTGTTAAATGCCATCATTATTATTTCATTCTGCTCCATTTCCACCTGTTTGATGTGATGGATTTTCTTGGTCTGTGTAATTGCTGTCATGTAGTTACTCTCTTGCATAGCTTTCTACTCCTAAATATCTGGCTCCATATCTAACCAAAACATCACTTGCTCTCATTAGATTACATAAATTTTGAGAAAAGGGATCATGTCTTATTTGTTTTTATTCTTTTTAAAGAAAATTTAATATTTTCATATTTGCTGGAAAGTGGGTATATAATTGAATAGATATTAATTAGGAGGGACATGGTTTTTAATAATCAGTACTGACTAACTTAATGGAGTATATGTGTATTTCTAGACCATAGCTCTCTGGGAGGTATCAGCAAGAACTAATAGTTTGTAATCATGTATTGTTTAAAAGATAGAAAAAAAATAGATAAACATTATATACATGGATTATTATACATGCATCTATTCTCAATCTCTATTCATTCAGGGTAACTAAAATTAATGACACCCCTGCAATAGTGAGCATACCTAATGCCCAGATCTTCTTTTTGAAATATAATTATTCTACAAAAGGAACCAGTCACTTAAGACAAATGATTGATTCCAGTTGTTGATTTCTAGAGCAGAGAAAATACTAGGTGAGCCTGAAATTTTTGTAGTGTCAAAAAGTAAGGACATTTAAAAATAATACGATGAAATATTATCAAAAGAACACAGACACCAACCTCAGCCAAAGCTAGAAAAAAAATGAAGACAAAATAATGATACTATTGCATTATAACACATAGTATTAATTATCCAAGAGTTCATACTGATATAAACAAAAAATCACATAGGCAAACAGATAAGAAGAAAGAGCTATTTCATGTGGTACAATTTTATTCAATAAATATATCATCAAAAAAGAAAATCCAAAGTAATCATTAGGCAAACATCACAATAATTATTGTTGTCAACAAGATCCACCGATGCTAAAACTATTGGGTAAAAGTTTGAGACTAAAGAAGATTTACGAAGTATAAAACTTTCCTTCCCAAAATAAACCCACAAAGAGGACAGTAGGGCATCTTACAAAGGGGAAAAGAGTAACTTCACGCTAGAGAAACCTGGCAGCAACAACTTAACCAAAAGACTAATGTCAGAATACCACCAGTGATAAGACAAATTAGCACAATAAATAACCTTGTAATATGATGAATTGAGAAGGACATAATATCATGTTTATGGTGTTCTTGCTAAACTTTCATAACCTCAGTCCAACAATGAGAAAATACCAGACAAACCCATATTGAAGGAATTATATCCTTCAAAAATTAAAATGGCTTAAAAAAATTCTCCAAAAGTTTCAAATTTTGCAAAAGAAGGAATGACAGTGAAATTGTTACAAACTGTAGACAAATGGGAAATAACAAGTAAATGCAATATGAGGGAGCCTGGATAGAGTCCTAAAACAGTAAAAGGACATTAGTGGAACAATTTCATGAAATTTGAATAAATTCTAAAGCTCAAGCTAGTAGTAGTGCACCAATGTTCATGTCCTGTTCCTCATAATTGTATTATGATTTTATAAGGTATTAATTTGAGGAAAATCCAGGAGGATTATTCAGAAAACATCCGTACTATTTTTGCAGATTTTTGTATGTCTAAAATTTACTTTAATATAAAAAGTTGTGAAAGTTGTATTCTTCTTAAATTGAGTGACCATTAACCATATAATTGTTAGGAAGCTTTAAGTTTTATATTATATTCTAGAAATGCTAAGGATTAGTCCGGATAGACTAAGATATATGCTTCAAAACAGACCCCAAATTTTTAATGGTTTAATACAATCAAGTTTTGATGCTCATTCACACTGTTCTGCAGGCCTTGCCAATTCTCTAAGAAAGTCTCAGGGAGCAATATAGTACCTAAGATGATAGAGGTTTCACCATTCTGTAGGAGCACTATTTAGGATGTAGGACATCTTCTGTCAATGCAGCATGAGAGTATGAAACTTGATTGTGCTGAAAACTGAAAATCAAACGCTTCACTTTTAAAGTGATCTTTATAATGTTTCATTGGTCACACAGCCACATCTTACATCAAAAAATACAGTGATATGTATTCCTTCACTTAATCAGAACATAAGAGAAACAAGACATCAGTGAATATTTATCTCAAGCACAAATTGCTCATGAGATATCATTGACCATTCTTGAGTAAAGAATACTTCCTATTATAGGAAAAGCATCACCTTGGAATAAGAAATATTCTTCTTCTCTAGATATAGCTATGACCTTTAGCAAGTTAGGTAAACTTTACTAACTCTGTTCACTTCTTTGTCAAATGACGATGATGTTTTCTCCCTTGCATTGCTCTTATAGATTAAATGTATTAATTGAGTTAATGTATAAAAATCTTCTGACACAGTTCCTGACATATTTAGTAAACATGTATTTAATAAATTGGGGAAGCATTGTGAGTGTAGACACACAAGTATACCAGAATTAGGATCTGGCTCACATTAAGCTCTACAATCAATAGTTCGAGATGTATGAATAGAGCCATGTGATGCTTAGACGCTGATATTCCACTGTGTGTGTGTGTGTGTGTGTGTGTGTGCTGGGGAATGGTGACAGGACTTACATATGTATGTTTTCTGAACTAAATTGATTGTACATAAGGAAAGAACTCCAGTGCCATCATGTACATTAAATTTCACATTTTTCTATAATATTGTTGAAAATTAAAGATGATAAAAACCACAAAGAGGCGATGGTGGTGGTGGGGTCTTAAAAAGGATGAAGTATCCTATTTATTCCATAATTTTCTTTTCATATAGAGCTTTTTAAAATGTTTAAAAATTGCAGGCATCATGGAACTAGGAAATCATCATAGAAACTTCATTTATAAAATCTTTAGAAAGCTTATCCAACTGAGTTAGTGTTAAACTGAGATATATTCTCATTCCTATCATATTTCTCAAGCCATAGGTCATTCAACTTGTCTAATGCTCTAATAAGATGTAAAAAATTGTCTTAATTTATATTATTCTGAGACCTTAGGATCTATAATTTGGGTGTGGTGAGGCATTAATTTTACATCCAAGGCCTCAGTTCATTGATTTCCTGGATGTGCATTACAATTAGAAGATTCCAGGCTGCATAGAAAATTCTGTAGAAGAAAAATTTACAAAGTTCAAATGAATGATGTGCCTCATGAGAATATATGCATATAAGAAAGAAAATATGGTTATTTCATCACTACAATTATTCATTCAAAAGTTCATTTTTGAGCATCTATATGAACCAGGAACTATGATGTACACCACAGACACATCTTGAAACAACAACAAAGACACAATTTTGTCTTCTTGGAAGAGAGAAATACATAATCAAATGCATAAATAAGATTATTTCAGAGAGTGATGAGTTCTACAGAAGATATCAGAGGGGCAATACTCCAATTTTAGGAGTACAGAAACCCAACGGACAGTGGAGGTTAGTGCAGTTTCATTTTATCTCTTGATCAACCAGAAAATCCTCATCTAATTTTTATTTATTTATTTATTTATTTATTATTTATTTATTTATTATTTATTATTTTTTCTGTCTTCGTGATACTGGCTTCAATTAAGGACCATCCATATGTACTATTAACATGCAGATCTCTTGGGTCATGCTCATTTTCCACACCCTGCTTTTTCTATGGCCAATATTCAAGAAACACAGATGTTGTGATTTTTTTTGGTTTGATTATTTACTGGATGGTTTCTGCTTAGAAGTTCTGTTTTTTCTAAGTTCTCATTACAGTAGCAGTAATTGGTTTATTTAAGAATCTTGAATTTCACAATTGCATATTCTGATTTTGCTTAAAATACAGTTTTGGGATAATAATTTATGTATTTTATATTAATCTAAAATGTAAGACATATATGCAATAACATTTTTCAACAAGTTCCTAACTTTCCCACATTTCCTGTCTTCTTCAGAGCCCTCCAAATTGTTCCAACCTCTGCCTCTTATCCAGTTCTAAAGTCACTTCTACATTTTTGGGTATCTTTACAGTAGCACCTCACTCCTGATACCGATTTACTGTATAGTCTGTTCTCATGCTGCTAATAAAGACATACCCGAGACTGGGTAATTATAAAGGAAAGAGGTTTAATTGACTCAGTTCCACATGCCTGCAGAGGCCTCTGAAAACTTACAATCATGGCAAAAGGGGAAGCAAACACATCCTTCTTCACATGGTGGCAGGAGAAAGAAGCAGGGTGAAGTGAGTAAAGCCCCTTGTAAAACATCAGGTCTTGTGAGAACTCACTCACTATCATGAGAACAGCATGAGGGAACTTCCCCCATAATCTAATCACCTCCCACAATTTCCCTCCCATGACATGTAGGGATTGTGGGAACTATAATTCAAGATGAGATTTAGGTGGGGGTGCAGCCAATAATATCAATGAACATGATTTTTAATTACACTTCATTCTTAGTCCATTCTTGCATTTCTATATAGGAATACCTGAGACTGGGTGATTTACAAGGAAAAATGTTTATTTTAGCTCACATTTCTGTAGGCTGTGTAGTAAGCATGGTGCAGTCATCTGCTTCTGGTAAGGGCCCCAGGAAGCTTAGAATCATGGTGAAAGGTGAAGGAAAACCATAAAGTCCCACGGTGAGAGAGGCAGCAAGAGGGGAGGGGAGAGGCTCCATACTCTTTTAAACAATCAGATCTCACATGCACTGAGTGAGAACTCATCACCAAGGAGATGGTGCTAAGCCATTAATGGGGGATCTAATCTCATGATGCAATCACCTCCCACCAGGCTCCAACTCCAACTTTGGGAATTTAATTTCAACATGAGATTTTGAGGGGACAAATAGCCAAACCTATAATTTTTCTACCCCTGGTCCCCCAAATCTCATATTCTTCTCATATTTCAAAATAATAATCCCTTCCCAATAGGCCTTCAAAGTCTTAACTCATTTCAGCATTAATTCAAAAGTCCCAAATCCCAAGTCCAAAATCCAAAGTCTCATCTGGAGGTGAGTTTCTTCCATCTATGAGCCCATGAGATCAAAACCAAGTTTTTATTGTCAAGATGCAATGGCAGTACAGACATTGGATAGACATTCCTGTTACAAAAGGGAGAAAGGGGTCATAGATTCCACACAAGTCTGAAACCTGTTAGGCCAGTAATAAAATCTTAAAGCTCCAAAATAATTTCCTTTGACTCCATGTCTGTATTCAAGGCACACTGGTGCAAGGAGTGAGCTCCCAAGGTTTTGGTCAGCTCTGCCCCATGGCTATACTGGATGCCTTTCCTGGGGCTGCTCTTGTGGGTTGAAGTTTAGTGTCTGCAGATTCTCTGTGTTGAAGCTGCAATCTGTCAGTGGCTCTACTGTCCCCTTGACAGTGTCCTCTACTGTCAGTGGCAGCAGTCCCCTTTCTACAGATTCACCAGACAGTTCCTCTGGGGAGACTTTGTATGGGGGCTCCAATGCCACATTTTCCCTTGGCAATGCCTTAGCAGTGTTTCTCTGTGGGGGATTTAGCCCTGTGGCAGGTTTTTGCCTGGGCATCCAGGCTTTTCCATACATTCTCTGAAATCTAAATGAAGGCTTCCAAGCCTCCTTCATTCTTGCACTCTGTGTGCCTGCAAGCTTAAAACCAAATAGAAGCCATCAAGGCTTATAGTTTGTGCCCTGTGAAGCAGTGGCTCAAGCTGTACCTGGGGCCCTTTGAGCAATAGGTAGAGCTAGAGCAGCAGGGATGCAGGGAACAGCCTTCTGGGGTGGTACAAATTATTGGCCCATGAAACCATATTTTCTTCCTAGCCTTCTTGGTCTGTGATGGGAGGGTTGGCTTGGAAGATTTCTTAAGTGGCTTCAAGGGATTTTTCCCATTGTCTCAGATATTAGCAACTTGACTCCCTTTTAGTCACATAACGCTCCCTAGAAAGGGGTTGCTCCACAGCCTGCTTGGATTCTTTCTCTACCACAGGGCCAGGCTGCAAATTTCCAAACTTTTATGCTCTGCTTCCCTTTAAAATATGTTTCAACTTTAAGTAATTTCTTTGCTCCCATATCTGATCATGGGCTATTCGATGCAGCCAATCTACTTCTTGAAAGCGTTACTACTTAAAAATTTCTTCTACCAGATACACTAAGTCATCACTGTTAAGTTCAAAGACCCACAGATCCCTAGGGCATGAACACAATGCAGCCAAGTTCTTTGCTAGGTCATAACAGGGGTGAACTTCACTCCAGTTCCCAGTGAGTTTCTCATTTCCATCTGAGACCTCATCAACCTAGACTACACTATTTATATCTCTATCAGCATTTTGGTCACAATCATTTAATCAGTCTCTAAGAAGTTCCAAGTTTTTCTTCATGTTCTTGTTCTCTTCTGAGACCTCCAAAGTATTCCAGCCTCTGCCTGTTACCTAGCTGCAAAGCTGCTTTCTTATTTTCAGGTATCTTTATAGAAATACTCCACTCTCAGTACCAATTTTCTGTGTTAGTTCACTCTTGTGTTGCTATAAAGAAATTCCTAAGACTACATAATTTATAAGGAGAAAAGATTAATTTTACCTCACAGTTCTGCAGACTGTACAGGAATCATGGTGCAGGCATCTGCTTTTGGTGATGGCCTCAGAAAGCTTACAATCATGGCTGAAGGCAAAGGGGAACCAGCCTGCCACATGGTGAGAGAGGGAGCAAGAAGTGGGGAGAGTTCCCATACTCTTTTAAACAAACAGATCTCATGTGAATTTACTGAGCAAGAACTCACTTATCATCCAGTGCAGGGTGCTAAATCATTCATCAGGGATCCTCCCCCATGATCTAATCACCTCCTACCAAGTCCCCCTCCAACACTGGGAATCATTTCAACATGAGATTTGGAGAAGAGAAACATCCAGACCGTATCAGCTCCTACTTCCTGGAATCTTCAAGAGACTTACATATCTATGTTCCTGAAATATGAGTCTATTATAGGCTTAGTGAGTACTTAGTTAAAGAAAAACAACAGGGAATTCTTGGACATATGTATTAAAAAGATAGGTTCTTTTTTAAACTTATTTCCTTCAGTTTGCAAATTTTAAATGTCCTTCCTCTTGCATTCATTCTGTATTATACTAGAATGTTCCCCAGACTATTGCATGTAAACTTGTACTAAAGGAATATTTATTCAAAAGATGACTGATAAGACATAGAAAAATTATTGTAAAGGAGTCATATTTCAAACTTAATCTGTTAAAGCTAAAAGAAATAAAAAACATATATGGTTACATATTCCCCGAGCCCAACAAAACTTTGAAAATGAGAACTGAAAAACTATCAGTTAAAGAAAATTAAGATAAATCTTATGAATGTGAAGAAGTAAAGATTGTATAAAATAACTCTCAGTCAAGTGAAGATTGAAGATAAAATGTCTAGTTTTCCCATAAAAAAAGCAGTTGAAATTTTGAGTACAATTAATTAAACATGACATTTTATCATAAGCACATTTCTAAATTTTATACTCCAAAGGAAGAACAAAATATGGAGAAATCTGTAGAGTCACACAGCAATTACATTATAGTAATTATATAAAATTCTAGAGTATCCCATATTTCATATGAAGAAATATGTCAGTATCATTGATAGTGTAATGAAAATCTGTGCTGTATCACGTAGAAACTCATTTAAGAGTGCTTACAATAGTATAATATAGAGTTAAAAACAAAGATACTTGGTATTTAAATATACATCTTGAAAATTTAAAATGAAACATTCTGCATATATATAATATTTTCTTCATCTTTGGGTTTACTGAAATATCACCTGTCTTATAGAAATATAATATATAAGTGTAGAAAAACCTTTCTCTTCAAAACTTCTGAATTGTAGAGGTGATTTGGTTGAATATCTTCCCTTTAATCCTAATTTTGTTGAAAACTGTCTTTCACACAATAATAAAAAATATGTGCATGGTAATTATGTTTCAAGTACAAAACACCAAGATGTTTAGCTATATTTCTCTTTAGATTATTCTTGTCTCTAATGTTTTAAAATGGTAACATTGAATTTAATTTTATAATGTTGGCATTATAAAATGAATACATGTTCCCTTAGTAACTCAAAATACTTACACGTTTCTGAGGAAAAATCTTTCAGTTGTTGGTCTCATTCTACTTCCAACCCATTTGGGCCCCCCGTCTTCACATTTGCCTTTCTAATGCAGTTGATTTGGTTTATATAATTTCATACTGTTCTTTGGCTATACAAGCATCTGTAAACACTTATGCACATAAATATTTAATTGATATCATATACCTGTCTTCAAGCAATAATATGCTTAATTAGAAATAAACACCTAGCACTATGGTAATAGTTATAGTGAAAGTCTGTATTTTAATTCAAAAACTGTAATTTCCCAGTTGCAATCCCTATAAATCACCGTAAACAGTCAGTACGAATGTTTAAAATTGATTACTTTTACAAAAATGACTGCTTCTATTAGAGAACATTAAAAATAATATACTGAAATAAAAAGTATGCCAAAACATTGAGGAAGTCCAAAACTTAAAATCACAGAAGCAGAAAATAGAAAAAGTTTAGCTACCAAAGTTATCAACATTGTATTATATAATAAAATTTCATCTTGAAGAAGTTGAATTGCTGAGTAATTACATATGCAGTTCTTCTAAATTAAAAATAATTACGTAAGGAAGAATCAGCATTTCTTTAAGAAGGTACATGGCTTGTGATTTAGTTAAATTTTTATACAATAAAAGTTTATACTAGGTGAATATATACATAGAGATTTAAAAATTACTGATAAAGGTATTACTTCTCTTCAGTGAATGTGTTCTTTGAAATAATACAAGTAATTAGTGATAAAAACGGTGTTTTTCTTGGCTCTATAACTCTAAATTGACTAAAGAAATAAGATGAATATCTCTGACCTCAAAATAGACTGTATTGGCCGGGCGCGGTGGCTCACGCCTGTAATCCCAGCACTTTGGGAGGCCGAGGTGGGCGGATCACGAGGTCAGGAGATCGAGACCACGGTGAAACCACATCTCTACTAAAAATACAAAAAATTAGCCGGGCGCAGTGGCGGGCGCCTGTAGTCCCAGCTACTCGGGAGGCTGAGGCAGGAGAATGGCGTGAACCCGGGAGGCGGAGCTTGCAGTGAGCCGAGATTGCACCACTGCACTCCAGCCTGGGCGACAGAGCGAGACTCCGTCTCAAAAAAAAAAAAAAAAAAAAAATAGACTGTATTTTTATGAATCTGATGAAGCTCCCTCATAGAAAGGGAGCATGCATGGAAATTATAAAAGCAAAACAAGTAAACAAATGAAGGCATAACTAAGTAAATATATAACTGCAGTTAATATTAATATAAATTTATTAAACATGTACTATCATCCAAGTATTGTGGAATATAAAGAATAATGTGGGAAATGAGTAGAAGGGTTGATCCTTAATCTCAGGAAGCTTCTACAGTCCGTGTCAAAAATTGGACTGAAATGAACAAATAGTATTCAAGGCTTTAGAAGCCATAGTGATTCTGACTTTAATCGAATTTAAAGTTATTGTTAATATCACACACCATTTTGGGTGTTTTGCACATTTCTCTCTGTAAAACTTTTAGATCTCTTTTTTGCGCACTCAATCATTTTAACGAAGAGGTCATATCCAAAGAACTTGATAAAACAGATCTCTCACTACCACAGAAATACTGCACAGTTCATATATCAACAAAAACATAGTTGACAGATTTGCTTTTATTTTCCAATTCTCCGTATTCAGCATCTTTCCTCCCCAGGCAATTGGTACTTTCTCTTTCTAATAAACTCATTTTCAATAAATGTGAGAGATGACATATGCTACCCATTCCAGAGGCATTTCTATTTTAATGATAAGAAAATCTTAATAGTAAAGGATACTTCTGAGGAGTTTAAGTTTCAGAGCAAAAAGAGTTCTTTCAATATCTGTTGTCCAAATTTATATAAGTCTCTATATAATAACCTCTCTCAACCAAACTTTGAAGTAACTCAACGGAGTCATTTTTACCAGAGAAATTTCACTAGTGCTTGAATAAATTCCTAAAGCAGGATTTCAAGTTGTATGCAGAAAAAAAAAAAAAAAAAAAAAGTGGAGGAAATGCTTTCTACAGATACTGATGAAGTCAGTTCATCTTGTTTTCTTGCAAGAGGCAGGTCATAAATAAAAAGGCATTCCAGTGTAACAAATGAATTCAAACTAGTTTGACAGAAACCAATCAGAGTTCAAATCTATCAAAACAGTAGATTAAAAGCAAATGTGGGAGGGGGGAATGGCATGTCTTCAATACTAAATTTTTTCACAAATTGAAGTAGTTCTCATTCTTTTCACTGTTTATATTGGATAATGATTACACTGGGGTGGAGGGTGGAGTGGGGGAGGCCTTATTATTTAGAGGAATGTTATTAATACGTCTCACTAACTCTATATGTATTTAAATTAAAGAAAATAAAAATTTTTTATATAACATATTTCTGGAGAAAAATTATAAATTTTGCTGGAGTAACAGAGAGGCTTATCTCTGAACACGAAAGAAATAATGAAATTAAATATTTAGAGTTCTGCCTTCCAATTAAAAAAAACAGGAAAAGATATGTCATAATAATGACTGATTTTATTTTCAGGGTAGCTCCAATTATCTAAAGTTTATAAGTTAGGTTTGTAATTAACTTTTTAGATCTTTTTTCTTTTTTCTTCTTTTGAGAAGTAGTTTTGCTCTTGCTGCCCAGGCTGGAGCGCAGCCGCCTGATTGCGGCTCACCGTAGCCTCCGCCTCCTGGGTTCAAGTGATTCTTCTACCTCAGCCTCTCAAGTAGCTGGGACTACAGGCATGTGTCACCACGCCCGGCTAATTTTGTATTTTTAGTAGAGACAGGGTTTCTCCATGTTGGTCAGACTGGTCTCAAACTCCCGACCTCAGCTGATCCACCCGCCTGGGCCTTCCATAGTGCTGGGATTACAGGCATGAGCCACAGTGCCGGGCCGTAATTAACATTTTTATACCAGTCAGTATCTCTGTGCTAGCATAGCTCACAGGAATAGACATGGAAAAATAAATATACAGATTAATAGATACATAGAGTGATTCCAGCATTCACAGGGCTTTCAATAAATACTGGCACTGAGGTGGACACCTCTGAAGGTGTGTAGCATGTAGGTGAGACATAGAGGTGATTAAAATAAAACTAATGCTATCAGGAAACTGAGGCAGGATAGGCAGCCAAGGATTTAACCTTGTCCTTGGGACGCGGCAACCCTGGCGACCGATAAACCTCGCCATTCGTATTGTAGTTAAGCTCATGGAAGCAAAGGTATCTTCAGTAGGGAATTTCCCCTATAGAGAACATGTGCACTTTTTGATTTTATTTGTCCTCAAACTCTGCCCTTTGCACATTATAATAGCAGAAAGCACACCCAGGGAGGAGATTTAAGATGCTAATGAGACATGCGATGTATGACCAAGCATGTACAGCTACTGTGCATGTGCACCCAGAGAACCACCCAGAACATGCTTATTAGTAACACCTCTTCCCACCCCTTATGAGTAATCATGTAAGACTTCCACTAAGGGAGTTTCCCCAGTGCCAATTTTTGCTGTCTCATCCATACAAGCAGCCTGCCCTGAATCTTCTCTTTCTCGGGGTGCACTGTCTAGTCTGCATTTAACTTTCAAAATATTCTTTGTCCTTTTCAATAAATTGTGCTATGCTACATCTCCTTTGCTGCGTGTCTCTTGTTTAAATTCTTTTAAACTAAGAAGACAAGAACCGAGGTCTCACAACAGCCATCAACAAAACTTCTGGTTCAGTTTCAGCAATAGACACAAATTAATATGCAAAAAAACTGAAGTAGATATGGAGAAGGGGAGACAATAGAGTGGAATATATTAATAGAACTGAATAGCAACAAGAATCCAGACTGAAACAATAACTATAGAATGTGCCACTTTAAAATCACTTTCCAACTTGTGATTTATGACAAGAACTTTTATATAAACTTGAAATAAGGCTGTAAAAGCATTACAAGGAATGAGTAGTAGTAGTAATAATAGCAGTCCTATATGGTATTTGTAATTAGCTAGGTTTTGCTTTAGGCCCTTGTCTTATATAAACTCATTTAGTCTTATTCCAGCAGATTATCTGAAGATTAGAGGATTGAGATAGAGAGGGATTAAAAACAAACAACAAAGCAAAACAAAATTTGTGTAGCATTACAATTCTGGTATTTGTACACAAGCAATATGGCTCCAGTGTCTCTATCCACTACCATTTCAGAGTGCCTCTTAGTAAGATGACTAGAATTGCCACATTAATTTTCAAATACCTTTAATGAACATGTAAAATTATTCTTAAGTGCATTATTTTATAACTATGACTAATACTAACTTTATATTAGTAGATCCATTATTGCTCTATCTTACAACCCATTCTTTTCTGTCCACTTAACTCTCAGGCCGTATAAACCTTGAATACTACCTTTTGAAGTTTCTTGCATATGGTTCCATTCTTCAATTATTAATTGAGAATCAACTACATGAACTGTGCTCTATTGTATACCAGTGAGCGAGGCAGATGCTCTCTACCTACAATGAGTTCACAGGCTAAGATAAAAGAATCAATAAGAAAAAAATGTATTTAGAATTCATTGACAAATGCAATAATAGGAGTAAGGGGTTGTCAAACCAGGAATGATTTATTTAGTAATTAGCCTGTCTAGAATCAGGGAAACCATTTAGAAAATTACCGTGATAATAAAAAAATACAGAGTTTTTAGTGTAGGAAAGGGAGTAAGAATTGAGTGGAAGGTGGCTTTGAAACTGTTTTTAAAATCAGAATAGCATTTGACCAATTTTACATAGAAGAAGAGGAAAACGAGGTCTAGGTTGATTCACATGTTTCTGGTTTGTTTGGCTGGATAAATAGTCATGTCACTCAGAGAAAGTATTAGAGGGGATCACGTCTAGGAATCAACAGATAATTATTTTTATGTTTGATAAGATTGTGAAACTACTAAGTAGAGGTGTTGAATAAGCAATTGCATACATGGAACGAGAAAGCAGAACTTTTATAATTATTAATATATAAAAACAATTGAAATCAAATGATTATATATGGTTACCTAGGGAGAATATATATAATAAAATAAAAGACCTGCCAGAGGGGAAACCTCAGATATATTTAACATTTAATTGGTCAACAGGGAAGGAAGAGTTAGAGAATTAGGAGAAGGTCTGAGAAAGAGTAGAGTTGGAATGTTCCAAACACAAAGGAATGATAGATGATTTAGGTGATGTATATTTCAATTATCCTGATTTGATCATTACATGTTATATGCTCATATCAAAATTTCACATATGCCCTATAAATATGTACAACCACTATTTTTCAATAAATACAAATTTTAGGAAAAGTAAAGAGTTATAGTAACAAATAGAAGAGATTGTTTCATTAAAAATGGTAGTCAATGTTTTTAAAAGCTATAGATAAAAAATAAAAATTACTAGTAAAATATATACGGAGTTTTTAATGAGAATATTAATATGCAGTGATGCTTGTTCTTGCTCAACTAATTTATATATTTAGTTCAATTCTAATCAGAACTTGGAACTTAAAAAATAGTCTGAAATTCATTTGGAAAAATAAATGGCTGAGTATAAATAAGATGTTTTTGAAAACCATAAATAATTTAGGTGACTTCCAAGAGCATATATTAAGATATTCTCAAGGGTTACAATTTTAAAACCAGTATGATTCATATGGAACAATATACAAACTAATCAATAAAATAATAGCCCTTGCCAGACTTCAAGAACTTGAAATATTTTGCATACGACAAAATCAGTGTAAAATTAGAAAAAAATGAATATTAAATGCAAAAAGCTGAATTAATTGGATAATTATTTATTTGATAAAGCATGAAGTTAGATATATATTTTATGTCATATATTCATATATTAAAATAACTTCCAGATGTGTTAAGGGAAAATTGTAAAAATGAGCAAATAGATGCAATAAAATAAAAGTAAACGGGAATAATCTATAACCTTAATGTTAGGAATAGATTTTGCTAAGTATGGAATTCCAAGTAAATAACATAAAAATGTAAACAAGGTATCAAATCTCATAGAAAAAAGATATATAACATACATCCCAACAAATTACATATGTGTGCATGTATGTGTGTATGCACGTATCTGTATGTATTTTTGTGCATATATATTTTCAAAAACACAAAAAGGCTCCTACACAAAAGTACATGTTACAAGGAAAAACTTAAATAATAAAGTAATAGTTATGACCAATAAACCTTTAAAAATGTTTTTGGCCTCGTTAGAAACTATTGTCAGGCATATTAGAATAACAATAAAATACGGCCAGGCGCGGTGGCTCACGCCTGTAGTCCTAGCACTTTGGGAGGCAAAGGCGGGCAGATCACGAGGTCAGGAGATCCAAACCATCCTGGCTAAAACGGTGACACCCCGTCTCTACTAAAAATACAAAAAATTAGCCGGGCGTGGTGGCGGCCACCTGTAGTCCCAGCGACTCGGGAGGTTGAGGCAAGAGAATGGCGTGAACCCGGGAGGCGCAGCGTGCAGTGAGCCGAGATCCCGCCACTGCACACCAGCCTGGGCGACTGGGCGACAGAGCGAGACTCCGTCTCAAAAAAAAAAAAAAAAAAAAAGGAATAACAATAAAATACATTTTCACCAATAAAATTGGAGGAGGTATGTAGTAATATGAAACATAGGTAAAGTCCTAGGTAAATGATTATTCTCATGCATATGTGTCAATTGTAAAAAGCAGATCACTTTTAAGAGGATAATTTATCAATTTATAAACTCTTACAATATTTATACAATTTTTTTCACAAAAATTTATCTTTAGACCCCAGTCATGGAGTTTTCCAAAGATATAGCTATAAGGACAACTGTTGAAACATTGTAATAGCAAATATTAAAAAATATAACAAAAATATGCATTAGTCAGAAAAAGAAAAATGTGACAATCACAAGCTTGAATGACACAGAAATTTGGGAGTGAAACTTTTTATATAATTTTTGCGCATATAATTTTGACTTTTAGAACTATGCTAATAATTTATAAGCCCCCCAAATAAATACATAGAATAAACAAGAATAGGGGAACACCTGAAATGGGATTTAAACAGAAATAACTAGAAAAATTATTTTAAAAATATATTACATAACCATTTAAATTGTACTCAACTTTGTTTACATAGTTTTATGGATTAATGAGTCCACTGCATACATGTAAACAAAGCACATACATGTATATCATACATTATATATTTATATATTCACATACATGATAGATAGATAGGTCTGAGCTCTGGCTTTATTTTCTGTGAGGCCCTAGAAGTTAAAAACTCCTATAACAGTGAATATATCTAGGTCCCAGATCTTGATTTCTAAATAGCATTTTCAACAAGAAAACCAGGCCTCCAGGTCTCCTTTGAAAAAGCCTGGAGCTGAGAAAGTGCATAATCAACCTAGAAGGTATTCCTGTATTAGAAAGAAATGCTTGGAAAACTATGGGGGCCTACCACAAAGGACACAAGACCCAGCTAAAAGGGACTTTCACTGGCCCCTTGAAAACAAAAATCTGAGATTATTTCAGCAATAGATACAGAATCATACTAATAGAAAACTATAGGGAAAAAATAAGATTCCATTACCCCATACTAATACATACAAATGAAAAAAATAAATGGAAAGGGAAATCTCTTCCTTTAACTATAATTTCAACTAATCAATGTACAGAGCATGATGGAATTAGTAAAATCATGGTTTAGAAAGTACCTCAACAATACTCTTTTCAGACAAGATGTATCAGTAGGTACTAAATTTAGTGGGCAAAATACAATAAAAAATAAGATAATTATATAATGTCAAAATATGTCCCTAGAAGTTGTCTATTAATTCAAAGAAAAATTGAGAAGGCTGACAGACAATATTTTAATGCAGTGAGCAATGTTTACGTCACCTGCAATGGGACAAATCCAAGATTACATATGCCTCTGGATAGAATACATCTTGAGGGATGCAATGTTACTTCTATGCTATTTCTGCCCCAATTGCATAACCTTTATCAAATCATGTTGAAACATCAGACAAATCCAAATGGAGGACATGCTACAAAATGACTGTTATATAATCGTGAAAAATGTCAAGGTGATGAGAATAGCTAAGCAACTGTTCCAAATCAGAGAATGATGAAACATGATCGTTATATGCCAGGTGTAATTCTGTACTGGATTCTGTACCAGATCAGTATTTTTTTTTATTTTACCATGTAAAATATTAGTGAAAAAAATTGTTTGCATTTGAATATTAACAATGCATCAATGTTGATTTCCTAATTTTAGTAATAATATTGAGTTATGTAAGATAATGTCATTGCTTTTAGGAAATACACATTCAAGTATTTACAGGTAAAATGGCATATGCTTAAAACCAATTCGCAAGCATTTCAGAGAGAAACAGAATGATAAAGGCAATGTGGCAAAGGTTGACATTTGGGGATACTGGAAAATGGGGATACTGGAAAATGGGCATAAAGAAAGTCTTCAGGATTTTTCTACTTTATTTTTGCAATTCCAAAATTAGTTCAAAATAATAATAGCTATTGTTTACCAGGAGAATCAGTTCTAACTTCAAAAGTAATGCCTTTATTGTCCCTTGCAATTATGAAGTTTTATGTTATTTCCTATTAAAGGAAGAAATATTTCCTATATACTAAAATCTGTAATAACTTGTTTCCCTTTTGCTGCCCTATTTGATCTTTAACACTGCTTTATCATTAAAAAAGTTAAGCTTTTTTATGTTTTTGATAAGGAAGGAAAATAATTTGCATATTTCACATATATACATTTTACATATTTTACACATATAGTACATGTACCAGTATATGCATTATATATGTATACATTATCACAATAATGGAAACTATTGTTGCATGTGAATGCATACATCTTTCTTAGCTAATGGAGAAGGGAAACATTTAAAAGGACACTTAATTTAGGAACTATTTGATTAATACTAAGAGAAAATAATGGATATACAATAATTGTAGTTGATTGATTTTGAAAAAACACTAGTAAGCCAGAGAATACAGAAAAAAAGGGATTTGTGGTTGCCATAATCAATGATCCATAGTTCTATTATTAAAGCAAAACAGATTGTTTTGTTGTTTTTTGAGACAGGGTCTCACTCTGTCACCCAGGCTGGAGTGCAGTGGTGCAATCTTGGCTCACTGCAGCCTTGACCTCCCAGGCTCAAGTGATCTGCCCACCTCAGCCTCCTGAGGAACGGAGACTACAGGTGCAGGCCACTAGGCTCTGCTAATTTTTGCATTTTTTGTAGAGAAGGGGTTTTTCCACATTTCTCAGCTGGTCTCGAACTCTGAGCTCAAGCAATACGCCCACGTCGTCCTCCCAAAGGCACTCGCCACCGTGCTCTGCCGCAAATAGATCTTGAAGACCCACAGCTTGGTTTTCTGTGACCATTTGAGCAAGGTAGTAACTTCCTTTGAAAATCAGTACTCTTACATTATTCTTCCCTTTTAATAACAGTATATTGCAAAAAGAATGCTAAAATTTGTACCCAGTGTATTAGACTAGTATATAATATGTATTAAATGCAAGTTCAGAAAAACAAGAATATAAAACCTTATAGACACTAACTTCTCTGTGGGAACTGAAGGGTCTATCAAAGATACCTTTTCTTTTGCATGACTAGAGTGCTACTTTTCCAAATTAATTGAACGTTTTGAGGACTTAAGAAGAAAAAAGGAAGAAGTGTATTCATAAGTGGGAGCTAAGTAATGTGTACACATGGACAGAGTGTGAAATAATAAACATTGGAAACTCAAGGGTCTGAGAAGGATGAGAAAGCAGTAAGGGAGTGAGTAATGAGAAATTACATCATGGTACAATGTACACTATTCACGTGATGGTTACACTAGAAGACCAGACTTCACCACTAAACAATATATCCATGTAACCAAACTGCACTTGTAACCCCTTAAATTCATACAAATAGAAAAAAAAGAGAAATAATTGTAGACTCTTTTTTTGAAACATATACATTTTTAAGTACCCATATTTCTCTGGAGTACCACATACCTAAATTGCTAACTCATTTATTTAAATCTTAGCTTACATATGAAAAGTGTCTTTTAAAGAAATGAACTAAAGCAATATAATTGAGTGTGTATGTGTGTGTGTGTGTGTGCGCGCACATGCATGTATGCCAAATGCCCTTAATTATAGGGTAAAAATATTTTTAGCAGAGAATACCTTTTTGCAACATAATATCAACGACTCACATTTGGCTGCAATGTTGAAGAATACAATACTTTGTATAGGCCATGTCCAAATCATGGATATAGTAGATATTGATGTTGGTATATATTCTTTCACATTCAAATCATTTGTCTGAACTTTAAAGTGTTTTAATAATTGTTAAAATATAGTATGCTCCATTACATAGTCATAGGGTATCATCAAAAAATTAAAAGATATTTTATATCTTTTATAAAAATAACTTATGTAACGATTACTGCAATAAAAATTACTATAGAAGATATTATGCCTTTCCTTGCAAGAAAACAGAAAATGATCCCTAACTTCAGTTGCTTCCATTGGAGCAGAATAAAGACATAATGACTTAGTATAGGCATACAGTCTTTCCCTTTAATTCAACTGTAATGTTAAGTACTGATTTACCAAACTATTTTCTGACAAAATTCAGAGTTTGTGTTTTGTTTGTGAAGGTAATATATCAGATAAGGTGGGATAAGTAAGCATAGGGAGAAGAAATGCTATGGGGAATGTGAGAATTGCCAATGTAGATCTTCCTACTGAAAAAGATACTGTTGTCTTGAATAGACCATTTAAATTGCCATTTTTTTTGGTATCATAAACCTCATCTCACAAATATCTTAGCCCTACTCCATATTTCCTTGTGGGGTTTTCAGGTAAATCACTTGGGTGAACTGGTATAAAAATTGTTTGTGTCTCCTAAGGCTATAGTGTAGAGTGGAGATAATAACTAATACATAATACAGAAAAGGTACTAAGAAGGATAACTGGCACATGATACAGTCTGTCTCTGTTCTCAGCTAACAGACACACAGCAAATGTAAATGTGTGGATACACAAACACACACATACATGCAACAAGTTGCATTTGGGTCCTTAAACTTATAAAATAATACTTAGTGATATTTTTACATTTCTATTAATGCATATCACTTACAAACAATATTCATACCCGTATGAGTAAGTGGGTAGAAATTATCAAATGAATGGAATAGTTATGCCTGAGATAGGGTTGTGTGCAGGAGACCTCCTCTTTTCTTTTTTTATTCCAGATGAAAAGAAAACAGTAATCCCAGAATTGGCAAAAATTAAAAAAAAAAGTAAGAAGACATTATTGTAAATGAATTAATTGCTGGAAAAATAAGTGCAGTATCTACCTTTGATGCATTGACAAGTTGGTTGAATAAGCACTGAGAAAACTAAATGCAAGGCAACCTGAAAAGAATAGAGGAGCTCATCTCCACAAACACCTGTTAACTATTCCGAGCATCGCCAGTGCTGATTATGTCATTTGGTTTGGCACCCTTTGAATACATGGCAGTGAAATTGTTTCCTGCCAAGCTATCTTGTTAAATGAGTGTATGGACTTTGTATTCCAATTAAAAGCAAAGGGTTGGTGGCATTTGTGTATGCTGCTGAAGTCTGTCCGTTTTACTTTAACTAAAATTGAACCTGTTTTTTCTCTTATGAAAAAAACCTCAACATGGTAACTCAGCCCAACACCTCTGTTTCTTTTTCTCTTCTGACTACCTGCCTGACATACATTTTTTTAATTGACTACTTTTTATTCAGTTAAAGAGGAGTGTTAGCAGTGCAGCCCAGGAACACTTGGTTCTATTTAAAACAAAAGCCTACTGTTGAATTCAGTGTCATGGTTAAGGTTTACAGCATTGAAGAACCGCCTTGATAAATGGCCCTGACATTACAGCTTCCAGGACTCCACCTTCAATGTCACCACAACACAGTGTAAGTGTTAAAGCATAGCCATGGCTGCCTCCCCAAAACATATTAACTTGATGCTTACTCTATCTCTGGATCCCATAGGCACAATAAATAGAAAAAATAACACATTTACAAACTGATAAAACCCAGTAAAGCTAATAAAATCAGACACTTTATAGTTCAGCTAATCGTGTCCTTTGAAGGGCATCAAATAACACATCATGTACTGCTCAGGGGGAAATCAAATTAGGTGCGGCAATGTCCCTTCAGAACTAACACATTTGAATAGACCGGAGCTATTGTAGCTAAGCAACTTGTAGATGTTTTATCCTTAATACAATGTTTATATTAGCTGAATTTTATGCAGTTTGGGTATGAAAAGGAAGAAAATACTTCCTTAAAGTGTTGCTCAGTTTGTTTTCTGAATCCTTTGGCTTTTATTTGTAATAAGTGTGTCACAACGATGTATACAAATCTGCAAAAGGTGTTCAAAAATCACTTAGCCTGCAAGAACTTGACTGAATTACTCAATTTTCAGAGTGACTCTTCCCTCCATTTGTTGCTCTTCATGTCTCCAACTCCAAATGATCACCATATCATTGGTTCAGGAAGACATAACTGATAAAGCCAAGTGTCTTTTTCCAGGGTGTTTAATTCTGCCTTAAACCAAAGTCTATTCAGAGAAAGCTGCTATATTTGTTAATCTCCAAATTCTTAAACTCAGGATTAATATTCTTTTATTATGGGCCACTTCTTTTCCATTAAAGCTTTTAAATTGCCAATGAAATATAAAAACACCCATTTATAGGAAAGACAGTTAAGAATACACAAGACTAAAGATATCCTTTAGGGAAGAGGACATTGGGGCGTAGAAAGAGGATCTGTGAGTAAAGATCTTAGAGAAGAAATGAGACATTAATGTTCTAAAACAGGGGTCAGCAATCTATGGCCTGTGAGCCAAATCTGTCACACTTGCTTTCGTAAATAAAGTTTTATTGGACACATCTACATTTAATTGTTAACATATTATCTCTGGATGCTTTCACATAGTTGTGCTATCTATCATATGTCCTGCAAAGCCAAAAATGTTTTAGTGTGTGACCCTCTACAGAAAATAATTGCCAACCACTATTACAAGGTTCTAAAGTCCTTATTAAAGGAAAAGGAATGAAAAAAAGATAAAGAATATGATTCCCACTTATGAACACATGGACACAGAGGGGAACAACACACCCTGGGACCTTGTAGAGGGTGGAGGGTGGGAGGAGGGAGAGGAACAGGAAAAATAACTACTGGGTACTAGGCTTTATACCTGGGTGATGAAATAATCTGTACAACAACCCCCAGGACACAACTTTACCTATGTAACAAACCTGCACTTGTACCCATGAAATTAAAATAAAAGTTAAAAGAACATAAAAGGAGGCTATATCATGTTCATTAACATGAAGACTCAATGTTCTAAAGTCATTATTCTTCCTAAGTTAATTTATAAGTTCATCAGAATCCTCATAAAGCATGTATCAAGTTTAAATAAGTGATTCCTATAGAATAAAGCCTATATATTTAAGTGTAACCAAATAACATCTTTGCCACGAAAAAATCTAGGTGTCAATGAGACCACATTGATCAAAGTGAATGATTTAACAAATAACTAAATAATAAATTGGGGTACTAGACAAATCTTCCATGTAGAAGAATACCAAATGGAATGTATATAGTCTGTCCTTAAGAAGGTGAAACATTTACTTCCCACTTCTTAAATGTGAGCTACACATAGAAACTTCTTCCAAAGATTACAAAATGGAAAAGAAGAAAAAAAAAAAAGAGTAACTTTATAGTGAAGAACCTAACAAACACTTCCTCATGCAGGTGATCAAGGTCAACATCAACAGTGATAAGTCAGGTTGACAATATGTACCCTTGTCATGTTGTGATAAAAGTGACATTTTATCTCTGTAGTCTTTCCCTCAAAAACACACAACCCCAGTCTAATCATGAGAAAAACATCAGACAAATCCAAATTGTGGGACATTCTACAAAATGTCTGACAAGGACTCCTGAAACCTGGCATGGTCATTA
Organism: Gorilla gorilla gorilla; assembly: GCF_029281585.2. Classification (NCBI taxonomy): domain Eukaryota; kingdom Metazoa; phylum Chordata; class Mammalia; order Primates; family Hominidae; genus Gorilla; species Gorilla gorilla. The sequence continues at coordinate 29,213,083 of NC_073239.2, read as the reverse complement.
AAAAGAAGAAAAGTTTGAGAAATTCTCACAGCTAGGAGGAGCTGAAAGAGACAGGACAACTAAGTGTAATGTGGTATCCTGGATGGATCCTGAAACAGAAAAAGGACTAGATAAAAAATGAGAAAATATAAATACTATGGGCTTTAGTTATCAATAATGTATGACTATTAGTTCATAAATTATAACACATGTTTCATACCAACGTAAGAAGCTAATAGAGGAACTTGGATGTGGCATATTTGGGAACTTTGTATGCTATCTTTTTTTTTTCGTTTTGTTTTGTTTTTGTTTGTTTTTCAGTTTGTAAATCTAACCTGTGTTAAAATTTAAGAGTTTATTTTTAAAATCCCGGGAACTATAGTATAATACCGTTTGATCATTGCTTTCTTCAGATCTTTTTAATGATTTTAAATGTAGTCAAAACTATATTTCACATATAAGGAAGATTACAAAATAAAGCAAACATCGAAGAACTCTGTGATGCCTTCTATGATGAGTATTAGGACAATATGAAGCTCCTTTATAAAAATGCTTAACTACTGTAAACACTATAAACAAAAAGTCATTTTATGTAGATAACTGCAGACCTGGAAAAGAAGAGTCTGTGGGGATCAGAAGAAATTTTAGTTCCTGCATTACTATTCCTCTGCCATGCTTCCTATATCAAGAGCTGCTGATAGGGTTTAATGAGTTGGCCAGGGCCTCACAATTACTTCCTAACCCTCAACCACTCTTGAAGTCCTGTATCATACTAAAGGATGAAGAGGTATGTGATTTAACCACTCCATTCATTTTGTTTCCCTTTTGTCTTTGTTCCCTCTGCTTTTGTGAAGCCTCTGCATTTTCATTTATACTATCTACAGAGTTGCCAAACAAGTATCTGTAATTTGGGGAAAGAAAACATTATATTTGTATTACATGCTATCATTTTATCTTTAGGATGTTATCAGAACATTAGAACCACCGGAAATCCATATGCCAAGATTTTAAAATCATGTATAAGAGTGCATTAGCTGCTGTACTCATTTTGAGGCATCAAAAAGAACATGGGAATAACTTGATTTGAGTTTTTACACTTTTAGGTTGCTTTTAAGTCTACAATACATATTCAGATTCATATTTCTGGAAATTTGTTCATTAAAAGTGCACACCCAATATAGATAAGGCTTGAAGTTGTGCACCCCTCATTTTTTCTAGTTATTTGATCTTTTAAAAGTTACTTTACCTGAATAATTTGAGTTTAGGTTTTGTTACATTCAAAATGGTTGTAAAGATAATAATTATATCACTAATGACATTATATCATGGTGATATAATGAAAATATACTTTCTGACGTTTAATAAATAACCAACAGTTGATAGGTTTAATTAATGACAATAACTATTATAAATACTATCTTCATGGCTTGGATAGTCAATTGTGATTCAAAAATAATTAAATGACTTCTTATTATCATAAAACTAGCAAATGGCGGTATTAAAGTTTGAGCTATTGCCTTTGGAATACCTTTATTCATTTATTTGCTTATACAAAAAAACCCTATCTATGATCTAGTATCAGCAATTCTTCTAGATCTTGAAGCTTGAATTCAAGCAGGAAGGGAGAGAAAAACAATAAAAATGAATGATAAGATGTATAGCAAATATATAGTACTTCAGAAGGTGGTATGTGCAATAAAGGTGACAGGGACTATAGGAAGTAGGAAAGAAATATTTTGTTATCAGAGTTTTTAAACAAGGCTGGCTGCTGAACAAGAATGAAGACAAACAAGGCTGATATGTATAAAGAAGGTAGAGTATGGCAAACTAATTTCTATCATTAAAGGCCTCCCATCATTCATACATATTTTTTAGTAATTAAAACATACTCAATGTAACTTCTTTCATACTACAGATAAAAAGTATTGCAATTTTAATTTCGAATTTCAGAAATAAATTTACAGTAAATGCAATGGTCATTAGAATGCATCTCTGTGATAATACATAGTTGTATTCTTTTTTCCTAGAAACAATAACTAATAGACAACCTTTCAAAAATAATTTTGTGCTCATGCTCTGAAACTTTTTTCTGCCATAACCTTGTCTAGTTGATAAATGTTAACATAAAATAAACATCTATATTATTCAAAAACAAGAATTGCATATTATGATTTCAAAAGTAGTTAATTATTAGCAGAAGGAGAGGAGAGAAATGGTAGGCAGCACTTAAATATCTTTTAAAACATAAGTTAGGTGTAAAAGGAAGCATATGAATTTAAATTTTAGAAGCTTCCTCTTGGTTTTAGCAGCTCCAAAACGCTATCAGATCTAAACTTATTGGAAAAATAAATAAATAAATAATAATTTCAATGTTGCATCTGTGATAAATCAACCATTACGGGTTTTGCTAAGTATCTTGCCTGTGCTAGCTATAAAACTACCACAAATTTACAATATCACTATATTTAATAATATAATTAGTTTAAGCTAGAATGTTTTCCAGAGAGGCAAATAATTATTTTAGCATTAATAGTGGACAATTTATATATATATCTTTCCCTAGAAACATCATCTCAAATTTCTTACAATAGATTACAAGAAAATAGAAGCAAATGGATTTCAGAAAAATATAGATTCCTCCAGAGCCGATTCTGGAGATGATCATTTTTTTTCTCAAATAAATGAAATTTTCACCACTCCACTATGAGATTCATTATTTTCACTGAAGTCTGCTGAGAATAAAAGAGAAAAATACTCATATAATCCACAGAATTATTAATAGTAATACCTTCTTATGTATCCTTCTAAGATGAATTAGGTTTATTTTTCACATAAATACATAGTGGCTCTTACTTCTCCCCCTTGTAACTCAAGTTCATTGTCATCTCATTTCTCTTAGCAACTCAGTGGACATTACTTGAGGTTAAAATCATGTCAGTTAATCAGGATCTTCAGCTCCTTACAGAGAATGGAAGTTTGCTGCTTGCCAGAACACCTGCGCTCCTCAAACAGCCCTGGTACCTAATTGTTTCCAGGTGCAGCACATGCTCATTTTGGGCTAATTCAGAATTGTGAATTTCTGCTTCCAGAGAACGCAGTTTGAAAGTTAGAGTTAACTAATTAAAGAGAATTAACCCTCAGTTAGAAGAGTTGTATGTGCCGCTAGTCCTTAAGATGGAAATTTACAGAACATTAGTTGATGTTCAATTCAGAAACAGATTTTTCTTGTTGAGCCAACAGAAGCTATTCTTACAAACCTAGGAGACACATTTACATCTGTTAGGGATTACTTTGTGTGGTTCACTCTATAAATATTGAGGACCGTTTATGTGTCAGGCACTTGAAATACAGCAGTGAGCAAAACAAAGATCCTTCATAAAGCTTATATTATAGAGGGAGACATAACTTTTCTTTCTTTTTCCCTTCACAGTTTGGTACTTCCTTAAGCAGAGAAAACATATTGTTAGGTTCTAGTATCCATAAAATAATTACACCTAACTTTATTCCAATACTAGATTTTAACTTCTAGCATCCACGAAATAATCACACTTAGACTTATTCCACCCAAATTAGTAGATACTCAGTTTGGTTCTGCTCTGAACTTTAACATACCTCCAGTTCAGGATACCACAGAATAATCAACTCTATTTTAGAACTTGGTCCCTCACATTTCTAATTTCTTTTTATCAGAAATAATACTCGTACTCTATATTAATAGCCATCAAACACACACACACACACACACACACACACACACACACACACACACACACACACACACACATATTTCCCAGTTAGTATATTTGAAGGATAATGGAGTATTATCACCTACTCTAACCCTCTCCCTTTGGACTTCACTTTCTTCTGGAACATGGTAGCCAAATTATATTTATATTTCAAAGGGTTAAGATTTATACCTTCTCCAAAGAAGAAGGTGTGGTTTCCGGTTTCCACATCAAACACCACATTTTCTACAGAACCTCTGGAGAAATATTGAGTTCAGTTTCCTCTGTTTCAGTTTTTGCCCTGCCAGATGGTATTGCTAGGATCATATCCTCTGATGTTTGGTAAAACAAAGAAAAGGAAGTATCATAGTCCTAGGAAGTCATGAAGTCCATGTGATCACCATTCATGAGCAGGATTGCTGATCAAAGATTTTGGCTTTTTTGTTCATCATTCACTTTTATTCCTTGCTAGGTTAATTTGTGCTGTCTAGCTTGTTTATACCTATAAAAGGGTCAGAAATCTAAAAGTAAATTTGTCCCTGACAAAGCCAGAAACATATATCCTGGGATGATAGTACAGGCAAATTAAATCTTTTTGTAAGGCTAAAAATAACTTGCTCACAAATTACATTAGTTTGAATTCATGATTATCTGAAAAACTCTCTTAAATATTCCCAAACAATAATAATCATTATACTTTATTAGTATTATTATTTTAAGTGAACTTTGCAATCTAACTAAGTTTAAGAGTTACTTTCTAAAGGATATGGAGCTCTTTTTGTCATGATTAGTTTCTGGGGGTTTTAAAATGTATTTTTCTTTCCATTGTATCTTTTTTTGTTTTTAGTATTCACTGCATTTTCAATTCTGAAATAAGTTCATGTTTAACTTATTAGACTAATGATTTATTAGAGTCCATTTTCACACTGCTATAAAGAAATACCTAAGACTGGGTAATTTATAAAGGAAAGAGGTTTAATTGACTGACAGTTCAGTATGGCTGGGGAGGCCTAAGGAAACTTATAATCATGGTGGAAAGGCAAAGGGGAAGGAAACTTGGACCTTCTCACATGGTGGCAAGAGAGAGAGGAAAGTGAGCAAGAGACAATTGCCAAACACTTATAAAACCATCAGATCTCATGAGAACTCACTCTCTATCATGAGAACAGCATCGGGGGAACCACCCCCGTGATCCAATCACCTCCCACCAGGTCTCTCCCTCTACACCTGGATATTACAATTCAATATGAGATTTGTGTGGGGACACAAAACCGAAGCATAATACTTGTCCAAGTCATGTATAGCTCTTCCTCTGACTCTTTTTATAGTATGTCATTTCTATTCATCGGTGCACTCTAAATTGTGTTTCACAGAATACCAGTGGTTTGTGCAATATTCACTGCTAATATTCTAATAAGAAAATAATACTTTTCCAGAAATTATGCCCATTTGGTGATAGATATATGTGTGTGTGTGTGTGTGCGTGTGTGTATTTTTTTTTTTTTTTTTCTGAGACGGAGTCTCACTTTGTCACTCAGTTTGGAGAGCAGTGGTGCAATCTCTGCTCGGTGCAAACTGAGCCTCCTGGGTTCAATTGATTCTCCTGTCTTAGCCTCCCAAGTAGCTGGAATTATAGGCATGCGCCATCACAGCTGGCTAATTTCTGCATTTTTAGTAGAGACGGGTTTCACCATGTTGGCCAGGCTGGTCTCAAACTCTTGACCTCAAGTGACCCTACTGCCTCCCGTTCCCAAAGTGCTGGGATTACAGGTGTGAGCCGCCATGCCTGGCCTAATAAATACATTTATTACCCAACTAACTAGGTCATTGAAAAGACAATGAGTAACACAAACACTGTTGATTGTCTATTCAATATCTGTCCTTTCTTCTATGCTACCGATTCACTGAGTTTTTCCCAAATGTCTACTATCTTCTGTTTGTCAACACATTTCAAAATAAGCTTATCCCAAATTGTTCTAATGCAATTATGGTGGTCCCAGTTCCACTGCTTAACCATCATGATAAGAGCAAATTCTGGCAATGATTGATAGTGAGCAGTGTACTCCTGTCATTAAGACACAGGAAAAGATAATCTTTTTCTGCCTTTAAACTTTGACATATCTAAGTATTGTTTTTAAAGTTGTGGCTATTCTCAAGTTTATAAATTTGATACATGAATGTAGGTTACTCTTTCAAGTATTGCTATTTCCAAAGGAGAACACAAAAGTGATGTGAAAGCTTTCAAGAATAAGGGAAGAAGATGGAAGAAAAAGTGGATATACGGATGAAAAAGATTCAGTAGAAAATAAAATTAATGGTACAGAAAAAGGTAGGAGAGGACTGCTGGAATTATATGCTTGAATAGGCAAGAAGGTCTAAGAACTAGGGAATAAGTATAGAGAAGGCTTTAGATGGGAGTTCAGATAATCCACCTATGGTATGAGGCAGTAAGAAAAAGTGTGTGCAGAAGAAGATAGATGAAAACATACACTGGAGGAGTCTGGAAAGCTTTCTTTTAATCGTTTCAGTTACTTAAGGGTTCTTTTATTTCTGTAATTTGTTCAAGGTCCCATCACCAATAAAGAGAATAAACAAATTTAAACTTGAGTTTATTCATATGCCTTTCCTGTAAGCATCAAGCATCTGAGAATTAGGCAGATGTTGCAGACAATGCTGCTGAGGCAAGATCAAAAATATCACCTTTCTTAACAGAATCTCATTTATTTTGTAGTGGAAATGTGAACAAATCTAGATATTGAAACATAAGACAATTAGAGCAATTCTTGTTCTCATTTTCTCAGCATCACTCCAAGATATAGATAGTCCAATTCTGAACAACGAAGAGTAAGTTTGTTACAAATGTTTCTGAAAAAGTATTTCCTTTCTCAATTAAAAGAAACACTATGTGTCTAGCACTGTCCCATCTTATTTTCTCTCCTTATATCTGCTTTGAGCCATCATGGTTGCTCGCCTGGGCAACAGAAACAATCTTGCCATCATTACAAACAAACAGACAAAGAAACAAACAAAAGCTTGTTCTTCAAGGTTGGTCTGAAAAGATGGAGTTCAGATCATTAATGACTTCATAGGATAGTTAAACTGTGTCAAAATTGATCAACTTACTGTTATTTAGGTATTTGCTTCCCTGTTATGGTTCTAAATATGACTTGAATTCCATAATTCCTTAACATTCTGGAAAAAATTAAAACAACACTGCTCTAGTTTCAATATCCCCTTCAAAACTCAGGTTGAAATTTCATCTTCAGTGTGACAGTATTGAGAGGTGGGGCCTTTAAGAAGTGATTAGATCATGAGGACTCTGCCCCATAAATGGATTAATGGGAAGTTATCATGGAAGGGGAACTGGTGACTTTATAAGAAGAGGGAGAAAGACTTGAGGAAGCACATAAGCATGCTCAGGCCCCTCACCGTGTGATACCCTGCACTGCCTCAGGACTCTGTGGAGAATCCCCACCAGCAAGAAGGTTTTCACTAGACCTTGGGGTTCTCAGCCTTCAGAACTTTAAGAAATATATCTATATATATATATATATCTATATATATATGTATGTATATATGTTTCAATATAGATAAAAATACATAAAAATATATATTTTCTATATATAATTCAATAACATATTTAATATATATGTTTATATATTAAATTTAAATATATATATTTAAATTATCATTTCAGATATTCTGTTATAAGCATCAGAAAATGGACTAATACAAACCCACAACTGTCAGTTGTGACTGAATTTTCAAAATGCAGATATTAATTATGAAACTATTCATCTCATGATTCTGCTGTGTTCTAAGAAATGCAAAATTAGTTGTAAATTTTTAATCAAGACAGAAAATAAATCCTACCACTAACTGTTTATGTAATACTTGGCCCCTGGTCATTTAGAAATATTATTCCCTTTGATGTACTGCTGAGGCAGTATATTTTAAATATCTTAAAATTTCTTTTATATTTGCTTGAATTAGGAGATATTAGACGTCAAATTAAAATTAAAAGTTTGAATATCAAGATGGTGTAAAAATGAAACCCGTTTTATTATATGAAAAATTTCCCTTAATAATACTATGCAGAATTACATAAGTCAATTAGCATGTCAGAAAACATTTCCAAAGTTATTTTAAATGTTTTGACTTGTCATTTATGTTATTTTATTTATTTTAATTCCAGTTTATTGAAGTATTATTGACCAATAAAAAGTGTTGATATTTGGTGTATAATTGACAAATAAAAAATACATATGCAGTGTACAACGTGATGCTTTGATATACACATCTATTGTAAAATGATTATTGAAATAAAGCTAATTAATATATTTATCACCACACATAGCTACCATTTTTTGCTTGTTTGTTTTTGTAATGAGAACATTTAGGATCTATTCTCTTAGCAAATTTTAAGTACATCATACACTATTATTAATTTTATTTCAACATACTGTATATTAGAGTTCCAGAAATTATTCATCATGAATAACTGAAACTTTTTAACCTTTGACCAAAATCTCCCAATTCCCCCACTCCCAGCCCCAGACAACCATCATTCTATTCTCTGCTTCTATGATGTCAGCCTTTACCTTACCCCATATAACTGATATCATGCAGTATTTTTTTTGGGGGGTGCTGGCTTATTTCAGGTAGCATAATATCTACCAAGTTCACCCATGCTGTCACAAATGACAGGGTCCTCTTCCTCTTCCTCTTCTTCTTCTTCTCCTTCTCCTTCTTTTTTTTTTTTTTGAGATGGAGTTTCACTCTTGTTGCCCAGGCTGGAGTACAGTGGCTTGATCTCAGCTCACTGCAACCTCCGCCTCGCAGGTTCAACTGATTCTCCTGCCTCAGGCCTCCCGAGTAGCTGGGATTATAGGCACCCACCACCACACTGGGCTAATTTTTTGTATTTTTAGTAGAGATGGGGTTTCACCATGTTGGTCAGGTTGGTCTCGAACTCCTGACCTCAGGTGATCCACCCACCTCGGCCTCCCAAAATGCTGGGGTTACAGGCGTAAGCCACCACGCCCAGCCAATTTTCTTCATTTTTAAGGCTAATTAATATTCCATTGCATGTTCATTATTCATTCATCTGTCAGTGAACACTTAGATTTACACTATATCTTGAACATTGTGAATAATGCTGCAATAAACATAGGAATACAGGTATCTTTCAAGAAATTGATTTCAGTTTCTTTGGATATATACCTAAATATGGGTTTTCTTGATTATATGAAAGTACTATTTTTCATCTTTTGAGGAGCCTCCATAATGTTTTCCAGAATATTTGAACTAATTTAAATTTCCAACAGCAGTGTACAAGCACTCATTATCTTTTGTCTTTTTGGTAATAGTCATTCTAACAGGTGTAAGGTAATAGCATAATGGCTTTGATTTGCATTTCTCTGATTATTAGTGATGTTGAGAACCTTTTCATATATATGTTGGCCATTTTTATGTTTTCTTGTGAGAAATGTTCATTGAGGTCATTTGCCCATTTCATAACTGTGCTGTGCTATTAGTTTTCTCGTTACTGGGTTTTTTAAGTTCTCTCTCTATATTAACCCCCTGGAAGAAGTATGGTTTCCAAACATTTTGTCACATTCCTATATTGTCTCTTTACTCATTTGATTTTTTGTTTGTTTTTGGCTGTGCAGTTGTTGTTGTTGTTGTTTTTTTTATCTTGGTGCAAAAGAAATTGTGTTTTTTGCTATTACTTTCAATGGTAAAAACTGCCATTACTTTTGCACCAGCTGAATAGTTTGTCACAATGCAATTTGTCTATTTTTTTATTTGTTGCCAGTCTTTCAGGGTCATACCAAAAAAATAATTGCCCAGACTAACGTAATGCATTCTCCCCCTATGTTTTCTGCTAGGTATTTTAATGTTTCATGTATTATGTTTAAGTATTTAATCAATTTGAAGCTTCTTTGTGCATGTGGTGTGAGAAAAGGGACAATTTTCTTCTTCTCTATGTGGATATTCAGTTTCTCCAACACCTCTTACTGAAGAGACTATCCTTTCTTCATTGTCTGTTCTTGGAAGGGAAGCTTTGGCAAATATCAATTGATCATAAATAGATTAATTTATTTATGGGCTCTGTATTTTGTTCCCTTGATCTATATGTCTGTGTTTATGCCAGTCCCATGCTGTTTGATCACTATAGTTTGTACTGTATTTTGAAATAAGTAAGGTAGAGTTTAGTGAAATAATCTGTCTACCTCCTGTTTTATTCTGCTTGCTCAAGCTTGTTTTGGTTTTTTGGATGTTTTGTGCTTCCATATACATTTTAGGATTTTTTAATGACACTGGAGCTGGGTGAGGTGGCTCATGCATGTAATCACAACACTTTTGGAGGCCAAGGTGAAAGTATCACTTGAAACCACGGGTTCGAGATCAGCCTGGGAAACAAAGCAAGACTCCATCTCTAAAACAAATTTTAAGAAATAAAATTAGCTAGCCATAGTGGCACATGCCTGTAGTCCTAACTACCCAAGAGGCTGAGGGACAGAATTGCTTGAGTCCAGGACTTTGCGGTTTCAGTGAGCTATGATTGTGCCATTGCACTCCAGCCTGGGCAACAGAGTGAGACCCTGTTTCTAAAAGTGAAAACATAAAATAAATAGAAATGCCATGGGAATTTTGATAGGAATTGTATTGAATCTGTAGATTGCTTTGGATAGTACAGACATTTTGTCAATCTTAATTCTTTCAGCCATGCACGGGTATGTAGTAGCTCCAAGTCCAAGGGGACACAGTGGCTGTGAGTTCACGTGCAGTGTTGATGGCTGGGGTCAGCAACAGGCTCTGTGGCTAATTACAGGTGGAAGCATGATGTAAACATGCAGTCACAGGACTCAGGGCCATGGATACATGTAAACACATACTGCTAGAGCCAACTGCAAACATGAAATTGGCAGTGGGGACCAGAAACGAGGGTCAGGGCTGGCTGCGTGTGTTCACATAGATGTGGGGGTTGGACTTTGGCATGCACATATGCAGCTGCAGAAGCTAGTTGCATGAGTGTTCACATAGTCATAGGGAAGGGCAGCAGCAGTCAGGCTTAGCTGCACACGTACATACAATTGTGAGGTAAGCCACAAGCCTACACATGGAAGTGGGAGCCAGTGTCAGTGGTGGCGGGTTAGATCATTTGTGGGCACTTGTATGGTGCTGCAGTTGATGCTAGGACCAAGGAGCTCATGACAGTGTCAGCTGGAAAGGCTCCAGTGTGGTTGACAGTTGTAGCAGTGGCTCAGGCAGCTGGATTCTGTGAGGTCTTCAGTAGTGAAAGCTGCAGGGGCTCCTCAATTAGTGTAAGAGCTGTTGAAGTTCTCAACAAAGACTTCTGAGGTTCCTCACAGAGCGGGCCACTAGGGACCACAGTCGTTCTCATCACATGGATGATACTGATGGCTCCCTTTTTCTTTGCTCCCAGCTATATCTAGATGTGTCAGCTATGCTGTCTCTGTGATCTGGTTAGGTTGAAACAGAAATTGATCCTTCATGTAATGCCCCCAAAGTCTAGGATACTTGGTAGTTCACCTTAATCTTTTTCTGTCCATAGGAACTTACATGCTGGGGAGTTTCCTCTTGGTGCTGAGCAACTGGCCAATCTCATTGGCTGTCAGTGAGATTAAGCAGGCAAAAGAAAACTGTTCTCACATTTTGGGTGTGTGTGTGTGGTTATCCCTGGGTTTTTTGTTGCACTCTGTTGCTGAACATTCTTAACTAGATTTTTGTGCTCTCCCATCATTATTTTCATTCATAGATATCTGTGTGTTATTTTTCCTGGGTGGGTGAAGCCTGGGATCTCCTTCTCCACCACCTTGCTGACATCTCTCACTGAGCATTCCACTTGATCAAGTAGGATACTGAACATTGCTATAGGATTTTTAAAGGCAGTCACTGTGTTCTTCTTCAGATCCAGAGTTTCTGTTTGGTTCCTAATAGTTTCCATCTCTTCGTTGAACTTGTCATTTTTTAATGTGTTGCTTTCCCGTTGTTGTTATGTTGTTTGTGTTCACTTGTAGCTCATTGTGCTTCATTAAAACAATTACTTTGAATTTGTTAGGCACTTCGTAAATCCCCATTTCTTTGGAGTCAGTTACCGGTGCTTTATTTTGTTCATTTGGTGGTGTTATGCTTCTCTGTCTTTTGTTTTGTGTGTGTGTGTGTGTGTGTGTGTGTGTGTGTGTGTGTGTGTGTGTTTATCTTTTGGCCTTGCATTAGTATCCACTCATTTTAAGACGTATACACAATACACACCTCTTTCTGTCTTTACAAACTGGATTTGACAAAGAGGTCCTTCATGATTCAGCCTGGCCAGAGATTCCAGGCAGCCTGCCTGGAGAGACTGCAGGCAAAATTGCTGCTGTAGTGCTCAAGGAACGGGAGGTTGTCCTGTTCCCCATGTCACCAACAATAGGCCTGGAATCTGGGTCCACTGGGGTGGGTGTACAGCATGGGACTGGGTAGGCAGGTCTGGTGACTAGTTCTGCTGAAGTGACCCTGGGATTTGTGTCTATGGGAGCAAACATGAAGCCTAGGTCTATGGGGGACAACCTGGTACTGTAACAAGCCTTGACCCTACATTATGGGGGTTAGCCTAGCACTGGGGTGGGCCTAGTACTTGAATCTGCAGAAATGGGTCTGGTTCTGAGTTTGTTGGGGCTAGCCTTGTTCCAGGGTTTATAGGTATAGGGCCTGAGACTGTGGAGGTCATCCTGCAGTGTGTGTCTGGAGGTACTTACCTGGAGCTTTGATCTGGCCTGGTGCTGGGTTGTACCTGATGCCTGGTGTTGCAGGAACAGGCTTGGATTTTCAGGCCAAAGAGGCTGGCCCACTACTGGGGTATGTCTGGAACCTGCATCTGAAGGGATTATCCTAGAGGCTTGGTTCACAGAGGTCAACCTGAAGCCTGGGGCTGGGGTTTACTGGATGGGTCTGGTGCTGGGGTCTGCAGCAAAGTCAGGTGTTCACTTTATTCTCCTTTCCCATACACAGGGTATTTCTCTTCATGTCCTAGCATATTTTGTAGGAATTTTACCGTATCAACTTGAAAAATAATTAAAAGTTGATGTTGGCAGAGTGGAAAGAAGAGAGATCATGTGTTCTTCCTAATTTTGTTGATCCATTGAACTACTTATCCCAAACTACTTATGGGTTTTGAGAAATGATAAATGGCCTAATTGGTTAAGCCAGTTTGGGTTTCCTTTAACTTCCACTTAAAGGTCCTAACTGATTGAATAGGTAAACAACTTTGGAAAACACTAAATTTAACCATATAAATAATCTTATTTGTTTGGAAGGTTAGTTTTAGTTTGTTTCTTATTTTTTGTTTACTGCAGAACTTTACTAAGCCTTTAGTATGCTAAGGTACATATTGAATTTCCTAAGCAAAGAATAGAGTAAGCAATGATTTGCAAATTTATTTGGTTATGGAAGTTGTTATCTTAGAAGCTGTTTTTTTCCACAGACATTGCTTTAAAACACGTACTTCATGGATTCTAGCATTCACAGAATCAACATTCTAGCCTTGTAACACAAGGAGAAAAAAAGCATTTAAGAATCCAAATATGGGTTTAAAACTGAGCTTTCACTTGACAGCCATGTAGCTTTAGGCAGTTGACCTGACCACACTGAGTTTCCATTTCTTTATTTGCAAATTAGAAAAAATGTACATGCCCATATGAGACCACTTTTGGAAGAATTCAAATGTCGAACTTTATTGATTATCTGGAACCCACTGACTACATAATCAGTGATGGTATTCACAATGGTTGCTTTATTAGGACTGCCAGCAATGATAATCATTCAAGTTATTTTTTTTATTATTTTTTATTTTTGAGATGGAGTCTCGCTCTGTCACCACGCTAGAGTGCTGTGGTGCAATCTCGGCTCACTGCAACCTCCAACTCCCTGGTTCAAGGGATTCTCCTGCCTCCGCCTCCCGAGTAGCTGGGATTACAGGCATATGCCACCATGCCCGGCTAATTTTTGTATTTTTAGTAGAGATGGGGTTTCACTATGTTGGCCAGGACGGTCTTGATCTCCTGACCTCATGATCCACCCGCCTCGGCCTCCCAAAGTGCTGGGATTACAAGAGTGAGTCACCACGCCCGGCCTCAAGTTATGTTTTAATATTATTATATATTCCATTTGTCTATGCTATCCCTGACCTTGAGAGGGCCAAGAAATGACCCCTGCCACCTTTGATAATTACTTTGCTCATGTAGTATATTGTAAATCTGAAATTGATTGGACCTATGACAAGATAGGAACAAACAGTGAAAAAATTTGAGAAGTTAATTTTTGCCAAATTACCCATGTGTTGCATGAGAAAATCCTTGGAGTTTAGAATTATCGGGGCCATTTAAATTGTCAGGTTATAGTTATTTCTCTAGCATTTGATGCAGAAGGTATTTTTTTCTTATCCCCCAAAATGAAGAGGTAGAGTTGATTTACTATTTCATTTGTGGAAGACTAGGACATTCTCACAAGATTCTACTTAACTTTCCTTCACTATAGTAACTCTTATATCACAGCCCAAGAACCCAGTTTGGAAGTTACCTCAACTTCCAAGTATGTCCCTCCTTCACAGACTGGGAAAATGAACACTGAAAACTTTGCTTACCCAGTGGATACATTTGAAGCCAGACTTTAGCTAAACTCCATTTATGCGTGTTCCCCAGATTTACCACCAGACCGCTTAGGTTGACATATGCCCTGTATTCTAACTGGGGGACCTTGATGACACTTCAGGTCTCTGAACATCAGCATCAACTCAGCTGCTCTTCCCAGTCATCCTCAGAATATCTGGCTACTCTCCCTTCTCCACTGTACAGTTAACCGAGTACATGGCCATAGATACCTCTAGGGATAGACAGGAGAAATCTTCACAGTGTATACTTGCCAAGGTGTTGCAGGATCTACCTCTTCAGTCAGTTTGCTCCATATCTAAATATTGGCTCCCATCAGGGAACTGAGCAAGGTATTGTGACTATTTTTGTGGCACAGTCACATTCAGCTTCTGCGTTTTCATTCTTGCCTTCCTATTGTCAATGTTAAGAAGCACCCTCACTGGCGGACCGTCTGTGTTTTTCCCAGCATGGCCACACTCTTGTTTCCTTGAGAGTTAGGTCCCTTTGGCTGCCTGTCCATCATTGTCTGTCTACAGTAATTGCTGTCTATTGGCATCTTGTGTTTAACTATGTGGCCTCTATTATTTCAGTGTCCCATTGTCCCCACATATATTGAGACCAGCTCTGTCATGGTTAAGTCATTCATGGACTTCAGAGGAGAGAGACCTCTGACCACTTATGCAAGTACCCCTCCAAATAACACAGTTCTTATTGCCATAGTGCACTCCGGGATCTCCTGTGAAACATAATCCTGGGTCTTCTGGCCTCATTATAACATATTCTTTCCAGTATGGCCACCTCCTGGAACCTCTTTTTATCTCTTTATTTTTTAAGAAAAAATTAGGCATTTTTTCCTCACTCATCAGAGACCATTCTTACTCCAGACTTCTAAGAGTCACCTTAGCAGCAAGTTTGCTTTATCTTCTGGAACTCTTGTCAGGCGTTACATGCTGTCTTCAGAAGGCGTCCTCAAATCAATGAGATATAGTATATTTAGTCATACTTTCTGGCACCTTTAATGAAACATGACCAAAATTCAATTTTATAGATATTCCGCAGGACCTTCCCTACATGCTAGCTAATTTTGTATCATGTTCAGAGTGCAATCTCTTTCCTCCCTTACCAGACCCAGAATATCCCAAGCTAGGGCATGCTGGGATTTAAGCTACTGATAGGCCTGGCAGCCAGGAGAATATCTGATGGCCAGCACTGTTACCTGGAGGACAAGAAGCCTCTGCAATGTCATTCTGTAAAAGGCAGGTAATAGCTCTTAATAGGGTGGGTGGTCTACCCTCAAGCTCAGAGTTTAGGAATGTCTGCAGAACTGAAATCCTTAAGAATATTCATCCAGGCATCCCACACCATTTTTTTTTCCAGGATTTTCTCTACTAGGAATCTAAATTTAGTGTAAGCTTTGGCTGAGCATTTAAATCTCTGGAGCTCTGACACTCTATTAATCTTAAACTTTCTCCACAAATGTACTCACTCTTCTTCTGCAAGAGGTAAGTGACTTTTTAAAGCTACTAAAGAAGCTGGCTCTCTGGTACTAAAACACAGTCTTTAACTGTTAACCTCCAGAATTTCTCATTAATTCGCTGTAGGGTGTCAATACATCTTGGTAATGAGCAGCCAACCCACTGTCCTTGTAGGTATTGGCTCTCCATATGTTTCAAATGCCTGAATCATTGCATTATCAAGGGCATCTCTTTCTATCAAGCCATTTGCTCAAAGCAGTGAAATCTTCAGCAATTTTCACTACAATTCTCCAGGATTGTTTTCCACATTCCACTCAGGATGGGGTCTTTCTTGTCAGCCACACAGTGAGTAATCCAGTTTAAAAAACAAACAAACAAAAAAAAACCTTATTGCCTGCTCTCTTGAATTATTTCTGCTGCCAATTCCATTAGTTCAGAACCTTGGAGAAAAATACTCAAAAATGAAAATTTATGTCCAAGACATTTTTAATCTTAAATACAGAAAGAAGACACAGGAGTAAGTGGGGAAAGTCCTCATACAGGACTGCAGATCTGACACCAATAAAAGAAGCGAAAAAATAAAGAAGAATTCAGTGGGAATGGTCTTAGAGTTCAGCACAGTTCTGAGAAAGGCTGATTTGACCCCTAATTCAAACAGTGTTTGTTTATTTGTTTTCCATTTCTCCATGGGACTCTAATACCCAGACACCCATCTCTATTTCTAGACCATAATCCCTTCAGACTCTGACTTACCACTGTATGTTTCTTTTGTTTATTTGTTTCTTGATTTAGAAAACAATTTTATAGTGTGTTTTGCTTATTTTTTGTCTGTCATTGCTGGCTTTGAAATGGAAGATTGAGTTATATTATAAACTCACAGCACTATCTGGACCCTAATTTTACAAGTAAGGTTTTTCAATAAATAGGTTTTCAAATAGGAACTGAATTTCAGAATGATTTAACTGGAAAAAGTATGCAAGACATAAAAGAAACACGAGCAAAGACAAGATAATTATAATAGTCCCAGATTATATTATTAACAGACTGACTATGGGTAGTAGCAGAAAAAAATGTTCATCCAGAATCAGCAGGACTAGGTAACTGATAAGATACAAAAATCAAAAAACAAACAAGTGCCTCTTATTTACTGTTTTCAGTTTTCATTCTATATGTAAAGATATTGCCAGTTTTATTCATTCTTCTTTTTCATTGGTTTATTTTTATACTCCATTATTTCTTTCTAAAATAATAATCCATTTTTCATTCTTTGCTATGAACCACCATGTTATATAAAAATTCTAATTTGGATTAATCAATAAATGCCAGTATAAATATTTAAAACAAACAAAAATCCTTAACTATAGTATTTTTAAAATAATGATATAGGATATGACTTCCTAATTGTTCAAACATGATTGATTAAGTGAGAGATTGATTCCATTGACTATAGGCTGGGGGATCTCATAGTAAATGTGAATTCAAATCCTTGATTTGTTGTCTATTAGCTTTGTGACATACATATATTATGAAAGCCCTAAGACATTTCCCACATCTATAAAAAAAGGAATATTTATGCTATCTATATTATAGGCTGATATGACCATTTATGAACTAAGTAATACATTGAAAGCATGTAGCATAGGACTTGGCATAGAGTATGTGCTCAACAAACAGTACCTACTAGAGGATATTGAGTTGCCACGTTCTCCCTTCCTTCCATTCCAGGATATATTTTATCATCAAATATCTGCTCAAATTCAACCTTATTTATAAAATATTCATATAAAATTATAGTTAAGATAATCTTTGACGAACTCCAGAAATATTTTTCTGTGCCTCATTTATGTCATTTGTACACTAATTTCTTATATTTTGATATTTATATAATATATTTTTCCAACACATTATAGGTATTTTTAGAACCGGCATTCTGTTTTGAATACTATCTTATCCTCCTACACCATTCCTCAGAGTCTTGCGTGGAATTAGTGTTCAAAATACATGTTGTAAAACAAAGTTCATTAATTTCTAAGTAATGTTGATCTCATCAACAATAAAACTGTTATAATTACTCCATCCACATATAGACATCTTGTAATGACAGAGAGAAATATAAATTATAAATTTGAAAAGGAAATTGGGGAGTAAATTTTAAGCAGTTGTACAAGTTAAAGAATTATCATCTTGTAAATTCATTTCAAGTTTACAGATTTGTACTTTATAAGTAATTATGCAATAAGCTTCATAACTTTCAAGGACAGAGGTGTAGTGAAATCGTGGTGTGGAATAATGCTGGGTTAGCACTCAGACATAACTGTATAATCCATAATAAATCCTTAAGGTTTCGAATGAATTAGGAAAAAGACAATTTTACAGCTTCTTCCCTCCGTCTTTTATCATATCGTTTTCTTGTTTTTGTCTTATTACAAAGTCTAAGTGAAATTAAAAAAGAAATGTCTATTTTATCCAGACTATTATGAGCCTTTTGTAGAGCTCTTAATTAGCCTATCATTCTAAATAAGACATTTGTATCTATAAAATATATGATCCTTTACTTGTCTGTCTTTAAGTGGGCAATGTAAATGGAATAGAATGGCTTCATTATTCTTCTCTTTGGCACAGCATAACAAATACATATTTACATTTAAGTATAAAATGCATATAAATTATTATATAAGAAAACTTTAAATTATTGTTTGAGAATTTCTATGAATATTTTTCTTTTTCTAAAACTGATTACTATTAATCTTTGTAACATTTTGAAGCTACTATGAAGCAGGAATGAGAAAATATTAACCTTGCCCCTTACTTTTTTTGAAGAACCTGAGAAAAGTTAAATTATTTGGTGTCATTAAGTAAATTATGACATATTAACATTGAAAATAAAATTAAGTGCTACTACTTACACTTACATTTGCATATGCAAAGTATTGACAAAGATTCACTTTCTAGGTACAGAATTTGAATTAAAGTTAATGATAACTCTTATAAATAAACTATAGCATAGTTTAGACTTGGACATTTTATTAGTAGTAATATAATCAGTTTCTGAAATATATTCTTTAAGGTGTTTACCACATTTCTAGTTTGATAATATTTTCAAGAATATATACCAAGTTTTCTAATGATTTACTTCTAATTAGTTTGAAGTAATAAGGGTTCTACCATAATTTCTCTATATAACATATCTTTATACGAGGAAATGTAAAATTTCAGAAAATGCAAATAATCAGTTAAACAGTTGGTGCATATTTTAAAGATATAAATCAATATTTTTCTAGTCTAATCGTTTTCTTAATATATATTTTCAATTTCAAAAGAATGAGAATGTAGAATTTCACTTCTTATAGATGAAAAAAGAGGCATAATTGCTGAAATAATAAAAAGTTTAACAAAAAATACATTTTAGAATATTATTAGATGGCATTGATATGATTAATAAGAAGCCTGAGCAGCAAAAAAAGAATAGAAAAGCAAAAAGTCATTAAATGACATGGACTCATAATATAGCATTAGAGGCCATTCATAGTTGAGTTACAATAGTTTGTCCTCTATTTTTCTTTTTGTTATGTTAGTTCTTTATTAACAAGAAATGAATGAGTCAATTAGCCAACCTAAGAAAATTTGTACTGTCAGGTTACATATCAAAGTTATTATTGTTGTATTAAATAAGGCCTTATCATCATACTACTTAATTTTAAGACCTACTAGGAAGCTAGAGTAGTCATGATAGACTGATATTGATGTAAGCATAGACAATTTAGATCAATGGAAAAGAATAAAAGGTCAACAAATAAACAAATAAATATATGGTTAATTGACTTTTGGCAAAGGTGCCAAGAGAATTCAATGAGAGAATGAACAGGTATGCAAGGTTTGAGAAACCCATGTCTGGTGGGCACTGTGCATACATGATTGACTCCCAGTAAAAACCCAACCTTGAGTAAGTCTCTCCATTGGCAGAACTGTGCAAGTGTTGCCATAATGTCATTGCTGTAGGAATCAATACATCCCTGTGTGACTCCATTGAAAGGAGATACTTGGAAGCTTGTGCCGGGTGTCTTATGGATTTTACCCCATGTGCCTTTGCCCTTTGCTCATTTTTAATCTGTATTTTTTCATTTTAAGAAACTATAACCATGAGTATAATAATAATAATAACCATGAGTTCCATAAGCACTTCTAGCAAATCATTAGGCATGGTGGTGGTCTTGCTGACCTATAATCCAGTAGTCTTTTTATTTAATGGTACCGGACTTTCTATTTATTTGGAACTAAAAACAAAAAGAAAACTTGATTCCTTCCTTGTACCATAATAAAAATAAATTTGGAATGGATCAAGCCCTAGTCAAGTTAAAGCTGTAAAACTTCTAAGAACAATTAATGTAAAATATTCATCTAATTAGGATAGACAGAGAATCCTTATATAAGATGCAGAAAGCAAAAATCATAAAAGAACAATAAATTTTACAATGTTTAAATTTAGAAGTTTTCTATTTAAAAGACAGTTAAGAAAATGAAAATATAAGTAAAGATGAAGAGAAAAAGTTTGCAATACACACATACACACACACACATGAGATTAAATTGTGTTCCCCTCAAAATTCCTGTGTTAAAGGAGTAACCCCCAATATTAATGTATTTAAGATGGTATTTGTAAGGAGGCAACTGAAGTTAAATAAGGTCATGGGATGCCTTGATTTAATAGGATTAGTGCCCTTATTAGAAGAGACACTGAAGAGCTTGCTCTCTGCCATGTGAGGACACAGTGAGATGGGATCATCTGCAAGCCAGGATGAGAACTTTTGCCAGAATCTAAATTGGCTAGCACCTTGATCTTGGACTTCCCAGCTCTATAGGCATGAGTAAATACATTTCTGTTGCTTGAAACCAATAGTCTGAGGTATTTTGTTATGGCTTCTTAAGATGACAAATGCAGATGACAAAATATTTATATTCAAAACATGTGAACAACACCAGCTAATCAAAAGCAGCCCCAAACTGGCAAAAATTTGACCAGCTGCTTTCTAAAAAATAAATTCAAATGGCCAACTAGCACATGAAAAGATACTTAACATTATAAAGAAATGTCCATAAATATCACAATAAATACCAATAAATAACCACCAGAGATGCTTTTTGAAAGATTAAGAAAACCAAGTGATGAAGAGAATGCACATCATTATTCTTGTTCATTGCTTGTGTGATTTAAATGATGACAGCCACTCTGGAAAATGTTTGGCAGTTTCTTAAAGAATTTATTTTACACTTACGGTATAACTAAGTAATTCCTAGAAATTTATCCAATGGAGATGAAAGCATATGTGCATAGAAAAACTCGTAATGTGCATATTCATGAGAACTTTATTCATAAGAGCCAAAACTAGAAATGATGTAAAATTTGTATCAACAAGGGGGTAGATAAATAAAATGCGTTATACCCACAAATAGAATAGTAGTTAGCAATAAAAAAGCAAAAATCTACCAGTGCATAAAAAGTATATAAAACAAACTCAGAAATATTATGAAAGGAGAAATAAATCGGGAACAAAGGTATACATACTGTATGACTTCATTCATAGGAAATTCTAGAAATGGAAAAATCTAACTTATGATGTCAGAGAAAAGATTGTTGCTTGGTATGATGTTAATGTGGGGGTGTTGTTTGTAAAGGAACACAGATGAACTTTGGGGAAGATGCAAGTATTCTATATCTTGATTTTGGTAGTGCAGTTATCCCTCAGTATTCATGGGGGATTGCTTTCAGGACCTCCTGTGAATACCAAAATCCAGGAATGCTTAATTCCCTGATACAAAATGACATTGTATTTGTGTATAACCTATGCACATCTTCCTATATAATTTAAATTATTTTTACAATGTAAATGCTAGGTAAATAATTCTTGTATTTCTTTTACTTGGTTTTTTTAATTTTTGTATTGTTATTTTATACTTTTTAAAACTATTTTTGAACCATGCTTGATTGAATCCATGGATGAAGAATGCATGGATACAGAAGGCCAACTGTATTTATACTGTGTAAATACAGTTATTTATACTGTAAATACATTTATTACATTTCATTGAACTTTGTTCTTAACTGGTTGATTTTATCATATGTATATTATGCTTCAATACATTTAAGAAGGAGAAGGTGGAATATGCATATATGTATTTCATTGTATATGCAGCTATTAACACACAGGAGAAACTGCAAACATTTGCTGCTCCTATAGAGAGCAACTGTGAGGCTTGGTACAAAGTTTTCAGAGGGTCATTTAATGGTGAACCTTTGTATGCAGTTTGAACGTAAATTTGTGTTTCTTATTACAAAAAGAATTATATTCTTTATGTCAGATCTTTGCATTATTCTCAGAACAAAATAAACACCCGTGAATGTATATCTAATTAAGACTAAGACTATGGGCTGATTCATGACTCATTGTTTTCTACATATTGAAAATATACTATAAAGATAACTTTCAAAATATCTGAGAAGAAATAGCATCTCAAGCAAGTACTATTTTAGAAAAATAAGGGAGAAAATTTTTGTCAAATATCATTTGTTCTTTTAGCATTCTACAAACTGGTTCTCATGAGATCTGATGGTTTTATGTGTTTGGTAGTTCCTTCTGTGTCCATTCTCCTTCTTGTTGCCTTGGGAAGAAGGTGCCTTCTTCCCCTTCACCTTCCACCATGATTGTAAGTTTCCTGAGGCCTCCCCAGCCATGCTGATCTGTGACTCAATTCAACCTCTTTCCTTTATGAATTACCCAGTCTCAGGCAGTTCTTTATTGCCATGTGAAAGAGGACTAACACACCTCCCATCTCAGCCTTCTGAGTAGTTAGGACTACAGGAGTATAAATATTTACCCTGTTGCTCATTTGCCTCTTTTAAATTTGTGCCACATCTGCGATATTGTGTTCTTTTCTGAACACCATGTATTTTACTTGGGATACTGACAAGTTAAAATAGAAAGTGACCTGTGAAGTGGGTGGGAAACTATGTTGCAGGTGTTCGACTCTCCTAAGATTATCAGAAAAACCTGTGGGTGAAGTAAAGCTGAGTTTAGACTTACCCCTGAAAAGGCGAACCCCAACCTTGAGAGCATCTTAATAGTGATTGAAAAGAGGAAAATTAGAGAAAGATATTTACACTATTTTAAGACATAGACTCAGTGATTTTAGTGGGCAGGGATGGGTTAGAGGGGCAGAGTTTATGACACGTTGTTTCTGGATTAGTGAGCAGGGTAAGGTAATAATCTCAAAGACAGCTTTAATGAGCAAAATTTTGTCTTAATGAGGAAGATATTTTTGTGGTTCAGTTTTACTCAGCACAGAAAAGGATGAATATCATCCCAGGATTGTTTAGCATAGGGACATAACTATGTCAGGCTTATTTGTCTGTGTTGGATGAAGAACAATTAAAAAATCCAGGAGTGTGTAGTTTTAATGAAAAAACAGAATTCTCAGGTTGGAGTCAAGAAGACTGATGGTCTTCATTAGTTTCTTAAATAAAAATCTATTGTAAAAATAACTGTAAGAGAGATTTGGAAATTGCAGTATTAGTCCTGAAGTAAAATAATAGTCCCAGCTTAGTTTCTTGGTGTCCTAAACAAAACAAATATCCTAACACAGTAAAAATAAATCACAATACTGTATATGGAGTTTTGGAATCTCAGTGGACATCAGAAAGATAGCAAATTGGGACTTTTTAGTGCTCATCCCTCTGCAGAAACATCAATGTGACCAACTATTCACATGCAAAAATACCTTCACCAGAGCTAAGGAAACCAGGTAAAGATTATAATACCTGGGTGTAGCACAGAAATAAGAAAAGGTTCATTGAGGAAGGTAGGAAGCACACTTTTACATCACCCACATCACCCCTCCCTCAACCTCAGGCAGCACAGCCTGGAGGGAAATACCCTCTGCTTGGGGGAAGGAGAGCAAAGTGAGCATAATACTTTCTCTAAGACCACAGTACCACAATAAAACTTAGTGCTGAGAAGGAACCTATGATCCCAGACTCCAGGCCAGTACCCACAGACTGAGCATTCAAGCTCACCTTGGTGCTAGGCAGGAATCCGCAGCCCCAGGCTCCAGGCCTGTCAAGTGGATTCATTTACCCAGCCTGCCCTACCAACAGAGTAATCCCAGAAACCTCAGGCTCTTAATTGGCCCCAGCTCTAGGCTGGTCCAAAAGGTTCTTGGCTTTAGCCCATCCCAGTGCCAGGACAGCCCCCACAGACTCAGGCTCCAGGCCTGCCCCAATCCAGGCTGACCCCAGAGATCCTGGGCTCCAGACATAGGTCTGTCTAGTGCAAGGCCAGTTCCTGTGGCACTACCCTACAGGATGATCCCTGCAGGTCCATGCTCTGGCAGACCCAAGGGTCAGGTCGGCTCTAGGAGGAATAGGGTCCATTCCATTTCAATAAACCCCAGTGCTAGACAAGCCACCACAGACCAAGGCTTCTGGACCACTCTTGTGGGTTTAGCATACAGACTAGCTTCTAAAGCCCCAGGACCCAGGCTGGTTTTCAAAGTTCTAGTTTCCAGGCCAGCCCCAGCATACCCAGGCAACAGGCCAGTCCCCATGACACCTGGGAGGTCCAGGCCAGCACCTGTGATCCCAAGCTCCAGACTGACCCCCTCAAAACCAGACCCCATGCCAGCACTAGCACCAGACAAGATATTATGTCTAGACTGGTACCGATGGCACTAGGCCCTAGTGGACCTAGATTTCAGAACTTCTCTGGCAGACCAAGGGTTAAGGCCTATCTCAGTATACCCTAGTACCAGGCCTTTCCCTCTGGATGAAAGCTCCAGGACTACCTCTGCAGATATAGCTCTAAACCAGCCCCTGTATCTGGAGGTTCCAGGACCATCCCCACAGACACAGGCTCCAGGCTAGCCTCTGGTGGACCCAGGTCCCAGCACTGCCTCTGCAGATTCAGGACCCAGATTAGAGTCTCCAGCACTGAGCCAGTCTCTGTGGGTCCAGATTTCAGGCTTGTCCCAGTGGACCCAGACTCTATGTCTATATCAGTGCCAACTTAGCTCCTGAAAACTCAGGCTAAAGGCTCACCTCTGCACCAGGTAAGTTCCCATGGACCCAGGCTTCAGGTCCAACTCTATAGACCCAAGCATCAGGCTATCCTCCTTGAGAACTTTAGCAGCAAACCTACCCAGACTACTCCAGACAGCTTGTCTAGAATCTCTGGACAGGCTGACTAGTGAAAGACTTTTCCAGACAAAGCCAATATGCAAAGACTGAAATAGTTTCTGCTTCTTTAAATTTGCAAATATTATTGTAAAGCAATAAGAAATATGAAAAAAAGGAGACATAACACCAGGAAAAGAACACAATGACCTCCCTGTAGTTAAACCTCCCACCCCAAAATGGAGATATGCAAACTGTCTGATAAAGAATTCAAAATAATTACTTTAAGAAAGCTCAGTGAGCTTCAAGAAAATATGAGAAACAAGTCATTGAAATCAGAAAAGCAATAAATGATCAAACTGATAGGTTTAACAGAGATTAAAATTATTAAAGAAAACCCCAAACCCAGAAATTCCACAGCTGAAAAATACAATGAATGAAATAAATAATGCTAGCGAGAGAGAGGATATCAGCAGCAGAATTGATCAAGCAGAAGGAATTACCTATGAACGTGAAGATAGGTGTGACAGATATATAGTGAGAGAAGAAAAAAGAAAATTAATGAAAAAAAATGAAGAAAGTCCATGGGATTTATGGTACAGCACCAAAAGAGCAAATTTTCAACCTATAGTATTTTAAGAAGGAGAAGAAACAGGCAGAGGGGGTAGAAAGTGTACTAAAAAAAATTAGCAGAAAACTGTTTAAATCTGAGGGGAAAAGTAAATATTCAGGTACAGGAAGTATAATGTGCAGGTGAGCTAATATCTCTTTTCTTCATATTTTAAAGAAATATAGTCTGGAGATCACTTTTTGGTGGTCTCATATTAAGCACGGCTCCGATTTCTACATTCCATTTTTCAGACAGTATAACAGAAATTTTCACTTCCTTTTGTTAAAAAATGAAACCATGTATTTAAAATCCAGGATTATGTGGACTCTAGGTATTCAAGCAAAGAATATATCAATAGTGTGTGTGTGTTTGTCTTTTTCTGTCTCCAGCAAATGTGAACCATTGAGTTAAATAGCTGTTGAGTTTTTCCAATTGCCCAAGCTGATTCAATTTGTAAAAAGAAGGAAATGTTTTCTAACTAGCGAGATTATTAATTTGGAGTCAGAGCTTCTCTGAACTAAATGGGGTTGCACACATAATGTTATAAATATTATTTTCCTGTCCATTTTATTCAAATTAGCTATTACAAAGTCTTTGAGTTTTGTACTAGCCAGATATTCACTGACAAATATGTAGAACTTTTCCACATCCACATTTGTAATCTGAGTAATTATTTTCCACAAAAAACTAAAAGGATTTCTCCGCCCCATATAGTATTGTCTCTAAGGTTTAATTTTATTCAAAATTGTATATAGAGAATTTATTTTCCCTACTATTAATGTGCGAGAAGTATGAAAAAAATAGTGCCAATCAACTATTAATAAAAAAAAGCATTGCTCTCCAGTTTTGAAAGGCAGTGAACAAATGAGCTCTGAAGTTAGGTTATATGAGTTTGATTTTCTTACTCCACAATGTGAGTGACATTGGGTATTATTTAACTTATTTTAACTCAGTTTCCTTATCTGCAAGATGAGGATAATGATATCTATGTTATAGGGTTGTAGGAAGTTTAAATAATGTAATAGATACAGAGCACTTCACAGTATCTAACACACAGTAGACACTGGATAAATATTAAATATTATTGAGAATACTCTTTCCTTTCCTTTCCAATGGCTATTCGCACCTAAAGACACATATGCGCAAGTTCACACGTGCACAATTTTATTATCCACATTTGTATTTTTAACCTATGAAACTGTATCTATGTAATCCATATCTAATCTGGTGGTTTGAGGAAGATATTTTTTCATAGACATCATAAAATGACTTGTTCATGGACTTGTTTAGACATTTTTTCATGGGATCGTCGACAGCAATAGGTTAGAAATGCAAGAAAAAAGAGTTACATATGGTGAGTCTAGAGAAGTGATTCAGCATGCCATCCTGAAATGTAGTTTGCTCTCTTAATGGTGAATTAGAATATTGGTTTAATTAGGAGCCTGCTGACTGTGAAGTTAGAAACCTGTGCTTAATGCTCTCTCTAAGGAGATTTAACTTTATATTTTCTGCTACATGAGTTGAGAAGTGAAATACAAAAATGGAATGAAAAGCTTTAAACAAAAAAGTGGAGGAAACAAGTACTTTGCCTGCACACAAAGTTTTCTAACTGGCATATTTAGTCTAAATAATGGGAGATCTGAAATCCAAAGTAGAAGAAGTGTCATTTTTCAATAAAATTAAGTTTTAATTTAAAGTAAAATTAAGCAACAACAGTATTTGTACATTATTTTTACATCCTATACTTTATTCTATATAAAATTAGAAAGTTCAAAATTCTAAGACTCATGAACAAAACTATTTGCAAATCCTCTAATTTGTTTATATCAATCTTCATATCATTTTATTTTTCTACTCTTCGAATTTAGTAGGTTCTCCACATTTCTAATGTAAATTTTAAGCAAGAGCCAAATTTTAGAAAAAAAATTGCATAATAATTAATACAACCTAAAGAATTTTGCAGCCTGAGGACTTGAAGTCCCTGCCTCCCTCAGGGAGATTTTTCACATAAGATTTTTTTTAAATAAAATTTACATCATTTTCTTGTTCTTACATGACCCATCGACATATTTTTTTCACAATGTCTGCCTCAGCTTCTCGAATCACATCTGATTTACAGTTCCATTGGCACATGTATTTGGAAAGTTCTTGACTCCTCTTTAACCAAATCATAATAAATTCGTCAATAGCATTGTTAAAAGCCATACATTTTGAAGGATATGTCCTTAAAGGTATGACTAGCACTGAGAGATTTGAGTAAATTGAATAACAATTTAATCAGAGCAGTTAAAGTTATTCAAATAACTCCTTTTCTTCAAAGTCAATTAATTTGGCAGAAAATAATATCATTTTTCATTTAATAAACAATAAAAAAGCATTGATCTCTAGTTTTGAAAAGCAATGATTAAATGAGCTCCGAATTTAAATGAGTTTGATTTTCTTACTCCACAAGGTGAGTGACATAAGGTATTATTTAACTTATTTTTACTAAGTTCCCTTATCTGTAAAATGAGGGATTTATAACACCTCCATCGAGATTCTTAGAGTCTTCCTTTGTTAAATAATAATTCAAATCTGTCATATGTGTACATGGGTTCCCACGTGTGTTTAATGCCCTGTGTATAATAATGGCAGTTGTTCATTCACACTTACTTGATTTCTATAATTTCTCATTGGCTTAACTTTTTATATCATATTTCCTTTCTTAGGAAAAAGAAAAAAGAAACACAAACAATATTTTTTCCTTCATTAGCAACCAATTGCTTCACTTGAAAATGTATAGGACTTTATTCTGGCACTCAGTTAAAATTTTAGCAAGCCAGTCTTGTCCATTTGATGCTTGTTTTCCAGTATTGCTAGGGCAGGCACACAGCAGCCTCTGGTTTAGAGTAAGACCTTTCAGATAAGTCTGGTCGATGTACTGAATAGTATGAGATCTTTCCGATCTGGCTCGCGTGGGCTCTAGAAAGGCTTGCCTTACATTTCTTTGGTGCTTTTCCAGCCTGGTCGAGTTTCACTCCATTTATGAACAAATCGAATGCAGCCGAAGATGGAAACACTTCTGCAAGTAGTCCCCTCTCTATGCCAATCTTTCCTCTCTTCAGTCCTGAAAATTCTAGCCAACATCCTGAACTCATCTCAGCCTCCTCAACTCAGCAACAGTCAGAGTTTGAGAGTCCATACCCTATGCTCTCCCATAGCAGTAGGATGGCACAATTTTAGGGTACATCTAATTTGTTTCTTTTTTCTCAGGAATCACATTGTTGTACAATGTCTGAAAAACTTTGTTTCATCTTTTCCCTTGGTTATCTAGTTGTTTAAAGGAAAACGACCACTCCCTTGACAAATATTCCTTAATAAGCTAAAGCTGAAATCAGGGTGGTGGTTTCTTACAAAATTAAATCTCAGTTTAACATATAAAACAGAAATTCCAGTCCTAGATATTAAACAAAAATAAATTAAATCATATGTCACGAAAACAACTTGTGCACAAACATTCATAGCAACTCTATTTATAATAGATAAGCATTCTAAATCATCTAAAACCCCAACAAATTTGAGAGGATGAAAAATTTTCATATGTTTATATAATGGAAGATTAGTCAGAAGTATAAGAATAGACTACTGGTAAACATAACATGAATGAATTTCAAAAATATTTTGCTGAATGAAACAAGTCAGAGAAAAATCGAGTACATTCTCTATTCATATGAAGTTCAGAACAAGCAAAACTAACCTGTAGTGAGAGAAGTTAGATTGGTCATTACCTAGGTGGTAAGGTAGGGAAATTGAATGCTAAAAGCCATAAGGGAACTTCTTAGAGTGACACAATATTATCTAATCTTGATTAAAGCTCTGAACACTCACTCACACACACACACACACACACACACACACACATTTCTCTATAAATTAAACTTAACTCTTAAATACAATCTTTATGAAAGGTTGTTTAGCCCCATATGGTGGCAGTGGAGATGAAACAAATAATCATAAAAATTTAGATGTACAAAACACAGCATTTAAGCATTTAGTGGTGGAAATTTCCATGAAAGGAGAGGTATAGAAACTTTGCGGAGTGACTCTGAGATTTCTGGCTTGGGTAGGCTTGGATACAGGTTCATTTGCTGAAATAGGGAACCATGGAAAGGAGCTAGGCTGGAGAAACCTGAGGGATAGCAGAAAGATGGCTATAGTTCCAACATGAATTTATAAGTATTTTAATATATGCAAGTGAAAATGTAATGTAATAAGTGGATGTCAGGGATGTGCATTAGAGAGATTTGTGTGTCTTTGACATGTAGGAGTAATTAAACCATGGGTGTAGATCAAGCTACCTGAAAGAGTGAAAAGGAAAGTGGGCTTTAAGAAATTGCAACTCTTACCAATATTTTTAAGAGGGTGCAAATAACAGAAGAAACACGTTTTGGATTTACTCACTGATTCAGCAAGTAATTTGGTAAGCTTTTTATTTGCCAGATGCTATTTATTGTAAGCACTAGGGAAAAACAATAAATAAAATGGAAATAGAGTCCGACATTTTGTATAATTTTTCCAACAGTGCATTCACTACAAGGTGCATAATCAACAGAGTCATATATTTACATTGATTCACTATTGGTTTCTTAACAGTCTTATTCTAAACAATTTTACAAAAAGTTAACAAATTTGCAGCATGATGTTTATCACCACGGAATCCGAGATGGACCAGAAGGAAAATAAAAACAAAGTCAGTGTTATAATTAACAACAAAATTATTCTTCAGAAAGCAAACATATTAAAGATTAATGAAGATGACTTCTGTTGGACACGACGTAGTTGTTCCTTACACGATGCAATGAGCTAAACTTTATGTTCCATTCACATATGAAAGCTCTCTTTGGAGCCATTTTCATTTCATAACAGAAGATGGCTACATGCATGCACACATACACACACACACAGACATGCAAAAAGCAAGCAGTCATGTCAGACCTTTTCTCAATATGTTCTCCTACTCTTTTTCTGCATTGTTTTAAATTAATGAATAAAGGAATTATCAACTATTCAAATTCTTTCTTTCACCAAGATAAAATACTTTGCAGAAAATTAAAGTTGAAATCATAATAGAGACAGGTATACTCTCTTAAAGAAGTGTAAAATTTATCTCAGGGAGCAATTTTACAGCAACTGAAAAACATAATATAAACAGAATATTTGGGTACAGAGTATACCTATGAAACAGAAATATTTATTTTATGACACTACGAATAATTAACAGAAACTTTTACAAGGGGTGAAATGTTACAATTATATTTAAGAAAATAGATTAAATGTTCATTAGCATTAAATTAAAATTGAATCTGTTGATGTAGCAGATGCTTTTGCAAACAATGTAATAGGAGGCATTTATTAACCATCTAGCCAGAGCAACATCAGATGGAAAAGACACTCACAAACATCAGGTTGCCCTCTTGTATCAGGGAACTGCACTTCATTGACAAACACAAACAGAGCAACATCAGATGGAAAAGACACTCATAAACATCAGGCTACCCTCTTGTATCAGGGAACTGCACTTCATTGACAAACACCTCACGCCAGTTTCCTGAGATATTTAAATTTTAGGTTCCTTAAAAATACTTCCACACCCATTTGAGAAGTTAATGCCACAATTGTTAAGTGGTTATAATGCGTAATATGGCTGTTATAAAATAATTGTTGATATTTCGCTGAAAACTACTTTAGTGTGTATTTGCTCTTTAATATCTGCCTCACCATGATTACTGTAAATGCATAATTTGCATTAACATGGTAATTCAGACACAGGTCCTCAAACAAACACACACAATTTTATATCACTCATCCTTTGAAAATATATGCCTGTGTTGATGTTCTGTCTTTGAATGATGAAAAATACCTATCTTCTGTTCCCTGAGACTATATCCTGTCTTTCAGTTGCAGAGATCATTATTTGCAACTTATTTTGCCAAGTGATTGAATATAAGATGAAGACCACAAATATAAATATAAAAATTATAGGTTTGGAGCCAGACTACCTGTATCAAATAATAATTTCACTGTTTAGTAAATGTGTGACTTTAAGTGATTGCTTTTAATCGCTCTAACTGCAGTTTATCTGTCAAATAGAATAACAGTGGATATTGAGCATATATAACATACTAGGCAAAGGTCTAGGAGCTTTTCATATATTAAGTTGTTAATTCCCTCAATAATCCTATGAAATTATTATTGCAAGTATTTAATATAAGATGAGGAATTTGAAAACGGAGGAATGTAATAATATGTCCAATGTTATATACTTTGAAGCGGGTAAACTTTAGTTTATGTAATCATAAAAATGGAACAGTACTTATCCCCACACTGTCATCATGAGATCTACTGCTTAGTAGAGTGTGTAGTACATGATATTTATTCCAAAAATAATCTATCCTCTCATTTGTTGTCATGGGGTTGACCCAGCTTAATTAGCTAATTCACAGATTCCCTTTCTTTTTTGCCTGTGTATAGGTAACCCTTCTCAAGCTGTACATATAGTTGAAAGTTCCAAAATACAGAATTATAAACAGCAAAGTATTAAAGTCCATGTATCCTCCCCCAGTGCCAACCAAAACACAGTCATTAATAATACAGTGTGTTTCTATGCAGTTATTATTCTTTATATTCCCCCATACACCCATAGACTCATATACAAATGCCTTACTTTTATTAAACAATTTGCTCATTACCTAAATATGAGATTATACTGTACAGTCTTTTGTAAATTTATTGGTCTTTGCTACCATTAGGTATGGATCTCACTGCCAAATCTCTGTGGGAGTTCCCTGTCCTAGGTCTCTTGGACAGGGATATGGCTTTTCTTTTTGTTGTATTTCTTCCTTATTTTTGGTCTATGTTTGGCTGCTCAAGGTTTGGAGGGCTCCCAACACCCACAAAAATATGTATTGAAGATAAAAATAAAACCTAGGGAATTCACATGTGTCCTTTCTTACAGTTTTGAGGCCCCTAGCCAGTTCATCCAACACTTTCCACCTTTCAGAGTCCTTTTATGATTGTCTATTGAATTATTTCCAGGGTATTAATGAAGTTTAGTCAAGAAGAACAAGGAAAATTGGTTCTACAACATCATATCTCAGAACTGAAGGTTGAAAATCTGAATTTTTTTATTGTCTTTGTCATTAATTTTACTTTAGTTTTAGTAAGTCCTCTCACACATGTATGTTTATTCTGTTGTTTTTCTTCTAAAGGATTGAGTCTTCTAAATGATTGATAAATGTCTAGTACATTGAGTTTAACTTTCTTTGTTTTCTAATACAGTTGGCTTGACAAGTTTTGTTTGTTTGTTTGTTTGTTTTTCTTTGAGACAGACTCTCGCTCTGTCTCCCAGGCTGGAGTGCGATCTCGGCTCACTGCAAGCTCCCCCTCCCGGGTTCACGCCATTCTCCTGCCTCAGCCTCCCGAGTAGCTGGGACTACAGGTGCCCGACACCACGCCCGGCTAATTTTTTGTATTTTTTAGTAGAGACAGGTTTCACCGTGTTAGCCAGGATGGTCTCGATCTCCTGACCTCGTGATCTGCCCGCCTCGGCTTCCCAAAGTGCTGGGATTACAGGCGTGAGCCACCGCCCAGCCGACAAGTTTTTTAATGCCCACAGAACAGAACAGAAATGGGGTCACACATAAATTTTTATGTGTAATCATTTCAATGTCTTTTGAAAAGAAGAAGGTCCAGTTTACCAAGATAAATGTGGGCCCTGTTTTCATAGGTGGAGTCTATGCTGGAAGGGGCAGCCAACCAGGAACTGCCTTCACAGCCTTTTTTTCTTGTTTTGCTTTCAGGAGTGAACTTGTGACTAGTTCTGGCCACTGGAGTATGAGCAGAGGCTTTTGTGTCATATCCAATCCTGATCAATATAACTTTCCTACACAAGCAAAAAATAGCACAGACTCTATTACCCTGAACTCACTAATATCTCTGAAAGTAGCCTTTCCTTGTTCATATACTCAGTACTTTCACATGAAAAAGAAATAAACTGAAATTCTGTTTGTTTCTTTATACAGGTTTAGGCCTATAATTTTTACAAATTATTTGGACACTGCATAAGATTCATTCATGTGCGCATGAGTTATTTGGAAGTGCTTGTCATTAAATTAAATAAGTAGCTTATCTTTTTTTAGTATTTCAACATTATTTTCTTATTGCATTCATTGCATTTAGAAAATATAGACTAAGAAAATTTGCTTTTTGTGAATTGTGGACACAATCTTTATTGCCCCATATATGATCATTGTTGTGAATATTGCATAGGTATTAGGAAAAAATGAAAAATCTATATTACTCAAATATAGAATTCATAATTTACCTATTAGATCAAGCCTACTAATATATATAGCTTATTCATTTCCTGTGCATACTTACTAATACTTTATTTCATTTGTTCAGCAAGAAATCTGCTACTTTCAAATATAAATATGAATTCGACAAATTCAATGTTCTTTATATATTAAAAATAATGCTTAAACACCTTAAAATTCACAACTATTATATCATCAATGTTTTTATCTTTAGTAATACATTTTTTCTTATTGATTTAATTTCTCAAGCAATTCTATTAAATATTAATAAAGTAATACATGCTATATTTTATGATATTTTAATTGTGGCATATGCACTTAACATGAGATCTAGCCTCCTAATAAATATTTTAAGTATTATTAACTATAGGAACAACATTGTACAGCAGATTTCTAGAATCGTACTTACCTTCCATAACTAAAATTTTGTGCCTATTAAAACGCAACTGCTCATTTCTCCCTCCTCTAGCCTCTGGCATCCACATAGGCTTAACTATTTTTGATGCTTCATATACATGAAATAATTCAGTATTTGCCTTCTGCAACTGGCTTATTTCACTTAGCATAATGTCCTTCAGGTTCTTCTGTGTTGTTGCATATGACCAGATTTACTGTTTTAAAGGCTGAATAATAGTCCATTGTATGTATATAATCACATTTTCTTTATACATTCATCTGTCAAGAGATATTTAAGTCATTTCCATATATTTGCTATTGTCTATAATGCCACACTGAATATGGGGGTGCAAGTACATACCTAGAAGTAGGATTGCTGGGTCATATGGTAGTTTTATTTTGAACTTTTTGAGGAAACACCAAACTGATTTCCATAGTAACGCTAACATTTTACATTGCTACAAAATGAATGTTCCTAGGGTTCTAATTTCTCCATATACCCACAAAGATTTATTTCTTTCAAGAATAATAATAACAGCCATTCTAACAGGTATGAGGTGATATCTCGTTGTGGTTTTGATTTGCATTTTTCTAATAATTAGTGGTGTTGAAAATCTTTTCATATACCTATTGGCCATGTGTATGTCTTTCACACAACAGAACAATAAAATAACCTTAGAATTTGTGTTGTTAGTTTCTATATACTAACAACAAACTGTCTAAAAGAAAACTTAAAAAAATCCCATTGCCAAAGCAAGAAAAAGAATGAAATACTTAGAAATAAACTTAACCAAAGAGGTGAAAGATTTGTACACTTAAAACTATGTAACATTGATAAAGCAAATTAAAAAAAACACAAAATGGAAAGATATCCCGTGTATATGGATTAGAATAATTAATATTTTTCAGATGTGAGTACTACCCAAAGCAGTGTACAGATTCAATGTAGTCCTTATCAAAATCGCAATGGCATTTGTTATCATTGTTATCATAATGGAAAAAACAATTTTAGAATTTATGTAGAAACACACACACACACACACACAAACACAAAGTTGGAGGCATCACACTTTGTAATTTCAAAATGTATTACACAACTATAGTAATTACAATAGTACGTTTCTGGCATCAACAAAGACACATAAACCAGTGAGATAGAATAGGTAACCCAGAAATAAACATACCCATCAACTAATCTCAACAAGGTTGCCAAAAACACCTGGTTTTTGGCAAACCAGGTGTTTTTGGAAACCTTGTTGAGATTAGTTGATGGGTGTATTTATACAGTCTATAGCATTGATTGCTAAAAATGTATTTTTAAAAACTCATTAAAATATTTAAATGTACTAAGTATTAAAACTTTATGATGAAAACATGAGCCCCTACCACAAAGCTTAAGGAAGGACTGATTTTTACAAATGTATTTGAATTCCCAATGAATATACATCATGCTTCCCACCTACCTGTCCCTAGTGAAACAAATATCTTGAATTTTGATCTTATTATTTCCAATAGTTGTAAATATATTAATAATATGTGAAAGGTTCCTAGATAATATATGGCATTAATTTGAATATTTTATACTCTTATAGAGTAATACTGCTTCATGTAGATTTCAGCAAGTTGTACATTAAGTCCTCTCTTAATGTCCTCTGTATTTTCTTAGAAAGATGAATTTTAAGCTAAACAGTGTACAGCAGGCCCTCCAATAACGTCATTTAGTTCAACATTGTTTAGTAATAATAGTGATGAAAAAATGATTTTGTTACATGTCATCTTGCTTAAAGATGCAGTTTCCAAGAACCTACCGATGACGTTATGGTACTTTTGATAAAAACGAAGTTTGTGACTTAACTGTATTGCTATTTTTACTCTTGTATATCATTACAGTATATGCTCATGCCTTTATTTCTTCATTTTTGTTCTTTTGAAAAATATTTACATAATTTCCAATTGATTACTCTCAAAATCAATGTTATTAATTAATTTATGCTTTGTTTTTGTCAACTTGTATACATGTATTTCTTGTAGAAGATACACACATACACAAACTAGTGAGATTTCAGAATCATAGGTTTTTTCAACTTTCATTTAAAGTAGTTATTATAATAGTTTCTAAAATGTTTGTATCCTGTTATATCTTTACCCCCTTGTCAGCACTGTGTAGAATTGTCATTACTTTACCAAGATTTCATATGTATTATATTTTAAATGTAGATATAGACACTGATGCAGTACATATATATGTTTGTGTATATATGTATTTGTACACACAATCATACATATACACATGTCAGTTGTGATTATATATAATAATTACCAACATAATTAGAAGGACCTGAACATTTAAATATTGTTCAATGAGCATTATACAATTTGGCAATGTGGATTGAAAACATTAAAATTAAACCGTGTATCCATACACTAGTTTCATTCTAAAAGAAAATCAGGCTCATCTGGAAAGATTCATGTACAACATTATTCACCAAACATTATTCATTATTCTATATTTGAGTACAATTTGGAAAAAAAGTCTAAAATGTATGTTGTTATAGATATGACAACACACAATTTGCAACATATGATAGCATACTGATCATTTTATTAAGTAAAATTTGGACGTTACAAAGAATTGCTTATGCAACAATTGTATTTTCTAAAAACATCAATCTGTTTATCTCTAGCTGTATCTCTATTTATTTCTAGGCTTTGGTATTTTTTTCTTCTTTCTGTCTGAAATAATCCCAGAAGTTTTTATCTTAATTCATTCAGGTTTCAACTAAACTATGCATATATTCTAGCCTTTGGAACAATAATTTAAAATGCAAAACTTTAAAAAACAGTTTTCTTAAATAAATACTCACGTTTAAAGAATATATTCAGTGTAACATATTTGAAAGCATTGAATTGAACCAGATCTGCGTTAAATATTGTCCAGATAACTGATTACACCAGAGACATTTGGATTTTAAAATTTATCTATTACATTTTGTATTGCCTATTTATATTGTTAATAATATAATTATCATAAAACTGTGCCACTACCCATAGTCAAAAAATTTGATAGCATTAAAAAAACTGGTTCACTATAATTGCCTGGAATATTAATTATTTATCTGGCAGCATTAGCTTACAAAATGATATTGTAAAAAACTACCTAGTTTTGGCTGTGTTATGATTTTTATGTATATACATGTAATATATAAGAATAATTCAGAAAATTATTTTTTATTTTTAATTATTAAGAATACAGAATAGTTGTACATATTTATAGGTGCAGGTGTATTTTGATATAAGCATATGATGTGTAACAATCAAAATAGGATAACTGGGATATCCATTACCTCACACATTTATCATTTTGTTATGTTAGAAATATTCTATTATTTTATTTATGTTGAAATATACAATGAATTATTGTTAGCTATAGTTGTCCAATTGTGCTACTAAACACTAGATCTTATTCCTATGATCTAACTGCATTTTTGTACCCATTAAACATTCCCTCTTTATCCCAGTACCCTCTTTAGCTTCTCGTAACTATCGTTATAAGAGTGCCTTGTTTTTATTTATTTATTTAGGTTATACGTCTCACATACGAGGGAGGACATGCAACATTTGTCTTTTGCTTTGTTTTGTATTGGAAATACAAATGCTGATGAAAAAATGATTTTGTTACATGTCAACTTGCTTCAAGTTGCATTGTATTGTATTTGTAAATACAATACAAAACAAAGCAAAAGACAAATGTTGCATGTTTCTGTCAGATTCATCATTCAATATTAATAGTCATTTAATTCAATATTGATATTCATTTAATATTAGCTATGCCAATATAAGCTAATATTAATCCAATAATAAATCAA
Organism: Gorilla gorilla gorilla; assembly: GCF_029281585.2. Taxonomy (NCBI): domain Eukaryota; kingdom Metazoa; phylum Chordata; class Mammalia; order Primates; family Hominidae; genus Gorilla; species Gorilla gorilla. The sequence continues at coordinate 29,174,857 of NC_073239.2, read as the reverse complement.
TTTTTGTTAGAAAGCATGGAATTTGCAGTTTCAATTACAATATTGTATGAACACTTGACAACATAACTCCCGAAAAAATATTACCCCAGCTGTTATTTTTTAACCTTTCAATAATATTTAGTCTAATCTGATCAATAACTAAAGACAAATTGAGACAACTCTCCATATCCAAGTTACATATTCAGTATGGAAATTCAAAGCAAAATGTATAAAATAGTATCATATTGGTTTTTGTTTAAGTAATTTGTTTGAATTTTCTAACTTGAAGTGTCTTATGACTGATGAACTTCCATTGCAGTACATGTTATCCAGATAGAAATTTTGGATGTGGCACAAAATACCATTTATTTTCTATTTTATAGGTTGGATTCCATTATGTTCCTTGGGGACATAATTTATGAACTCTGTATTCTTATGCAAAATAGCAAGAATGGTTCATAAACTACAGCAAAATTTTTGTCAATGTATATCTTTAAAACAATCAGTTTCCAAGAGGCCAAAGACAGCCATTATAGTTAAATAGCTCTGAGATTCAATCAGATCTTATTTCTGCTATTGCTACTGGAAACATTTTGGTAGCCCAAGGGGCCAGATATTAAATTAGAATTTTCAGAACTTACATTTTGTTTATTATGTTAATTTTTCAGAAAGTGTTTTATGTAGACAGGGATATACACAGTTCTCCTATGTATATATTTCTATGCCATGCTATTTCCTCTCCTGAAACTTTTATAATAAAAGTACCACTTAAAATTTCAAACACTTATTCGATTTCCCAAAGCAAAGACCTTACGGTACAACAACAGTTTCTGAAAACCTTAAAAAAAAATAGGTTTAAAAGTTCTGAGTCAAATGTAGAAAAGTGATCAAAACCTCTATTGCCTTCAAATTCTACTAGATATGAAAATAGTTTTATGAATAATTAAGAGTTGTTTAAAGAGATTCGTTACACAAAATAAAATTATAAAAATAGTTACCCTGAGCAGATAATTATTACCTTTTTCTGATGATGGACTTCGTAATTCCTTAAAATAGAAAATAATATCCAAAGAGGAATTCCATGACTTCAGATATACAGGGAAAAAGTAAAATTAGCACATTTGCTTTAGAATACTACTGGTAATTAAAAGAGAGAAAACAAAATAGGGTTGCAGGAGGACAAAAAAGAAAACAGTTGACTTATCAGATGGTGAAACCTGGTGAAACCCTTTGTTCTAAATGAACAAAAATTCTTAGTCGTATATCCTTAATTACATTTATAACTGGACTCCATTTGGTTAGCTTCACCATTTAATCAGTGTCTTCTGGAAAAATACTTGACTAGGCTTTAAATGTTAATGACTGTTTGAAAATATATATTCAAATCTTTGCTATATTTAACTTAGGACAACAAATATATGTTATTTTTCTAATATATTTGTGAAATGGTAACATTATAATAATTTTAAGGCAATATTTAAAGAATAATATGCATTTCAATTCTTCATCAACTTACTGAAATAATATTTATTGGTGGAACTTATATTGCCTATGTGTTCCAGTTTCAGGAATAAAATATGGCCATTTTATTAAATTGATACAGTAGTAAATATTCAGCAATACAAAATAAACTTTCTCATTCATTGTATCACACTATAACTCAATTTTAAAATAATATTTTGGTTGTCTTTTATAAAGGTCCTATTACAGACATTGCAGTGTATACCAAATTTACAAGATGTGTTGGAAACCTTGAACTATGTAAAATCAAGTAATGAAAACAAAAACATCTAATTGAATTATAAGGCATTATTAAATAGGTTTTAAATTATAAGTAGAGAAAAATGTTATACTATAGAAAAAGAGAGACTATGTTTTCAGGTCTCAGTAGTTTAGAAAGACTATGTGAGACAATGATAACAATTTCAGCAAAAGCACAGAGGTGTGAAAATTCATGCTTTGCAAAGGAGAAGGTAAGTAGTTTTATGGTACTTAAAAATTATACATCTTGGGTAGTGCAGAGTGGGAAATGTTATTTAAATGATAGTATAGCACCATATTACAAGGTAATATGAATATTATCTTAAGGAATTTATATTATTTCATGTACGCAAAGTGACTTATTTTTGATTCCCCCACCCCAGGATAAGGTATAAGCACAATTTTGCCTTGTGTTCCAGAAAGCTCAATTTGTCAACATCCATTTCTGTGTTAATCCTTACTAAAACTTATTTTTCAAGTGACATTATTAATTTTCAAAAAAACTGTTCAAAAATCTGTAAAGCCCCAAGTATCCATCGACAGCACAAAAATAAATTGATGGTATATTTATACAATAGAATATTTGTTAGCAGTACAAATTTTAAATTAGCAGCTATGGAATATAGCTATATATAGATATAGATATATAAATATAAATGAAATTTCTACATTGCACAAGAATGTATATATTCAAATGTACTATATAATAATTGTTATCACAGTGCACTTATTTTTGTATTTATTCTCCTACCTGTGAATATTATTTGTTTCTTTCCTACTTTTCAAACACTTGGTATTTTCAGTCTTTTTAAATTATTGGTAGACTTCTTGTTATAAAGAGGGTGTTTCAGTTTGGATTCAATTTGCTTTCGTTGATTATTATTTCAGTTGATATTTATAATTATTTTGTTGAACAAAATATTTATTGAGCAAATTCTATATGTAAGATACAGTTTTAGGTTTTGGGAAAATAGTGGTGAAAACATTGATAAAAATCTTGGCCCTGTGAAGCTTGCATTCAATAAAATATATATTTGCTTATTTTCCTTGATAGGTAAGTATTTTGAATATATTCTGAATATTAATATTTTTTTCAGAAAATATTTTCTTAGGTCATTGATTTCATTTTTACTTAGTTTTGTTTAGTATCTTGTATCTTTGGATACATGAAAATTCTTAACATTTTCAATTTCATCCACATTTTCCTTTAGGGTTTGACCTTTTGCAGTTTTATTAAATAAATCCTTCTAAAATACTTGTCATTGCTTTTCCATAAAGTTGATCAAAAGTCTAAATACTACTGATTGATGTTTACCTTTCACGTCGGAGATTGAGCGTATCATTTTCGGTCTGTTTATGGCCTCTGGTTTCTGTTCCATTCTCTTTGAATTTCTATGCCCATATTATGTTCTCTTATCATTAAAGTAATCAAATTATCTGACAGTGTTGGCCACCATGACATACTTTTCTTCCATGGTGTCATACTATGGCTTTTTAAAGACCATTGTTATCCTATTTAATAAATCTTAAATGTTTCACCAAAAAACTTGACTGTGATTGGAATTGCATTGAATCTAAAGATAAAAATATAGAGAAATGAATCTTAGTAAGAGACATCATAAAAGTATTGTTTCACTCTAAATATATAGATATTTTTTAATTTTTACATGTGATTGTATGTTTATTTTATTAGTCCTTAATTTGGTGTCATTTCATAAAGAGATGTTCTTGATTCCCATGTAATCCTATTATCATATTTTTCTATATGTCTAATGCCTTCTGTCTTGTTTAAGAAAATATTTCCTTTACATTGAGAAAATATTCTATGACTTTTTTACTTTTTAAAATGATGTTTCATGTATTTACATTTACAGGCTATCTGGAATTAATCCTTGTGTATTTTGAGAAGTAGGGGGTCAATTTCTGATTTTTTTCCCAAGGATATCATAGTAACCTACTCAGACTTCATAGAGGGTTCTTTCTTTGCTGACAGCACAGCAGTAACATCAGTATGAAAATCAGTATCTGAAGTTTCTGTTTGACTGGTCTATTTGTCAATTCTTGTACCAATATCACACTCTATAATTAATCTTCCTCTATAATAGATCTTAATTTCTGGCAGTAAAAGTACTCTAGCTTTGTTGCTCTTCATCAAGATTGCCATTGGCATTTTTAGGCTTGGCATTTCCACAAAAACTTCCTAGCCAATTTGTCAATTTCCACAAGAGAACCAGCCAAGAATTTTTATTGGAATCAAAAATTTTGTTTGGCATACATTTATATTTGTACAGTTTTGTTCTACCAACCCATAACATGATTTTTCCTTTTGCTTATGTATTTCTTCTTAAATATCTCCTCATAATATGTGGATATTTTATATCAAAGCTTTTATATTTTTCACCTATTTGAGATGATACTGTTAACTGCTTTTGTTAATGTGATTTAAAAAAAATTCAGTTGGTTTGTTGCTGGTATAGAAAATACAATTAAGTTTTGAATAGCAATCTGGTTTACAGTAGCTTAAAGATAATTTTGAATAGAAATAGTGATAAAAGGCATTTTTCTGTGTTTCTCAATCATAATAGGAATGTTTTCATAATTTCATCCTTAAAATGATGGTAATGGCTTCTTTCAGATAACCTACAGATTGAATACATTACTTTTATTTCATAGTTTGTTAGATTTTAAAAATATGAATCCATGCTGAATTTATTCAAATGCTTTTTAGCTTCTCTTGTGATGATCATGCACTTTTTATTGTCTTAATGTGATGAATATATTTACTTATTAAAAAATTATATTACAGGGTATTGTTGGATTCTATTAGATAAATAGACATATGGATAGATAGACAGAATATATTTATATGCCTTAAGCTTACAATGTTGTTTTAATAAAATAAATTGGAATATTATTTTCCTTTCTTATAAGATTCTTGCCAATTTTTAGTATCAAGGGTTTTCTGTACTCCTAAAATGATTTGGAAATGGTTTCTCTTTTTTATTCTGTGTAAGAGTATGACTACAATTGATCTTTCATCATCAAATCTTTAAAATAATTCACAAGTGAAAATATATGTGTACCTGATTTTTTTTTGTGGGAAGATATATACATATATGTATGATATATATACACACACACACACATACATATATATTTACAATAGATTTAAGATAGATTTAAGGTATAAAATAGTTTTAACACACTTTGATTTTCTGTTTTTTTTTTTGTTTGTTGTTGTTGTATATAAATTATACCACAATAGAGCTGGGTTTTTTTTGTAAATTTTTTTTTTTATTATACTTTAGGTTTTAGGGTACATGTGCACATTGTGCAGGTTAGTTACATATGTATACATGTGCCATGCTGGTGCGCTGCACCCACTAACTCGTCATCTAGCATTAGGTATATCTCCCAATGCCATCCTTCCCCCCTCCCCCCACCCCACAACAGTCCCCAGAGTGTGATATTCCCCTTCCTGTGTCCATGTGATCTCATCGTTCAATTCCCACCTATGAGTGAGAATATGCGGTGTTTGGTTTTTTTGTTCTTGCGATAGTTTACTGAGAATGATGATTTCCAATTTCATCCATGTCCCTACAAAGGACATGAACTCATCATTTTTTATGGCTGCATAGTATTCCATGGTGTATATGTGCCACATTTTCTTAATCCAGTCTATCATTGTTGGACATTTGGGTTGTTTCCAAGTCTTTGCTATTATGAATAGTGCTGCAATAAACATACGTGTGCATGTGTCTTTATAGCAGCATGATTTACAGTCCTTTGGGTATATACCCAGTAATGGGATGGCTGGGTCAAATGGTATTTCTAGTTCTAGATCCCTGAGGAATTGCCAAACTGACTTCCACAATGGTTGAACTAGTTTACAGTCCCACCAACAGTGTAAAATTGTTCCTATTTCTCCACATCCTCTCCAGCACCTGTTGTTCCCTGACTTTTTAATGATTGCCATTCTAACTGGTGTGAGATGATATCTCATAGTGGTTTTGATTTGCATTTCTCTGATGGCCAGTGGTGATGAGCATTTTTTCATGTGTTTTTTGGCTGCATAAATGTCTTCTTTTGAGAAGTGTCTGTTCATTTCCTTCGCCCACTTTTTGATGGGGTTGTTTGTTTTTCTCTTGTAAATTTGTTGGAGTTCATTGTAGATTCTGGATATTAGCCCTTTGTCAGATGAGTAGGTTGCGAAAATTTTCTCCCATTTTGTAGGTTGCCTGTTCACTCTGATGGTAGTTTCTTTTGCTGTGCAGAAGCTCTTTAGTTTAATTAGATCCCATTTGTCAATTTTGTCTTTTGTTGCCATTGCTTTTGGTGTTTTGGACATGAAGTCCTTGCCCATGCCTATGTCCTGAATGGTAATGCCTAGGTTTTCTTCTAGGGTTTTTATGGTTTTAGGTCTAACGTTTAAATCTTTAATCCATCTTGAATTGATTTTTGTATAAGGTGTAAGGAAGGGATCCAGTTTCAGCTTTCTACATATGGCTAGCCAGTTTTCCCAGCACCATTTATTAAATAGGGAATCCTTTCCCCATTGCTTGTTTTTCTCAGGTTTGTCAAAGATCAGATAGTTGTAGATATGCGGCGTTATTTCTGAGGGCTCTGTTCTGTTCCATTGATCTATATCTCTGTTTTGGTACCAGTACCATGCTGTTTTGGTTACTGTGGCCTTGTAGTATAGTTTGAAGTCAGGTAGTGTGATGCCTCCAGCTTTGTTCTTTTGGCTTAGGATTGACTTGGCGATGTGGGCTCTTTTTTGGTTCCATATAAACTTTAAAGTAGTTTTTTCCAATTCTGTGAAGAAAGTCATTGGTAGCTTGATGGGGATGGCATTGAATCTGTAAATGACCTTGGGCAGTATGGCCATTTTCACGATATTGATTCTTCCTACCCATGAGCATGGAATATTCTTCCATTTGTTTGCATCCTCTTTTATTTCCTTGAGCAGTGGTTTGTAGTTCTCCTTGAAGAGGTCCTTCACATCCCTTGTAAGTTGGATTCCTAGGTATTTTATTCTCTTTGAAGAAATTGTGAATGGGAGTTCACTCATGATTTGGCTCTCTGTTTGTCTGTTGTTGGTGTATAAGAATGCTTGTGATTTTTGTACATTGATTTTGTATCCTGAGACTTTGCTGAAGTTGCTTATCAGCTTAAGGAGATTTTGGGCTGAGACGATGGGGTTTTCTAGATATACAATCATGTCATCTGCAAACAGGGACAATTTGACTTCCTCTTTTCCTAATTGAATACCCTTTATTTCCTTCTCCTGCCTAATTGCCCTGGCCAGAACTTCCAACACTATGTTGAATAGGAGTGGTGAGAGAGGGCATCCCTGTCTTGTGCTAGTTTTCAAAGGAAATGCTTCCAGTTTTTGCCCATTCAGTATGATATTGGCTGTGGGTTTGTCATAGACAGCTCTTATTATTTTGAGATATGTCCCATCAATACCTAATTTATTGAGAGTTTTTAGCATGAAGGGTTGTTGAATTTTGTCAAATGCTTTTTCTGCATCTATTGAGATAATCATGTGGTTTTTGTCTTTGGCTCTGTTTATATGCTGGATTACATTTATTGATTTGTGTATATTGAACCAGCCTTGCATCCGAGGGATGAAGCCCACTTGATCATGGTGGGCAAGCTTTTTGATGTGCTGCTGGATTCGGTTTGCCAGTATTATATTGAGGATTTTTGCATCAATGTTCATGAAGGATATTGGTCTAAAATTCTCTTTTTTTGTTGTTTCTCTGCCCGGCTTTGGTATCAGAATGATGCTGGCCTCATAAAATGAGTTAGGGAGGATTCCCTCTTTTTCTATTGATTGGAATAGTTTCAGAAGGAATGGTACCAGTTCCTCCTTGTACCTCTGGTAGAATTCAGCTGTGAATCCATCTGGTCCTGGACTCTTTTTGGTTGGTAAACTATTGATTATTGCCACAATTTCAGCTCCTGTTATTGGTCTATTGAGAGATTCAACTTCTTCCTGGTTTAGTCTTGGGAGAGTGTATGTGTTGAGGAATTTATCCATTTCTTCTAGATTTTCTAGTTTATTTGCGTAGAGGTGTTTGTAGTATTCTCTGATGGTAGTTTGTATTTCTGTGGGATCAGTGGTGATATCCCCTTTATCATTTTTTATTGTGTCTATTTGATTCTTCTCTCTTTTTTTCTTTATTAGTCTTGCTAGCGGTCTGTCAATTTTGTTGATCCTTTCAAAAAACCAGCTCCTGGATTCATTAATTTTTTGAAGGGTTTTTTGTGTCTCTATTTCCTTCAGTTCTGCTCTGATTTTAGTTATTTCTTGCCTTCTGCTAGCTTTTGAATGTGTTTGCTCTTGCTTTTCTAGTTCTTTTAATTGTGATGTTAGGGTGTCAATTTTGGATCTTTCCTGCTTTCTCTTGTGGGCATTTAGTGCTATAAATTTCCCTCTACACACTGCTTTGAATGCATCCCAGAGATTCTGGTATGTTGTGTCTTTGTTCTCATTGGTTTCAAAGAACATCTTTATTTCTGCCTTCATTTCGTTATGTACCCAGTAGTCATTCAGGAGCAGGTTGTTCAGCTTCCATGTAGTTTAGCGGTTTTGAGTGAGATTCTTAATGCTGAGTTCTAGTTTGATTGCACTGTGGTTTGAGAGATAGTTTGTTATAATCTCTGTTCTTTTACATTTGCTGAGGAGAGCTTTACTTCCAAGTATGTGGTCAATTTTGGAATAGGTGTGGTGTGGTGCTGAAAAAAATGTATATTCTGTTGATTTGGGGTGGAGAGTTCTGTAGATGTCTATTAGGTCTGCTTGGTGCAGAGCTGAGTTCAATTCCTGGGTATCCTTGTTGACTTTCTGTCTCGTTGATCTGTGTAATGTCGACAGTGGGGTGTTAAAGTCTCCCATTATTAATGTGTGGGAGTCTAAGTCTCTTTGTAGGTCACTCAGGACTTGCTTTATGAATCTGGGTGCTCCTGTATTGGGTGCATATATATTTAGGATAGTTAGCTCTTCTTGTTGAATTGATCCCTTTACCATTATGTAATGGCCTTCTTTGTCTCTTTTGATCTTTGTTGGTTTAAAGTCTGTTTTATCAGAGACTAGGATTGCAACCCCTGCCTTTTTTTGTTTTCCATTTGCTTGGTAGATCTTCCTCCATCCTTTTATTTTGAGCCTATGTGTGTCTGTGCACGTGAGATGGGTTTCCTGAATACAGCACACTGATGGGTCTTGACTCTTTATCCAATTTGCCAGTCTGTGTCTTTTAATTGGAGCATTTAGTCCATTTACATTTAAAGTTAATATTGTTATGTGTGAATTTGATCCTATCATTATGATGTTAGCTGGTGATTTTGCTCGTTAGTTGATGCAGTTTCTTCCTAGTCCTGATGGTCTTTACATTTTGGCTTGATTTTGCAGCGGCTGGTACTGGTTGTTCCTTTCCATGTTTAGCGCTTCCTTCAGGAGCTCTTTTAGGGCAGGCCTGGTGGTGACATAATCTCTCAGCATTTGCTTGTCTGTAAAGTATTTTATTTCTCCTTCACTTATGAAGCTTAGTTTGGCTGGATATGAAATTCTGGGTTGAAAATTCTTTTCTGTAAGAATGTTGAATATTGGCCCCCACTCTCTTCTGGCTTGTAGGGTTTCTGCCAAGAGATCTGCTGTTAGTCTGATGGGCTTCCCTTTGAGGGTAACCCGACCTTTCTCTCTGGCTGCCCTTAACATTTTTTCCTTTATTTCAACTTTGGTGAATCTGACAATTATGTGTCTTGGAGTTGCTCTTCTCGAGGAGTATCTTTGTGGCGTTCTCTGTATTTCCTGAATCTGAAGGTTGGCCTGCCTTGCTAGATTGGGGAATTTCTCCTGGATAATATCCTGCAGAGTGTTTTCCAACTTGGTTCCATTCTCCCCATCACTTTCAGGTACACCAATCAGACGTAGATTTGGTCTTTTCACATAGTCCCATATTTCTTGGAGGCTTTGCTCATTTCTTTGTATTCTTTTTTCTCTAAACTTCCCTTCTCACTTCATTTCACGCATTTCATCTTCCATTGCTGATACTGTTTCTTCCAGTTGATCGCATCGGCTCCTGAGGCTTCTGCATTCTTCACGTAGTTCTCAAGCCTTGGTTTTCAGCTCCATCAGCTCCTTTAAGCACTTCTCTGTATTTGTTATTCTAGTTATACATTCTTCTAAATTTTTTTCAAAGTTTTCAACTTCTTTGCCTTTGGTTTGAATGTCCTCCCGTAGCTCAGAGTAATTTGATCGTCTGAAGCCTTCTTCTCTCAGCTCGTCAAAGTCATTCTCCATCCAGCTTTGTTCCATCGCTGGTGAGGAACTGCGTTCCTTTGGAGGAGGAGAGACGCTCTGCTTTTTAGAGTTTCCAGTTTTTCTGTTCTGTGTTTTCTCCATCTTTGTGGTTTTATCTACTTTTGGTCTTTGATGATGGTGATGTACAGATGGGTTTTTGGTGTGGATGTCCTTTCTGTTTGTTAGTTTTCCTTCTAACAGACAGGACCCTCAGCTGCAGGTCTGTTGGAATACCCTGCCATGTGAGGTGTCAGTGTGCCCCTGCTGGGGGTGCCTCCCAGTTAGGCTGCTCGGGGGTCAGGGGTCAGGGACCCACTTGAGGAGGCAGTCTGCCCGTTCTCAGATCTCCAGCTGCGTGCTGGGAGAACGACTGCTCTCTTCACAGCTGTCCGACAGGGACATTTAAGTCTGCAGAGGTTACTGCTGTCTTTTTGTTTGTCTGTGCCCTGCCCCCAGAGGTGGAGCCTACAGAGGCAGGCAGGCCTCCTTGAGCTGTGGTGGGCTCCACCCAGTTCGGGCTTCCTGGCTGCTTTGTTTACCTAAGCAAGCCTGGGCAATGGCGGGCGCCCCTCCCCCAGCCTCGCTGCTGCCTTGCAGTTTGATCTCAGACTGCTGTGCTAGCAATCAGTGAGACTCCGTGGGTGTAGGACCCTCAGAGCCAGGTGCGGGATATAATCTCGTGGTGCGCCGTTTTTTAAGCCGGTCCGAAAAGCGCAATATTCAGGTGGGAGTGACCCGATTTTCCAGGTGCGTCCGTCACCCCTTTCTTTGACTTGGAAAGGGAACTCCCTGGCCCCTTGCATTTCCCAAGTGAGGCAATGCCTCGCCCTGCTTCGGCTCACGCACGGTGCGCACACCCACTGACCTGCGCCCACTGTCTGGCACTCCCTAGTGAGATGAACCCGGTACCTCAGATGGAAATGCAGAAATCACCCGTCTTCTGCGTCGCTCACACTGGGAGCTGTAGACTGGAGCTGTTCCTATTCGGCCATCTTGGCTCCTCCTCCGATTTTCTGTTTTTTTATGTCAGAATTAATCATTTGTTTTCAAAGAATTTGCATAGCTCATCTATATATTCATTTATTTGTTTATTCATATATTTGTGGAAATGTAAATGAAAGTATATATTTATGACAATTTTTCTGAGTTGTTTTTGCCAGGAAGGCATGTTTAATATTACAAAATTCCTTTTCAACATATATTATGGTGATGTTTTATTGTTCTCCTTGTATTATATCTCTTTGAATTTCTGTTCTTCTTCTAGTCTTAATCATGCTTTTTATTATTTTTTAAATTTATGGATTAAATTATATGTGTATTTATCATACAAAATATTATGTTTTAAAGTATATATACATTTTGGATTGACTAAATCTAGCTAATTAACATATGTATTATAACCATAGGAGATTTTCGTAATCACTTTTTGCTACTATAACAAAATACCGTAAACTGAGTGGCTGAAAAATGGCCTACGCCATTTATTCTGAAGGCTCTAATGGCTATGATCAAAACACCATTAATTTAGTTCCTGGTGAGGGCCTTCTTCATGGCTTGCCAATGGGAACCTTTATGATAAGTGGAGAGAAGGAGAAAGAGACAGAGAGAGAGAGAGAGAGATCTTATAAGGACACTAGTTCAATCATGGAGTTCCACCCTCAAAACTTCATCTAAATTAAATTATCCCCTAAGGGCGTCATTGCTAAACACTATCACGTTGAGGGTTAGGGCTTCGACATATGAGTGTTGGGGGAGGCACAATCAGCCCACAGCATCAGCAACTGACGCCCTTCCCTACATTACATCCATGTCCTGCTTACATGCAAAATATATTCATTTCATCCAAACAGGTCCAAAAGTCTTAACTAGATCCAGCATCAAATCTAAAGTCTAAAGTGCAAAGTTTCATTAAAATATCATCTAAATCAGATATGCTTAATCCTGAGACAAACTTTCTTTACAGCTGTGAGCCTGTGAAATTAAATAAGTCACATGTTTCCCAAATACATTGGTGAGACAGGCATAGGACTGACATTCGCATTCTAAAGGAAAAAAAAAAAATGGAAAGAAGAAACAGATGATGGATTCCAATCAAATCCCAAACTTACTTAGGCAAATACTATTAGATCTAAAGGGCTTAAAAATAATTCTCTTTGGTTCTATGCCCTTTCTTCCAGACCACCTGGGGAGGTGCATCTGCCTTCTCAAGTCACTAGGGTAGCATTTCCACCTCCTAAGGTCTGCTGAGAGTAGATCACTTTCCCAAGACCCTGCACCCAAGGTTCCACATAGCTGCCACCTGAACTGTTGAAACTAAGGTTAACCCACCCCTTTCCTGGCTTTTCAAACTGAAAGAGAGCCCTGGTGATCTCTGAATAATCTTTGAGGTCATTCTTCCCTTGTCTTTAAGAATAACATATTCACAGTCAAATGGCTCTAAAACTCAGTCTTGTAGGATCTAAGAAGTCCAACAAACTTCCTTCATTTGTTCCCCTCTTTACCCTCTTTAGTTCAAACTGGCAGTATTACTGTGGAATGGCTGGGTAGATCTGTGGTAAACACCCATACTAATCTTACATCCTTAGGGAGCTCTTAGAACAAGCTTTTTAGCTTTTTGCAATATGGATAGTCTGAACATTTTTCAAAATTTTAACTTCTTGTTTCTTTTTTCTTAACAATTCCTTGTTCAATTCATCCCTTGCATTTTACTATAAGCCATCAGATAGAAGTAAGCCACTCCTTCAACACTTTCTTAGGAATCTCCTTAGTTAAATAATCCAGTTTTACCACTTACCACTTCTACTTTTCACAAAACACGAGAACACAATTCAGCAAGTTCTTTGGCACTTTATAACAAGGATCACTTTCTTCTATTGTCCAATAACATTTTCCTCATTTCTATCTGAGACCTCCACAGAATTGGGTGTACTGTCCATATTTCTATTAACATTCTATTGATAATTATTTATCTATTATCTAAGTAGATCCTTTCTCTACAGCTCTCTTCTTTTATCTATGAGCCCTCACCAGAACCAACCTTAATGTCCCTATTCCAGCGTGCACCTCAAAACTTCTCCAATCTCTGCCCAAACCCAATTTCAAAGTCACTTCCACATGTTTAGATATTTATTAAAGCAGCACCTACTCTTGTTACCAAAATCCATTTCACTCAGCTTGGGCTGCTATAACAAAACACCATAGACTAGTTGGCTTAAACAAAAGGCATTTATTTCTCATAGCTCTGGAGGCTGAGAATTCCAAAATTAAGGTGCCAACAGGTTCACTTCCTGGAAAGAGCCCTCTCCTTGGCTTGCGGATGGCCACATTTTTACAATGTTTTCACACTGTCGAGAGAGCTAGGGACCTATGGTCTTTTTTCCTCTTATAAGGACACAAGTCTCATCATGGAGGCCCCACTCTTACGACTTCATCTAAACCTAATTATCTCCCAAAGCTTTCACCCCTAAGTAGCACCATTTTCGTGAAAAGCAACATATGAATATTGCAGGTAAACAAACATTCAGTCCACAACAGAGGTAAATATAACTTTATTTGGCATATGATGTATCTTAAATAAAAGTCTTATTATTCATAATTAACCTTACCGTAATTCTCTTTAGAAAAATAGGGTGAGTTATTTATATTCTTGAAAATGTAATGATTATAATAGAAAACACATTTTTTCATATTCCCTGAACATATTTTAAAAGTGTATTCCTTATAGGAAGAAAAGCAGACAATAGAATATAATTAATCAGCCCAATTAATTGTTTTTATTATTTACATAATCAAAGGCTTAAAAAATTAAATTCTACATTACATTTTAACTTTGTGAATCTCTCTATTTCTAAATGTTTATTGCTTTAATTACTTCTTTGTCCTTCTAAAATGAGAGCAATAAAAAGTAAATTATCAGACCAACAAAGAGCAAGGTAATTTGTCTTATCGGTTGAGCTATAATAAATAATAAAGGAAGCTTAACAAGCTGAAGGAAAACAACCCTAGATGGAAACAGAGAAAAGTAAGAAGAAAGCATCAGAAAGGAAAATAGTTTGGTAAACATGAAGACAACTTTTGAAAGAAGAAATAATGATATAATATTGCAATGTTTATAGATATGTTGAAGCAAAATATATCACGACAATAGTAAATAAGGTGGGTGTAGTGTAAATAAGTTAAAATGTGAATGGTTCTTGCGTTGTTTTGAACATGTTCAAAAAACTAATTTGAGGCTAAGGCAATTAATTTAGGAGAATAGAGTTTCAACAACTTCCTAAGTTGCTTAGCAGTTTCTAATGTGGTTTGATTCAGTTTACATGGATATGCAAATGTATCAAATTTATTTGCATTGCACACTGAAGACTTCTTTTATGTATTATACCTCGCTTAAAATTTTAATAGCAAATGGAAGTATTTTATAATTATTATAAATATTTGTTATATTATGCAAGAGGAAAATCATAACAAACATTACAATAAATTTTATTTTTATTCTAAAAAAGATATATTTTACAATTAGGTGAAAAATAACTCAAATAGCTTGAGTAGAATAGAATTGTGTATGGCTATTAGGAATAATCTTAGCCAAAGAGGAGAAACATTTATACACTGAAAACTACAAACTATTCATGAAATAAATTAAAGAAGGAACAAATAGACATCTCATATTAATAGACTGAAATAATTAATATTGCAAAAATGTCAGTTCTACTCAAAGAAATCTATAGATTTAACACAATCACTATCAAAATTCCAATGGCATATTTTACAGTAATAGAAAAATCAATTATAACATTCATATGAAACTACAGAAGGCCCTAAAAAGCCAAAGCAATTTTGAGAAAGTACAAAAGTACAAAGCTGTAAGCATAATACTTCTTGATTTCAAATCATTTTATAAAATTATTGTAATCAAAATAGTATGGTACTGGCATAAAACACACACATAGACCAATGGAACAGAATAGAGAGCCCAGAAACACACCCATACATAAACAGTCAACAGATCTTCAATGAAAGTGCCAAAAATGACCCATGGAGAAGAATAGTCTCTTCAACAAATGGTACTATGATAACTGGCTAATCACAAACACGCAAATGAAGCTGGACCCTTAACTTACACTATACACAAAAAGCAACACATAGGGATTAAAGATTTAAATGTAAGACCCAGAACTGCAAAACTTACACTATACACAAAAAGCAACACATAGGGATTAAAGATTTAAATGTAAGACCCAGAACTGCAAAACTTCTAGAAGAAAACATAGTGGGAAAACTTCATGGCATTGGATTTGACATTATTTTCCTAGATATGACACCAAAATCATAAGCAACAAAAGCAAGATTAATGAAGTGTGACTCCATCACATTATAAAAGGTTCTGTACAGAAAAGGAAAGAAGTGACAGTGAAAGAAACCTACAGAACAGGAGAAAATATTTGCAAATTATGTATCTGGTGAGGGATTAATATCCCAAATATACAAGGAACTCCTTACAATTCAGTAGCAAAAGGATAACAAAACAAACAAGAAGAACTCCACAAATGCATAAATTAAATAATGGGCAAAGGACTCCAACATTTTTTCCAAAGATGTTACACAACACATTTTTTTTCCCAAAGACGTTACACAATTGGCCAATAGATGTATAAAAATATGTAAAATAGCACTAATTTTTATGTACATTCAAATCAAAACTCAAAACTGTCCTTGTTTTTATGAAAAAGAAGAGATATTGCCTTACACCTGTTAGTATGGCTATTATAAAAAAGACAAGTGGGGTGAGAATGTGGATTAATTAGAACACTTTTACAATGTTTGTGAAAATGGAAACTGATTCAGTCCCTATAGGACATAGTATAATGTTTCCTCAGAAAAGTAAAAAAAACTCTACCATAGGGTTTAACAATCCCACTTCTTAGCACACTAATAATTCTTGACTTACGATGGTTCCATTTACAATATTTTGACTTCACGATGAATGTGTTGGCACCTAACCCCATCATATATCAAGGAGCACCTGGACTTATGATGGTCAAACTTACAGTTTTTTACTGTACAATGGATTTATTGAGGCATGAGATATATTTTTGACTTACGATATTTTTGAATTAAGATGGTGTGATAGTTAATATTGAGTGTCAACTTGATTGGATTCAAGGATGCAAAGTATTGTTCCTGGGTGTGTCTGTGAGGGTGTTGCCAAAGGAGATTAACATTTGAGTCAGTGGACTGAAAGAGGCAGACCCCCTCAATCTAGGTGGGCACCATCTAATTAGCTGCCAGTTCAGCCACAATAAAAGCAGGCAGAAGAACATGGAAGAACTTGACTTGTTGAGTCTTCCAGCCTTCATCATTCTCCCGTGGTGGTTGCTTCCTGCCCTCAAACATCGGACTCCAAGTTCTTCAGCTTTTGGACTCTTTGATTTACACCAGTGGTTTGCCAGGGGATCTTGGGCCCTCGGTCACTGACCGAAGGCTGCACTGTCGGCTCCCCTACTTTTGAGGATTTGGGAGTCAGACTGATTTCCTTGCTCCTCAGGTTGCAGACGACCACAAGGTGAAGACGACTTCACCTTGTGATCATGTGAGTCAATACTCCTTAATAAAACCCCCTTCATGTAATCTATCCTATTAGTTCTGTCCCTCTAGAGAACCCTAACACAGATGGGTTTCTTGGGACATAGCCCCATCATAAGTGATAGAGCACCTGTATAATCAAGATAATCAAAGTTGGGATCTCAAAGATATATCTGCTCATTGGAGCTTTATTCACAATAACTAACACGTGAGAAAAACTTAAATGTCCATCCATTAGTGAATGGATAAAATGCATTATATATACATCTGTATGTAGTATATGTAGATATATAGTATATCTATATACAGATATAATGTAATATATACATATAAATCTCTATATATATCAACATGTATCTAGAGATGTGCAGTATATAGGTATGCAATATATTTAAATGCAGCATATAGATATATAGTATATAAATATGTGGTATATAGATATAATTGAATATTATTTAACCAAAAAAAGGAAACTCTGCTATATGTGGCAACATGGACGAACCTGGAGGATATTATGCTAAATGAAATAAGCCAGTCACAGAAGGACAAATACTGCATGATTCCACTTACTGTAAGGTATATAAAATATTCAAACTCATAGTAACAGAGAGTAGAATCATAGCTGTTAGAAGCTGTGAGGAGGCAGAAGCTTGGAGTTGCTGTTGAGCAGATAAAACGTTTTATTTATGCAAGATCAATAAGTTCCAGAAATCTACTATACAATACTGTGCCTAAAGTTAACAATACTGTTTGAACACTTAAAATTTTGTTGAGTATTGATCTCAACAAATCTCCTAACAGATCTCATGTTAAGTGTCTTTATTGCAACAAAAAGTAAACTAAAAACACAAAACTAAATGTATTAACACTTGAAAATTATAACACAAATTTAAGCCTAAAGTTGTCTGCTAGTAAATACAAAATATTTTAAAATGATATGCCTGAAAATAAATTTTATTTCTATAAAAAACAAAAAAATGCACAGTCTCTGCACTAAAAACTGTGCAACATTATTGATAGTAATTAAGAAAAATCTAAATGCAGGAATGTACAATGTTTATAAATTAGAAGACTCAATACTTGTATGCATGTCTCCTTTCATAATTGATCTAGAGAATCGAAGTAATACAAAGTAAAATCGCAGTGAAATTTTTCTATGGTAGGATGCATAGAGGGGCACAACAAACACTGAGGCCTTTCAGAAGCTGGAGGGTGGGAGGAGGAAGACGGCCAGGAAAAGTAACTAATGGACACTAGGCTTAATACCTGGGTGATGAAATAATCTGCATAATAACACCCCATGACACATGTTTACTGATGTAACAAATGATGGTGCACATCCTGCACATGTACCCCCAAGCTTAAAATAAAAATTTTAAAAATAAACTCTTCATGATAACATTTCTCAACAAATTAGGTATATAAAGTATGCACCTCAACATAATAAAAGTCATGTATGCCAAACTCACAGCTAACATTACACTGAATGGGAAAAAGCTGAAAACTTTTCCTCTAATATCAGAAACAAGATAAAGATTCCTACTTTCACCATTTCTTTTTTTTATTATTATACTTTAAGCTCTAGGGTACATGTGCAGAACGTGCAGGTTTGTTACATATGTATACATGTGCCCTGTTGGTGTGCTGCACCCATTAACTTGTCATTTACATTAGGTATATCTCCTAATGCTATTCCTCTCCCCTCCCCCACCCCACAACAGTCCCCGGTGTGTGATGGTCCCCTTTCTGTGTCCAAGTGTTCTCATTGTTCAATTCCCACCTATGAGTGAGAATATGCGATGTTTGGTTTTGTCCTTGTGATAGTTTGCTGAGAATGATGGTTTCCAGCTTCATCCATGTCCCTACAGAGGACAAGAACTCATCCTTTTTTATGGCTGCATAGTATTCCATGGTGTATATGTGCCACATTTTCTTAATCCAGTCTATCAGTGATGGACATTTTGGTTGGTTCCAAGTCTTTGCTATTGTGAATAGTGCCACAATAAACATACGTGTGCATGTGTCTTTATAGCAGTATGCTTTATAATCCTTTGGGTATATACCCAGTAATGGGATGGCTGGGTCAAATGGTATTTCTAGTTCTAGATCCTTGAGGAATCACCACACTGTCTTCCACAATAGTTGAACTAGTTTACAGTCCCACCAACAGTGTAAAAGTGTTCCTATTTCTCCACATCCTCTCCAGCACCTGTTGTTTCCTGACTTTTTAATGATCACCATTCTAACTGGTGTGAGATGGTATCTCATTGTGGTTTTCATTTGCATTTCTCTGATGGCCAGTGATGAGCATTTTTTCATGTGTCTGCTGGCTTCATAAATGTCTTCTTTTGAGAAGTGTCTGTTCATATCCTTTGCCCACTTTTTGACGGGGTTGTTTGTTTTTCTCTTGTAAATTTGTTTGAGTTCTTTGTAGATTCTGGATATTAGCCCTTTGTCAGATGAGTAGATTGCAAAAATTTTCTCCTATTCTGTAGGTTGTATGTTCACTCTGATGATAGTTTCTTTTGCTGTGCAGAAGCTCTTTAGTTAATTAGCTCCCATTTGTCAATTTTGGCTTTTGTTGCCATTGCTTTTGGTGGTTTAGACATGAAGTCCTTGGCCATGGCTATGTCCTGAATGGTATTGCCTAGGTTTTCTTCTAGGGTTTTTAAGGTTTTAGGTCTAAGATTTAAGTCTTTGATCCATCTTGAATTAATTTTTGTATAAGGTGTAAGAAAGGGATCCAGCTTCAGCTTTCTACATATGGCTAGCCAGTTTTCCCAGCATCATTTATTAAATAGGGAATCCTTTGCCCATTTCTTGTTTTTGTCAGGTTTGTCAAAGATCAGATGGTTGTAGATAAGAGGTATTATTTCTGAGGGCTCTGTTCTGTTCCATTGATCTGCATCTCTGTTTTGGTACCAGTACCATGCTGTTTTGGTTACTGTGGCCTTGTAGTATAGTTTGAAGTCAGGTAGCATGATGCCTCCAGCTTTGTTCTTTTGGCTCAGGATTGTCTTGGCAATGCAGGCTCTTTTTTGGTTCCATATGAACTTTAAAGTAGTTTTTTCCAATTCTGTGAAGAAAGTCATTGGTAGCTTGATGGGGATGGCATTGAATCTGTAAATTACCTTGGGCAGTATGGCCATTTTCATATATTGATTCTTCATATCCATGGACATGGAATGTTCTTCCATCTTTTTTTGTGTCCTCTTTTATTTCGTTGAGCGGTGATTTGTAGTTCTCCTTGAAGAGGTCCTTCACATCCCTTGTAAGCAAATCAATAAACGTAATCCAGCATATGAACAGAACCAAAGAAAAAAACCACATGGTTATCTCAATAGATGCAGAAAAGGCCTTTGACAAAATTCAACAGCCCTTCATGCTGAAAACTCTCAACAAATTAGGTATTGGTGTGATGTATCTCAAAATAATAAGAGCTATTTATGACAAGCCCCCAGCCAATATCATACCTAATGGGCAAAAACTGGAAGCATTCTCTTTGAAAACTTGCACAAGTCAAGGATGCCCTCTCTCATAATCTTTTGCACAGTAGGGTAACTATGGTTAACAGTAAAATATTCTTTATTACAAAATAGTTAGAAGAGGGGTTTTTAAATGTTCTTACCACAAAGAAATGATACATGCGTGAGGTGATGGATACAGTAACTACTCTAATCAGATTATTATACAACATAGATATGCGTCAAAATTTAAAACTGTACTTCATACATAAGTACATATACAGTGTGTCAATTAAAAATACAAAAAAATTAGCTGGGCGTGGTGGTGGGTGCCTGTAGTCCCAGCTACTCAGGAGGCTGAGGCAGGAGAATGGCGTGAACCCGGGAGGTCGAGCTTGCAGTGAGCCAAGATCACGCCACTGCACTCCAGCCTGGGCGACAGAGCAAGACTCCATCTCAAAAAAATAAAATAAAATAATAAATAAATAAATAAATACATTTTGTTTAAAAGTTTGCTCTCAGGCTGAAAAAAAAAAGAGAAATTCACCTCTAGAATGTGTACCAAACTTTGAAATTAGTAAGACAAAGACATCAATATAAAAAAATTGTCAAAAAGAATTTATCAGAAACCTCACAAAAAAAGAATATTCAATTGGCTAATCAACATATGAAAGTACGTTCTACTCTGTGAGATATCCTGAGAATACAATTTTAAACCACAATTAGATGTCTCCGCGCTTTTGCTGGAATGACTAACTCATTTTTCAAAAGATAAATAATAACAAAACTGATGACGATCTGGAGCAACTTGAACTCTCATACAATGTTTATGGGAATGTAAATTGATATTATTACATTGGAAAATTCTTTGGTAATATATGTTTATCAATAGATGCATATACTCTGTCCTAGCAATTCTACTCTTAAGATTCTCTATATACCTAAGGGAAATGAATTACATATTTATCAATACACATATTTACATATACACACACACACACACACATACATATATGAATGTTAACAGAATACTATTTGTAATAGCCACAAACTGGAATCAACCTAGTAGAAGTAAAATGTACTGACGATATAATATCATAGATTATTAAGAATCATATCACAGATTATTAATAAATCATGTAAATCCAGTAAAAAAAAAAGGAAGATCTACTGATACATACAACACTTTGGACAAAAACATTATGCTAAGTGAGAGAAGCCAGACACAAAGGTCATGTATTATATCAAGCTTGTGCAAACCATAGCACATAGGCCACATGTGGCCCAGGTGATTTACATGGAATCCATTTTTCTTCATAGCATCTCAATAAATTCATTTTATCAACTGTCAAATATACAACACTAAACTAAATCTACAAAAGTTAAATAATGTACCACAAATTACACAATTAGGACTGATTCATAAGTGTGCAACCTGTGTGGTCACATGGGGCTTCATGCTGAAAAGGGCTCCACAAATGGTTACTGCTTTGCTGTTGTCATGTTGAAATTTTTAACAATATTTCAACAAGGGGCATTGCATGTTCATTTTGCACTGTGTCTTACAAATTATGCAGCCAGTTTCATTTACAATAAACAGATGAACTAAGGTTCAAATTCATACAAATTCATTTTAAAACAAAACAAAAGCATCTATGCCCTTGCCAGAACAAACGTAAGAATTTTGATATAAACTGAATGTAATCTGCCTCTGACTTTGGCATTGAAAGTTTTAACTCTACTAAATGTAGGTAATTTTAATCTCCTGTTGAGACATTTTTCTCTATTTTTACACTTAATCTTGGGAAGAGCCATTGTCATAGATAAAAATTTAAAAGTTAAACAACATAGATTTTTGCCTTGAGACAAAATACTGATTTTTTCTCTTTATTTTGATAATATCACATAATAAAAGCACTTTTTCATTGAGAATATTATGATGTGTTTTATTTTTTATTTGAGAGTCACTGTAATAAAAATATGTCATAAAATTACAATTTGAGGTACTACTCAGACACAAAATTAAAGAGTGTTTATACTGAATCTTTAAAGACTCCTCAAATCTTACTTGATAAGTTTATTTATAACAATGCTTCCTGGAGATCCACGACTTACTTTGGAAAGTTTGACTTGGATCATGATCTTTTGACCAAATGTGATGTGGTAATATCATATAAAATAAAATTCTAACTTGCAACTTACTGCAATTTTTTTTCCCACTTCTGCGATGACTTGCCTTATTACAGTTTCTCCATATTATCAACTTATTGATATACTTTAGATAGTGGAATTGATTTTCAGCAGCCAATCTTTTCCCTCTTACATTATTTATTATTTCACAATTCAGTTGAGATGAGAGAAAATCGTTTCACTTGACTTGTACATAGACTAACCTCATTTTCAGGACATTGTACAGTATAATTTTGCTATTTATTCAGATGACTAAAATATTGAGCATGAAGATTACTCATAATGAAAATGATGAATAAATAAAATCCCTATTTGATGGTACACAATATTGAAACTCTGGGTACATCTCATTATGAGAAATGAAATCTACCAATAGTCCAGACTAAAAATTTGATTAATTTCCAAGGTAAGAAATATAAAGTTAATTCCTGCTAATACTAACACAGAAAATGTGAATAAAGGTTTTCAAAAACTTTTTTAATAAAAGAAGCATTTCTGTAGTTGAGGTGATTAAGAAGAAATGAGGTAAATGAGAACAAACTTTATGAATCAGGAGAAAAATAATCATTTGTAAAAAAAAATCTTCAAATGCAGTCATCTTATGCTAAACTCTGCTCATATTTTTGTTCAGTAAACAAGCAATATTATATGCAAATTGTTATGTAGTTAACATTTTTGGAAACTGAATTATAATGAGAAGAGTTTGGGGTTATTTTGAAAGACATAAATCGAGTCTTTATTCAAATACCAACTACATGATTGTAGGCATGGCATATGTTCTAGATCATGGATTTTCATCTGTAAATTGGGGAAGCTAATTTCTTCTTAAGATTATGTCCCAGTACATTATTGCATATTGTATATATTTTGCATTATTGCCTAATTCCTTGTGCCTGAGTTTATTGTATAAATTACTGAGGGCCAAAATGAAGTTGTAAACCAACATTGAAAAAAGAAGCACACTAAAATCAAATAGTAGGCTGAAAAATAACTGGTTTAAATTTCATCCAGATGTGTCTGCTCATATGTCATTCAAAATCTTCAGCCAATTATTATTTACATTTAAAAAATGCAAATGATATCTGCTAGTACATTGGGAGTTTTACTATTACAACATTTAATAATCTTCTGTGAAGGTAAAACAAAATTGGAATGTAAAATAAGAATATTAAGGCCTGTTTCACTCAAAAATCTATAGGAGTGACACTTTTGATCTTACCAAATCATATGTTTTGGTCCCATTGAGGACTATCCCAGGTTTGAAATGATTTAGAAGCATCCTTGATCAATGAACTATTTACTGTGCACTTAAATATAGTAGCTACCATGGAGAAATGTACCAGAACTTAAGGGATTTTTGTTATTGTTTGGTGTCTTCACTTGGGTGCCATCAAAAGTAGAGGCTGAGATGAGGTCTTAGGTGTGAGCTGGTTACTTATGAGGAAAACACAGAAAGTTAGAAAATGGAAATAGGGAAAATGTGATGGAGGGAAATCCAGTATAATGTTGCAATACATTGCATTTTCAAGGTGGCTGATTTACAGTACATGGACTCAATTCAAAAAATATGTTTCTCTTGAGAAACATAAACAGATGTTTATGTAAAAGATAGGAGACAAGATTACTTAGTTAGGGCCCACAAGGTCCTGTGTCTCAAATTATTGAGATTTATTATAACAGAAATGATATTTCCATCTTGGTTCTTTTATATTACCTAAGAATATATCCTGGAGGTTACTGCATATTTGTATCAAGAAATTCTGCCTCATTTGTTTTTATATTCCTCCATGTATATGTAGCAGAGAATATTTAACAACTCCACTGCTGATGCACCTTTGAATTATTTCCAACGTCTTATGTTTACAAATGAAATCATGATAAATAGTCTAGATCATATGTCACTGTGAATTATTAACAGGTTGTATATGGGATATATTCATGGTAATGTCAGGTAAAGGCATAAATGTATATGCAATTTTTCAAGATGAT
Organism: Gorilla gorilla gorilla; assembly: GCF_029281585.2. Taxonomy (NCBI): domain Eukaryota; kingdom Metazoa; phylum Chordata; class Mammalia; order Primates; family Hominidae; genus Gorilla; species Gorilla gorilla. The sequence continues at coordinate 29,150,584 of NC_073239.2, read as the reverse complement.
GTCATAGTCCCCTTCACAAAGATTTTGTTATTTTGTATTCTCACCAACCATGTGCAAAAGTGCCTATTTTGGTATAATTTTACCCACAGGGTATGTTGTTAAACTTTTGAGGGTTTTTTTTCTATTTTTATAGATGAGAAATGGCATCACAATGTTGTTTAAATTTGTATTTTATTCATTATTATTGAAGGAGGAAAATATTTATAATGTATATTGGGATTTTCCATGTGGAATGCTTATATATTGTGCCTGCTTTAAGATGGTTTTTGGTCCTTTATTTTTATCTTTTAACTTTTATTTTAAGTTCAGGGGTACATATGCAGATTTATTATATAGGTAAACTCATGTTATGGGAGTTTGTTGTACAGATTATTTTGTCATATAGGTATTTAGCCTTGTACCCATCAGTTATTTTTCCTGATCCTCTCCCTCATCCAACCCTCCACCCTCTGATAGGCTCCAGTGTTTGTTGTTCCCCTCTATATGTCCATGTGTTCTCATAATTTAGCTCCCAGTTATAATTGAGAACTTGTGATATTTTGTTTTCTGTTCTTGCATTAGTTTGCTAAGGATAATGGCCTCCAGCTCCATCCATGTTCCTGCAACGGACATGATTTCATTATTTTTTACAGCTACATAGTATTCCATTGTGTATGTGCCATATTTTCTTTATCCACACTACCACTGATGGTCATTTAGGTTGATTCCATGTCTTTTCTATTGTGAATAGTGCTGCAAAGAACATACACAAGCATGTGTCATTTTGGTAGAACAATTTGTTTTCTTTTGCATATGTACCCAGTAATGAGATTGCTGGATAGAATCATATGTTTGTTTTAATTTATTTGAGAAATCTCCAAACTGTTTTCCACAGTGACTAAACTAATTTATATTCCCCTCAACAGTGTACAAGCATTCCCTTTTCTCTGCAATCTCACCAACATCTGCTTTTATCTTTTTAAAAATAGCCATTTTGACTGGTATGAGATCATATTTCATAGTGGTTTTAATTTGAATGATCAGTGATGATGAGCTTTGCTTCATATGCTTTTTGGCTCTATGTATGTCTTATTTTGAAAAGTGTCTGTTTTGCTCACTTTTAATGGGGTTTTATTTGTTTTTCCTGCAAAACTGTTTAAATTCCTCATGATGCTGGATATTAGACTTTTGTTAGATGCATAGTTGTTTGAAAAGATTTTCTCCCATTCTGTAGGTTCTCTGTTTCCTTTCTTGACAGTTTATTTTGCTGTGCAAAAGTTCTTTAATTAGATCCCATTTGTCGATTTTTGCTTTTGTTGCAATTGCTTTTGGCATCTTTGTCATGAAATATTTGTCCATTCCTATGTCCTGAATGGTATTGCCTAGGTTATCTTCCACGGTTTTTATAGTTTGGGTTTTACATTTAAGTCCTTAACTTATCTTTAGCTTTTTTTTGTATATGATATAAGAAGGAGGTTCAGTTTCATTCTTCTGCATGTGGCTAGCCAGTTAACCCAGCAGTAGTTATTAAATAGGGAGTCCTTTCCCCATTGCTTGTTTATGTCAGCTTTAGCAGAGATCAGATAGTTGTAGGCGTTGCAGCCTTATTTCTGGGGTCTGTGTTCTGTTCCATTGGTCTATGTGTCTGTTTTTGTATCAGCAGTATGTATGCTGTTTTGATTGTTGTAGAACTGTAGTATAGCATGAAGTTGGGTAGCATGATGCTTATAACTTTGTTCTTTTTGCTTAGGATTGCCTTGTCTACTGGGGCTCTTTTTTTGGTTCCATATTAATTTTAAAATAGTTTTTCCTAGTTCTGTGAAGAATGTCAATGACACTATAATAGGAATAGCATTTAATTTATGAATTGTTTTGAGCAGTATGGCCACTTTAATGATATTGATTCTTCCTATCCATAAGCACAGACTGTTTTTCTATTTGTGTCATCTCTGATTTCTTTAAGCAGCGTTTTTCAGTTCTCCTTGTAGAGATTTTTCACCTCCCTCATTAGCTGTATTCCTAGGTGTTTTATTCTTTTTGTGGCAATTGTGAATGGGTTGTGTTCCTGGTTTGGCTCTAAGCTTGGTGGTGTTGGTGTACAGGATACCAGTGATTTTTATATATTAATTTTGTATCCTGAGACTTTGCTAAAGTTGTTTATCAGCTTAAGAAGCTTTGGGCCAAGACTATGGGGTTTTCCAGATATAGGATGATGTTGTCTGCAAACAGGGTTGGTTTGATTTCCTGTCTTCCTATTTGGATGCCTGTTTCTTCTTTCTCTTGTCTGATTCCTCTAGCCCGGTCTTCTAATACTATGTTGAATAAGAGTAGTGAGAGAGGGCATTCTTTGTCTTGTGCCAGTTTTCAAGAAGAATGCTTTCAGCTTTTGCCTGTTTGGTATGATGTTGACTACAGGTTTGTTACAGATGGCTCTTATTATTTTGAGGTATGTTCCCTCAATACTTAGTGTATTGAGGGTTTTTTATATGAAGGAGCATTGAATCTTACTGAAAGCCTTTTCTGTATCTATTGAGATAATCATGTGGTTTTTGTCTTTAGTTCCATTTATGTGATGAATCACATTTACTGATTTGCATATGTTGAACCAACCTTGCATCCCAGGGATAAAGCCTACTTGATCGTGGTGGATTCACTTTTTGATGTGCTGCTGGATTCAGTTTGCCAGTGATCTTTTGAAGATTTTTGCATGGATGTTCATCAAGGATAATGGACTGAAGTTTTCTTGTTTCTGTTGTGTCTCTGCAAGGCTTTTATATTACGATGATACTGGCCTCAGAGAATAAGCAGTGTATATGAGGAGTTAGAAAGGAGTTCTTTCTCAATTTTTGGAATAGTTTCAGTAGGAACGATAGTAGTTCTTCTTTGCACATCTGGTAGAATTTGGCTGTGAATCTCTCTGGTCCTGGGCTTTTTTTAGTTGGTAGGCTATTTATTACTGATTCAATTTTAGAGTTTATTATTGGTCTGTTCAGAGATTCAATTTATTCCCTGCTCAGTCTCATGAAGGTATATGTGTCAAGGAATTTATCCATTTCTTCTAGATTTTCTAGTTTATGTGCATAGATATGTTCATACTGTTCTCTTCTTGTTATTTTCATTTCTGTGGGGTCAGTTGTTACATCTCCTCTCCCCTTTGTCATTTCTACTTGGGTTTATTTGTACCTTCTCTCGTTCCTTTTTTATAAGTCTAGTTAGTGGTCTAGTTGATTACTTTTTTCACAAAAACAACTCTTGGATTTGTTGATCTTTTGAATGGCTTTTTGTGTCTCAATCTCCTTCACTTCAGCCCTGATTTTGAATATTTCATGTCTTATGCTAGATTTGGGGTTGGTTTTCTCTTCGTTCCCTAGTTCTTTTGTTTGTGATGTTAGGTTATTAAATTGAGATCTTTCTGACCTTTGGATGTGGGCATTTAGTGCTATAAATTTCCCACTTAACAATGCCTTAGCTGTGTCTCACAGATTCTGGTACATTGCATATTTGTTCTCATTAGTTTCAAAGAACTTCTTGATTTCTGCCTTAATTTCATTATTTACCCAAAAATCATTTGGGGATAGGTTATTCAATTTCTAGCAGTCGCCTGGTTTTAAGCAAATTTCTTAGTCTTGATTTGTAATTTGATTATGCTATTGTCCAAGAGACTGGTTGTTATGATTTCAGTTCTTTTGCATTTGCTGAGGAGTGTTTTATGCTTGATTATGTGATCAGTTTTAGAGTATGTGTCATGTGATGATGAGAATAATGTATATTCTGTTATATGGGCATGCAGAATTCCATATATGTCTATCAGATCCACTGACCCAATGCTGGGTTCAGGTCCTGAATATCTTTGTTAACTTTTTTGCCTTGATGATTTGTCCAATATTGTCAGTGGGGTGCTGAAGTCTCCCACTATTGTTGTGTGGGAGTCTAAGTTTCTTTGAAGGTCTGTAAGAACTTGCCTTATGAATGTGGGTATTCCTCTCTTGGGTGAATATATATTTAGGATAGTTAGGTCTTCTTGTTGAATTGAATCCTTTACCATTATGTAATGCCCTTCTTTGTCTTCTTTGATCTTTGTTAAAGTCTGTTTCATCTGAAATTAGGATTACAAAGCCTCCTTTTGCTGTTTTCCATTTGCTTGGTAGATTTTTCTTCATCCCTTTATTTTGAGCCTATGGGTGTAATTGCATGTGAGGTGGGTCTCTTGAAGACAGCATAACAATGGGTCTTGGTTCTTTATCTAGCTTGCCACCCCGTGCCTTTTAATTGAGGGTATTTAGCCCATTTACATATAAGATTAGTATTAATATGTGTGGTTTTGATCCTATTATCATGCTGTTACCTGATTATTATGCTGACTTCTTTATGTGGTTGCTTTTTAGTGTCACTGGCCTGTGTACTTAAGTGTGTTTTTGTAGTGGCTGCTGATGGTCTTTCCTTCCCATATTTAGTGCTTCCTTCAGCAACTCTTGAAAGTAAGGTCTGGTAATAAAAAATTCCCTCAGTATTTGTTTGTCTGAAAAGGATTTTATTTCTCCTTTGCTTATGAAATTTAGTTTGGCCAAATATTAAATTATGGTTAGAACTTCTTTTCTTTAATAATGTTGAATATTGACTCCTAATATTTTCTGGTTTATAGGGCTTCTGCTGAGACATCTACTGTTAGCCTGATGGGGTTCCCTTTGTAGGTGAACTGCGCTTTCTCTCTGGCTGTCTTTAACATTTTTTTCATCCATTTCTACCTTTGAGAATCTTATTTTCATGTGTCTTCCTGTGTAGTATCTTGCAAAATTTATCTGTGTTTTCTGAATTTGACTATTGGCCTCTCTAGGTTGGGGAAGTTCTCATGGATGATATCCTGAAATATGATTGTCAAGTTGCTCACATTCTTCTTATCTATTTCAGAGACACCAGTGATTCATAGGTTTGGTCTCCTTACATAATTCCATATTTCTAAGAGATTTTGTTCATTCCTTTTAACTCTTTTTTCTCTATTCTTGTCTGACTGTTTTATTTTAGAAAGCCAGTCTTCAAGCTCTGAGATTCTTTCTTCTGCTTGGTCTATTCTGCTATTGATACTTATGATTACATTATGAAACTCTTGTACTGGGTTTTTCAGCTCTATCATGTTGGCTAAATCCTTTTCTATACTGGCTATTGTGTCTGTCAGCTTCTGAATAATTTTATTGTCATTCTTAGCTTCCTTGAATTAGGTTTCAATGTATTCTTCCATCTCAATGATCTTCATTTCTATCCATATTTTGAATCATATTGCTGTCATTTCAGCCATATCAGCCCATTCAGAATGCTTGCTGGAGAGGTAATGTGATCATTTGGAGGAAAGAAGGCATTCTGGCTTTTTGAGTTGTCAGGGCTCTTGCACTGGTTCTTTCTCATCTTTGTGGGCTGATATTCCTTGAATCCATGAAGTTGCTGACCTTTGGGGAGTTTTTTTCTTTTATCCTATTTTATGACTTTGAGGATTTGATTGTGGTATAAGGTGAATTCAACTGCCTGGTTTCATTTATGAAAGATTTTAGTGGGGCAACACTTAGTTCCCAACTCTTGAAATGCATGCTCTAATTCTGCAGTACTGGTATCAGGCCATGACTTTGTTCTCTGGCTCCTTGACATTAGGAATCCACCCCACTGGGGCAACTAAAGTACTCCAATACCACTGGTCACTACACTTCAATGGGTGGTGTCAGCACCAAAGCAGCATCCATGCTCATTCACACATGCCAGCAGCAGTGGCAGTGGCAGTGTGGTTGGGTGCACACTCATTTGCTGCAGCAGGGTGCAGGCATTCACTACAGTGGTAGAGGCAACATGGTCCAGTGGGGCAGGAGACCCCTGCTGGCTACTATGCATATGGTCCAGTTCGTGGTGCTGTTGGCATTGGAGGGATGTTCGTGAGTGCAAGTGTGTGTGCATTCTTTGTGTGCTGTAGGTGGGGGTGGTCTCTCAGGGCAGGGGAGGGTTCACTGTTCTCTGTGCCTAGTTTCACTCCTGAGGCAGCATTGGCACATGGGCGAGGTGCTGGCAAGGGTAGGGCTGGCTGCTTCTGTGCCCCTCAAGGCTCTGACTTCAATGGTGATTGGTGGTGGCAGGGGGCAGACTGCATTTCTACCACAGCAGTGGCAGGGCAGGGTGCATGAATATATGTGTGCTGGAGGGGCAAGGAAGGCAAAACTTACTTGGGCACACATGCACTGGCAAAGTGATTTGGGAGGTTGCTGTGGACCTAGGGGAAGCTGCAGTGTGGTGATGGAGTGGGCAGGTTGATATGTGGTTAGAGGCTCCATCACTGGTGCTTTATACCCGTCAGGCATAGTCTGCCAGCTCAGGAGTTATGATACGGGCCCCCAAGGCACCCAAGGCTTCCCTGCAAGCAGGGGCTGTCAGGGTGGGCCCCCAAGAGAAGCGAGCAGACCAAGTGGTGCTCAGGTCAAATCAGCCCCATCTATGGACAAGATCACCCTGCAGAATTCTGGTCCAAAAGTTCCCCTAGGGCTAAAATGTCCTATGGGGTCAAGTAAAGCCTAGGGGGATGGCTGTCCCTGGCTGTGCTCCAACTATAGGGCTCCAACTTAGCTGGCTTACTACCTCTATTATTTCTATAAGCAGCACTCCCTGCCAACTTGTGTCTGTGGTGGCTGATGGGTCTCCTTCTGCCAGAGTTCCAGGGGCCTGTGCCAAGAAGGGCTTGCTCCTTACTAGTTCAACTCACTCATTCCCTTGAAGTTGCTGGGGACCAGGAATGAATCCCAATGCATAGTAGCCCCATGCAGGGTTCCCATTGTCCTCCCCCTTCAGCCCAGCTTCTTGTGTCTTTCCTCCATCCACTCTCAGTGCCTTCCTTCTGAAGATCTGTTAGGAGCACGCCAGTCATCTTAGATGGTACATGCAGCTAGGTGTTCCATCTGGCTGCATCTAGTCAGCCATCTTGCCCTGACTCTATTTTTTTGTTGAGACAGAGTCTCACTCTGGCACCCAGGCTGGAGTGCAATGGTGCAATCTTGGTTCAACTGCAACCACCACTTCTGGGCTTAAGTGATCCTCCTCCCTCAACCTCCTGAGTAGCCTGGACTTCAGGCATATGCCACCATGCCTGGCTAATTTTAATAGTTTTAGTAGTGGCAGGGTTTCGCCATGTTTCCCAGGCTGTTCTCGGACTCCTCAGCTCAAGCAATCTGCTTTCCTTGGCCCAAAATGCTGGGATTATAGGCACAAGCCACAACACCCAGCTTTTTAATTTAATTTTCAAAATTTCCTTGCTTATTAGGCATTGTAAGACTTTGAGATATGTTGTAATTTTTCCCCAGGCTGTCATTTGACTTCTGAATTTGTACACAAATGTGTGTGTGTGTGAGTTTTAAAATTTTGCCATTTACACAGATATTTTCTTCCTCTTTCTCTGAACTTTATATAATCAAATTGCTCAAACTTTTATTTTATTGCTTCTGAATTATGTTATATTTAGAATAATTTTATCCACTCTGAATTTATAATAATCTATTCATAGTTTATTTATTTTAAGACTGAATGGTCTCAATATTTTAAAATGTCTAATTCTGACCCAACTGATTTTATTCCACAGTGTGGTGGTGGGAGAACACATCTATTTTAATTTTTGTTCATTGTGTCTGTTCAGGTGACACAATGACATTTATTAGAAGTTTTGTCTTTTCTGAACTGTTTTACAAGTTTGTTTTATTCCATAAAAGTTCTATAACTTTTTGTGAATATTTTTGATTGCCTATTTTTTGCCATTGCTTAGTTGACCCATTCATGCACCAATATAACACTTTTAGTTAGAAAGATTTTACAGTGTTATTTATAATCTGGCATTATTCTAACCACCACATGCTCTCATAGTTGTGATTTCACTGTCTATTCTTGACAATTTACACTTTCATTTGTATTTTGATGTCAATATAGTTTAATGCCAGGACACAACTTACTTTGTTATAGGCCACTGGTTTCTTTCCCATTCCTTACCCCAAATTACTACCTGAAGCTTTTGCAAATACTACTCCTCTGCATGGAATGCTCTTCCCAGATATTCTGCATGGCTTTTTTCCTTGCCTTACTAATGTCCCTTTAAACTGTTATCCCTTTAAAGAGTCTATCAGTGAGCTCACGTTTTATGTCACCTATCTAAAATGGCACCACCCTCTGCCCTACTCATCAAACTCTATCCCTCAAACAAATTTGTTCTTAAAGGATTATCATTTGTTACGGCCATGGAGATGCATTGCTCAGGTATTCCTTCAATAAATAATTTGATTCAGCTTGCAGGAGTGAAGTTAATGGACAGCCATCAGCTGTACCACCTTCAGTACCAGCCTCAGATTTTTAGCCAAAATTCAAATTTTTCCTATGCAGACCTCAGCCAACAACTACAAGTCCTGGGAATAATACAACGAAGTCATTTCTGTCCAAGTGGGGCCTCCTCTAATTGACAATCTTCGCTCCAAAGATCCATATTTGGTTGGTAAAATCCTTGTCAGATCTGCATCATAGTCTGAGGTTCTCCCAGCTCAATCTTGCTTTCTCCCTATTTTTTTGTCACAGAGATCAGATCCGCTGAAAGCTTTGTGTCTAAAAGCTTCCCTGCCCAATTGTGCTACCTGTCTCCTTTATTTTTCACAGGTAGTATCCTCCAAACTCACTGAAATCCTAACAATCTCAGGGACTGCTTTCTGGAGGGCCCAAGTGATAGAGTACTATTTTACATTTTGTTTATTTGCTTACTGTGTCTCTTCACTAGAATACAAACTTAGAGCAAATTAAAAAAAAAAAAGTCTTGAGTGCCTAGAATATTGTCTGACATATAGTAAATATTCAACATAATGCATTATATGTCACTTGGTGTACGTACAACCAAGACTGTTTCTAAATATTAAAAAAACTTAATTGAGGAATGTGCAAGTTATTGTCCGTTTCCCCATTTCTAACTTCATTTACCATACGATTAGAGAATTATTCTGAGAACTCAAGAAACTCTGACTAATTGAGTTGGCCTGGAAAACATAGAAAAGCATAATAATTTATTATTGTCTTAAGATTTATTAGTCATTCGTAAACCTAAATCCTTTGAGCAGTGTAAGCAAAAATTAAGATGGCAATATAATAACTCCCTCTTTTCATTATAGACAGACCTCTGACATCCTCCCTGGTAGGAGCAAGATGAGAAAGCAAATAAAGAATATGAGAAGTATTTCACCCTTCTATTGATTTTCTGGTTTCAGCTTCACACTAACTTACCACTGAATGCATATCTAAAAAAGAAGCTGCCTGTGAAAGGATTAGAAATGAATCAAGCAGAAGACAAATGAGAACACATTAGGAGTTATATAAAAATCAATTTTTTAAATGTTAAACATAGATATATCTTCTCTAGTTTCAACCACATAATGTGTATTGTCCCACTGACCACAAAATATACATAGCTGAATATTGTGCTTGCCTGAGTCATCATACGTTACACTAAATCCTTCTTCTATTATATAAGAATACTAAAAATATATGCACTGCTAAGATCAAATTATGAAATATATATCAAACATAATTCCTAAGAGTCTGCATTGCTTGTAAACTTAGATTTACTAAGTTTGAAAGCTATAAAAGTTAATGATGTAAAAACCCTTTGCACCAGAATCCTAATTTTAGAGCTTATATCAGGGTTATGCATTTTGTAATATGCAAAATAAAGTTGAATGTAAGAACTCAAATGAATAAATAGAAAATAAAATTATAATAACTTAAATGTTAATAGGATGCTGGTTAAATAAACTATAATGTATCTCTCCAATGTCATACACAAATAGGTGTGTCAATACCTAGGTAGCAGTATTATAATTATTCCACAAGTTAAAAAATTAAATTGAACAAATGCATGAGCAATATGAAAATATTTGTAAATCAAAGTATGTAATATCATTTGAAAATGAATATTTGTAAATGAAAATATTTGTAAATAAATTTACTTTTATTACCTCTTAACTTTTACTTAACACAATGAGATAGGTTCTATTATCATTTCTATTATATGAAGGAAGAAACTGAGGCACAAAGAGGGGTAGAAATATTTGAAAAGTTATTTGAATATGTCTAGCATATGTACATGTTCTCTTTAAGTCAAACAATTAAAAGGAAATAAGTATGGTGTGCTGGATATTCAATATCAGTTATTTTCTATGAGGAAGAAACAATTTTTTCCAAAAATCCTAGGAAGAGATTAAATACGTCAATCTTCTAGAAAAATGGTAAGTTATAGACAAAAATTATAAGTTTATCAATTTACGTGACTGTTGTGTGAAAAAGTAATATTAAATTAGAATATCTTCAGCTTGCTTAATAATGGTCAGCAGATATTATGACACATCGTTTTCTATTGATGTTTATGCATTCATAGTTTCTGTTCTCTCTAAAATATAACTCTGGCCCTCGAGGCAGACACAGAGTTTCTGAATAAAAATAAGCATAACTTCTCCCCTAGGGAAAGAATACTGTGGATCCAAATATATGACAGGAAATCTAGCAGTACATTATAATATATTTTTAAGAGGAATGCAGGATTTGGCTAAACGACTCTCAGTAAAACTTACCCCTAGAATCCCTTTTCTTTCTTTTTCTTACCTCATTGCTCTAGCTAGTATTCCCCGTATTCTGTTGAATAGGAGTGGTCAAAGTGGGTATCCTTGTCTTGTTCCAGTGCTTAGGGGGAATGCTTTCAACTTTCCCCAGTTCAATGTGATGCTGGCTGTTGTTTTTTTCTGAATTTTATTGAATGCTTTTTTTTCTGCATCTATTGTTATGATAATATGGTTTTTGTTTTTAGATCTGTTTATGTGGTGTATCACATTTATTGATTTGTGTATGTTGAACCATCCTTGCATCCCTGGAATAAAACCCACTTGATTGTAGTGTGTTAGCTTTTTGATGTGCTCTTGGATTCAGTTGCTAGTTTTGTTGAGGATCTTTGCATTTATGTTAATCAGTGATATGGGTCTGTTGTTTTCTTATTTTGTCACATCCTTGCCTGACTTTGATACCAGGGTGACACTAGTTTCATAGAATGAGTTAAGGAGGATTTCCTTCTCAATTATTTGGAACAGTTTCAGTAGGACTGGTACTAGTTTTTCTTTGTATGTATTGTAGAATTTATGTGTTATTCCATCTGGTCCCAGGGCTTTTTTTATTGAGAGATTTTTTTATTACTAATACAAATTAGAAAAGAGGAAGTCAAATTATTTTTGTTCACTGATGATACAATCTTATAGCTAGAAAGCCCTAAAAAATCCCTCAAAAAGACTCCTAGATTTGGTAAATGACCACAATAAAGGATACAAAATCAAGGTACAAAAATCAGTAGCATTTTTATATACCAATAACTTTTAAGCTAAGAACCAAATCAATAACTCTATCCCATTTACAACAGCTACAAAAAATAAGTAGCAGCACATTTAATCAAGGAGATGAAAGATCTCTACAAGGGGAACTTCAAAACACTGATGAAAAAAATCATAGATGACACAAACAAATGGAAAAAATTACCATGCTCATGGATTGGAAGAATCAATATCATTAAAATGACCGTACTGCCCAAAGCAATCTACAGATTCAATGCAATTTCTATCACATTACCAATGTCATTTTTCACAGAATTAGAAAAAGCAATCCTGAAATTCATATGGAACTGAAAACAGCCCAAACAGCTAAAGCAATTCTAAGCAAAAAGAACAGAGGTGGAGGCATCACATTACCTGACTTCAAGTTACACTACAAGGCCATTCATGTAGTCCCAGCTGCTTGGTAAGCTAAGGTGGGAGGATCACCTGAGCCCAGGAAGTCAAGGCTGCAGTGAGCCATGATCTTGCCACTGTACTGCATGAGCAGTTACAGAGCAAAACCCTGTCTCAAAACGAAAGAAAACAAAACAAAAACGAAAACAAAAAACTATCAGTTGATTCACCAATCCCACTACCGAGTATCTACCCAAGGAAAAGAAACAATTATATCAAAAAGACAGCTGCACTCCTATGTTTATGGGCAACACTATTCACAATATACACATACCACATATGTGTATATACACCATATATACATATACCATAGATATGTACCATATATATACACACACACACCATATACCCACCATATATATACCACGTGTAGGTATATATGCACCATACATATACCACGTGTAGGTATATATGCACCATACATATACCACGTGTAGGTATATATGCACCATACATATACCACGTGTAGGTATATATGCACCATACATATACCACGTGTAGGTATATATGCACCATACATATACCACGTGTAGGTATATATGCACCATACATATACCACGTGTAGGTATATATGCACCATACATATACCACGTGTAGGTATATATGCACCATACATATACCACGTGTAGGTATATATGCACCATATATATACCATGTGTAGGTATATATACAGCATATGTGTATATATATATATATATATATATACACACACACACCATGTATAGGTATATATACACCACATATACCATGTATAGTTATATATACACCCTATATATATCATGTATAGGTATATATACACCATATATAAGCCACATATGTATATATGCACCAAAGAATGCAACTCATCCATTAAAAAGAATGAAATCATGTCTTTTGCAACAACATGGATGGAACTGGAGGTCATTGTCCTGAGTGAAATAACTCAGAAACAGAAACTCAAGTACTATATGCTCTCACTTATAAATGGGAGATTAAAAATGGGTATACATGGACATACAGAGTGAAAGAATAGACATTGGAGACATCAAAAGTTGCCAGTGGGTTGAGGGTTGAAAAATTACCTGTGGGGTACAATATTCATACTCAGGAGATAGTTACATCAAAAATCAGGACCTCACCACTGTACAATATATCCCTGTAACAAAACTGCACTCATATTCTGTAAATCTGTAAACAACAACAGCAAAAAACAAAAACAGTAACTTATCCCAGGAACAATCCTTCCATCCCCTTCCCATCACCTTCTCTTCCTCTTTTTTTTTCTCTCTCCCTTTCTGTTATTTTTCTCTCTTTCTTATGAATTTTTGGCTTATAGACCAAAGTTTAGCTTTTTTGCCTACCCACTCCAGCAAGGCATACTGGGCTTATATGTGCCACCACTCTTGATTTTAAAGAGTTCTCTTTCTTTCCTTTTTGGATCAGATGAACTCACTTCCAATACAGAAGTCCATGGAAAGCTAGAAGTGGTATGAATAAGGAGTTGTTTGATATACACTGTTTTAAGAACATCAAATAGATCCTCTCCAAATCAACGTAGCTTCAAATGGCTATATTCTGGAGTTTTTTGAGCCATTTATATTCGTTGTTCATGTTCTACTCTCTTCATATACTGCAGATCTCAATAGCGTACTAATAAAAACTATGGATTTCTTCAAATGTTCCAGTTATTGGAAGGGAAAAATAAAATCTTTTGTTTATTATGAGAAAATGAAGTATAAAATATTAAACAAGGTTTCACAGCAGTGCTTCAAAAGAAGGCATCAAAAACAAGGAAGGAATCTTACACAGAGAGGAACCTCTCTTTGGTCCAGGGATGCTTTATCCAGATGGTGTGTGAAAACAGTATCTTGAGTCAATAAGAAAACTGAAATGAAACTATGGGCTTTGATTCACTGATTAATTACACTGAAGTCGTGCTTCCAAAGGCTACATTTAACTAAAGGGGGTGAAGTCATCTCCGATGGCGAAGTCATGCACTGGGGCAATGTCATCTGACACAATGCCATCTCTAATGGCAAGGCCCTGTGCCAGGTGACATTATCTAAGATGCTGGAGTGAGGTATCATTTCCAAAGGGGACTCGAGTTGACGTAAGTCTTGTTTTTACAGCCATATAGTATTATAATGAGGCTAATGCTGGAGCTCCAGCATTAGTTTGTAGGCAGTCCTTCTAATTTGGCCAGTTACTAGGGGCTGTTTGCCTCAGTAATTAATTTGATTGGTGATGTGAAAGATGGCAAGGTCTTTGGATCATAGGGCTTGTATTAGCCAAACCAGGTGGCATAAGGGCCTCAGAATTTGCAGTGTTTGGTTGAAACAGCAGTTTGTTTGGAAGGTTTAGGCTTATGGATTGCAAATCAATAAAAGCACCCTGAACAAGAGTAACAAGATCAATAGTCAACACAATGGTGTGCAGCTGTACTTGGCAGGGTTTTGCTGTCTGATGTTGGTTTTTCTCTGGCATGTAGTATAATCAAGGAAGCATCTGGTTTCATCAGTATGGGATATAGCATTGATTTCATTATTATTTCCAAATATATATTTTTTCTTTTACTGAGTAGTGTTTTCTCTCTTTTTTTTTTTTTTTTTGTCGTTGTCAAGACTGTCTGTAAAAGTGGCCTGGTAGTAATAATTTTAATTTCCTGGAGGGGTTTGGAGGGAGAGCCTGAATTAATTATCTACTTTTATAACCTAAACATTAAGGAGGATTGATGTGTGGTGGAAGTTTAGAGTCTCAAATAAGATGGACAGCTGCCCGGCCTGTGGGATAAGCCACGGTCAATGGGTCCTAAGAGAATATTCACCCTCAATCTGTCCTCCAGCTCTTGCATGTTAGCGGCAAAATGGGAAATTTATAAAGCTGTCACTTCAGACATTTAGGTACTGGGAAATAGGTTAGGTAACAGAGTTGTGCTCAGGTGGTGGAAACTTGGTGAGGACTCAGAACAGAGTTGCACATTTTAGGATGGAAAGCGATGGCAAAACTAAAACAAACAGCATATAGTGGCAGTGGTCAGAGCTCCAGGACAAGCATGCCAGCAGGCAGCAGTGTCTCCCTAGGCTGCCTCCCCATTTGGTGAACCTAATTGGTAAGCCAAGGGCAGTCTAGCGGCCTGTCTCTCTATGTGGGGCCAAACTACCCTGTTCACCGTGCCACTTGTTTTAACCATATTACTCTGGGTGAGGTATGATAAGGCCAGTCACAGATCTAAAGAGAGAAAGTGGAAAGAGTTTTACAGATTTGTTATAGTCACATTTCCCTGGAGAGAAAAAAGCAGGCTTGGCCGGGCTACTTAGAGGACGAACCTGGGTCAGGCACAAGGATGACCGAAAGAACGGAACTGTGGGCAAGTGCCTTTATGGTGGTTTCGGCTGTAATGAAAGGGTGAGATAGGGTAAGCAGGTTTAGGGTGGGCTGATTTGAATAATTGCAGCCAGGCACTGGTGATTAGGACAGATGTATAGATGCCTGGAGCGTGAAAACTTGATAAGAGTGGTGGTTAGGGGTGTGGACTCAATCAGCTCCTTGAAAAGTAGAACCGAGCATCCCCTACCCAGGGTCTTAAAACTGGATCAATATAGCATTTTTAAAAGCCGTATTAAAGGTTGTCATTTCTAAATTTGACTTTCCTCAATACTTGTCTTGCCCCTCTTTGAAATACTAGATATTTGTAGATCTGACATTTCTCCTAAATTTATGGTTCGTGTTAAATTTATTTTCATTTTCTGTGACTAAGTGATTTCAACTTGCACATCCAGATCCTTTTCTATTTTAAGTTGCTTATCAATCCCAGATTGAAAAAGCAGGCCGAATAGGAACAGCTCCGGTCTACAGCTCCCAGCGTGAGCGACGCAGAAGACGGGTGATTTCTGCATTTCCATCTGAGGTACCGGGTTCATCTCACTAGGGAGTGCCAGACAGTGGGCGCAGGCCAGTGGGTGCGCGCACCGTGCCCTGAAGCAGGGCGAGGCATTGCCTCACCTGGGAAGCGCAAGGGGTCAGGGAGTTCCCTTTCCGAGTCAAAGAAAGGGGTGACGGATGCACCTGGAAAATCGAGTCACTCCCACCCGAATATTGCGCTTTTCAGACCGGCTTAAAAAACGGCTCACCACGAGACTATATCCCACACCTGGCTCGGAGGGTCCTACGCCCACGGAGTCTGGCCGATTGCTAGCACAGCAGTCTGAGATCAAACTGCAAGGCGGCAGCGAGGCTGGGGGAGGGGTGCCCGCCATTGCCCAGGCTTGATTAGGTAAACAAAGCAGCCGGGAAGCTCGAACTGGGTGGAGCCCACCACAGCTCCAGGAGGCCTGCCTGCCACTGTAGGCTCCACCTCTGGGGGCAGGGCACAGACAAACAATAAGACAGCAGTAACCTCTGCAGACTTAAATGTCCCTGCCTGACAGCTTCGAAGAGAGCAGTGGTTCTCCCAGCACGCAGCTGGAGATCTGAGAACCAGCAGACTGCCTCCTCAAGTGGGTCCCTGACCCCTGACCCCCGAGCAGCCTAACTGGGAGGCAACCCCCAGCAGGGGCAGACTGACACCTCACATGGCAGGGTATTCCAACAGACCTGCAGCTGAGGGTCCTGTCTGTTAGAAGGAAAACGAACAAACAGAAAGGACATCCACACCGAAAACCCATCTGTACATCACCATCATCAAAGACCAAAAGTAGATAAAACCACAAAGATGGGGAAAAAACAGAACAGAAAAACTGGAAACTCTAAAACGCAGAGCGTCTCTCCTCCTCCAAAGGAACGCAGTTCCTCACCAGCAACAGAACAAAGCTGGATGGAGAATGACTTTGACGAGCTGAGAGAAGAAGGCTTCAGACGATCAAATTACTCTGAGCTACGGGAGGACATTCAAACCAAAGGCAAAGAAGTTGAAAACTTTGAAAAAAATTTAGAAGAATGTATAACTAGAATAACCAATACAGAGAAGTGCTTAAGGAGCTGATGGAGCTGAAAACCAAGGCTCGAGGACTACATGAAGAATGCAGAAGCCTCAGGAGCCAATGTGATCAACTGGAAGAAAGGGTATCAGCAATGGAAGATGAAATGAATGAAATGAAGCAAGAAGGGAAGTTTAGAGAAAAAAGAATAAAAAGAAATGAGCAAAGCCTCCAAGAAATATGGGACTATGTGAAAAGACCAAATCTACGTCTGATTGGTGTGCCTGAAAGTGACGGGGAGAATGGAACCAAGTTGGAAAACACTCTGCAGGATATTATCCAGGAGAAATTCCCCAATCTAGCAAGGCAGGCCAACGTTCAGATTCAGGAAATACAGAGAACGCCACAAAGATACTCCTCGAGAAGAGCAACTCCAAGACACATAATTGTCAGATTCACCAAAGTTGAAATGAAGGAAAAAATATTAAGGGCAGCCAGAGAGAAAGGTCGGGTTACCCTCAAAGGGAAGCCCATCAGACTAACAGCGGATCTCTTGGCAGAAACCCTACAAGCCAGAAGAGAGTGGGGGCCAATATTCAACATTCTTACAGAAAAGAATTTTCAACCCAGAATTTCATATGCAGCCAAACTAAGCTTCATAAATGAAGGAGAAATAAAATACTTTACAGACAAGCAAATGCTGAGAGATTATGTCACCACCAGGCCTGCCCTAAAAGAGCTCCTGAAGGAAGCGCTAAACATGGAAAGGAACAACCAGTACCAGCCGCTGCAAAATCAAGCCAAAATGTAAAGACCATCAGGACTAGGAAGAAACTGCAACAACTAACGAGCAAAATCACCAGCTAACATCATAATGACAGGATCAAATTCACACATAACAATATTAACTTTAAATGTAAATGGACTAAATGCTCCAATTAAAAGACACAGACTGGCAAATTGGATAAAGACTCAAGACCCATCAGTGTGCTGTATTCAGGAAACCCATCTCATGTGCACAGACACACATAGGCTCAAAATAAAAGGATGGAGGAAGATCTACCAAGCAAATGGAAAACAAAAAAAGGCAGGGGTTGCAATCCTAGTCTCTGATAAAACAGACTTTAAACCAACAAAGATCAAAAGAGACAAAGAAGGCCATTACATAATGGTAAAGGGATCAATTCAACAAGAAGAGCTAACTATCCTAAATATATATGCACCCAATACAGGAGCACCCAGATTCATAAAGCAAGTCCTGAGTGACCTACAAAGAGACTTAGACTCCCACACATTAATAATGGGAGACTTTAACACCCCACTGTCGACATTACACAGATCAACGAGACAGAAAGTCAACAAGGATACCCAGGAACTGAACTCAGCTCTGCACCAAGCGGACCTAATAGACATCTGCAGAACTCTCCAACCCAAATCAACAGAACATACGTTTTTTTCAGCACCACACCACACCTATTCCAAAATTGACCACATACTTGGAAGTAAAGCTCTCCTCAGCAAATGTAAAAGAACAGAAATTATAACAAACTATCTCTCAGACCACAGTGCAATCAAACTAGAACTCAGGATTAAGAATCTCACTCAAAACCGCTCAACTACATGGAAACTGAACAACCTGCTCCTGAATGACTACTGGGTACATAACGAAATGAAGGCAGAAATAAAGATGTTCTTTGAAACCAACGAGAACAAAGACACAACATACCAGAATCTCTGGGACACATTCAAAGCAGTGTGTAGAGGGAAATTTATAGCACTAAATGCCCACAAGAGAAAGCAGGAAAGATCCAAAATTGACACCCTAACATCACAATTAAAAGAACTAGAAAAGCAAGAGCAAACACATTCAAAAGCTAGCAGAAGGCAAGAAATAACTAAAATCAGAGCAGGACTGAAGGAAATAGAGACACAAAAAAACCCTTCAAAAAATCAATGAATCCAGGAGCTGGTTTTTTGAAAGGATCAACAAAATTGATAGACCGCTAGCAAGACTAATAAAGAAAAAAAGAGAGAAGAATCAAATAGACACAATAAAAAATGATAAAGGGGATATCACCACTGATCCCACAGAAATACAAACTACCATCAGAGAATACTACAAACACCTCTACGCAAATAAACTAGAAAATCTAGAAGAAATGGATAAATTCCTCGACACATACACTCTCCCAAGACTAAACCAGGAAGAAGTTGAATCTCTGAATAGACCAATAACAGGAGCTGAAATTGTGGCAATAATCAATAGTTTACCAACCAAAAAGAGTCCAGGACCAGATGGATTCACAGCTGAATTCTACCAGAGGTACAAGGAGGAACTGGTACCATTCCTTCTGAAACTATTCCAATCAATAGAAAAAGAGGGAATCCTCCCTAACTCATTTTATGAGGCCAGCATCATCCTGATACCAAAGCCGGGCAGAGACACAACCAAAAAAGAGAATTTTAGACCAATATCCTTGATGAACATTGATGCAAAAATCCTCAATAAATTACTGGCAAACCGAATCCAGCAGCACATCAAAAAGCTTATCCACCATGATCAAGTGGGCTTCATCCCTCGGATGCAAGGCTGGTTCAATATATGCAAATCAATAAATGTAATCCAGCATATAAACAGAGCCAAAGACAAAAACCACATGATTATCTCAATAGATGCAGAAAAAGCATTTGACAAAATTCAACAACCCTTCATGCTAAAAACTCTCAATAAATTAGGTATTGATGGGACGTATTTCAAAATAATAAGAGCTATCTATGACAAACCCACAGCCAATATCATACTGAATGGGCAAAAACTGGAAGCATTCCCTTTGAAAACTGGCATGAGACAGGGATGCCCTCTCTCACCACTCCTATTCAACATAGTGTTGGAAGTTCTGGCCAGGGCAATTAGGCAGGAGAAGGAAATAAAGGGTATTCAATTAGGAAAAGAGGAAGTCAAATTGTCCCTGTTTGCAGATGACATGATTGTATATCTAGAAAACCCCATCGTCTCAGCCCAAAATCTCCTTAAGCTGATAAGCAACTTCAGCAAAGTCTCAGGATACAAAATCAATGTACAAAAATCACAAGCATTCTTATACACCAACAACAGACAAACAGAGAGCCAAATCATGAGTGAACTCCCATTCACAATTGCTTCAAAGAGAATAAAATACCTAGGAATCCAACTTACAAGGGATGTGAAGGACCTCTTCAAGGAGAACTACAAACCACTGCTCAAGGAAATAAAAGAGGATACAAACAAATGGAAGAACATTCCATGCTCATGGGTAGGAAGAATCAATATCGTGAAAATGGCCATACTGCCCAAGGTAATTTACAGATTCAATGCCATCCCCATCAAGCTACCAATGACTTTCTTCACAGAATTGGAAAAAACTAAAGTTTATATGGAACCAAAAAAGAGCCCACATCGCCAAGTCAATCCTAAGGCAAAAGAACAAAGCTGGAGGCATCACACTACCTGACTTCAAACTATACTACAAGGCCACAGTAACCAAAACAGCATGGTACTGGTACCAAAACAGAGATATAGATCAATGGAACAGAACAGAGCCCTCAGAAATAACGCCGCATATCTACAACTATCTGATCTTTGACAAACCTGAGAAAAACAAGCAATGGGGAAAGGATTCCCTATTTAATAAATGGTGCTGGGAAAACTGGCTAGCCATATGTAGAAAGCTGAAACTGGATGCCTTCCTTACACATTATACAAAAATCAATTCAAGATGGATTAAAGATTTAAACGTTAGACCTAAAACCATAAAAACCCTAGAAGAAAACCTAGGCATTACCATTCAGGACATAGGCATGGGCAAGGACTTCATGTCCAAAACACCAAAAGTAATGGCAACAAAAGACAAAATTGACAAATGGGATCTAATTAAACTAAAGAGCTTCTGCACAGCAAAAGAAACTACCATCAGAGTGAACAGGCAACCTACAAAATGGGAGAAAATTTTCGCAACCTACTCATCTGACAAAGGGCTAATATCCAGAATCTACAATGAACTCAAACAAATTTACAAGAAAAAAAACAAACAACCCCATCAAAAAGTGGGCGAAGGACATGAACAGACACTTCTCAAAAGAAGACACTTATGCAGACAAAAAACACATGAAAAAATGCTCATCATCACTGGCCATCAGAGAAATGCAAATCAAAACCACTATGAGATATCATCTCACACCAGTTAGAACGGCAATCATTAAAAAGTCAGGAAACAACAGGTGCTGGAGAGGATGTGGAGAAATAGGAACACTTTTACACTGTTGGTGGGAATGTCAACTAGTTCAACCATTGTGGAAGTCAGTGTGGCGATTCCTCAGGGATCTAGAACTAGAAATACCATTTGACCCAGCCATCCCATTACTGGGTATATACCCAAAGGACTATAAATCATGCTGCTATAAAGACACATGCACACGTATGTTTATTGTGGCATTATTCACAATAGCAAAGACTTGGAACCAACCCAAGTGTCCAACAATGATAGACTGGATTAAGAAAATGTGGCACATATACACCATGGAATACTATGCAGCCATAAAAAATGATGAGTTCATGTCCTTTGTAGGGACATGGATGAAATTGGAAATCATCATTCTCAGTAAACTATCGCAAGAACAAAAAACCAAACACCGCATATTCTCACTCATAGGTGGGAATTGAACAATGAGATCACATGGACACAGGAAGGGGAATATCACACTCTGGGGACTGTTGTGGGGTGGGGGGAGGGGGGAGGGATAGCATTGGGAGATATACTTAATGCTAGATGACGAGCTAGTGGGTGCAGCGCACCAGCATGGCACACGTATACATATGTAACTAACCTGCACAATGTGCACATGTACCCTAAAACTTAAAGTATAATAATAAAAAAATATATATATATATATAAAAAAAAGAAAGAAAAAGCAAACCAGTCCTACTTTAAGTATTGTCCACAGATTGCTAGACTTCACATAGTATATGTTACCAATCCACAATGAAGAAGCATGGAAGTGAGCGTATTTCTCAGAGTGATTTTATGTCTGTTGCAATATATAATAATAAAAAACCTGGCTTGTATTTTGTACATGTATTTATTAATTTTACATTTCTATTAATTCATCTTTATAGTATCAAAAATACTGCCCTATCAGATCATTGTGTGGTTTTCTCCTCCTTCACTTATGTTTCTGTGTAACTTTCTTCTCCAGTCTGTTTCAGGGTGTTACTTCTACTTTTCAAGACTAATTTTCCATAGATGTCTACTAACGTCTTGTCATCTTTCCTCTTGTGGGATAGTTATTATTTGTTTTTATATTTCTTTTATTTCTTAATTGAATTTTTTCTTCTCCACTGGCTTCTTCCATTCTCATTTAAATTCTCTCTCTCTCACTTCCCCTCCAGCCCCCCACTTTCCAACACAAGACTGGTTACCATTCTATTTGTCTCACACTTCCTCTCTGCTTCCTCCCTTCAGACTGGACTGTTGCACATTTGATGGCGTTATTAATACAGGGATTAAATAAAGAGAACAATAAGACAATAGCAAGGAGAACAGTGTAAGGATTAGTTTAAAATAAAAATGTCTGAACTGAGAAAAATAAAAAGCTGCGGTAAAACTAATGATAACAATTGCAGCTATATCTAGAACTTGGCTATAAAGCCCATATAATAATACAAACCTCAGAAATATATATACTAGTCAAGGAAGCATCACTGATACTCATTCATTTATTTCTAAGCTGCTATGATTATTTTCAGGAATATTAGAGAACAGTTAATATTATTCTGAAGAAATAGGCAGTATAACTGTATTAGTCTGTTTTCACACTGCTGATAAAGACATATATGAAACTGGGTAATTTATAAAGAAAAAGAGGTTTAATATACTCATAGTTCCACACGGTGGGGGCGGCCTCAAAAGGCACATCTTGCATGGTGGCAGGCAAGAGAGAGAATGAGAGCCAAGTGAAAGGAGTTTCCCATTATAAAACCATCAGATCTTATGAGACTTATTCACTACCAAGAGAACAGTATGGTGGAAGATGACCCCATGATTCAATTATCTCCCACTGGGTCTCTCCCACAACATGTGGGAATTATGGGAGCTACAATTCAAGATGAAATTTGGGTAGGGACACAGCCAAACTATATCAATAACCATATGTTATTTAATGGAATTTGCATTTTACCACTACTATGTCTAGCACTGGGCCGCTGGATTACCTAATACCATCTGAAGCCTTCTGCAAAATGTAACTTAAATGCCATCTCTTCCAAGGAAACTCTGGTTGTTATCAATTATTGATTACCTCAGTTTTCTAAAATTTCATATTGCTTAAGACTTTTTAAATACTTTGAAATATACATTTTTAAAAATTTTTGAGAAATGGGGCCTTACTATGCTGCCCAGGTAGGTCTGGAACTCCTGGCCTCAAGTATTCCTCCTGTCTCAGCCTCCAGATTATCTGGAATTACATGTTTGCACCATTGTACCCAGCATGACATTTTTTTAACTTTATATATAACTGATTAATTTTGTATTGCTTCTACTATAGAAAGCAATTCTGTCGTCACTAAGTTTGTCATTGTGGCATAGCTGTATAAATGTATAAAAGACCTGATGCTGTGGTAAGATATTCAGATGATATTTACAAATGTTTAGATAAAAATATTTGAATAGCTGTGTAATAATTACTGAAATATTTAGTTTCATAAAGGGAAGTGATATGAAGTGATTATATTGAAACATAGATGAAATTTTATTAGTAATTAGTGAATATCATAAGCTTTATTGAAGATACACGACAACATTATTTCTCTCCATGTCTGTATCTATTTTTATTTTTTTATTTTTATTTTTATTTATTTTTATTTTTTTTTGAGATGGAGCCTCGCCCTATTCCCCAGGTTGGAGTGCAATGGCGCAATCTTGGCTCACTGCAACCTCCGCCTCCAGGGTTCAAGCGATTCTCCCACCTCAGCCTCCCGAGTAGCTGGGATTACAGACGCCTGACACCATGGCCACCTAATTTTTTTTGTGTGTGTGTTTTTAGTAGAGACGGGGTTTCGCCCTGTTGGCCAGGCTGGTCTCGAACTCCTAACCTCGTGATCCGCCCACCTCGGCCTCCCAAAGTGCTGGGATTACAGGCGTGAGCCACCGTGCCCGGCCGTCTATATCTATTTTTAAATTTATATCTACAATTTCTTCTTGTGTTTTTTTTCTCCCATTTTCTTGTTTTTGTCTTTCTTTAACCACTTTGCCTTTATTTCTACTTTTTATTTCTTTTTTTCTGTAGTCAACATTTTTTCTTTTTTTACATATTTCATATTGTTCTTTCATCAGCTCATCATTATAGGAAATAAAGAGCCAATGTTTTTCCAAGATAAGTATTATTTTCAATGCAATGTGTCCCTCATTTCTTCACTAAGCACACTCCAACATTTTCACTAAAGTTTCTTATTTTGTGTGTTCCTTTACATATATATTTGGCTTGTGGGCCAGTATTCCTCACAACCTTCAACAAAACAATTTGCTGATCTTGCCTTTGTGCAAGTAATATCTCCATTTTATTATAAATGCATAAAATTCATGGCCTATTCAATAGCCAAATGACACAGATGATATATTACAGTAATATAGTCTCCCTGATATAAGCATGAGTTAAATGACAACTTTTTGGTCATCAGGAAAATGCACACTCTTAGAATTTACTCCAGAAATTGCAAAGAATGTCATCTAGATCTCTGCATTTTTGAAAGTAGAAGCTATTAACATTCTTTCTGATAATCATGTAATTTCTTTAATTGGATTTGTGGCCTTTGAGGCATGAAGAAGGGATTGCGACAAATATATTTGTTTTAAAAATTCATGCTCTAAAGTTACTATTTGATTTGACTTTTTTCAAGGAATCATGTAATGATTTTCATTGAAACTGATTTTTTTAAAAGGGCTTTGGCTTTAACTACTGGGTTATATAAAATTTAAAGAATGAGAAGAATTTTCTTTTACAGTTTATATTTGCATGTTCTCTTTTACCCAAATTCACAATGCTATTGCTGCAAATTTCATTGTTCATCATTAGGGTTAATACTCTTGGAAAACCAAATCATATCTGTCTGCAGAAGGCATCTGGCACATGTTTCTAATACATAATATTCTTTCTGAATGAATAAATGAATGCATGAATAAATTAATACATTTGGAACTATATTATTGACTCTGATAAGCAATCAGAGCCATACTGTATAATAATTTCAAGACATGTGGCATTGAGTAAATTACTTCAATTTCTAATCCTCAATCTATTCTGCTAAATGGGAATGAAAATAGTGCTTAGTTCACAGAGGCATTTTAAAGATTATTTGAGAAACTTTATATTAAAATTATTATCAAAATATCTGACATACAATGAACTTCCAGTAAATATTAGTTTTTATTTGAAAGCAATTATAGAAATAATGTAATATTTTTTCTACATTTTCACATTGGCTAGTACAATAGAAGAAATAATTCCTTAAACATAACTTAAAACATCAAGTAAGTGAGAAAGCTGGGATTCAAACCCACATTTATTTGACCCCAGAGGTAACAGTCATTAACAAACATAAAAAAAATCAACACATTGGAATGAAATATAACAGACCAAGAAAATAAAATAGAGAGAAGACTTTGAGAGAGACAATAAACTATGCAATTATGTTCTTTAAATCCATTTTCCCATTTCCTGTATGAACCAACTATGTCAGCAATAACTTAATGAATCCTTAGAAAACCACGCTGATGTGCTCTAGGTAGCTTTAAAATAATCAGCTAAGAATACGATACATAATAAGAGGATAGATACAGGGATAGTAAACTGCCCACAAAGCAATCACTTCTGAACTATCCAAAGATTGGTAAAGCTGTAAATGATGATTCAAAAGAGAAACAAGTAATCTATATTTGTTGCAATTTCTTACTGCTATGAGCTATGGTAAAATTAACTATACTGTGTAAAACTGCCCTTTCCTAAATTTATCAAGTTTAAATTGCTTAAGATCAAGCAAGTTATTCCTAATGATCTTTATATTTCACTTATTTCCCTTTCTTTACTGCAAAGGTGCCCAGGATCAAAAAGAGATACTAATGTTAGAGGAAACAGAAGCAGAGTGAACTGGTTTTATCTCATGCAAGCTTTCATCTAATTTAACCTAGGACCCAAGCCTCTCTTGCTTTAGAACATTGAACCTGGGGCATTGTTACAACATCTCAGAAAAAGCAATAGAGAGATAGCTGGATTTTTCTTCCAAGAGAAGCTAAGGTCTTTTTCCAGCTTTGATGATATAGATGAAAGAAGTAGAAGAGAGAGCCCCACAGATGTACTTCAGTCACTTATAGTAATCCTCACAGAGACAAAATATTGTTGTTGTGAATGACTGAAACTATACAACTTTTAAAAATTAAACCCATTCACTCATTACTCTCTATTATAGAAACAAAAGGAGAGGAAGGAAAGAGGGAAGACAGGCTGGCTTCTACTTTGGACAGACTTCTACTTCAGAAGCATGGACTAGATCATAGCAGCCTAATACCCTTTGTTAAAAATGGCCAATGGTTCAAAAAGCTACAAACACATTTTCAATAATTTTATATTTATTTTTGAAATTTTGATTTACAATTTTAAATAATTTCTCAGGAAAATTTGCAAACTACTATAAAGAATTCTGTGTAACCTTCACCCAGATTTCTCAAATGACAGAGTCTACGATAGTAAAATGATAAAAATTAACCAGGAATTTAATGATATCCTACTTGTGAATTATCTGCTTACTCTGTTCGCATTTCACCAACTGCCCTGTTAATGCTACTTTCAGCTCAGAATCCAATCAGAATCATACATTGAATTTAGTTGTCATGTCTCTTATTGTCCAATT
This sequence comes from Gorilla gorilla gorilla, assembly GCF_029281585.2. Classification (NCBI taxonomy): domain Eukaryota; kingdom Metazoa; phylum Chordata; class Mammalia; order Primates; family Hominidae; genus Gorilla; species Gorilla gorilla. Next base: position 29,123,960 of record NC_073239.2, on the reverse strand, counting down.
TGACATATTTCCTCAATCCTTTCTTCATGACCTTGACAACTTTGAGAATTTCATCTTGTGGGATTTCTCCATTGGGTTTGGCTGATGACTCTTCTTGATTAAATTTAGCTTATCCATTTTTGGTAGGAATAACACAGAAGTAATGTATGCCTTTTCAGTGTGTCATAACAGGAGATACGTGATATGTCTCATTATTAGTGATGTAAAATTTCATCCCTTGGTTATGGCTTTATTTGCCAGTTTTCTCTACTAAAAGTTCATTTTGTCCCTTTACAGTTAATATCTTATGGGTTGTTGTTAATATCATGTATCTATCTTGTTTCTATCATACTTTTGCTTACCAGTTATAGCATTCAATAGTGATTTTTGCCTGCAACAAATATTACTGTGTTGTTTGTCAAATGGCGATTTTCTATTTTCATAATGTCTCCATTTAGTAATTCAAATTCTCCTTGCAAGCCTCTAATCTGCTATTGTTTCCTAGCAATGGAGAGAAAGAGACAAAGATAAACAGAGATAAAGAGAGAGATTCCTACATCTATCTTATTGTGTGTTTCTGTGTAAACAACCATAAACTCATATTGATAACACCAATTGTAATCCAAGACCAGAGGGTTTATTCTAGTCTTTCCCCCTTTTCTGTCTGTAACTCTTTTTTCTCATATTAAGAAATTAGGATCTTATTATGTATATTACATTTACTTTTGTGCTCAATTCTAGAATATAACGAAAGTAATTTCAGAATTGCTAACTCATATTCTTATGAAAAATTTGTTAACTGGAGTACAATATTTGTGTATAGTACTTTTTGTCTTTCAACTTAGATCATATGACCAAAACACTGTCAACTGTACTGAGGTTAGTTATTTTGTTCTCTGCAATTTTCAATGTTTTTATATTATTTACTTATAGTACTTATGTTAATTTGTTTCTATTTGTATTGTGTTGGAGTTTCCACCCATATCCAGATTGAATTTATGTATGCATGCATGTATATATTTATATTCTAGTTTTTGTAATGTTGACATGGCTTTAAAAGTAATAAATAAACAAAGAATTATGCTCAGAAAAGTGTCACTCTATTTGTTTATCCTGTCCCCATTCGTCCATTCATTCCACTCCATTCCCACCTACACTTTTAGGTAACATATGCATTTTCATATTTCCACGGCTTTCTTGCATAAAGGTGGCATTGTGGCAGGTAGACTAATGCCTCCCATCAGCGATGCCCAAATCCTAATCGGTGGAAATGGATTACACCACAGCAAAAGAGACTTTGAAGATGCGATTAGGGTTAAGGAACTTGAAATGGGTTATTATTCTGAATTATCCAGAGGGGTGCAATCAAATCATACAAGTGCTTAAAAGCAGAGACCCTTTTCTGGGTGTGGTGAAAGAGACAAGAGAAGAAGAACCAGAAAAACTAAATATTGTTGGCTTTGAAGATGAAGAAGGAGAGTCAGAAGCTATGAAATGTGGCTATCCTCTAGAAGCAGGACAAGGCAAGGAAATGGGTGATCTTCTAAAGCCTCCAGAAGGAGAGCAGCCCTGCCCACACCTTGATTTTAGCCAACTGAGATTTATATTGGACTTCAGACCTATAGTATTGCCAAATAATAAATTTACATGGCTTAAGCCACTAAGTTTGTGGTAATTTGTTATGGCAGCAATAAAAAAATAATACAAATCTTTCTTTTGCATTTAATGTTTTCACTTAGAAATATAATTTGCAAATGATACAATGTCATTTCATAGATTCTTTTTTATTATTTTTAACCCTGTATAGTATTCCATTGTGTGGGCCTAATATGATTTACTCAACAACTTTATGTATGAGTCTTTAGTCTTTTTCAATATTTTTCAATTATACACAATGCTACAATTAATAATGGTGCATATATATTTCCATCTTATTGAAAGTTAATCTTCAGTACAAATTCCCAGAAAAAATATTGCTGTATCAAAAAAGTGCATCAGTAGTTTTGTCATATTTTGTTAAATTAGCATACAAAAGAGTTGTAATAATTTTTATTCCCAATAATGTGTGAAAGCCTAATTGCTCACAATCTCACAGATGTATAATATTACTTTTAAAATTGTATTTCTTTCAATGTGTTAAATGAGTAATGGTAACTGTGTTATTTTAGTTTGTGATTTTCCTAATTATCAGTGAGTTTTAATGCATCTTTAAATCTTTTACTGTGGTTAATAAAATTAAACAATAAGTTTACCATCTTAACTATTTTTAGTATGTCATTCAATAGTGTTAAACATATTCACATTGCTGTGCAACAAATTCCTAGAAATTTCTCATCTTGCAACACTGAAATTTTATACCCACTAAACACGAATTCGGTCTCCCACTTCTCCCTAGCCCTTGACAAAGACCTTTTACTTTCTGTTTCTCTGATTTTGACTACTTTAGATATTTCGCATGAGTAGACTGGTAGCATTTGTCTATTGTGACAAATATTATTTTTGCTTCGCTTAATGTCCTTAAGGTCCATACATGCTATGGCATGTGATATAATTTCTTTTCTTATATAAGGCTGAATAATATTCCACTGTGTGTGTATATGTTTTACATTTTCTTTGTCCATTCATTTGTCTGTGGACATATAGGTTGCTTCTGCTTCTTGGCTATTGTGAATAATGTTGGAATGAACATGGGTATGCAGCTATCTCTTTAAGATATCTTTAATTTTTTTGAATGTGTGTTCAAACATGGGATTGATGAATCATATGGCAATTATATTTCTGGGTTTTTCTTTGAGGAAAAAATCAATGTTTTTTCCATAAAGACTGTACCATTTTACATTCCCACCAACAATGTACAAGGGTTATATTTCTCTGCATCTTGACCAACATTTATGATTTTCTGTTCTTCTGATAGTGACCATTCTAATGGATGTGAGATGATACCTCGTTGTGGTTTTAATTTGAATTTTTCTTATACTTAGTGATGTTGAGCATCTTTTCATATACTTGTAGGCCATTTTCATATGTTTTTTAGATGATTGTCTATTTAAGTCTGCTGTCCATTTTTAATTGATCTATTTGGTTCTTGTATGTATGGTTATAGAGCTTTCTTATATATTCTGAATATATATATCATATATATTAATATATATATTCAGAATATATATTAATGTCTCAGTTTTCATATATAATTTGCAAATATTTTCTCTTGTTCTGTAAGTTACCTTTTTACTCTGTTGACTGCTTTGACATGCAAAAGTTTTTGTTTGTTGTAGGCCTATTAATTATTTTTTTATTTTATTTTTTTTGAGGTGGTGTCTCGCTCTATTGCCCAGGCTGGAGTGCAGTGGCTTGATCTCAGCTCACGGCAAGCTCCGCCTCCTGGGTTCACACCATTGTCCTGCCTCAGCCTCCTGAGTAGCTGGGACTACAGGCGCCTGCCACCACGCCTTGCTAATTTTTCTTTTTCTTTTTGTAGTTTTAGTAGAGACAGGGTTTCACCATGTTAGCCAGGATGGTCTCGATCTTCTGACCTTGTGATCTGCCGGCCTTGGCCTCCCAAAGTGCTGGGATTAAAGTCATGAGCCACCGTGCCCAGCCTATTTTTGCTTTTATTGCTTGTGCTGTTGATATCATATCCAAGATATCATTGCCAAATGAAAATTCTTGAAGCTTTTCCCTAAGTTTTCTTTTAGAAGTTTTATTTCAGGTCTTACATTTAAATCTTTAATCCACTTTGAATTTATTTTTGTAATGATGTAAGGTAGTGATCCATCTTCATTTTCTTGCATGTAGATATTCAGTTTTCCCAACTTTATTAATGAAGAGACCGTCTTTACTTATTGTGTAATCCTGGTAACTTCGTTGAAAAGCATTTGGCCATATATGCATAGGTTTCTTTCTAGGCTAGATATTCTGTTCCATTGGTCTATATATTTGTCTTTACACTGGTACCACACAGTATTAACAACTATAACTGTGTAGTATGCTTGGATATTAGAAAGTGTGAGAACTCTGACATTGTCTTTCTTTCTCAAAATTGCTTTGGCTATTTTCAGGGCCAGATAAAGGGCTAAATTCATGGCCCCTTGAAATTCCATATGAAATTTAGATCCTTTTCTCAATTTCCACAATAAATACCATTGACATTTTGTCAGTGGTTGCATTGACTTTGCAGATCACTTTGGGGATATGGACATTTTAACAATATTTAGCGATTAAGCCCTCCAATCCATGAGCATGAGATTTCCATTTGTTTGTGTCTTCTTTGATTTTTTTAACCAGTGCTTTTTTACTTTTCTGTGTACAAGTGTTTTCACCTCCTTCATTAAGTTTTTATCAAGTATTTTATCATTTTTAATGATATAGTAAATGCAATTGTTTTCTTCATGTTTTCAAATTCATAATTGTTAATGTATAGAAATGCACCTATTTTCAGGTGTGTGTTGATTTTCCTTTTCCCCAACTTTCTTGAAATCTTGTATTAATTGTTATAATTTTTATACAGTCTTTGGCATTTTCTACATAGTAGATCATTTCATTGGTGAACAGAAATAATTTTACTTCTTTTCAAATTTGGATGCCTTTTATTTCTTCGTTTTCTGTTTCCTTTTGTATAAAATTAAGCTGTTGATTTGATGTCTTCTTTTTAATGTATTTCTTTATAACTATAAACTTTTGTTTTAGAACTGCTTTTGGTGCATCCCATAAGTTTTGGTATGTTGTGTTTAAATTTTAATTTATTTACAGATATTTTCTAAATCACTTTGTGATTTCTACATTGACCCATTGGTTGTTTAAGTTTGAGTTGTTTAATTTCACCATAATTGTGAATTTTCCAGTTTTCCTTCTTCTATTGATTTCTTATTTTATCTCATTTTGATTAGAGAAGATATTTTGTATAGTTTCAAGTTTCTTAAATTTGTTAAGAGTTGTTCTTTGGCTTAACATGTTGTCTATCAGGGAGAATATTCTACTTGCACTTCAGAAGAATATTATGCCATTTTGGGTTGGAGTGTTCTGTATATATCTGTTAGATCCAATTGGTGATAGTGTTGTTAACGTCTGTTTCTTTATTAGTCTTAAACGTGGTGTTCTGCTAATAACAAAAGCTGGATATTAATGTTTCCCAGTATTGTTTTGTTGCTATTTCTTCCTTCAGCTATGTCAATGTTTGCCTCATATATTTGGCAGCTATAAGTTTATACAAATAGATATTCATAATTGTTGTAGCTTCTTGGTAAAATGATTCCTTTGTCATTATTTAATTTTCTTTTTAATCTCATAACAGTTCTATGCAAGTCTATTGTCTGATATAAGTGTGACTATCTCTGCTATTGTTAGGCTCCCTTTTGCATATGATATCGTTTTCCATTATTTCACTATCAGTCTATGTGCAGCTTTAGATCTAAAGTGAGTCTCGTGTGGTCAGCCTGTCTGTTGATATTATTTAAATCAATTCAGTCACTCTTTGTCTTTCAATTGGTATATTTGACCCGTTTATGTTTAAAGTAATTGTTGATAAGGGGGAAGTTATTATTGCCATTGTCTTCATTGCTTTTTGTAAGTCTTGTAGCCTTTTTTCCCTCCTTTCTTCCCTCTCAGCTTTCTTTTGTGGTATATTGGCTATTTTGTAGTTGTATGTGACATGTTTTAATTTTCTTCTAATTTTCCTTTGTGCATACACTATCGGTATTCTCATTGCATTCCATACAACATCTTAAAGTTATAACAATCTATTTTAAAGTGAAAATAATTTAACTTTAATCATATATAAAGACTTTGTTCCTTTATATCTCTCCCACTCACCAATTTATGTTATTGATTACACAAGTTACCATTTTATATTACTAACAAAAATTTATAATTACTTTTTATGCTTTTTAAAAAATTATACACCATATTTGAAAGTAATTTTCACGCCGACATTACCATAATAAAGAACTCTATATTTATCTACATATTTACCTTTAGCAGATAATTTTATATTTTCATATCATTTTGCATTGCTGTTTGTCAGCCTTTTGCTTCAACATGAAGGACTACTTCATCATTTCTTGCAGAGCAGGTCTAGAGGTAACGAACTCCCTCTGCATTGGTTATCTTGGAAAGTCCTTGTTTTTTCTTCATTTTAAAATGACAGGTGTTCCAGATACAGTATTCTTGGTTGCAAAGTTTTATTTATTTTTGTACTATGAATATATCATCTGGTCCCTTCTAGCTTATAAGGTTTCTGCTAAGAAATCTGCTAATAATTTCATAAGAGATTTTGTATGTGATGAGTCCCTTTTCTCTTGTTGCTTTCAAGATTTTTTTGGGGGGGGGAGGTGGGGGTGACTTTTGCCAGATTGGTTATGTCTAAATGTCAGTATCTTCAGATTGATCCAAGTTGGACTTGAGTTTCTTAAATTTATATGTCCATTTCTCCTCCAAATTTGGGGGATTTCTGACTATTACTTCTTTAAATAAGTTTCTTCTCCTTTTTCTCTTTCTTCTCCTTCTGGAACTCAATATGTATAAGTTGCTTCACTTGATGCTGTCCCATGAATGTTTTATACTGTCTCTATTTTTTTTGTGTGTGTGCCCTTCTTGCTTCAGTAATTTCAAGAATTATGTCTTTGAGCTCCCTGATTCTTTCTTTTGCCTCATCAATATGCTGTTGAGTCCCTCTAGACAAATGTTAAATTTAGTTATTATATTCTTCAGTTCAAGAATTTTTGGAAGTCCTTCTTCATATTTTCCTTATTTTAATTGATAGCCTCATTTTGTACATGGACAGTTTTAATGATTTTGTTCACTTGTTTATCTCTTCTCTTTTAATTCATTAAAATATCCTCATGATGGTTATTTTGAATTCTTTAGCAATTCATATATCTCCATTTCTTTAGAGATGTTTTTTGATGTTTAAATTTGTCCCTAAAATTGGATATGTCTCTCTGTTTCTTTGCATGTCTTAAAATCTTCTGTTGGGAGTTAGACATTTGAAAAATCATCCAACTTTCTTAGTATTTGCTGTCTGATTTGGTACAGGAAGTACTTTCTCCACTCAACTTGGCTAGATTTTCTAGACTCTTCAAGCCTAATCTGGACTTTTTTTTTTCTGTGTGTATCTACAACCTCCTAATTGAAATTTGCTAGTTTTGACAAGGGAGGACCTGATGTTGACTGTCTGGTATTCTGCTGCATCTCTGGTGAGGTAGTAAGGTACAATACTAGCACTCCACCTACTGTCTATCTATGATACTTCACACTCTGATGCATATTGCTTGCCTTTGTTCTCAGAGGCACCCCATTTCTCTTGGTGATTACATTCAGATGGTGCTGAAACTAGTATCTGAGGGAAACATGCCTAAAATCATAACGTTGGAAATAGGTTCTACTTGTTGCCCTTCTCAAGGAGAAAATTGGAGTTGGAGGTTTATTCCAAATTAGGGAGAGTTCCTCTGGTGAGAGAAAATATAATGAATTTTGTCTAGAAAACAGAAATATCTTAAGTGAGAGAGAGGCAGTTGATTTGCTTACTGTTGTTACATCTGTGTCTCCGAAGGGGCAGGAAGGTTTATAGCTTTTTATTTCATCATCTTGCTGATGTTATACACTCTACATGAATTTATATATTTTATATCATTCTTATAAATTATCAGTTTATATTAATTTAATTTGAGCTTTGGTTCTTTGTTCTAAAGGTTAAAATATTTATTTAAAATTATGGATAACAGTTTATCAGCTATGGAACATATTGCAAATGTCTTATCATAGTCTGTAATATAGTTTGGCTGTGTCCCCACCCAAATCTCATCTTGAATTATAACTCCCACAATTTCCACATTTTGTGGGAGGAACCTGGTGGGAAGTAATTGAATGATGGGGGCAGGTCTTTCCCATGCTGTTCTCATGATAGTGAATAAGTCTCATGAGGTATGGTGCTTTTAAAAACGGGAGTTTCCCTGCACAAACTCTCTCTCTCTCTTTGCCTGCTGCCATCCATGTAGACGTGACTTGCTCCTCCTGGCCTTCAGCCATGATTGTGAGACCTTGCCAGCCACTTGGAACAGTAAGTCCATTAAACCTCTTTCTTTTGCAAATTGCCCAGACTTGAGTATGTCTTTATCAGCAGCATGAAAATTGGTTAATACAGTCTGAATTTATTTTTTACATAGTTTGTGGTGTTTTGAAAAGCACTTAAAATTATTTTTAGGAAGACAATGCATTAATTTTTTCTTATGGATGTCATTTAAAAAGGATGAAAAAGGTTTTCCAAATACAATTATATGTCTCAGTCGTATGAGATGGCTTCTTTATTGTGTGCTAATTTTCTGTAAGTATTTAGATCTATTACTATATTTTCTATTCTAATTAATGCATCTGTTTATCTATTCATTAGCCAATACCACACTGCACTACAGTAATTATACATGCTTTGCACTGTTATTTAATATATTTTATGACTAGATCTTTTTACTTTTTGTTTTCAATATTTAATTCAGTGGGTTTTTTTTTCATATGAAATCTAATACCAATTGGCCTAAGTCCATAAGAAAGATATTTAGCATTTTTACCAAATAGCCATAAATTAAAAAATTAATTTAGGGGAACTACATTCAGAAAAAGGAGGGCTTTCTTTTTTTCCATATGTTCAAACCTATTTTTGTGTTTTCCAGAGTGTTTTAATTTTTCTAACATAAGTTTTGTATATTGCTTGTATTTTCTTAAGTGTTTATCTTTCTTTTTATTAAAAATCATGCTTTCTATCATTGCTGTCTTTGTCAGTATTTATGAATATGAAGGATTTTTTATGTATAATATTTTCATACCTTGCTATTGTTCTGAATTATTTTATTGATTTTGTTAATTTTATTATGGATTCTTCTCAGTATTTCAAGTATACTATTGTTTTATCTGCTAATAGAGTTGACAAAAAATTTTTATGTTATTATTCCCAAAATCAATTTATCTTATCTAGTAGAATTATCTAATACCTCTAGTGTGTTGTTGAAGAGTAGAATAATGTGCAACTTTGTCTTTTTTTCTAGTTTTAGTTGGAAAGCCTCAGTATTTTTTTTTTTTACTAAGACATTAGATTTAGTAATTGGCATATTTTATAATGTTAAGAAATATACCTTCATTTTTATGTCCTTGAGTGTTCTTTTCATGACTGAGTGTTGATTTCATTCAAAAGCTTTTGCAGCATGGAGGGAAATAATTACAAGTTTTCTTCAGATATATTAACAGGTGGATGAAAGTTAACTAAAACCAATAAGGCTTAGCAAGAGGGATTGACGATACACCGTAAATCACTTTATCAGGAATAAAAATCAAGACAATGTTATACATCCTTGAAATTTCACTAAGATAATAAGGATATTATTGAAAAAGCACATTAATAATTTGATAACATAGATGACATGAAAAAATACCTCAAAGTAGTCCTATACCTATTAAAAACTAAAACCATTATTTGCAAACTTTCCACAGAGAACACTTTAGGCCAAGAAGGCTTTATTGGTGTTTTATTTTTTCAAAATAGTAAGTAGTAAATAGCACTAATCTTGCATCTACTCTTCAAGAGAATGAAAAAATAAGAGTTTATAACTCATTTTTGGAGAGCATCATAACCTAGATGCTAGAGCCCAACAAGGAAATTTTAAGATATGAAAATTACAGACCATTTTCTTTTATGACATAGTTGATAAATTCCTAAGGATGATGTTGCCTTCAGCCAACATTTCTGCTGGTCTAATTGCTTTCCAAGGGGGGTAAACTAAACCTTCAGTTTTCAGAAGTTAAAAGATCTAAGCACATGATTGTCATGCATTTGTCAGAACATGGTTCCTTCAAGTGCCTATTACTAGTTGTTAAAACTGCCTTTGCAAAATTATAACAATAAGACTCCATTTTGCTTCTGATCTCCAAGTTGTCCTTGGTCATTCCTGGGCATTAGTCAAGCTAATTTGGTGAGGAATTTAGTTTAAAGCTTAAGTTTGAAACAAGAATAATATTAGTCCCTCCCTAAAATTAATCCCCTCCACATTTGGGGGCTGAAACCACCTTTATAAGACTAATGAAAGGTCACAATATTAGAATTATGGGAGGGGCCTAAACTCTGTTTAAATAGAGGCATAGTTTCTATAATCCCTTACTGCTCAGGAGTCATGTGGCCAGAAGTCACAGATTTGTGACTTCTCCAATTGCTCCTATAGATAATATCACTATTGTCAAACTTACGATTGATTTTTTGAGATATTTTTCAGACTGATTCCACCAGAACTTGTGACTCATGTGTCAACTGGTCCTGTTGCCCCATGCAGAGGCAGACTCAGTGCACAAGGACTGTTTTCTACACCATTATGATTTCATCCCCAACCAATTAGCAGGACCCATTCCCTAGCCCTCTGCTCACCAAATTGTCCATTAAAAACCCTAGCCTCTGAGTGTTCAGGGAGACTGCTTTGAATAATAACCCCAATTCTCCCACATGACTGGCCATATAATAACACTCTTTCTCTACTGCAATGCTGTGGTTTCAGTGAACTGGTTTTGTCTGTGCAGCAAGCAGAAAGATCCCACTGGGCAATTACATGATCGTAAGACATAGAAAAACATAGAGGTAACCAAATTAATATTCCAAATTGCAGGTATCCTATTCTCTACCACCACTATATGGCAACAATTCTATAGCTATTTGAAAATAAGGGTTAATTGCCCTTGCTGCTATAATAAATGTTTTCTATGCTTACTAATTTATTGGCAAGAGGTTCTCAAAGATTTCTAGTCCAACAGAGCACAAAATATAATAACAAAGATGACTACTTCTAAATAACAACACCCAATGCAACAGGGTCACTTTTGAGTAGGGTTATAATGTATCCACATTCTATAGTCGGCTTATACCAGTATAATATGCCTACTAATCAAATATTCAAATATTCTATCAAGACCCAAGTATGTGGCCAGACTAGAACATCCCCATACAATATAGCAAGTTTTGTAACTTTGTACTATAAAGTGAGCTTAGTTACTCTTGCCTGTATTTGAGGGACACCCATGGTGGTAAGCCATATACTTTGTACAAATTCAGAGTAGTAGTGTCCAAGATATTGCTGCAGAACCAGCAAACACGTTTGAAATTTTTATTCCATTATGGATTATGCACAATATAATCAATATGCCACCAAGTGATTAATATTCTCTTTGAAGACATGACATATCAAAGGCTCAGGATCATATTTTGCTGCCAGTAGTAGAGAAAGTCAGCAGTTAACAGCATCTAAATTAATCTTAGTGAAAATGAACTCATGCTGTTAGGTTCATGCTTAGTCTCCTCATATATGGTTTGGATTTTTGTCCCTGCCTAAATCTCATGTCAAGTTGTAATCCCCAGTGTGGGAGGAGGGACCTAGTAGGAGGTGATTGGATCATGGGGTGGATTTCCCCTTTGCTGTTCTCGTGACAGTGAGTAAGATCTCACGAGATCTGATTGTTCAAAAGTGTGTAGCACTTCTTCTTTCACTCTTTCTTACTCCTGTTCCGGATATTTAAGACATGCCAGCTTCCCTTTTGGCTTCTGCCATAATTGAAAGTTTCCTGAGGCCACCTCAGCCATGCTTCCTATACAGCCTGTAGAAGCATGAGCCAACTAAGCCTCTTTCTGGAAAAAAAAAAATTACCCCGTCTCAGGTAGTTCTTTAAGCAGTGTGAGAACAGACTAATACAGAACATTGGTGCTAGTAAATGAGGCATTGCTATGAAGATACCTGAAAAGGTGAAAGCAGTTATGGGACTGGGTAATGGGCAGAGGTTGGAACAATGGAGGGCTCAGAAGAAGACAGGAAGATGAGGGAAAGTTTGGAACTTCCTAGACACTTGTTGAAGTGTTGTGACCAAAATGCTGATAATGATATGAACAAAGAAGTCCAGGCTAAGGAGGTCTCAGATGGAGATGAGAAACTTATTGGGAACTGTAGCAAAGGCCACTGTTGTTATGCTTTAGCGAAGACGTTGCAGGCATTCTGCCCCTGCTCTAGGGGCCTGTGGAACTTCGAACTTGAGAGTGATGATTTAGGGTATCTGATGGAAGAAATTTCTAAGCAGCAAAGCCTTCAAGATGTGGCCTGGCTGCATCTAGGAACCTATCCTCATATTTGTGGGTAAAAACTTGACATAAACCTGCAACTTTTATATTTAAAAAAGGAAACAGAGTATAAAAGTTTAGAAAATTTGGAGCCTGACCATGTGGTAGAAAAGAAAAGTCTATTTTCAGGGGAGGAATTCAAGCCAGATGCAGAAATTTTCATAAGCAAAGAGGAGCTAAATGTTAATAGCAAAGAGAATGGAAAAAAAATGCCATGAAGCCATTTTAGAGACCTTCATGGCTGCCCCTCCCATGACAGGTCTGCAGGTCTTGGAGGGAAGAATGGTTTTATTTGCAGTCCCAGGGCCCCAATGCCCTGTGAAACCTCCAGCTCCAGCTGTGGCTAAAAGGGTCCCAGATATCTCAAGGCACTGTTTCAGAGGATGCAAACCATAAGCCTTGGTGGCTTCCACATGATGTTAAACCTGCAGGTGCACAGAGGGCAAGAGTTGAAGCTTGGGAGCCTCCACCTAGATTTCAGAGGATGTATGGAAATGCCTAAATGTCCAGGCAGAAGTCTGCTGCAGAGGTAGAGCCCTCATAAAGAACTTCTATTAGGACAATGCCAATATTAAATGTGGGATTGGAGCTCCCACACTGAGTCCCCATGAGGGCACTGCCTAGTGGAGCTGTAAGCAGAGGCTCACCATCCTTCAAAACCAAGAATGATAGATCTACTAACAGATTGCACTGTGCACCTTGAAAAGCCACAGGCAATCAACACTAGTCCTTGAGAGCAGACATGTGAGCTGAGCCTTGTAGAGCCACAGGGGTGGAGCTGCTCATGGCCTTGGGAACCCATCACTTCAGTGTGGCCTGCATGTGAGACACAGAGTCAAAGGAGATTATTTTGGAGCTTTAAGATTTAATGACAGCCCTGCTGGATTATGAACTCACACAAGGCCTGTAGCCCCTCTCTTTTGGCTGGTTTCTCCCTTTTGGAACAGGCATATTGCCCAATTCCAGCACCCCCATTATATCTTTTTTAAGGGTTCATATTTATTTTCCAATTACTTTCTTTGATCTTACAGTATAGTGTCTTGGTCTCTCTACTGCATTCAACAACACGAAAAATCTACAACTCTGATGTCAACAGCAATAATTACTAAAAATTGAGCAAGCAATTTACAACTAACTGCAATTAAGGAAAATGGATTCCAGAGGTATTTATTGTAATAGCAATAGTGTTTATGTGTGTTAAAACACAAATAGCCAACAAAACTTTATTACCTCAGGCATTTTTCTAATTGTGATATTTCTACAAATTCTGGAAATTGAGGAGCACACTGGTCCCCTTATTGTATCTTGAAAATATCTAACTTGATTTTTATTTTATAGGCTCATAGGCAAAAATGACTTGCCTTGTTCCAGATGAGATTTTGGACTGTGGACTTCTGAGTGAATGATGAAATGAGTTTAGACTTCGGGGGATTATTGTACTTTGCAATGTGAAAAGGACATGAGATTTGGAAGAGGCCAGGGACAGAATTATTTGTTTTGGGTTGTGTCTCCACCCAAATCTCATGTCGAGTTGTGCTCCCCAGTGTTGGAGAAGGGGCATGGTGGGAGGTGATTGGATCACGGAGGCAGATTTTCCTCTTGCTGTTCTAATGATAGTGAGTGAGTTCTCATGAGATCTGGTTGTTTAAAAGTGTGTAGCACTTCCCCCTTCACTCTCTCTTCCTCCTGCCCCAGCATGTAAGATGTGCCTGCTTCCCCTTCATCTTCCACCATGATTGAAATTTTCCTAAGGCCTTTCCAGCTATGGTTCCTGTACAGCCTGCAGAATTGTGAGCCAATTAATCATTTTTTCTTTATAAATTATCCAGTCTCAGGTAGTTATTTATAGCATTAGGTAGTTATTTATAGCAGTGTGAGACTGGACTAATACACTATCTCTCACATGAGGGTAACATTATTCACATTATATTTTATAATGAGAAAGGGACTGAGCTTTATTAGATGAGTGGTCCAATTCACTTGATTGCTCAGTGCCTTTATTGTACATAAGTACATCTTTACTGATGGACATTGACATAAAAGATAAAGTTCTGCATTCACTGCATGCATAAGTAAATCCATATACTTCTTCTACAGACTTCTTTTCCCCTGATTTCAAATCTTTTCCTTTCTGGCCAACCTATGAAGTCATTCATTGTGGTGCAGAAGCTGATGAACATTTTTCCATGAAGTCTGTTCTTTCACACAAGGTTGATGTCCAGACATGTTGCTCAAACTTTGTCTGTTAGAATCACACTCCCCCAAACCCCATGTGAATCTGTAGTGCAGCAGCACCCCATTTTTGGCTTATATCATCTATCTATCATGGTCGCTCATCTATAAGCCAGACCTGGAATTTTTCATCATCCAACAGCTGGTTGTATGAAAACACCCCTTTTTATTCAAGGCTATAGTTATTAGTTGAGGAAGAGAACTTTGTGCAATAATCATAGGTGATATAGGAACGTAGGCCACCTATGCATGTAACATTTTTGTCTTCTAGACTTGTTTGAACTCTTTCTCTCAAATGCCTCCTTTTAATTGTATGGCAAACTGCTCCCACACATACTGCAATTTATGACTTCATAGATATGATAATAAAAGGTATATGCTAGTGCGCTTTAGTAATACAGTCACTTGATATCCTATGGTCATGTGTGTAGTGTCTACTAGGGCCTGGTAGCATGCCAGAAGCTGACTTTTAAACAACACATTTCTCTTCTTTAGAAAGCACAGACTTACTATAGAGCCCTAGGAGACTTCATTTTTGCTTCTCTTTACTGGGACTTACTAACAACTCCACAGAGTGAGTTAACCTACTGCAGTTACTAAAGCACCATGAGATCTTCTAGGTCATATGCGACAAGAGGCAGAACCACTGTTCTACAATTTAAATCTGATGCAGAATATTGTTTTATTCTGAATCCCAATAAGAACTTGCATCAGAATTTAATAAGTGGAAACAATTAGAATTTTGAAATGTGTTATGTTCTGTCTCTCAAGTTTAAGTAAGCCCACTGAGAGCAATCACTCTTTCTTAGTGACAGGAAGTGAAAGATGGAATAACTTCTTTTTAACAGCAGTGAAGATGACTTTGAATGCCACAGTTTTTACGTGCAATTAGCAATTGACTACTTCTTGCTTTCTGATCATCAAGTTATCAGTTTCTGATATCTCATCCCAGGGATGTTCATCCTGGGGACATTCAGTTGGACCATTTGTGGCACAACTGTCTTAGCTTATGTTCCTCCATGTGTAGACCCTGTGACAAGGATCCAAGTACAATTATATACTTGGGGGGTGAAACAAATCCAGATAAAGAAGTGGGTTTGTAAAAAAGAAAATTGAAGGTATACAATAAAATGTGGCTTATCAAGTCAGCTACCACTTTTAGCAATTGGAACTTAATCTGCTTGTGAAATTCTGAGCTGCAGTATATAACACACAGCTCAGAGTTAGCCTACCTGTGGTGTAAGGGAACTACCATATTTATGCATAGTTTCTAATTCTCATCAGTTATTTGCTGAGTGTTCCTCTGTAGAAAGGTGATGTCAGTGGCACTTCTGGTCTGCCCAGATTGAAAATCTGAATATGAAAGTCAAATAAATAAAGCTATTTAACGTCATCTTGAGTAAGAAAGACTTTTTAGAAAGAGTGCAAAGTATGCCAACCATACAGAGAAAAAGGATAATTGGAGAAAAAATGTTTATCATCAAAAGACATCATTAACAGAAAAAAAATGCAAGTCTCAGATAAGTAAAATATATTTGCAATTCATGTATCTGACAGAGAACTCCATATATATATATATTTAAAAATAATTTTTCAGTCAAAGGAAAGGGCACAAAGAAAATAAAATGAAAGGGCCTTTAATACTCACTTCACAAAAAAAGA
Organism: Gorilla gorilla gorilla; assembly: GCF_029281585.2. Classification (NCBI taxonomy): domain Eukaryota; kingdom Metazoa; phylum Chordata; class Mammalia; order Primates; family Hominidae; genus Gorilla; species Gorilla gorilla. The sequence continues at coordinate 29,107,957 of NC_073239.2, read as the reverse complement.
TATTAAAATAACCAAAAAATATGGAACGTTCTTCAACTTCATGAATCAATGGGGTAATGGCTGTTAAAACCACAATGTGATACTGCTACAGACACCCACCCCAATGGCTTGGAAGAATAAATAGATACCACCAAATGGTGGCAAGATGACAACGTGATATGCTGATGGTGATATTCTAAATTGGTGCAAGTGCCTTGGAAAACTTTCTGGAAGTATCTACTAAAGCTGAACATGTACATAAATCGCATAGTCATGTAAAAGTAAGAGACAGGTAATGTGATTTAGGTCGGAAGTAATTTGACTTTTGGACTTAGGGAATGAAAGTAAGCAAATGGGGGCCTTCCATTTTGTTGGAAATATTATATATTTTTGACCTGCTCATTACACACGTATGTTATATTTAGGATGGTTTAATGAACTGGATATTTACATGCAAATTTTTGTATCTATTGTTACATTGAACAAATAAATACAAATTTATTATTAAAATTATTTAAAATTGTAAAATGTTTGAGTACTCATTAGTATATATTTTGACTCCAGGTTAAAAATCCATCGAAATAAAAATAATTTAATAGCAAAAAGCTTAATAAACCTCAATATATTTTTACATAATAAATCATGGGCCTCAAAAAGTGTAATGGAATTTAACACTAGCAAAGAGAAGGAAATAAATATTAGAGCAGAGATAAACAAAATAAAGAAAAGAAAAAAATTAAGGAAAAACAATGTTTCTTTCTATGAAAAGATCAACAAAATTGACAAAACTTTAGCTAGATGGACTAAGAAAAAAAGGGATGACTCAAATTATGAAATAAAAATAAAAAGGATATTACTGTCAATCCTACAGAAATAGAAAGATTATAAGACTATACTACGAGCAATCGTAAGTGAAAATTTGGTTAAGGTAGATAAAATGGACACATGCTTAAAAATATAATATTTATAAGACTAAGCTATAAAGAAATAGAAAATCTCAATAGACCTGCAAGGAATAAAAAAAAAAATTAAGTCAGTACCATGTTCTTCCCTTATTTATGCTTTTGCTTTTTGCTGTTTCAGTTACCTGCAGTCAACCACAATCCAAAAATATTAAATGAAAAATTCCAGAAATAAAAAATCATAAATTTTAAATTGCATAATATTCTGAGTGGTGAAATCTCATGCTGTCCAGCTCCCTCCTTGCTAGCCTATCAGTCATCTCTTTGCCCAGCATATCTACACTGTATATGCTAACTTCTCATTTATCGTTTAGTAGGGATTAATGTCGTTTTCAGTTTTAGGGATTCAGTGAAGGTCTTGGGATGTATATTCCACGGATAAGGGAAGACCACTACAATTAAAAAAAATTCCAACAAAAAATATCTCTGGACCTGATGGCTTCACTAGTGAGTTTTATCATACTTTCAAAGAACTACCACCAATCTTTTTCAAAACTCTCCAAAAACTTCTTTAAAAGTGACCACTCCCTAACACATTCTATGAGGCCACCATTGTTCTGATACCAAAGCCAGACAGATACTACAAGAAAAGAAATTGCAGACCAACATCCCTTATAAACATTGATGCAAAAATCCTTTAAAAAACTAGCAAACTATATTCAACAACATATTAAACGCATTATACCTCATAACGAAATGGGGCTAATTTCTGGAATTAATAATATGTGTCAATGGCAGATAAACAGATGAGCAAAATGACACACACACACACACACACACTTGTATATGTGTAAAATGGAATATTGTTCAACCTTTAAAAAGAAGGCAATTCTAACATGGTACAACATGGATGAATCTTAAAGATATTATGTTAAGTGAAAGAAGCCAGTCACAAAAAGATAAATACTTCACAATTCTACTTATATGAGGTACTTAGAGTAGTCAAAATTATAAAGACAGAAAGTAGAATAGTGATTACCAGGGGCTGCGAGAAGGAGAGAATGGGGAGTTATTGCTTAATTGACATTATGGTCTAAATGTTTGTGTCTCCTCAAAATTTATGTGTTGAAACCTAATCACCAATGTAATTAGAAGGTGGGGCATTTAGAAGATAATTAGATCATCATTAAAGAGCCCTCATGAATAGAATTAGTGTCCTTATAAAACGGACCCCAGAGAACTGCTTTATCTCTCTTACCATGTGAGGACAAAGCAAGAAGGTGCCATCAATGAACCTGAAATTGGGCCCTCACCAGCCACTGAATCTGTTAGTGATCAGTGGGCTTCTCAGTCTCCAGAACTATGGGGAATAATGCTCTGTTATAAGCTACGCAGTCTAAGATATTTTGTTATAGTCATCCCAAAGGACTAAGATAATGGGTATAGAGTTTGACTTTTGTGAGATAAAAAGAGTTCTGGAGATGAACAGTGGTGACAGTTGACAAATAATGAATGTACTTACTACAACCAAACTCTACACTTAAGAATGGTTAATATGGTAGCTTTTATGTTATGTATATTTGCCACAAGAAGAACATTAAAAAAAGAAAACATTGAATTGAAAAATGTAGAAAGATAGGTATTGAAATACGAGTACACTGATTTGATTGAGATAATCAATAAAGCCAAAAGTTGGTTCTCAGAGAAGTTAGTTTTTGCCAAGAAAAACAGACAAATGTACTGATTAAAAGAAATAAGCATGGTTAGACCAAACTGATATTTACAATATAAGCCCCAAATTGAATATTGCTAAGGCAAGAATCTAGTGTTTACACATATTGATTTCCTATTAACTGCTTCTCACCTAGGCAAATTCTTTGTGCAGTTTTTTCCCCTCTGGTGACTAGTAATAGATTTTTCAAGATAGTTAATAATTATCACTGTAATATAAGCTCCTTGAGGTTTTTTTGTACATTCATTTAAAAAATAACCTTAAAACAATGCCTAGTGTATATAAGAAACTCAATAATTAATTGTTGAATCACTGAATTGTATCACAAATCATCATGGAAACCTGCTAATCAATCAGCCAGTTATTGCACTTCTAGTAAAGACTAAGACTGGGTTTGAAAAAGAACTTTAAACAGAAAAAGGTCAAGCATTTCTGATAACAGGCTGTACACCTTCCCTTGATTTGTACATCATTTTAATATGAAGTTTTGAAAAGATTTCATAAATTAACTGCTTAAGCAAGTGGGGAAACAAGAATGATAAAATATGAATACATCAACAAATAGCCATTGGGAGTCAGATATAAAAATTACATTCAGATGGTCTCCAGACATAGCTTTCAGTTTACAGAAAATTTGTGGAATAAACTAACATCATAAATAAAAATCATATTTTTGCTACCAGCAAAATCCAGTCTATAGGAAACTCCAGAGGGAAGAGCCTACTATTTTCAACAAAATATATTATAAGGAAAAAGAAGAAATGGTACGGATATCTATAGTTGAAAAGAGACTGACTGTGAGTTGGAAATTTTTGAAGATGGGTGATGAACACATGTGGTGTCATTGTATTAATTTCTCTACTTGGGTGTATATTTTAAATTTTTCTTAGTAAATATTAAAAACTATATACACAAAGTCATAGTTGTTTAGGAGAATCTATGCTAAAGCACTTGGCAAATCAATTTTTATATGCTATATCATTAAAATATATTGTGAATTTGGTATTTCTCTTCAAAATTTTAAATAACACTCCATTTTATATAATTAATTAAAATATATCACCTGTGTCCATGACTAATAAGAGAGAATTAAGCCAAGACATGATGAAATATTTTTGGGGTATTTTTTATTTGGATAGTTAATAGTCAATTTCAAGACAATCTATTTGGGAGATCCATTTTTATTTTCTTATTTTCTTATTTTTTTTTTTTTTTTGGTTTGTTTGTTGGTTTTTGTTTTGAGACGGAGTCTTGCTCTGTCGCCCAGGCTGGAGTGCAGTGGCGCGATCTCAGCTCACTGCAAGCTTCGCCTCCCGGGTTCACGCCATTCTCCTGCCTCAGCCTCCCGAGTAGCTGGGACTACAGGTACCGGCCACCAAGCCCGGCTAATTTTTTGTATTTTTAGTAGAGACGGGGTTTCACCGTTTTGGCCAGGATGGTCTCGATCTACTGACCTCGTGATCCGCCCGCCTCAACCTCCCAAAGTGCTGGGATTACACGCGTGAGCCACCGTGCCCGGCCGGGAGATCCATTTCTAACATAAACAGAAAATGCTGTCAGATAGCGCACTTAACCTCCACTTGTTTTCTATCTACTGTTCAACGTAGATGGCGTTTCCCTTATCCAAAATTCTTGAGACCAGAAGCGTTTCAGATTGCAATTTTTTTTGGTCAGATTTTGGAATATTTGCAAATACATAATGAGATATCTCAGAGATGGGACTCAAGTCTAAATAAGAAATTCATTTGTTTTATATACATCTTATAAACACAGCCTGAAGATAATTTTATATAGTATTTTTAATAACTTTGTACATGAAACAAAGTTATGACAACATTTTAACTGCAACCCATCACATGAGGTCCGTTGTGAAACACTTAATGTGTGGCACCATGTTGGGGGGTCAAAAAGTTTTATATTTTGAAGCATTTCCAATTTTACATTCTTGAATTAGAGATGCTAAACCTGTACTCAAAGAAGAACTTATGCTAAAATATATTTTGTTGTGAAGTCCCATGTAATTATTGAGAATGGGAGAAAGTTATTTGGCCTTGTTTAGCTATGTTTAGGGAGAAATAACTATACGCTTTTTACAAATTCATAGGCATATATAGAGACAGATTAATCGGAAGAAGATTGAGGCTCTTAAAATAAAGACTTCAAATAGTGTTTCCTATACGTAGAGGTAAAAGAACATGAAGAGTCTTCAGTAAATAAATAAATAAACCAACAAATAAAGGCACTCTCTCGTACCCCCTCCACATTGTTTTGTTCATGTTTAAGTAACAGATGAGTTTCTGTTGTGTAATTTTGTTGTTGGATCTATTGCCTTTTCCAAAATACTTGAGTTTTAGACATTAAACTAGAAACATACACATGAAATCAGCATAGTGAACAACCAAATGTCATACTCCTGTTTATAGTATGAGAAAATGAATTTCTTTTATAATTGAGAACCAGACTTCTTAGAAGAACTCTAAAGAAAAGCATTGAATAATTAACACTGCAAACTATCTAATTCTTTTAGCAAAGCTTATTTCACAGTTTTGCTTCAGTTTCACCAGCTGTAGAGAAGGCAATTCAAACGCCCTAAATTAATCCCAGCTGCAGCGCTTGCCACACAATTAACACGTTTAAAAGTGATAAATATATGTTAAAAAACAACAACTTGGGGTCAATTTAAAATGAGCTGTCAGAAAATCGGAGATTGCCTAAATCCTTTTCATTTCTTGTCTATTAATTGTAAATTTCCATAATCAATTTGGATTTCGGGAAAGGTTTAAAATTACTAAAATATTAGTACTATTTTCATAAATGTGTCTTCTCTTTAAACTCAAAGCAAGTGATTTAACTAGAAAAGTATTTTATCATTTCAAAGAACATGGAAGAAAGATACTGGCATTTTCATTTTGACATTCCAAAGAGAATGGAGAATAATCATCCTGACTCTATCAAGGGGATACCTCTTGGACCAATAATTACAAATAACATATTATATGACTAGTATGTTAGTTACTTTCTCACTTATTCACAACAATGTTATTTTCATGCCCATCAGTCTTTAGAGTAGTATATGATCAGAAGGAAATCCTCATGATTTAGAGAGTGATAGTTTGATGACTCGTATACATGAAACCGCTTTGCGGGCTTCCCACTGCCATTTTTTACCTTAATCCTATATTCCTGGAATCAATATTTGGAAATGTACCCAACTTGACTGAAAAAGTATTTACCAAAAAAATAGTAATACGTTTTGTTCCAGGTACTTTCAGGGTTTTATTTGGCAATTAAATTGTTCCTTTCCTTTTTATATGAAAATGAAAGGTCCATTGTGTACTTGGCATTCTGCTTTTTATGTCCACTTTATCATTTCATTCTCGCAATAACCATTTGAGTATTTAATCCATTTTTGTGCTTGAGGAAAGTGAGCCTCACAATAAATAAAAATTCTCCCAAGATTAAATACACAAATTTATTAATAAAAACCAACAAAATGCTCTAATTTTTTACTTCAATGTTGTAGTGTTTCTAAACATTTTACAACTATGTTATTCAATATAGGCTTTTTTTGTTTTTATAAAGTAAATAAAAATATAGTTAAAATTATAGTATCTTCCTTTGAGACAATTTAGCATCTTAGGTTTCAGTGTTAGTTGTTCATACTAATAGGTTTGAATCAGAGATGTCACAGACAAAATAGTTATCGGGCCTAGAGATAAATTAAATATAGGTCAACAGAAAACAGAAGTAGATCAGCATGGTCCCTCAGATTGGGAATTTAGGTGTTTGGAAAAATATAGAACTTCTACTGAAAGCAACAGCAAACTTGTAAGAAGAAATTTTGTTTTCTAATTTTAACATATGGAGCTTTAGATTTGGAATGGACATTAAAATAAATATTAAGAAAGTGAATGATTAGCAAAATAATTCTTCATACAATAGGTTCATGTTGGTCAATTTAAATTCAAAGCAAGGAACATTTAAAATAAATTAGAAGAAAAATATTAGGTAGTAAAAGAAAAGATCTAAGAAAATTTGACTAAAATAAAGTCATAGAGCTACTAAAACACATAATAATAGAGATAATTCTTAGATAAAGAGATATAGTAGGGACTGTGTACTATTAATAATAGCAAGGAAACAATAAATCTTGGTTATTATAGGAAAGAATAGGTTCCATGGATGAAGGATTCTCATAGAAAACCAAATATTAATAAAGAGAATGTTAATTAACATATATAACTTTGAAAAATATATATGAAAAGAAAAATTTATATTATTCAAAATTTGCTAACTTACATGGTGAAAAATAGAGCAATTGTTATACTACTAAATCTTTACAATAACATGAGCTAGGCTCTTTTTAAAAATTTTTTGGGTATAGGATTTCTATTGCTTCTACACCCTCAGGAAGTAGATGGTACTATCTTAATTTTACAGAACTTTAGATAATAAGGTGCATGTCTTTGCCCACAGTCATTCAACAGATAAATTGTGAAACTGGAACACAAATACTTCATTTCAAAGCTTCATTTACATTTTACATAACCTTCCACTATGGCCCTTTTGTGGAAATAGAATAAAAATCTGTATATAAAATTAGCAGTGAAGAAATATCCTCTGAAAATCTTCCCCCTTGATTTTCTTTATATTGTTTACAGTTGTTCTGTATCATTTTCCATAAAATTATTCTGTATGGCACTATAATGGATACATAGGATTATGTATTTTTTTCAAACCTATAGAATATACACCACCAAGAGTGATCCCTAACATATACTGTGGACCTTGGGTGATAGCGATGTCAGTATCAGTTCTAAGAAATGTACCACCTGGTGAGAGTTGTCAGTAGTGGGGAAGGCTGTGCAAATGTCTGGGCAAAGGATCGATGAGAACTCTCTGTACTTTCCACTCAATTGTGCTGTGAATTTAAAACTGTCCTAAGAGATAGCTAAGTAAATATGTGAAAATAAATATGTGAAAATATAACAAAAAGAGCATCAAATTATTTTTATAACAAGTTTCTGATATAGTACTTTATGATATATGTGGTTTCTATAGAAAACTAAAATATGATGATACAATAGGCCTATCACAGACTAAAATTGTGAAGTAATAATAAAGGTATATGACATCTTGAGAAATCTGCCAAAAATATATCTGCATTTGAATTTTTGTTAGTCATGGACATTACTACTACTGCTTCCCACTTCTATAGCCATAGAGGTTATTGAAAATAAATATGTAATTGTTTTCCCCTACTGCATTATTAGATACTTTGAATTTTATCCCCAAATCTTTTGGGATTCATGAAACAAAATCAAAGAACTCGGATTCAGAACTTCTCTGTAAGACAGAGGCGAGTTCTCTTGTAAGACAGTTTTGCAGCATGATAGCGAGATTTTTTTCTGAAATCTCCGCCTAGCATCTGTTTTGTCATCCTTCACAACTAATTCTACACTCATTAAAAAATTCTTTTGCCTGATGCTGAAAAGAGTGAATTCTCTTTTCTGCAATAAGAACTTTGACAATATGGTAGGTAGGAGAAAAAGTTGTGTCTGGAATACTAGTTCTCTACATCTTGTCTACACCAGTTCAGCTTTAATCACAATAGTACTATTCGTGAGAGTTTTACATATAGAAGTCAGAAGTTACAAAACAAAAACAAAAACAGAAAACAATTTCCATTACTTAAGGAAACTGACACATTCAGAGCTGAGACTCCTATCCCGATTTTCAAAAATATTTTATTTTAGAATCCATGTTCTTCGCATATTGCTCAATGCTAGTACACATCGCCTCCATTTTAATTTCATCCAAGAGAAGAACTATGTTACTGTGAAGCCCTGCCTCTTTAAGAAGGACTGTACAATAACTTTCTTTTGGTTGTTTACTGTACAACATCTATGTAAAATAAACAAACTAAAAAATGCTTTAAGAGAATTGTGAGATTCTTACAGTGTTCTTACATAAATAATTTTAGTGCTTCCCCATTTATGCTTAATCTTAAGGAAATATTCCAAGATAAATGTGAGAACAAATTGAACAATGGTAAAGTCCTCTTAAATCCTTGAAAAAAGATTAGTGATAGACTAGTTTCTTGGACATTGCTTTAACGTATGGGAGAGAAACACCAGAGAGCTTGTTTTATATCTAACTTGAGATCTGATTCTCTTTTATGTGGTAAAGGAGAATGACTAGAATATGTATGGGTCTGCTAGTAAAAGAGCAAAAAGAAGAGACTCAGAAAGCTCAAGGTTCATACTCAATAAGGCAGTCTGAACTGTTGTCCAAGGCCACAATCCAGAGAGCTATTCAGATCACTTGTGCATTATAAAAGTTGCTGTCCTAAGGATGAGACTTTTTATGGATTTTTTTTTTTCTTCACACCAGGAACTTTATTTCTAAGGGAGATTTCAGTTGCTTTCTGTCGAACCTTAATAAATCTGGGCCAACAACTGAACTGCCAGAGGGAACGATAAAGCTGAATGAGATCTAAAAAGATTTACTATTAGTCAATGTGTAGAGAGAAATTTATTCAACCATTAAAGATTATATTTCCCAACCAAAAAAGAAAAAAAATATTGTAGGAGTCTTATATCAACATATTGCTGATGAAATCGGAGCTCTTAATTCAGTGGGGGTCTACAGCATTGCCTTTATCCCCATCTCCATCTCACAGCATCCAGTGATCTTCAGAGACAGAATGAGAGTGACACACATTTTGTGGAATGCATCATCCTTAAAAGTCCATGCAGAGAAAAGCAATTCCCACCAGGTTTAACCTGTGAATTATATCTGAAAATACAGCTATTACAATTTTCCATTTCTAAGCTGATGGCTGGATGTGTCCACCTTGCTGTAAAGTTCAATTTCTCATATGTGAAGATAGAGGGAAAGTCAATGTAAAATATATAGGAGGTGGTAATATGTAAACTTCTCAAGGATTCATTTGATTGACTGCACTGAATGAAACATTTATCTGAATTTACTTTTCTTCTTTTCTATCATCTTTCAATTGTTCTACAAATTTTTTGGTGAAGTTGTAAAAATATTACTTTTTGGGTAGAGAGGCAGTTTGAAGCTTTGTTACTTTATTGATGTCACTCCCAACCAATCTTATTTGAAAAATGCTTATTTTAGTGAAATGGAAAATTAGAACTTAGAAATAGTTTCTTCAGTAATTCCACTTTTGCCAGTGACTTTTCATTGAAATATTAAAAGTTTAAGTTGCTATACCTATGCTATTGAGAATATTTTTCCATGAATCTGTGTGTGTGTGTTTCATTTATTCCACATCATCAATCAGAAAGTACATGAGAACAAGAATTAAATTTAACTTACTTGTCATTCTTTACTAGGTGCTACTAGATTGTTTTATAGATGCCTTGCTATTAGCACCTCTTGAAGAAATACAGACTTGTGTAAAAGACACACAACAATTAAGTATACCCACTAACTACAATGGGCATGAGAGAGACTTGAAGAAAATGAAATGGAAAGAGGATGCGGACCCACGAGTAACTCCAAACACTACCTAGTTTTGCCTTCTATTAACCCTAGTGATAACCTACTTATTGAAATAATTGATTGGCTAACTGTAGGGAAAAAGTTCATTTTAAAATATTTTTTCCTGATTACAAGATGATATGGTTTCACTGTGCCCCCACCCAAAAAGTCTCATCTTGAACTGTAGTTCCCATAATTCCCATGTGTCATGGAAGGGACCTGGTGGGAGGTAATTGAATCATGAGAGTGGGTCTTTCCCATGCTGTTCTTTTCATAGTGAGTCTCACGAGATCTGATGGTTTTATAAAGGGGAGTTACCCTGCACACGCTCTCTTGCTTGCTGCCATGTAAGACCTGACTTTGCTTCTCTCTTGCCTTCCACCATGATTGTGAGGCTTCCTCAGCCATGTGAAACTGTGAGTCAATTAAACCTTTCCTTTATAAATTACCCAATCTTGGGTATGTCTTATTATCAGTGTGAGAAGAGACTAATACAGTAAATTGGTACTGGGAATGGGGCACTGCTGTAAAGATACATGAAAATGTGGAAGCAACTTTGGAACAGGGTAACAGGCAGAGCTTGGAACAATTTGGTGGGGTCAGAAGAAGATAGCAAAATGTGGGAAAGTTTGGAACTTCTTATAGGCTTGTTGAATGGCTTTGACCAAAATCATGATAGTGATATGGACGATAAAGTCCCAGCTAAGCTTGTTTCAAATGGAGATGAGGAATTTGTTGGGAACTGGAGTAAAGGACTCTTGCTATGCAAAGAGACTGGTGGCATTGTGACCCTGCTCTAGAGTTCTGTGGAACTTTGAACTTTAGAGAGATAATTTGGGGTATCTCGCGGAAGACATTTCTAAGCAGAAAAGCATTCAAGAGAAAGCAGAGCATAAAAGTTTGGAAAATTTGCAGCCTCACTATGTGATAGGAAAAAAAAAACATTTTCTGGGAAGAAATTAAAGTCTCTGCAGAAATTTGCATAAGTAATGAGGAGCCAAATGTTGATTGTCAAGGCAATGGGGAAAATGTCTCCAAGGCATGTCAGACACCTTCACAACAGCCCCTGTCATCACAGGCACAGAGGGCTAGAAGGGGAAAATAGCTTCCTGGGCCAGGTCCAGGAAATGTGTGCAGCCTTGGGACTTTGTGCCTTGCATCCCAGCCTCTCTAGCCATGGCTAAAAGGGGCCAAGGTACAGCTCAGGCCATGGCTTCTCAGAGGGTGCAAGCCCCAAGCCTTGGAAGCTCCCATGTTGTGTTGAACCTGTGATGTACAGCAGTCAAGAATTGAGGTTTGGGATCCTCTGCCTAGATTTTAGAGGATGTATGGAAATACCCAAATGTCCAGGCAGAGGTGTGCTGCAGGGGTGGAGCCCTCATGGAGAATCTCTGCTAGGGCAATGAAGAAGGGAAATATTAGGTGGAAGCCCCCACACAGAGCCCCACTGGGGCACTGACAAGTGGAGTTGTGAGAAGAGGGCCACTGTCTTCCAGACCCCAGAATGGTAGATCCACCAACTGCTTGCACTGTGTGCCTGGAAAAGCTATAGCCACACAACGCCAACCTGTGAAAGCAGCCAGGAGGGTGCTGTACCCTGCAAAGCCACAGGGGTGGAGCTGCTCAAGGCCCTGGAAGCCCACCTCTTGCATCAGCCTGACCTGGATGTGAGACAGACATGGAGTCAAAGGGGATCATTTGTAACTTTAAGTTGTAATGACTGCACTATTGCATTTCGGACCTCATGGGGCCTGTAGCCCCTTTGTTTTGGCCAACTTCTCCCATTTGGAATGAGCATATTTACCCAACACCTTGTACCCCCATTGTTTCTGGGAAGTAACTAACTTACTTTTAATTTAAAGGATCATACGTAGAAGGGACTTGCCTTGTCTCAGATGAGACTTTGGACTGTGGACTCTTGAGTTAATGCTGAAATGAATTAAGACCTTGGGGGACTGTTGGGAAGGCATGATTGGTTTTGAAATGTGAAGACATGAGATTCGGAAGGGGTCAGGGGTGGAATGATATGATTTTGCTGTGTCCCTACGCAAAAATCTCATCTTGAACTGTAGCTCCTATAATTCCCACATGTCATGGGAAGGACTCAGAAGGAGGTAATTGAATCATGGTGGTGGATCTTTCCCATGATGTTCTTGTGATAGTGAATAAGTCTCACAAGAGCTAATGGTTTTATAAAGAGGAGTTCCCCTGCACATGCTGTCTTGCCTGCCACTATGTAAGACATGACTTTGCTCCTCTTTTGCCTTCCACCATATTGTAAGGCTTCACCAGCCACGCTGAACTGTGGGTCAATTAAACCTCTTTCCTTTATAAATTACCCAGTCTCAGGTATGTCCTTATTCGCAGTGTGAGAACAGAGCAATACACAGGAGTAATTTAAATGATTATGTTCTTTATTCTATTTTCCTCATGACTTTGGGTATATATTGCTGGTATAAAAAGTGTTATACCTTCAGTTAATAAATTTGGATGAGGAAATCAGTAAACTAAATTAAAAAAGGACACACTACATATTTTGCTTAAATGATTAATAAAGAATATAATATTATAGACTATAACATAATTATTACATTCCAAACAGTAACATTTAAGCTGACCACTAATAGATTTGAGAAATGAGTGTTGGAATTCTTACATTATATTTTTAGATAATATCAGAATTAAAATAAAGAGAAAGATAATTATGTAAGTTAAAAAATATCTTATTACAAAATTCAATTCATTAATATTTACCAATTTTTTTCTATTCTAACTTATAAGGAAAGCAAATCCGTAGTGACTTTAGGGTTTTTGCTTTGTATCATTAAAAAAGGCAGCTGAATTTTGACTAGGAGAGGATTCCCTACATTTAATATACATCCTATCTTTTCTGTTACCTAGAAACTTGAGATTCCTTATCTGAAGAATAAAGACTCAACTCAAGCAACAGAGACACTGATAATGGCAGTGATGATAGTAGTAACGGTGTTGGAGAAGGTGGTATATGTGGAAGTGTGGGGGTTTTCAAGAAGAGAGGGACATAAGGAGGGGAAGATAAATTATAGCAAAGTCGTCTCTTATGTATTATTATTTTCCCACTAGTCCAACCTCTCCTAATCACATGCCAGAAAGACCAAGGAATCTGAACTGTTGATATTGTGAGTTGAAGCAAAATTTCCATTTCAGCAGAATAGGCCACATCCTGGACCAGTGGGAAGCCTGGGATATTTTTCAGGAAGTCTAATTGAAACTGGCATTATTATTATTTTAGGTGTATCTTCACAGCATCTAATATGCCTTATTATTATGGAAATAATATTTTTAAAAGATATATCTAGTTTAATATTTGTCAAAATTAACTATAAAATAGCACAATAAAGTTACCTTATTTGCTAATTAGGTAAAGAGATCTAATGTCATTTTCCCTATATCCATGCATTTCTTAAAGTTTTGTGTGAAAATATATGAAATGCATTGATATATACAATAAGGGATAAGAATAAAAAATTAGTGTGTATGATCCTGAAATCCATCATGCTATACATTTTAAAAAACATACCGCATAAAGACCAGTATAGTCACCACTCCCGACCTGAAGCGATGGTCACACTGGAAAGTAAAGACTAACACACCTGAACCAACAGCAATGGGAAGAGAATAAACTGTACAGTATCCATGTATGCACTATGATTCTTGAAAAAGGGAAAATTAGGGAACTTTTAATTTAAAAAGTAAACGACATTTTTATGCATTGAAGCATTGGTTGAGGAGAAGCAGGAGAGCAATACAGGGGAAATGAAAAACTGGAGTGAAGCCATAAGTCAGAGATGCACTTTTAGGAAAATGAAGGACAACGATATAAACAGAAGGTAGGAAATGTTTTTGGAAGCTTTATAAAGTAGCTTAGTGCAACACAAAATTCACCAAGGAATTGTTTTTAATAGCTGAACTTCCAAAATGTCCTAATTTCTGTGTATTAAAAATAGCATTTCTTTGTAAATTTGCAATTAGTTTCCATTTTTAAGGAGTTAATTCCCAGTTTTTAAAGATAGAGAATAGCTCATTCATTATCTTTTTGTCTCTCTTCTTTAGCATTTGTACATGAGCATCTCACATTTCCATCACATTAACACAACCCTGGCTTCCTGCCATTCGCTTATTATCACCTCCACTGAAGAACACCAAAACTTGAATAAATCATAGGAAAAAATGCACACTGGTAATGTATGCTCTTAAGCGTTTTGTTAATATTTGGGGTAAGAAAAGAGGTTTGAAAATATGTGTTCTCATAAAGCTTGAGGATTTTCTGTGAAGTTTAACTACCTATAATGTGACTTAACTTTTTAATAGGGATATGGCAACTTAAAGGAGAGCTACTTTGGAGTTTATTGTCATTGAGTGAAAGAGTATTTGCTAATCATATTTTTTTCTACTGACACCATTAAACTTGACAAAGAAGTAGATCTTGAGGAAATTGAGTAATATTTACATCTAGGATATAAAGTTTCTAACTATTCTATGAATAAAATTTTAATATTTGTAATACAATTTATTTCAATAATTTGAATTTTACTTATTCTTGAGTATATACATGTATATATACTCAAATATATATATATATATACTCAAGAATATATATACTCAAGAATATACATATATGTATATATATACACTCAAGAATATACATATATATGTATATTTGTATATATGTATATTTGTATATATGTATATATGTATATTTGTATATGTATATGTACAGATGTATATATACATTTTACTTATTCTTGAGTATATATACACTCAAGAATATATATATACTCAAGAATATACATATGTGTATATATATACTCAAGAATATACATATATGTATATATGTATATATATGTATATATGTATATTCAAGAATATACATATATATATACACACACACACACACAAGGGATAAGAGGTATGGTTATTTTAAATATACATTTTGGACTAAATGGAAGAGAATTTCTGAGAAAATAGTGGGTAGAGAGTAGAATGTGCTGAAAGAGGATGTGAGTTCCTCTTAATTGCCTAACATTTAAATATTCATTAATAGTCTAGAAAAGACAAAGAGCAGTTTTCCAAGAAAGACCAATAAAAAATAAAACTAAAAATGGTAATTGTGATTATATCTGGGAATAAACATAAATTTAAAAGGGATAGAGAAAATGTACATTCACTTTTTATTCTATATGCTTAGATATTACTTGTATTTTACAAGCCTCTATAACCTTTTTGTATAAACATATACAAAATAAAACAAAAACTACCATCCATCATTATGATTTACCCACAAAATAGGATATTTATTTCTCTGTTGTCTTCATACTATAATCACATAATAACATGAAATTATTTAAATTATTTCAGAAATAAAAATTTATTATATAGTTTCCATTTTATTCTCTTGCCATGGACCCATTAACAGCAACCACAATGATAATGACAATAGCTAATGTTTAAAAGCCCATTTTATATGCTAAACACTGTTCAAGATATGTGTGTGTATGTGTGTGTACAAATTCTCAAGGTGGGGAATATAATGCTATACCACAGGCACTATTTTAAATATTACTTCTAATAGAGAAGAAATCTGTCCTGGAGACATTATATAACTTAATACAGGATTTAAACCTAGGCAATTGTTAAGGATTGACCTCTATCCTTACTATTTTATGGTTATAAGGTATTACACAAAACTTTAAAATGAGTTGCCAAAAGGAGGAAGCTGTGAAACTAGTGAAGATGACGATTTTGCATGGACTAATTTTGAAAATTCTTGGGGAAAAGTATCAACTGTAAGGCTGATTTTCAAATAAACACAGTGACACTTTATTGGAACTGAAGAGGCAGAATGCCTTACAATGTGAGGACTGTTATATTTCGGTTTGGTTAAAATCAACAGATAATTGAAGGATGTTTTTTCAATAATAACATTTTTGTTAAGTTTATATCACTATTTCAAATAGATTTACTTTAGACATACTGGGATTGTCATCAAATCATGTTTTGGAGGAACAAAAGAAACTCATGATTTGATTTTTTATTTGCCATTTATTTCAAGTTAATCTCATAAATTTTGTACACAATAGAGGAATAAGTATAAATTTAAATATATGCACATATATTTGTATGGGATATTTTCTAGTGGACATCTGTTAAATTTAAAATTTTGATCATCATACACATTAGTTAATACTACTTTTAACAATAATACTATTATTTAATGATAATATTGAACATTTGTGAGCACTTATTATGGTTCAAACTATATATAGTAGTTTCTCTTTCTCTCCTCATGTCAGTCTCAAGAATCCTGCCAATTTAAAAGTCTTTTTTTAGCTATTTTTATTTTTTGTTAATATTTTCAATATGGTTTTTAAAAATGTGTTAGGATTCCAAATTTTCAGGCACTGAAAAATGTTTTCAAACATGGATTAATGAGCATCATGGGATTATCTGAGAATGTGAGAGAAAGATAATGACCTCTCTAATTCACAAAGTCACTGCATTTATTTCTTTCTTTATTCAAATCTTGTAGAGAATGTTCTGTCTCTGGCTCTGTAAGAGCACCATCTGGTGGTATCCAAGTCTTTTAAGACAATCTGTAGACATCGTTACCAACGGTTTTGTGGGGTACAGTGCTAAACTTGTTAGAATGTAGATTTATATTTCTTTTGATTTTTTTTGTTCTAAGTTTCACAAGACAATTATTTATTATTTTGAGTGAATAACTCACACATAAAATCAAATCCCATGTATGAAGTACATAAAAGTCTATTTTTCCCTCAGGAGAAAAAAAACAAAAACAAAAACTACTTTTCCTTATTATTGAGTATTGGGCAGAAAAGTTTACAATGGCTAGGACTAGCTAAAGTATAGAAAAATCAACTTGATTCAAATTTAAATATGCACAACCTCTTAGGGTTAGAGTTAGAAGACGACAAGCTGTTAATACTCCAACAGGGTTCATTGCCAAGCGTTCTAGGTATTCTAATACTTTGTAGTTTCAAAATAAGTAACAATTTCAATAATTTTCCACTGAAAATACTACTAAATGTTGGGATGATTTTACTGAACTTTTGAAACACTTGTTACATTCACAGTCTTGCCAGGACAATCCTCACAGATATATATTTTATGCAAGAGAATGTCTACAATGGTGAATAGCTTACCAGCTTGTGACAAAATATAATTCCAATAGAATTTGATAGCAAATTTAACCAAAAATAATCATCCAATATTCTATTCATAACATATTTTGTTAAAAAAATAAAATTTTCTAGAGAAATACATATGGATTTGTAATATCTACAGAGAAATAACACAAATGTTATGTAAGTGGAAAATTATAATTTATTAGAATACAAAGAACCAATTCTCATAGATTTAAATTTTTTCTATGTTAAAATAATAGTCAATATTTCTTTCTTTATGGCTAATTAAAGTTGTACTTGTTCTTCTGTATCAGTGATAATTAAAACTTAGATACGTAAGTACATTTTGTAAATTTTGAGATAAGAAAATTTATTCCCAATATATTCTCTAGGATTGAAAATATTATTAGTTACTTTATGTAAATTTTCACTCTTTTTATTTGCAAACTAAAAACATAGCTATAGTAAAAGACCATGGGTGAAGAATTTAAGTTCTGAAATAAAGTTGTTTGGGTTTGAATCTTGCTCTTTTTTAGCTATGTGCTCTTAGACAAATTACTTCTATAGGGCACTATCTATAAAATGCTGATAACAACTCCAGTCTAAGGCTGTAATAAGTATTAAACAATTTAAACCAGTCAAGAATTTGAAGTTGTACTTACTTTTATCAAGCATTAAATAAAGGTTAGCTAGTAACTATTGAAATGTTTTCATAAGAGGTATTCAGTTATGACTCCACTTTGCATTTTCCTGTGGAAATATATTTAACTAATATTCCATTTGTTGGTTGATGCACTGTAAGAGTCACTTATGAAATATAAAATGCATTTCTATGGCACAGCTTCCTAGCACTACTGAGGATGAATTCCACATGCCATGATCATTGGCTACCAAAGTCCCTGGGCTTTATTCCATTATCTGTGAAAACCCTGTCTGTCACATTGGTATGTTGAATACATATTTCTGTATCTTGTATGTATCATGACATGTTAGTGTTTGTATGAATGACATGAAGCAATTTCTATCACCAGATTTGTCATATTTAAAGCCACAACAGAACAAAATACCTAGATATACAGGTAACCAAGGATGTAAAAGATCTATCTATTCAACGAAAATTGCAGAACAGTACTGAAAGAAATCAGAGATGACACAAACAAATGGAAAAATACTCTAAGCTCATGGACAGGAAGAATCAATATTGTAAAAACAGACATACAGCCCAAAGTAATTTACAGATTCAATGCTATTCCTATCAAACTATAAACATCATTTTTCATAGAATTAGAAAAAGCTACCTAAAATTCATATGGAACAAAAAAGAGCCTGAATAGCCAAAGCAATCCTAAGCAAAAAGAACAAAGCCAGAAATATCAAATGACTTTACTTCAAACTATACTACAAGACTTCAGTAACCAAAACATCATGATACTGATACAAAAATAGACACATAGACAAATAGAACAAGTTAGAAAACCTGGAAATAAAACTGCACACCTACAACCGTCTGATTTTTGACAAAGTCGACAGAAAGAAGCAATGGGGAAAGGACTCTGTATTCAATAAATGATGCTGGGATAATATAGGCTGGTCACTGCAGAAGATTGAAACTGGACCCCTTTCTTTCACCACAAACAAAAATCAACTCAAGATGGTTTAAAGACTAAAATGTAAAACTTCAAACTATAAAAACCCTAGAAGAAAAACTATAAAATACTATTTTGGACATAGGCCTTGAAAAAGATTTCATGACAAAGACTCGAAAAGCAAATGCAACAGAAAGAAAAATTGAAAAATGGGACCTAATTAAACTAAAGAGTTTTTGCACAACAAAGGAAACTATCAACAGATTAAACAGAAAACCTATAGAATGGGAGAAAATATGTGTAAACTATGTATTCAACAAAAGCCTAATATCCAGAATCTATAAAAAAACTTGGACAAATCAACAAACAAAAAACAAACAACCCCATTAAAAAGTGGGCAAAGGACATGAACAGTCACTTCTCAAAAGAAGACATACAAATGGCCAACAAACATTAATACTCATCACTAATCATTAGAGAAATGCAAATCAAAACCACAATGAGATATCATCTCATACCAGTTAGAATGGCTATTATAAAAAGTCAAAAAATAATACATGGTGGTGAGGATGTAAAGAAAAGAGAATGGTTATATGCTGCTGATGGGAATGTAAATAGTTCAGCCATTGTGAAAAGCAGTTTGGAGATTTCTCAAAGAACTTAAAACAGAACTACCTTTTTACCTAGCAATCCCATTACTGGGTATGTACCTGACGGAGTATATATTGTTGTACCAAAAAGACACATGCATTTGTATGTTCATAACAGCACTTTTTACAATAGCAAAGACATGGAATAAACTTAGATGCCCATCAATACTGGACTTGGTAAAGAAAATGTGGTACATTTACACCATGTAATACTATGCAGCCATAAAAAAAATAAAATCATGTCCTTTCCTGAAACATGGATACAGCTGGAGGCCAATATCTAAGGGAAATAGTGCGAGAAGACAAAACCAAATGCTGCATATTCTCACTTATAAGTGGGATCTAAATGTTGCATACATATGAACACAAAGAAGGGAATAATAGACTCCAGGGCTTACTTAAGGGTGAAGTGTGGGTGGAAGGAGGGTGAGGATGGAAAAACTACCAAGCTGGTATTATGTTCACTGCCTGGGGGACAAAATCATTTGTGCACCAAACCCCAGCAACACGCAATTTACACATGAAACAAATCTGCACACATACCTTCTGAACCTAAAGTAAAAGTTGGGAGGAAAAATAAATAAATAAAACTCACCATATTTAAAAAGAGTAGTTATACATATTTCAATAATCCATTATATTGTTGGGAAGACTTAGGGGTGTATAACACACCAATATTATATCCAAACAAACTCTAAATTAGTCAGATATTTTAAGTGAATAGTTCTTACATACATATTTATGTAATTCTAGTGAGTATCTCTGATTGCCTCAGGGAAGGATAAAAAACCATTGCCAATTTTCTTTACTGATAGTTGAACTTTCCATAATAACGCCAGCTGTTTAAACTCTAGATTTTCTCATGAAAATATATTGTTTCTGGTAAGCCTCAACAGCTTTTATTTACCTGCTTAGAAAAATGTGTCTGTTTTAATTCTATGGTTCTTTGAAATCAACTTTACAACGTTTGACTCACTATTGATTTTTATTTTTGTTTTTAGATAGCATATCATCTAAATACATTTTATCATTTTATTTTAGCTATGACCCAGCAAATCAAAACAACAATTTATGTACCAAGCAAATTAAATTTCCATCTATGAGACAAATTCAGAACAATAAAATTGAAATGATAAACTGGATGTGTTCAAGGAGTTTTTGTATGTGAATATATAGTCTAAGCCAGAGTTCAATTATTCTATTTTGAAAATTATCAAGTTAATGGAAAAAAACTTTGCACCAAAACAATTGTACTTTCTAAGATCTGGACATAACCAAATAATTTAGTAGGCTCAATATTTTTCCATCTGATATTTGCATATATGTGTTTATTATCTAAGGATAATAATGTTTAAATAGGAATAAAATTTTATAGAGCAAGACATTACAGAAATGAGTTGTGTACAAATAAAGCAGAAATGAACTAAGGTTATCTAAAAGTATAATGAACTGTTGATTAATAATACATTAGCAGTTAACACAAAAATCAAATTAGTCATCTAAAGAAGTTTGCATATATATGTTGCTCTTGTCATTGATGGGGCTGTAATAGGTTTTAAAGCAAGTATGCCTGTATGATGAGTTCATCTGGTATTCAGTGTAATAGCACAGATAATAATGAAGTCATTTGGCGTCCATTATATAAACATTAGATAATGGATACCTATATTAAAATGCAACTCTTATGTTTGTGCTTATTTTTGTCTTCATTTGTACATAGTACTAAATCTTAAAATCGAGCTTTCATGCAGCTTGTTGACATTTATAACTCTGGATTTTGAGTGACTTTTATGAACAAAAGCATCTCATTACATTGCTTTAGATTCTAAGATAAACAACAACTTGATTTCTTAAAAAGGGCATCGTTTATGGTTATTACCTAGTTATCTAATCTTATTTTCCCCATCCCACTTTTTGCTACTTTTTTGTATTGGAAGCAGGCATTCACAATAACGTCTTGAGAAAATATACCAGTACACAAGATCTTTGAAATGTTTCATTTTATCTTTTATTCCTCAAGTTATTTGGTGTGTTTGTTTCTTATGACAAATATATTTTTTAGAAACCAAAGATCATTAAACAAAAATAAGATGAAAGTTGATATTTCAAAATTTAAATAAAATGTTTTCCTCCCAGAGGCCTCCACAGCTGGCTTATAATGGTTAAACAATGAAAAGTACTTTCAGATGTTTTTTCTATTGGATGTCATTGGTTATTTTTTACCATATGAAGTGGTATAAACTCTTTTTGTGAGGAGGGCAGGATTGCACTTACTGTTTTTCTCCATGTTTATGCTTCTATTAAATTGCCTATCTCAGAATTTGAAAGCATGAACTATGGCTGATTTACCAATTGCAAAAACAAGCAGATCTAATCAAACATATTAAATTTTTTCCTATATGTTTATATGTTCTTGTATATTCTTGTAAATCCTCATTGATATATATATATATGTATACACACACACACATATACACATATATACACACACACACAGTTAAATAGAAATTATATAGATGATTATAATAGTGTACTAAGTAACTATAATGTCTGAAAGCAAATTGTACTGTGGAGCCACAGAAAATTTGGATTAATCTTAATTTTTCATGGCCTGTTGTAGAGAATTCCAAGATAGTTCTTACTTAAATTACGGAGAGAATAGGAGGCTGAGATTAAACTCTTCTCAAAATGTCTTCTTTGTGTAATGAGAAAATCTTAAGTGCAAAAGAAGTCTCCAAAAAGTGTTAAAAATGAAAGAAAAAAAGAATTTGGTAGAAGGATCTTACAACTAAAGTATGGGGTTGGCAAATGGCCTTGTGTTTGATTACTCTCTTGTCCATTCTCTAAAACCTTTGAATATAAATCTCTTCTTCCTTCAGATTGAAATAGGAAGCCCTCTTTAACCCTTCCTGGGTTGGGTAATCCTCAGTTAGATTCTCATGTCTGTTCCTGCACTTAAATTAATACAACACGTTTATTTTAAATATATATGAAAAATCTAGCTTCACTTTCACATATAGGTAATTGGGAAGGAGAAGAGTATTTTAATTGCTGATTCAGATAATAGTGTATATTATTCTTTGGTGCTATAGCAAAATTCAACAATTGTAATTTTTATGGAGGTAATATATAGTATGAAACCTAATATCATATCAGTGAAGTTTGTGTACTCTGCTCTGTGAAAATCCATTGGTCTCTCATGCATTTTTAAATGAAACTTATTTTGGCATGACTTTGTCCTATCATGCTTTGGTCATTTGGAAAATATAGGTTTGCTGAATTATACTGATATTTGTAATGGTGACTCATTTCATTCTAAAACACCAAAAACTTACCTTTGTCAATATCATAACTCTCATCAGAAAGGCCTTTAGTATAAGGAAGCTGTAAAGCTCAAGGTGGTAGATACAAGTCTTCCAAAATTCCAATTTTCATTTATTGAATTATTATCTAAAACAAATACTACTAATTGTTTTTCTTGAAGTGTCAGACTTAGTTTATTTTTTAGAAGACATCTACCAAATACTTATGTATGAATGGCTGCACACTGCCTGTCAATTGGCATTTCATATGAAGACAGTTTTGTATAAAAAAGAGGCACCAAAGTACTTTACTTCATGACCACCATAATATGTAAGTATACAGTGTTAGTTCTTTTTGCATACTTCCCTTTTTGTAACACAGAATATTAAACAGATATGTGCTCACATTATGATTTCATAAAATTAATTTTATTGCTTCATTGAGGATAAATTTTAAGTGAAATTGGTTTTTCATTTTGTTTTTTCTTACTACAAATGTGTGGCAGTGCAGTATCAAAATCATCAAAGTTAATATTGTCAATGAAGGATAAAATTAATGTCACATTAGATTACTAGTATGATGCATTGAGATGGACACTATATCACTTCTATGGTATTCTCACCAAAAATTCATAACCCAAATTGAATCATGGGTAAACTTAAGACAAACCCAATTTGAAAATCAACCTGCAAAATAGTTGTCTGGTTGTCTTCTAGAGTCAAAGAAAAAAGCAGAAAAAGACTGAGTATTTGTTACAACATAAAGGAGACTAAGGAACATGATAGCTGAAGGAAAATGCTATTCTTCTTTGCAATCCAGACCAGAAAAATATTTCTCTTAAATTATAGTATGTTAAAGGAACAAAAGTAATACAGAAGGAATTCAGTTGTAAATATGCAATAAAATTATATACCATAATCATAATATTTTTCATAATTTATTAAAAATAGAAGCACTAGGATATCAAAGGGATAGCAAATTTTAATAAATTATAAAATGTAGAGTACTAAGATAAAAACTCTAGAGAATGCCTAACAACTTTAAGCATTAAACTGATTAGCAATATATAATTGAAATTTTATTAATTTCTAAATGTTAACTAATTCTTGAAAGAAAAAGTAAAAAAGAGCTCCAGGAAGTCATGTGGTAATGCCTGATTTAATAGTTGTCTATCTAGTGATGCCTTAGAAATAACAGAAATTAGGAGAATCAAAATATAAAGATTATCTATTTAAAAAATTGAATTGCTTATAAAGACACTCCTCACTTCCTGGTCCCCATTCCTTATCACTCTCTCCCGAGATCATTTTTTGACACTTCTATGAATTTGATTGCTTGAACAAGACTAAATACCATTGCTTCACTAGATACTTATTATCTGTCTGCTTATATTTACACAATATTCTGTGTATTCAGTATTTCTCTTTCAATTTTCCTCCTAGACTCTAGGCTACCTAGTATATAGGTAAAAATCATCTAGAAAGTCCAAAAGAAGTTTTCAGACACATCATTTATCCTTCAGGGTAAAGCAATACAACAATGGTTTTTCTATAAACCTCTCTTTTTCTTTCCTATTAAAATAGAAAACACAGATGCCAGTCTTCTTGATTCTTGTCATAATTTTAATGGTAGTTTTTGGGATCTGTAGTGTAGAGTCTGTCTTTCATTCTTCCATTTGTTGATTTTATATATAATTTTCATACTTCTATTCAAAGGGTCTAAGCCCTTTTCTACATGATTGATTGATATCAACAATAGTTTTCTCTGAAACTTCCAATGGGTGCTCCATGTGTTCTCACAAAAGTAGTGTATGCCTCTTCTTCCATCTTCTTGCAGCTCTTACTCTGGCTCACTTTGGCTCTACTTTACTGACATAGTGAACCCCTGAAGTAGCAGTTATCTTAATTACTCCTAAGAATTTTCTTTGTGAGATTACCAATGCACATTCCAGGGTCTCAGACTTTCCCAAAGTAGCCCTGAAATCTTTACTTATATTTGGAAAATGGCTCACTCCACAGCTCCATGCCACAGGTGATCAGTTGTTTCCTGAAGTAGTATTGTTTACTTCCTGAATATCCATGAATCTGGCAAGGATTAACATATTGGAAACAATACTCAAAAATCAAACAAAAATATTTGTTTGGTTGGAATGGGAAATAATTCAGCTGAGTCCCATCTCTGTATTTCTCTTCGCCAACCTCTACTCCAAAAGTAACCAAAACTTAAAAATGTCTCTTGACCAAAATAATTAGCTTCAATACACAATTTGATATATTTTACCTACAACAATTTTCATTTACAAAATACAGAACATAAGCATTAAAATTTAAGTTGATTTTGCAGCTTTAGAAATAAACAATGCTTTACATTTTTCACATTGGTAAACTACTTAAACAAAAATAATTTTTGTCTGTAAGTAAATTTTAGTCTCCACTTCCAGAAAAATAAATTTGCATGTAATTGTATTCACATTCTATTTCATTTTTCAATGTTTTTAAAACAGTAGTTGTTCAGATTCAGCCAGGTGATGGATTTGGAAAAATTCCTCACATTGAGTTCAGTCATTAAGGTTTGCTTAGGTCACAAAATAACAGATAATCTAATCCTGGCCCTTCTATTTACACATTATCTAGATTTCTAGGGTGGCACATAATGAGGAATATGTTCCAATATATTATGCCTCTCTTTCCCTTATAAATAATTACTGGTTCCGTGGCTAGCATAAGGGGCTATGAAACTTGTCAGAGCCTTTTGTAAGTTGTGTCAGTCCTATTTAATTTGCAGTAATAAAAATTATTTATAACCATAGTTTGTATTATTTATAACCATAGTTTGTACTGTACTTTTGATTAAAACTGTCTCTGAGGGTATTTTACTGAATGCATAGATGACCTGATCAAAAGACATATGGTGACTGAACAACAAAAATTAAAACCCAACTATATGCAGTCAACAAGAGACTCACTTTAGCTTTAAGGACACGCTTAAGCTAAAAGTGAACAGATGAAAAAAAGATATTCTATGCAAAAGGCAACTGAAAAAGAGCAGGAGTAGCTATATCAAAATGAAATAATAAACTGGAAAATCCACCAATCTGTGGAAATTAAACAACAAACTCCTGAACAGCTAGTGGGTCAAAGAAGAAATCAAAACATACATCTAAAAATAATATATATATATATTTCCATATATATATATATATATATATGGAAATACAACATATCAAACATAGAGTATGCAGCAAAAATAGTTCTAAGAGGAAGATTTAGAGTAATAAATACCTATATTAAAGAAAGAAAAGCCTCAAACAAACAACCTAACTTTTCCCCTCAGGGAACTAAGAAAGCGAAGAAGAACAAACTCAGTTTAAAGTTAGCAGAAGGAAGAAAATAACAAAGATCAAAGCAGAGATAAGTGAAATAGAGGCTAAAAAATCATAGAAAATATTAATGAAACCAAAAGTTAATTTTTTGAAAAGATTAAAGAAAAAAGAATTTCCAAGCCTTTAGACAGACTATGAAAAAAGAGAAAAAACTAAAATCAATAGAATTAAAAATGAAAGAAAAGATATTATAACTCTTATGACAGAGGTACAAAGGATCATAAGCAACTACTATAAATAATTATATGAGAACAAATTGGATAACCTAGAACTGGATAAATTCCTAGAAAGATACAACCTACTAAGACTGAATCATAAAGATATAGAAAATCTGAAAAGACCAATACTGAGTAAGGGGACTGCATCAGATATCAAATCTTCTAACAAAGAGATGATTTTACTGCTGAATTTTTACCAAACATTTAAAGAAAAACTAATACCAATTCTCCTCAAACTTCTCTAAAAATTTTAAAAAGGCACATTTCCAAACTCATTTTATAAAAACTGCATTACCCCAGTATGAAAGCCAGACAAAGACACTACAAGATTAGAAAACTGTAGGCCAATATTCATGATAAGCATAGTTGTAAGAAGACGCAACAAAATACTAGCAAACTGAATTCAACAGTATATCAAAAGGATCTTGTCTTGAAATCAAGTGGGAATTTCTCTTGGGATGCAAGAATGGCTCAACTTCTATGAACAAATAAATGCAATATACTACATTAACATAATAAAGGACAAAAACTATTTGATTATCACAATAGACACCGAAAATGCATTTGACACAATTCAACACCCTTTCATGGTGAAAATTCTCAACAAATTAGGAATAGAAAGAATATACTTCAACATAATAAAAGCTATATAGGGCAATCCACAGATGACATAAACAACAGTCAAAACTGAAAAGCTCTACTTCTTAGGCAGAAAGAAGACAATGGTGCATACCTTAGACACCTTTGTTTAACATAGTACTAGAAGTACCAAATCAAGCAATTAGGCAATGAAAAGAAACAAAAGGCATCAATATTGGAACAAAAAAAGCAAAATTATTTGTTTTCAGATGACATGATCTTATATGTAGAAACCCCTAAAGACTCCACATAAAACTGTTAGCACTAATAGGTGAATATGGTAAAGTTACAGGATACAAAATCAATGTACAAAAACTGGTAGTGTTTCTAGACACTAACAGTGAACTATACTAAAAGAAATCAGAAAACAATTCTATTTAACACAAATCAAAAATAATAAAACATTTAGAAATAAACAAGGAGGTTAAAAATCTGTACACTGTAAGCTATGAAACATGGAAACTGAAGGAGACACAAATAAGTGGAAAGTTGTCTTGTGTTCAGTTATTATAGGAATTTATATTTAAAAACGTTCATACTACCCAAAACAATCTACAGATTCAATGTAATCTGTATCAAAATTCTAATGGCATTCTTCACAGAAATAGAAAGATATCCTAAAATTCTTGTGGAACCACCAAAAAACACCAAATAGCTAAAGTCATCCTGAGAAAGAAGAACAAAGCTGGAGGCATCACACTTCCTGATTTCAAATTATATTACAAAGCTATAATAATCAAAAACAATATGATATTGGCATAAAAATACATACAAAGACCAATGGAACAGAATAGAGAAGCCAGATAGAAACCTACATATAAACTATCAACTTATTTTTGACTAAGGAGCTGAGAATACACATGGGGGAAAAGAGTCTCAACAGTAAATGGTGTTGGGAAAACTGGTTGTCTACAAACAAAAGAATGAAGTTGGACTCATATCTTATACCATATAAAAAATCAACTCAAAATGGATTAAAAATTTGAACAAAGGACCTAAAACCATAGAACTCTAATAACAGAAAAATAAAGGAAAATGTCCTTTACATTTCCCTTAGCAATATTTTTTTTGTTATGACACCAAAAGCACAGGCAAATAAAAGCAACAATAAGTGGAACTACACCAATTTAAAAAGTTTTTTTTCACAGCAAAGGAAACATCAAAAGAATGAGAAGGCAATCTAGGAAATGGGAAAAAATACTTGCAAATCATGTGTCTAATATGGCATTGACATCCAAAATACATAAGTAATTTATTCAAGTCAATAACAAATAATAATAATCCAGTTTAAAATGGGCAAAGGACTTGAATAGGCAATTTTCAAAAGAAGATGTACAAATGATCTATACCTATATAATAAGGTGCTCAACATCACTAATCATCAGAGAAATGCAAATTAAATCTACAAGGAGATATCACTTCATACCTGTCAAGGTGGCTATTCTCAGTAGGCCAAAAGATGAGGCATTGGTGAGATTGTGGAAAATGAGAACCGTTGTACACTGTTAGGAAGGTAAATTGGTAAAGCCGCTATGAAAAACAGTATGAAAGTTACCCCCAAAGTTAAAAGTAGAACAACCATATGATCCAGCAATCCCACCTCTGAGTCTAAATCTAAAGAGAAAGAAATTACCACTTCATAAAGATATCTGCACTCCCACATTCATTGTAGCCTTACTTCCAATAGCTAAGATATGGAAACAATCTAAGTGCCCATCGACAGATGAGTAGAAAAAGAAAATACAGCTGCATATGTAATGGAACATTATTTGGCCTTAAAAAATGGAGGTAATCCTGTCATTTCTGAAAATATGGGTGAACCTGGAGGACATAAGCCAGACACAGAAAACCAATACAGTATGACATCACTTACATGCAGAATATGAAAAAGTTGAACTCATAGAAGCACAGAGTAGTATTATCGTTACCAGAAGCTTGGGGGTGGTGGAAATCAGCAGATGCTGATCAAAGAGTGCATATTTTCATTTATAAGATGAATACATTTTGGAGCTCCAGTGTACAGCATGGTGACTATAGCTAATAACAATATATTGTATACTTGAAATTTCCTAAAATCTTAACTGTTCCCACCATGCACACACAAAAAAGTAATGTTGTGTGAGGTGGTGGATATGTTAATCAGCTTGATTGTGTTAAGCATTTCACAATGCATATGTATATTAAATCATCACATTGTAAACCCTGAATACATACAATTTTTATTTATCAATCATACCTCAAGAAAGCTGAAAAAAATAATTCTCTATAGCTACAAATTTTAGGAGAACGCAGAATGAAGACCATATCACTTAAGGGCACGGAATCAGACTAATCTGGGCTTACTCTGGTACTGATAATTATAAGATATGATTTCTGAACAGGCCCTTAACCTCTCTGCTTTTAACAGTTCTTGAAATCTCCTTCACAGGAATGTTATGAGGAATGAAATGAGAATTGTATCTATCAAGAACTCGACACAGAGTCAGAGGTAAGTAACTGGTTGTAATTCTCATTAACAGTAGTAACAGCATCACAAGGTCAGAAAAAAAGTTATAATGCCCTTTTCAGCTTTAAAGTCATCTTTTTTACAGTGCTTTCCACTTGATAGGCCCAGTGCAAGATGGCCATATCCAGAGGCTCTTAAATTTTAATCACCACTGATGAATTATATTGTGCATGTACTGTTCTGAAGGCAGCTTTTGGAATGGAGACTAAACTTTCACTAGTGGTTGGAAGTGGATAAATTAATTTATCTTTTCATCTTGGGTGAGCCCTTGGAGAAAATCATTATCATAAAACATTGTAAATCTATAGACTTGGCAGCTTTTGCCCTGCAGAGTCTCGGGACCTGAGTAAATATGGAGATTTAGAGATTTACTGTCTTTTCCTTTGAAGAGGTGATTTCCCTTGGTAGAGAAAGATGGACATGGCAATAGAAAAAAAAATCTTGTTTTAACTTTGAACCTGAACCAGCTTTGAAATACATATATCTCTTTACCAAGCTAGCTTTCATAGCTGCAAAGCCATTTTTATTAAATTACAATATTAAACTTTAGAGCAAAGATGAGCTGTGGGAAAAGATCTTACTCAATATATGCACCTATCATGAATCAACCTTTAAAGTCTGCAAATCATTATCAACATTTCCTCTGAGGCCTGGTGAGACAAAGAAACATCATTAGTATACTTCGTCAAGCCAAGAAATTGAAAATTGAAAATAAAATTAACCATTCAGCCTAGAAGTCAAAGGTTGCATTTGTTTGAAACAAGCAAAAAAGTTTTTAAGAAAATATATGAGTAAGCTTCTCACAATAATTATAGGGATTTTAATATAAATTTATCATGAGGTACACACAATTAAAGTCATTATATATTCTTCATAAATATGTGTCTAAAAGGGGCATTTATTCATCTGAGAGCATGAATCCTTGAAGTTAATAAATTTTTCACCCAAAATCAATTATACATGACAGCATATAACAATAAAATAGGCTACAAGCTCAATGGTATTATGTAAATAGAACAAAAGAAAATAAGAGAAAGTTTTAGAAGCTACATGCTGATTACTGAGAAATGGAAAACACTGTGACTTAAGGTGGGTTGGTGTGTGTGTTTGTGTGTGTGTGTGTGAATGATAGAAAAAGACTGAGAGAGAGTGAGAAAGGTATATGTGTTTAATAATGATGCAAGCTCTCCACCTCTATTGCTGTTGACTGGACAGAGGTCAAACTTTCTTCTTATTCAAAGAGAACTTTCTGCTTTCTTTTGTCTCTCTTTTCATTAGTACCATTGAAAAAATTATTAAACAACTGGTTTAACAGGGTAGTAGAATCACTTTCCCTGTGGCACAAGTATAATAATAGAGAATCAATCAAGAAAATATAGGACTTGACAAAAAGAAATCATACAATCTAATTACCAGTATTGGTATTATCTGTAGTGACAGTTTTCAAGAACATAGGCCAGCCAGAATACACACATTGTGCTTTCCAAATATTATCCAGATAATAATCTATTACTTATTTCATTTAACACTATTTAACAAACTCAGTTAGCAAAAGATAGATTACTTAGTGATCCCTTAGATCTGAATGTCCCTGCCTCCCACTGACATTCCAACTCCTCTCAGAACAGGCTTCTCCCTGAGTATCTAGTATGGCTGTGCTACCCTCCCACTGCTTCTGTTCTTCTAGCTGCTGGTGCCCAATAGCATTTTCCTTAAAACATCCTAGGAAATAGTGGTTTTATTGTGTGTCCTGAAACTCTCTTGGATACAATTTCATTTAGCAAGTATGTGCTTATAATCACTATAGTCACTTTTGTGATTATAAAACCAACGAATAGGTGTGCAATATACAAAAATCATATTTCACTTTCCATGCTTTACTCAGTTTTTTTTTAATCCTGTACTTTGACAATTTATATCAGCTACAATTCAGAAGAAAAAAATACACACAATTCTCAACAAAGAGCAGCCTGACACTGTGAAAAATAGCAATCACTTTCTACAAATATTCTTGTTCTATAAAGTTTTAAAAATATGTTCCTAAAAGTCTGATTACAAGCATGTTAATATCACTGCTTTTAAGAACACAGATTGTGTTTTGTGATATTTTTGGGTCGTTCAACAAAGAAACGAGAAAATAGTTTATGCATTCATTTTAGCATACATTTATCAGGCATGTTATATAACATACATCTTCTATTGCTAAAATAGTTGTAAAATTTAAATTTTAATGACTTTATGACTTTTTCTGTAATGTTATTATAGGATATTTTTAATAAAGTGGATATTGGAAAACTGTAGTCTTTAGGAGTAAATAAATTTATCATTTGAATGCAGATAGTTCATCTACAAAATGCCAAGGAAATACAAATTGAACTGTTTATAAATATTACATATACACAAAATAAAATAATCTCCTTAGAAAGTATTTCAATATCTATTGTAAGCAAAACACTGGAAAATAATCATTAGAAAATGAACACAATCTACATGGGTTTTTTACAACTCTGCCAATAAATACAGTGAAAATAATCCAGTGAACACCAGAAATAGATCTTCTCTACAAGGAATTCTCAATACAAATTTATAAAAATAAGGCATTCATTTTTCACTAGAATCTCCAAGCATACATCTTAGCAAACATTTAGGGCCTAAAGATAGAAGACATGTTACCTCCTTGAGCCAACTGCCTGCATTTCTGGACTTCATCAAGTAGGGTTGCTTTATATGAGCTATGACTTTGGAAAGAACTTGATTATTCCATGTAGCTTTTAGTGTGAGGACAAGAAATAAAACTCTTAATAAAACAATTAGGAATTTATTAATAGAATGTATTAATACTAACTTCCGGAGTACTTTTTAAAGCCTGTATATTTCTTTCTGTTTATGTAAGTAGGAAAAAAAGAGAGAAAAATACATATTAGGCAGGTTTCTAGAAGTGTGTGAAGGATTCATATCTCCCAGGTTGCCTAAGGAGGATGGGAACTAGGGAGAGTCAGGGGGAGAGTAGGATATTGACTTCTGTGCTAATCTTTGCATTATTTGGCTATGTATAATGATAATAAATAATGCATTCTCAGGAAAAGTATAAACAATAGTAAATATTCTTCAAAGTCCTAACCTAATGATTTTCAACTACTATTTTAAACAACAGACTTATTCTCTTATTCTTTGTCTAAGCTTCTTCATCTTCTCTTTTCTTTCTTTTCCTCCTTGTCATACACTTTTTTTGACAAGTGGATAAATAGAGCCTTATGTAAAACTTTACTATATAAACTACGAAAAAGAAACAAAGCTAATAAGATCAAAACACATATAAAGGAAGGAAACCAAGTTCTACATATCCATTAAAAACCAATATCTTTATTCTTAACTATAGGGTCTGACCAGGCAACATGCAGAACAATAGCATTTTGCATAATTCAGTTTTAAAACTGTATCCTTAACCAAAAGAAAAATGTCTGTGTATTAGTCTTTTCTCATGCTGCTAATAAAGACATACCCAAGACTGGGTATTTTATAAAGGAAAGAGGTTTAATGGACTCACAGTTCCACATGGCTGGGTAGGTCTCACAATCATGGTGGAAGGTAAATGAGGATTAAAGTCACATCTTACATGGTGGCAGGCAAGAGAGAACATGCGCAGGGGAATTCTGCTTTATAAAACCATCAAATCTCATGAGACTTTTTCACTACCATGAGAACAGTATGGGGGACACTGCCCCCATTATTCAATTATATCCACCTGTCCCTTCCCTTGACACATGGGGATTATTACAATTCAAGGTGAGATTTGGGTGGGGCCACAGCCAAACCATATTAGTTGGCAGTGATAAAATTTCAGATACCACTTCAGACCTGTAAGATAGTTATGTTAGCAATGCAGTTGCCTACCTACAAACTCAAATAATACCATTAAGGCAATGAAAACTTTTTCCCATTATATCTTTATCTTGGAAATTTCAATATGTTTTTACCTCTGAAGTTAAACATTCCCTGCTAGCTACTTGGTGAACAAAAGATGTAACTTGAATTCCCAGACAATGTTGTTCAAAATATTTTGGGAATAATCTTACTTTCCCCAGTTAATAGAAAACACTCTAAAAATGATATTCACATGTTTCAGTAAGAAGACTTATTTAGGGCCTTATCAGATCACTTTCTTTTTTATAGAAAACATACTGCCTGACATAATCCAAAATACATTGAAATGCTGATAATGTGTCCATACCCTTTGTTCTTCCCTTTGACGTTCATGGTCCCGTTACCTATGTTCCCAGGTGCAGCTGAGTAAATCAGTTCCAAGACATGAATAATCAAGTTTGAAACTGATGCACTTTAATACCTTTGGTGGTTATAACCATCTGTAACTCAGGAGAACGGAGAATTTGAGGGGAAAAGAAAGGAGCACAGCATATATCCCCTGTAATATCTCATGCACCTTCTTCTTCTAAAAAATAATTTACTTTTTATCAATGATTTTATGTTTATTTTCATTACAAATGCAATACATGTTAAATGAAGGAAATCTGAACAACAAAGGAAGGCACAAGGAAGGGGAAAAAATCTCTTCTATCCTATCCTCTGAGATAACCTCAGTTAACACATTGACTTGCTTACTGAAAATTTTGTTTCCTATTCATACACAAAAATACAAATTCTGTTTTACATAATTATTTTAAAATTCTATTATGGGTATATACTTTCTTAACATTTTAAGCTTTAAATGAGAAATATTTTAATATCATTAAATATAAATATGATTTTTAAATAGCTTCATTCTATTCCATGATACTGTGATTAATGTAATCATTCAACTATTTTTAAGCATTTGGATTATTCCCATATTTCACTATTATGAATGGTGCTTGATAAACATCTTTCTATACAGATCTGAGATTACATCTGATTATTTTCTTACAATAGATCAGTACAAGTGGATTTAGGAGAACAGATATGTGCATCTTTCAAGGCTTTGGGATGATGCTGTCAAATTACTCGTAAGATTTTACCATTTTAAAGTCATGTCAAAGTGTTGTTCCAGAAAAACTTTCTTCTCTGGAATAAAAGATATTTTCTCTTCTAAGATGTTTGTATTTTTTCTTTCTCTTCTTCTTCTTTCTTTCTTTTTTTAAATAAGAACATCTAACATGAGCTCTACCATTTTAATACATTTTTAAGTGTACAGTACAATATTGTTAACTATATGCATGTTGTAACTTGATGGGGAGTTGCTGTTTAACTGTATAAACTTTCAGTTATGCAAGACGAATGCATCCTACAGATCTGCTGTAAAACGTCAAAGAATGAATGTCTTAGCTAATTTACTCACTTTTTTCTCTCTAAGAAGCAGTTCATCTTTATCAATTTTTCTATGACCACCAAAACAAGATATTTTTACATTCCTTCCTTAAAATTTATGACACTGAGAGTAATGAATTAATCTGATTTTTACCACTCCCCATTACATTTTTACCACTAGAGCCACCTGGAAGAAATTTATTAAAAGGCATACTGAAGAGGTATTACATAGAGATGTTTTAAGGCAAACCAATATATTCTACAAAATTGTAATTTTAATTCCAATTTTTGGCTCACTTTCTTTGAAAAAAAGTTTTGTCCAGCTTGATAACATTTATCATCTTGAATAATAAAAGTGAAAAATAATCGAAACAATAAAGTTTTTAAAAATACTCTAACAACACAGTACTTAAATCCATGAAAAGATCACATTGAGTGTACAAGTACAAAAAGCTAGAAAACAATGAAGAGTGGAAAGAGCAAAGATAGCAACTAGATGCCGTCAGGAAAAGCTCCTCCTACTGAGAAAGACCAGACCATCAAGTAGACTGGCACACTCTGAACAGGTCTTCAGAAAGAGGGTATTCAGTGTGGACAGAGGGAGGATGCAGATACTGTGCTGAAGTCGGAAGAAATTGGAAGCTGTATAGGAAGTTGACGAGCACCAGGACTCGTTCCTGGCCCCAAGTGGCTCCTAGCAAAGAAGTGAGTGAAATAGGTGTACGGTGGCCCACTCTCACCATGGACCTCTAGGATTCTGGGTACAGGAAACACTGCACCCCCACGGATATTTAAGCTGGCAAGGAGAACTGCCAGCTTCTGTCAGTTCTGTCTACAGAACTCCAGCTTGCACAGAGTCCAGAAGGTTTGGCATGGATACAGCTTCAGTGGAGCATGGCCATGGGGACTCATCCCTCAAAACTCACCATACTTCTCTGGATGGCTTTTGTCTTTGTGAGCTGTTGGACATGGACAGAGTGGGGCTCTCTTACCTGTGGGAGGGGGCCATCTGGTCTGAGCATAGCCCTGTCTACCAGTATCGCCCAGGATCCGGGCCTGGTCATACTGGCTTGTAGCACTGCATCAGCTTGCCAATGGCTATCATCATAGCTCTTTAGCTGGCAAACACTGCCTACCCATTGAGATACATTTGCAGATGGACCCCAGCCAGCATGTACTCACCTGGAACTGTCCTCTACCAGCATACACTCACCTACTGGTATCCCACTGCTGCACACAGGAGAGGGGAGCCATCATCACCCCACTAGCATGTATGCATGTGGGGACCCACTGTCAATCTGCTTGCATGCAAGCAAGCAGGTACCCCTGCTGCCACACCAGTGCTCACATGATTGGGAACCAGCCACTACCTCACCAGTGCATATGCATTCAGGAACAAACTGCCTAGTACACAAGCAAGCAGCGACCTCAGTTGTCCTGCCAGTGTGTATGCATATGCAGACTCACCATCTGCACAAATGCATGCAAGGACCACTGACATCCTGCCAGAGCACACTTGCCAGCAGCCTCCATTGAAATGCTGCTGCCAGAGGACTGGAAACACATTGGCCCCTTCAGCACAGTTGGTGCTTGCCCTTAAGGTGCCAGAGAATAAAGCCATAAGCCTGGTCCTAGTACCCCAGAGTTAGAACACACAAGGCCAGGGGTGGTGAGCTGAGCACTGGCCCCTGAACGTATCCAGAAACAAAGCCAATTGACTCAACCCAACTTTTACCACAGTCAAATTCTCAAGGGCGTCAAAGAATATAATAGCAAGAAGCACCATCTGAAAGACAATAACTTCAAAGATTAAAGGAACATCAGCCTACACAGATGAGAAAGAACCAGATTAAGAATTCTGGCGACACTAAAAGCCAGAGTATCTTCTTACACCCAAAGACCACATTAGCTCCCAAGCAATGGATTTAAACCAGACTAAAATTGCTGATATGACCAACATGGAATTCAGAATCTGGATGGCAAATAAGCTCATCAGGATACAGGAAAAGGATGAAACCCAATCCAAGGAAAACAGAAAAAATGGTCCAAGAGTTGAAAGACAGCATAGTAATTTTAAGAAAAAAATCAAACTGAACTTCTGTAAATGAAAAATTTACTACATGAATTTCAGAATGAAACTGGAAGCATTAATAATAGCATAGACCAAGCTGAAAAAACAATTATAACAAAAACAAACAAAGAGAAAACCTCAGAGCTCAAAGACTAATTCAAAACAATAAAAGCAGAAAAAATAAAGAGAATTTTAAAAATGAACAAAACCTTTGAGAAACATGGGATCATGCAGAGACCAAACCTAAGACTCATTGGTATTCCTGAGAAAGATGGAGAGATAGCAAGTAACTTGGAATATATATTTATGATATTATAAATAAAATTCCCCACCTTACTAGAGAAGTTGACATGCAAATTCAGGAAATTCAGAAAATCACTACAAGATACTATACAAGATAATCATCCCTAAGACATATCATCATCAAATTCTCCAAAGTCAACACAGAAGAAAATATCTTAAATCCATTACAGAGAAGGGGAAGGTCACATAAAAACGGGATCCCCCCAGGCTAGCAGCAGACTTTTTATCAGACACCATACAAGACAGAAGAGATTGGGAGTCCTATCCACTGAGAAAAGGAATTCCAACCAAGAATTTTATATTCAGCCAAACGAAGCTTTATAAGTGAAGGAGACATAAATTCATTTTCACACAAGAAAATGCTAAGGGAATTAGTTACCACCAGGTCTGCCTTACAAGAGGTCCTTAAGGGAGTCTTAAACATGGAAACTAAAGACCATTACCTGACACCACAAAAATGTAGATACATACATAGCCCACTGATACTACAAGGCAACTGTCTAATCAATATTATATGACTGGCTAAGAGCATAACAGAATCAAATCCTCAATTATCAGTATTAACCATGAATATAAATAAGTTAAATACCTCACTTAAAGGACTCAGAGTGGCAAGTTGGATAAAGTAGCAAGAACCTGTCTTTATGCTGTCTTTAAGAGACCCATCTCACATGCAATGACAACTATAGATTCAAAATTAAGGGATAGAGAAATATCTACCCAGCAAACAGAAAATAAATAAATAAATAAACAAACAGATGGTGCTAGTCTTATTTCAGAGAAAAGAGACTTTAAACCAAGAATGATCAAAAAGAACAAAGAAGGGCATTACATAATGATAAAGGTTTCAGTTTGAAAAGAAGATTTAAACTATCCTAAATATATATGCACCAAATACTGGGGCACCCAGACTCATAAATTTTCATAGAGGCCTATGAAAAGACTTGCATAGCAAAACATTAATAGTGGGAGACAACATCTCACTGGCAATGTTAGATTATCAGTGCAGAAAACTAACAAAGAAACGTGGGACCTAAACTCAACACCTGAACAAACGGAACTAACAGACATCTATAAATACTCTACCCAACAACAGAATATATACTTACTTATCTCATCTCCACTTAGCACATACTCTAAGACTGATCACACACTCAGCCATGAAGCAATTCTTAATAAATTTTAAAAAAGAAATAATACCAATCATATTCTCCAGTCATAGTACAATAACAATAGAAATCAATACCAAGAAGATCTCTCAAAATCATAAAATTATGGCTTTGGAAATAATGGAATAAAAACAATAAAACAGCATGCTCCTGAATGACTTTGTGGTAAAGAATAGAATGAACTTAAGACAGAAATCAAAAAATTATTTGAAACTTATGAAAACAAAGACATAACATACCAGAAACTCTGGGACACAGCTAAAGCAGTGTTAAGAAGGAAATTTATAGCCTTAAATGACTGTAGCAAGAGGTTATAAAGATCTCAAAGTAACAACCTAACATCACAGTTAGTGGAACTAGAAAGACAAGTACAAACCAACCCCTCATCTATTAGAAGGAAAGAAACAGCTAAAATCAGAGCTGAACTGAGCAAAACTGAGATGGGAAAATCCATAAAAAATACCAATGAAACCAAAATTTGCTTTTGAGATCCCTCAAAACTAAGCTTCATAAGCAAAGGAGAAATAAAATATTTTCCAGACAAGCAAGTGCTAAAGGAATGCATCACCATCAATATAGCCTCACAAAAGATCCTTAAATAATTTCTAAACATGGAAACAAAAGAATGAAATCTGCTACCACAAATACACACTTAAATATATCGCCTGCAGATACTACTAAGCAAAAATACCGTAGAAACTACAAAGTAACCACCTGACATGATAGGACCAAATCCTCATATGTCAATATTAACCTTGATGGCAAGTGATGTAAGCGTCCCACTTATAAGGCGCAGAGTGGCAAGTCAGATTAGAAAAACAAAATCCATCCATCTTCTGCCTTCAAGAGAACTGTCTTTCATTAACAACATCCATAAGCTCAAAGTAAAGGGTGGAAGAAAGATCTATCATGCCAATAAAGACAACAAAAAAAGTAGGGTTCACCTTACTTCTGTTAGATGAAGTGGAATTTATTATATTTTATTTTGAGACAGAGTCCCACTCTGTAACCCAGGCTGGAGTGCAGTGGCATGATCTCAGCTCACTGCAACCTCTACCCCACTGCCGATTTAAGCAATTCTCCCACCTCAGCCTCCCAAGTAGCTGGGACTACAGGTGTGCGCCACCACACCCAACTATTTTTCGGTAGAGACAGGGTTTCACCATGTTGGCCAGGCTGGTCTTGAATTCCTGACCTCAAGTGATCTACCCAACTCAGCCTCCCAAAGTGCTGGGATTACATAAGCCAGGGCATAAGCCACCACACCTGGCCAAATGAAATAAATTTTAAACCAAAAAAGTTTAAAAAGACAGAAAATGACATTACATATTTATAAAGTGTTCAATTTAACAAGAAGATTTAACTATACTAAATATATATGTCCCATCACCCTAATTCATAAACCAAGTACTTCTAGACCTATGAAAAGAATTATACGGCCACATAATAATAGTAGGGAACTTCAACACCCCACTGACAGTATTAGACAGATCATTGAGGCAGAAAACTAACAAAGGAATCCTGAACTTTAACTCAACACTTGACCAATTGGACCTAATAGACATCTACAGACTACTCCACCCATCAACCATAGAAAATACATTCTTCTCATCTGCACACAGAACATACTTCAAGATTTAATATATGCCTGGCCATAAAGCAACTCTCAGTAAATTCAAAACAATCAAAATCATACCAATCACACTCTAGGACAACAGTGAAGTAAAAGTAGAAATCAATACCAAGAAGATTTCTCAAAACCACACAATTTCATAGAAGTTAAACAGCTTGATTTGGAATGCCTTTCGTTTAAACAATTAAATTAAGGCAGAGAATTTTTAACATCTTTGAAATTAATGAAAGTGGAGACACAGCACACTAAAATCTCTGGGGCACAGCAACAACAGTGTTAAGAGGGAAGTTTATAGAGCTAAATGTCTACCTCATAAAGTTAGAAAGAACTACAATTAATGATCTAACATGAAAACTAGAGAAACTAGAAAAATAAGAGCAAACAAATGCCAAAGCTAGCAGAAGAAAATAAATAACTAAATTCTCAGCAGAACCAAACAAAATTGAGACCCAATAATCTATACAAAGAATCAACCAAAACAAAAGGTTGTTCTTTGAATAGATAAACAGGAATAATGGACAGCTAGCTAGATTAACAAAGAAAAAAAAAGAGAAGATTCAAATAAGCACAATCAGAAATGACAAAGGTGACATTACGACTGATCACACAGAAATGGAAAAGATCCTCAGAGACTATTATGAACACCTCTATGTGTACAAATGAGAAAATCTAGAGGACATGGATAAATTCCTGGGAAGGCACAATCTCCTAAGAGTGAATCAAGAGGAAATTGAAGCACTGAACAAACTTTCGAAACTGAATCAGTAATAACAAAAAATTTAAAAAATAAAACTGACCTTGGGAAATAATTTATGGCTAAGTCTTCAAAAGCAATTGAAGTAAAAATAAAAATTGAGGAGGACCTAATTAAATGAAACAGCTTCTGCACAGCAAATAAAACCACCAGCAGAGTAAACAGACATAATAGGAGAAAACATTCACATACTATGCATCCGATAAAGATGGATTCACAGCTGAAATTTATCACACTACAAAGAAGAGCTAGCACCAATTCTACTGAAACTATTTCAATAAATCTGAGGAGAGATTTCTCTTCAATTCATGATGAAGCAAGCATCAACCTAATACCGAAGGCTGAGAAAGACACAACAAATAATAATAAAAAAACCTAACCACCAATATCCCTGACAAACGTAGATGCAAAATTCCTCAATAAAATACTAGCAAACTGAATTCAATAGCACATCAAAAAGTTAATTCACCGTGATGAAGTAGGCTTCATACCTGGGTTGCAAGTTTGGTTCAATATATGCAAATCAATAAATTTGATTCAACATGTAAACAGAGCTTAAAACAAAAATCATTCATCATCTTAATAGATGTCAAAAAATCTTTCAATAAAACCCAACATTCCTTTATGATGAAAACCCTATGAAACTAGGCATTGACAGAAACTATCTCAAAATAATAACCGCCACCTATGACAAATCTGTAGGTAACATCGTACTGAGTGGGCAAAAACTGAAAGCATTCCCCTTGAGAACTGGAAGAAGATAAGAATGCCCATTCTCACCACTGCTATTTAATATGGTTATAGAAGTCCTCACAAAAGCACTCAGGCAAAAGAAAGAAATAAAAGCCATCCAAACAGCAAAAGAAGTCAATTATCTGTCTTCACTGATAATATGATTCTATATGTAGAAAACCCTAAAGACTCCATCAAAAGGCCTCTGGAATTGGTAAATGACTTCAGCAAAGTTTCAGGATAGAAATGCAATGTACACAAATCAGTAGCATTTTTATACACCAATAATTTGCAATCCAGAATGTAATCCCATTTACAACAGCCAAAAAACAATGAAATACCTAGGAATATAACTAACCAAGGAGACGAAAAATCTCTACAAGGAGAACTGCAAAACACTGCCATAAGAACTCGTAGATGACATAAACAAAAGGAAAACATGGCATTTTTGTGGACTGGAAGAATCATTATCATTAAAATGACCATAATGCCCAAAGCAATGTAAAGATTCAATGCTGTTCTTCTCAAATTACCAATGTCATTTTTCACAGAATTGGAAAAATCTGTTCTACAATTTATATGGAATCAAAAGAGAGCCTGTATAGCCAAAGCAATCCTAAGCAAAAACAACAAAGCTGGAAACAACACAATAGAAAACAAAGAAAGAATGCCACACACCTACATACAACTAATCTTTGAAAAAGTTGAAAAAAATAAGCAAAAGGAAAAGGACTCCCTAATAAATGGTGCTGGGATAGGTGGTTGGCCATACACAGAAGAATAAAACTGGAGCCCTATCTTTCAACGTATACAAAAATAAACTTGAAATGGATTAAAGATTTAAATGTGAGGCCTGAAACTATGAGAATCCTAGAAGACAAACTCAAAAACACTATCCTGGACATTGGCCTTGGGAAATAATTTATGACTAAGTCCTGAAAAGCAATTGAAGTAAAAAATAAAAATTGACGAGGAGGACCTAATTGAATGAAGGAGCTTCTGCACAGCAAATAAAACCACGAGCAGAGTAAACAGACATAATAGGAGAAAACATTCACATACTATGCATCTGATAAAGGCCTAATGTCCAGAATCTATAAGGAACTTGAACAAATGAACAAGCAGAAAACAAACAGTCCAATTAAAAAGTGAGCAAAGGATATGAACAGACATTTTTCTAAAGAAGGCATACAAGCAGCCAAGAAACATATGAAAATATGCTCATGATCGGTAATCATCAGAGAAAGGCAAATCAAAACCACAGTGAGATACCATCTCACATCAGTCAGAATAGCTATTATTAAAAAGTCATAAAACAACAGATGTTGTAAAGCTGCACAGAGAAAGGGAACAGTTGTACACTCTTGGTGGGAACATAAATTAGTTCAGACACAGTGGAAAGCAGTTTGCAGATTCCTCAAAGTACT
This sequence comes from Gorilla gorilla gorilla, assembly GCF_029281585.2. Taxonomy (NCBI): domain Eukaryota; kingdom Metazoa; phylum Chordata; class Mammalia; order Primates; family Hominidae; genus Gorilla; species Gorilla gorilla. Next base: position 29,064,977 of record NC_073239.2, on the reverse strand, counting down.
TAAAACAGAACTATCATTAGAACCAGCATTCCCATTACTGGATATATTTTCAAAAGAAAACAAATTGTTCTACCAAAACAATAGCAAAGACATAGAATCAACCTAGGTGCCGATCAGTGATGGACTGAATAAAGAAAAATGTCGTACATATACACCATGGAATACTACACAGCCATAAAAAAAGAAATCATGTCCTTTGCAGCAATATGGATTCTACTGGAGGTAATTATCATAAACAAATTAATGCAGGAACAGAAAATCAAATACTGCACATTCTCACTTAAAAACGGAAGCTAAATATGAATACTCATGGACATAAAGATGGCAACAATAGATCCTGGGAAATACTAGAAAGGGGTAGGAGAGAGGTGGGCAAGGGTTGAAAAGCTAATGTTTGGGTACTATTCTCAGTACCTAAATGACAGGATCATTTCTATCCCAAACCTCAACATCACAAAATATACTAAGGTAACAAACTTGTACATGTATCCCCTGAATCTAAAAACAAAAACAAAAGAAAACAAAACAAAAAAAGTTGAAAATAAATAAACAAATAAATAAAAAATAATTCATATGGAGCTCAAAAGAGCCCAAAAGAGCCAAAATCACCAAGAAATCATTAGCAAAAAGACCAAAGCAGTAGATGTCATGTTACTTGACTTCAAACTATGCTACAGGGTTACAGTAGCCAAATCAGCATGGTTCTGGTACAAAAACAGACAGACCAATGGAACAGGTTAGAAATCCCATAAATAAAGCTGCATACCTACAACCATCAGATATTCAACAAAGTTGACAATAACAAGCAATGAAGAAAGAACTCCCTATTCAATAAATGGTGCGAGGATAATGGGCTAGCCATATACAGAAGATTGAAACTAGACTCCTTCTTTCACCATTTAATAAAATCAACTCAAGGTGGATTAAAGACTTAAATGTGAGACCTAAAAGTATAAAAACCCTAGAAGAAAACCTAGGAAATACCATTGTGGACATAGGCCTTTGCAAAGATTTCATTTTGGAAGTCTCCAAAAGGAAATGCAACAAAACCAGAAATAGACAAATGGGACATAATTTAACTAAAGAGCATTGGTGTAGAAAAAGAAATTATCAACAGAGTAAACAGACAACCTACAGAATGAAAGAAAATATTTGCAAACTATGCATCTGACAAAGATCTAATACCTGGACTCTATAAGGAATTTAAATCAATAAGCAAATAATAGCCAACCACATTTTAAAAAATGAGCAAAGGACATGAACATACTCTTGTCAAAAGAAAATATATACACAGCCAACAAGCACATGTAAAAATGCTCATTATCCTTAATCATTAGAGACATTCAAGTAAAAACTGTAGTGAGATACCATCTCACACCAGATGGAATGGCTATTTTTTTTTAAGTTTGAAAATAACAGTTGTTGATGAGATTGAAGAGAAAAGGGAACACATGTACACTATTGGGGGGAATGTAAATTAGTTCAGGCAGTGTGGAAAACAGTTTGGAGATTTCTCAAAGAACTTAAATCAGAACTTAAAGAGTATATATTCAAAGAAATATAATTTGTTCTACCAAAAAGATGCATGCATTTGCATGTTCATTGCAGCACTATTCACAATGGCAAAATCATGGGATGAGTCTAGATCCCTATCAGGTGTGGATTGAATAAAGAAAATGTGGTACATATATACCACAGAATACTACACAGTCATGAAAAAAGAATGAAATCATGCCCTTTGAAGCAATATGAATTTAACTGGAGGTCATTATCCTAAACAAATTAATGCAGGAAGAGAAAACCAAATATTGCATGATTTCACTTATAAGTGGGAGCTAAACATTGAGTAAACATGACACAAAGAAGAGAAGAGTAGACACTGGATACTACCTGCAGGTGGAGGATGGGAAGAGGGTGAAGGTCGAAAAATGACCTACTAGATATTATGCTCAATAACTAGTGATGAAATTATTTGTACACCAAACCACAGGGATACAAAATTTACCCATGTAACAAATGTGCACATGTACCTCCTGAAACTAAAATGAAAGATAAAAAAAATGAAAGGGAGTAAAAAATCTTAGACATTATGAATAAAATTGCTAAAATACTATTTAAATAACAGGTCTGGAAGGAAACGGAAGATATCTGTGAAAAACAATTCAAACACACAAAGAAAAACACAGGGTACATGACCAATGCATGGAGGTTCAATAGCTGATGAATAAAAGTCCTTAAAAATAAAATAATAAAATTTGACTATGAAAAATCAAAGAAATATTAATAGAGATTTTCCCAGACCTGAAGATATAAATCTTCAAATTGAAGGATTCCACTAAGGGCCCAGAAAAATGGCTAAAAATAGTCTCATATTTGGGTTCTTTATTATGAAACATCAAAGGTCCAAAAATAAGGAGATATAAAACCTTCTAATGAGAAAAAGAAAGGAACAAAGCAGATTTATATCCTTTTGGTTTTAGCAGCTGCAGTGTACTAACAACAATACAGCAATTTTATCAATATTGCAAGAGAAAACCCATTTTAAATCTAGAGTTTTGTTATTCATATGTTACAGCATTATATAGACAGCTATATTTAGCAATGCTAGGATTTGGGAAGTTTGCCTTTTACACACTTTAGCATAAGTAGTGAAAAGAATTACTCTAACAAAAGGAGACATATACCAAGAACAGCAAGCCATGTCTGTAAGGTGGCAATGGTTTCAACTCCGACAGGCAATGAAGAAAATTTCCACTATGACGAACGTCACCAAGAGTAGGAAAAGAAACAGATTTGTGTGGAGCCAGACAAACTGACTCTAAACTTTGGGAACTCTATTTTCAGGAATGTAGGGACTAGATTGGAGAATATAAAAGTTTGAGCGATTGGAAAGATGTAGGAAAAGTTTAGAGTAATAATTGCCTTTTTTACAATATAGAAATTTATTATTGAAAAAGTTGATGTAGAAAAAAGCAAGAAAAAGCTAAATAAGAGTAATACTAATATGAATGTAGTTGTGAAATATTTGGCATAGAGAAGGTGGTAAATAAACGTGTTAAGTTTTGTTATTTATTTTTGAAAGTCAAAAAGTATCATGTAGGTGATTAAAACATCAATTGCTCAACAGATTTGTGAAACATATACGTGCATATATGAACTAGATTTCTTTGATTCTAAAATGAACATATCCTTCAATGCACATAGAAAAAAATATGTTAAATGCACATGGTGAATGCAAAGAGCACTTAGCAAATATAATAAGTAAACATCAAATAAGAAAACATACATTTTTTATTGGCCAAATGAAGAGTAGCCTGAGTTAGTTTAGGTGGCAGGGGAAGAAAAGGAGGCTGGAGTTACTGCTGCTGTTTGGTGATGTGTGACAGTAAGAAAGAGAATTGAAAGACTAAATGCCCAAGATTTGCTCAGGAGAACATGGTCTTATGCTGAAATACATCTACCTTAACTATACGTTTTCTTACCAAAAAAGCACCATTTAAGTACTTTTCACTGAAACTTGAAAGCTGATTCATTATAGTCAGTTTTGTATTCAGATGGTAGCTTTTGAGTAAAAACTTATGAGTCATTTTAGTGAATATTGAGATAGAATTAAAATAACAAGGCATACCACGTTAATTGTAAATATTTATGAAGTCACATATGCCATTTGTTTCCTTTTAACTCTAAATCAATAGATTTATTTTCTTCAAATATGTGGTTTATCCATTTTTATTTTCTTTTTTACATATTTAAAGTACTAAAAGTAATTTTATGTTTCTAGAATACGGATATTTTTTCAGTTTCCATCTAAATATAACCTACATATACTGTTTTAATAATTATTTTTGCAGAAAATATGGTATAATCTGGTAGATGTTAAGGTTCCTTTCCTTATTATTTATTACTATTTAAATTATTATTTAATATTTTTAATTAAAACTAAACTGAATTTGGAATCACTTGATCAGGCTATGTAAAGCGTCCTGTAACATTTTACTCTATTTTACCTATGATCATATCAAACACCTTTTGTCATTTTAAACACTTAAATAAATATATTCCTTTTTCCATATCTCTAAATGAGTGTGTTTAATATGCGAGAAAAGCTAACATGATGCAATTTTAGTTTAATCTTTATAAATTATTAGTTTATAATAATTTATTTATATAAATAATTTACTTATTTATATAATAAACTATTTCTTAGTACTTATAAACTATTATTTAAAAATAACCAAAGTAATTGGTATAGGGGAAAGAAATGTAGGGAGCTCAGAGCCAATGCTGGAAGAATGAATTTAATAATGGATGATGGAAATGATGGACCAGAAACAAATCCTTACAGAATAAAAAGAAGACTCAATAATCAAAGTTGATTCACCTACAGAGGCTTAAACAGAGGCCATGAGAGTAGACTACATAACATAATTCAAATAGGTAGATGTGTGAGCATCAAGGTACAGTTGTAACTTAGAACTTAATAATACTTCTGAAGTTCATTTAAAAGTATCTCTCTTTTACACAACAAAAACAACAAAAGGGCTTGCTTCAAATATTCACCTTGGAGGCAAAATATGTAAAAACAGAAAATCACAACATTTAAGTGTTAAGCGGTATCAGTCCATTTAAGAAGTCCAGTTCTTCTGGATTGCGTGCTAAAAAGTCCCCTTAGTGTAGTAAACTATTTGAACTTCATGAATAAATAGTCATTTTATTTAGACCTGGGCAAATGACCATAGAGGACAAATGATTAACAGGGGAGAAGAGCTAAATTTTATCTCAAGAGATAATTCTAAAAAGAAGAAACTTTAAATAGAGCTTAGCTGTGGTGGAAGTGCACTGACATGATCCCAGTAGCTTTTCCACTAAAGGGTTTTTTAACATTTGTGTCACAGAGAAATGTTATTTTTAATATTTAGTGAGGAAGATGATCATTGCATGTATGTATTAGGTTAATAATAAAAACCAAAGTATCCAGTAGTCTCAAAGACATGTATTAGTGACTGTAGCTGCTTATGGCACAAGCTAAGAAATGTCATTTAATATATATGACCAGGCCCCTTTGTCTCAAAATGATCATTCCACTTAAGTTTATATTTTGTTAGACTATTGTGTCCATGCTGGGAAATCATTATTATCCAGCATGTATTTATGTAGGTTATTTTTTAGTACTAGGAATTTTGCCTATGATTATAAAAGTAATACTACGTATTATATAATTATACTAAAAAATTTAACATTTTCATAACCTCCCCTAGAGGTAACCACTATAACTATATTAGGATATATACACTAGCTACTTATAAAAAGATAGCTTAGTATTATCATCTTAAAGAAAACTGCTTCATGCTCATAAAATATATGGGTGAATTAGCTATTGTAATTCATATTTTTTAAAAGTCAAATTGTGATAACTTGATAAAAGGGGCAGTGAAAATCCCTTTAAACAAAATGCTTCTAATTGTGAAATAAATAAATATGTACATTTACATGCAGGTATATATATACATATAGGCATTTCATATGTATTTGGGAAATATAGACTACTATACATAATTGTCATGAAGATTAATAGAGATAACATGTGTAAAGCATTTAGCCCATCTAGCTCAATACCTGGCATAGACTTGTTTTCAGTGGCTATATCGTGAGTTAGAATACATTAGGCTGATATTTATTATAGTCTTTATGTCACAAAACAATATATGAATATAAATAAGATCTTAGAGGAATTTTCTACAAATAAAATATCTTTCCAGGAGAAAAATATAACTATCTGCAATATTCATGTTAATTGTAAACATTTAATGCCTTTCACTAGGCAATAGTTCAATGATCTCATTTGAATTACTACAAATTCTTAAAAGTACTATGTCTACATTTTTGGTGAAATTATAATTTGCTATTGTTTACATTTTCTTTTCCAATAATTATTCCAGATTTGAGAGTATTCTAACATTTGTATTTTTTACATTGCCTTTAACATGCAAATGATATTGCAAAAATGGAAGAAAATCTACTATTTTTCAGGGAGGTTAAACATTCATTTGCTGGTCACAAAGTTTTTTTATAATATAAAGTATTAAATATGCCCCAGAGCCCTATAAATACATCTCAAGGCTAAACTAAGAAAATCTTCATGCTAATTCACTTCTAATTAATATGGTCTGAATTAAATGTGTCTTGTTGAGACTTCATTAATTCTACTGATAACCTGGACTTTTATTTTTAAGTAGTAATTATTCCAAATCTTATGTGATTAAACCTATATTTTCTACTTCTTTGATATCTAAAAAGATATCAAAAAATGTTATCTTTACAATCATCCTTTCAACCAATGTTCACTTTTACAGAGCAGTTGTCTTTCATTAACCTTCTCAAGAAGCACTCCAAAAAGTTCCATACGTTTTTTAAAATATACCTTTCCAATTTCCTTTTTTTGTTTTGTTTTTTTTACATTGCTAACATCTTTTCCCCCTTTCCTGGTAATGTGAAATGTCTATGATCTAGATTCCCTTTGAAATAGTCAATTGAATCCTCCTTAAATTGTTTTTTGTTTTAATTAAAATAACAATACATGTTGGCAATGTTTTGTAAGAATTTCTTTTTACAATGTATTACTTATTGCGTTGATTTTCCAGAATTGTTCATGTGTATTGTAACTTTGGAATTCTTGGTGACATCTCTGGTAAGGCTCTATCTGAAAAACATTTTCCCTTTCTTGATTTGAGACATGCAATTAGGATCTCTTGCTTATTTCTCTAGTCAAATTAAGGGTATTAGAGGAAACAGGTTAATCATAACTTTGGCATATCCTTAAAGTAAAATTTAAACTATTTGTTAAAAATGGTATTTTTACCATTTAAGTAAAACATTCTTTATAGTAAAGTTTGTGAAATGCCACTGTTAATGCTACTGATATAGTTAAGTCTCAATAGATTTTGTCATAGGTATAATCCCCCTCAGACTCAGGGGCTAAAATTTGCCTTGTTCTATTTATGGTCTTTTAAGGCCATTACAATACTATCTAGTGGGCTGAAGTAGTAATTTCTGAATAACACCCTAGTGGTCTAGGAATGCTAATGCAGATCAGTGCAGATTCCTGAAGTTCAGCTGAATAATGTAGGTACTGGATTGAGAAAAGCTATTTCAATAGATACATAAAATGAAGCAAACTTAACGTGAAATAATACATATGTACTAATGCTTTTAATATTCTTTTCTCTAAAATTTTATACTTAGGTTAAGCTCTTTAAAAGCAATTTACCAGATTTAATATCTACATTATATAATAGTACCTAAACTCTTTCAAAATATATGTCAAGGTTCTTACTTGTTAGATCAATTCAAATTGATTTTGAAGTGAGAAAAGATTACACAGATTAAAAACAAGATGAAGGTCATAGAAATGATAATGCAAATGTCATCTATTAATATTAATGAAACATTCCCCAAAATAATCATCATAGCCTCAGATTTGGTTGAATATCTATATTATAAATCTAGAGAGTAAAAACCCATATGTCATAAAGAAGCGATTAAACTCTAAGTTGTTGAAATTATCAATGAGGTTAGAATCAAGGTACTTAGCCCAAAGAAGAACATAAGTAGGGAAAAAATAAGAAAAATGATATATTTAAAATCTGATTCTTTTTGTGTGCTATACAGTACAGTAATGTATTAATTTCTACTGAAAGAAGCAGAAAAATTTCAGTTCAAATGTGAGCTCAGCTTCTAATTAGCTAAGTAACCTTGGATAATAAAAATTATAATACTGGTCTGATGATAATAGTAATAATTAATATAATTAAAATAGTTAACAGTGAGAGCTTTCTACTGGTCAGATATTATGTAAATGATGTCCATGCATCTCTTAATGCATCTCTTAATACTTCCTACAGCCTATTTATAATGTTATCACAATTTTACAGAAGAGGCAATCAAGTTATAGAAAGTGAAAGTGATTTCCCAAATTCATACAGCATTAAAATGGTGGAACTAGAATTTAAATTTAGATTGTATGGCCGCAGAAACTGTACTCTTAACTTCCAGGTGATGCTACCCCCTAGTCATGTAACTTCTCCAGGGGTAAATTTCTTCATTTATAAATGGAAGTTATAAATTCAAATGTGTAGGACTGCTGCAAGGATTCAATTTTTCAATTAAAAATATTTAAAGAATGCCCGCTATGCATTGAGCAATATGCTAAGTCTTTGGATACTAGTATTCCTTTTTTTTTTTTTTTTTTTTTTGAGACAGAGTTTCACTCTTGTTGCCCAGGCTGGAGTGCAATGGCACGATCTGGGCTTGCCACAACCTCTGCCTCCCTATTCCAGTGATTCTCCTGCCTCAGCCTCCCAAGTAGCTGGGATTACAGGCATGCACCACCACACCCAGCTAATTTTGTATTGTTCGTAGAGATGAGGTTTCTCCATGTTGGTCAGGCTGGTCTTGAACTCCTGACCTCAGGTGATCCACCCGCCTCGGCCTCCCAAAGTGCTAGGATTACAGGTGTGAGCCACTGTGCCCGGCCTAGTATTCCTTATCATTATGAAATACCAAACAATAATGATGGGTAAATGGGTAATTAGGACAAAATATTATAAGGCATTCTTGATAATGCTAGTTTCCTCACCCCCATATGTAAATATCACTAATTTTATTTGGCTCTACTTCCCAATATATTAACACTATCACTTGTCTTCTCTATTGCTAAAATCCTAGATTAAGTAAAAAATCAATATACCTTCCAGGGTACAAAAAATACTTTAATCAGCTAACTTTCTTTCCAGGTATTTGGGAGTAGGAGAGGCTGATATAGAAATAGAGGGAGGAACAGTTAACTCAGAATTTTAAGGTCAGATTCTAGACAGAGAATATAGAATGACACTCTGAACCTGTGTAAGATTTAACTGTAACAAAGAGTTCAGCACAAAGATTCTTTAGGAAAGAAAAAACTACTTTGGTTAAATTGGGAGAGAACATACAGCATCTTAGTAACCCAAATTTCAGCTTGATGGAAAAGAAGAATATCATATGAGATACATTCAAAATAAGGGAGATTGGACTGGATTATACAGAATCTTGAGGGAGACCATCAGGATTTCCAAAATTAGCCTGAGTGACGGAAAGTCACTAAAAAAGTTTTAAACAAGGAAGTATTTGTTAAATGCTGTAAAATATTTTATTGTCTTAAGAATGATCTTCATATTTGAGATATTTAGATAGTTGAATTTAATGTGAGTTACGATATTGTTGGGTTTAAATATATCATATACTGTTTGTTTTCTATTTTCCCAATCTCTGCTCCTTTTATCTTTCTTTTTTCTTTAGATTAATTTAATAATTTTATGAATCTCTTTTATCACCGTGGTCTAATTTGCTATAATTTATTGTTTTGTCATTTTCTGGTTGCTTTAAATTTATAGTATACATCTTTAGCTTATGATAGCCTACTTTCAGGTCTTACTGTGGCACTTTTGCATTTCTCTCCTTCTGTAGTTGTGCTATTGTTGTCATGCTTTATAACTATATTTATGTTCTAAATTCCACAATATATTAATATCATTTTTGTTGAAACAGTCATTTATCTTTTAAAAAAATAGATCATTAAAGAATACATATTTTATTTAGCCAGGTGTGGTGGTGCATGCCTGTAGTCCCAGCTACTCGGGAGGCTGAGGCAGGAGAATCACTTGAACCTGGGAGGCAGAGGTTGCAATGAGCCGAGGTCCCGCCACTGCACTCCAGCCTGGGTAACAGACCGAGACTCCGTCTCAAAAAAAAAAAAAAAAAAAAAAATATATATATATATATATATATATGCCCATGTAACTTTCATTTGTAGTCATCTTCATTCCATAGTTCTCTTTGATTATTCTATTTGTTTTGCTTTGCTTTTGTTTTTATTGTTGTCGTTGTTTTGTTTTATTTTGTTTTTCTCTTGCCCGAAGAAAATACTCTTATTGTATCGCAGGACTGCTAGTGATGTCTGAAAAACTCTTTAAATCATATTTGTTTTTGAGAGAAATTTTTACCATGCATACAATTCTATGTTGACCACTCTTTCTTTCCATATTTTGAAGATGATATTCCACTATCTTCTCTCTTGGATATTTTCTATGAGAAAAAAAAGTAATCCTTATCTTTGTTTCCTTGTGCACAGCATGTATTATTTTAAATACTTAATTACATTAAAGATGTATTTTTCCTCTGGCTGCTTTAAAGATTTTCTATCACTGTCTTCATGAAATTTTATTATTTTGTGCCTTGAAGTAGTTTCCTTGGTGTCTCTTCTGCCTGAGTCTTATTGAGATTCTTGGACTATGGGTTTGTAATTTTAATCAACTTTGAAAAAATTTCAGTTATCACTTTATTTATTTTGGTTGTTGTTGTTCCTCTTTCCCCACATTTGATAGTTCCTATCCTTTGGAGACTCCATTTGCATCTATCTGAGGTCACCTGAAGTTGTCCCACAACCCACTCATACTGTCTTCATTATATTTAATTTGTGTGTTTTATTTTGTACTCTGGTTCAATAATCTTTTTTTCTGTTGTATCTCATCTGCTATTAATCCCATCACATATACTATTTATCTCACATGTAGTTTTCATCTCTAAAAGTTTAATTTGATTCTTTTAAAAATATATATTTCATGACTCTACTTAACTTTTTGAACATATGGAATGATGTTACAATAACTGTTTTCATGTACTTGTATGCTAATTCTAACATCTGTTTTATGATAGGGTCACTTTTGATTGATAAAATTTTGTCCTCATTATGGGTAATTTTTCTTCCTTATGCCTTATAATCTTTGATTGAATATAAAACATTGTGAGTTTTACCTAGGTGTGCACTGAGGTTTTTTATGACAAATACATTTTTGAGCTTTGTTCTGGGATGCAGCTAAATTACTTAGAAACAGCTTTAACTTTTGAGATAATGCTTTTAACCCTTTCTAAGGAATGACTGGAGCTGGGCTAAGATACTTCATATTTGAGGCAAGATTCTTCTGTGTACTCTACCAAATGCCCAATGACTCATGAGGTTTTCTAGGTGGTCTCGTGGGAAAAGGTACAATTGTTGGCACCTTGTGAGCACCAAGCACTCTTCCCTTTAATCCTTTCACATTGGTCAGTTTTGATTTCCTCACAGGCGTGCACTAATTAATTGTGTGTTGAATACTCAGAGTGTCACCTCTGTGAACCTGGTGTTCTCTGTCTGTACCACTCTAACTTCTTTGACGTTCTGACCTTTAAATTCTAGCTGCCCAGAAAATTCTAATTTCCCTTGACGCTCAGGTCCATCTTTCCATCTCAGGAAATCCTCCTGGATCAAGATGAGGTACCCTTCCCTGCACCATGGACTGGAATCAAACACCACATGTTTTCACTTATAAGTGGGAGCTGAACAATGAGAACACATGGACATGGGGAGGGGAACACCACATGCTGGGGTCTATCAGAGTAGGGCAGAGGATGGCAGGGAGAGTATCAGGAAAAATAGCTGATCCATGCTGGGCTTAATACCTAGGTGTTGTATTGATAGGTGCAGCAAACCACCACAGCACATGTTTACCTATGTAACAAACCTGCACATCCTGCACATGTACCCTAGGACTTAAAAATAAGAAAAAAAAAATAGTAAGGAGGGAAGTTGTATGGCTGATTTAAAACCATAGTAAGGAGGGAAGTTGTATGGCTCATTCACATCTCTTGGGTCCTTCTTGCCCATATTCAGTGTCTCACAAACTGTTTTCTCATATATTTTGTCTTTGTTGTTATTCTGGGCAGCAGTGTAATTCATGTCCTTGTGACTCTATCTCTTTCATAGTCGGAAGTTCATTCTTCTTAGTTTTAACCTGGATATTTAGCTAAAGACTATTGACATCCATCTGCCCTTATAGCTTTTCAATAGGATGAAAGCAGAAGTAATATGTGTACTGCTGGGCCCTTACCCTTAAAAGGATGTATCTGGACTTCCTGGCCCCTTTCTCCAGTTTACTGATTGTGAAATGATGAGAATAGGAGGTTGAGAAGGGAACTACTCTACTAGCTTGCACTGCTTATCTTAAGACTGTCATCTGAGGAAAACCTTGTATTTTAATAAAGCACTGAATTCTTGCTGACTTGTGTGACTGAAGGTGAAGTGATAAGAATGCCTATAATGCAAATCTAAAATTGTGCTTCTCAAATTTGGCTGCACTTTGGATTCAACTGAGGAGTTTAAGAAAATATATCGAATCCACCTGGGTCTGTATTTTTATTGAACTTCTATAGGGTAGGACCTCAGCATCATGATATCTAAAAACTACACAGGTGATTCAATCGTGCAACAAAATTTGATAACTACTTCTATAAAATATTAAATTTAAGGAAAAACATAAGAAGATATGTTCACAAAGGAGCCTGGGAAGGAATAGGGAGTGTGGTTGGAGAAAATGTAGAAGAGTATAGTGTTATGAACTATTTATGCATGTTATAGGCCCTAAAAAATAAATGCCTGTATTGCATTTCTGGATTTCACATGTATTCAAAATAACTGGGTTTGAGAATGTATTTATTTTAGTAACCTAAAGCAACTTACTAGATCAGAACCTCAATATCACCAACTATAAAATCCAGATAATAATCCATTCCATTTCACCTCATCACTATAAGTATAATGAGATATGTGGCAGTATCTTACAAAAATAATTTCGTACCATTCCTAAGTGAGATGTTTAAAGTTAAATTATATTCCTTGCCTGACTTCCTACATCTTTAACTTTCACAGGAAGAAAATGGCCTATGTTTAAGAAAAGTGACTCAGGAAACAAAAATGTAGGATGACTATAAATGACATAAAATTGTTTGAGTTTTCTATCCTTCCCAGGGGCATAACTTTGTAATCACTATCAATGTTACAAATGTTCTGTTAATCATGTTTCTGATTAAACTGACAGTAGCAAGGAAAGACAATCTTGGCAGGAACATATATCCCTCTTTGGCTGTTCAACTTGCAACCAGGAACTCATAAAATTGTATGGGATAATGGTAAAAGGAACCATCACGGTTCATGTCTAGAAGTTCAGACCGGATACTGATAAAAATATATAATTTTCATTCCTTGTAGAGACATTTTGCCAGTTTCAGCCTTGGAATGGAAGCACCAGGAGACACACTTACTGAACCTCTCTAAAGTTTAGATTGACAAAAAAGAAAAATACACCATGGGGAATAGCCCTGCCTAGAGAAAAGATTAAAAGGGTGACTTAACAAGTTATTTGCAACTCTAATTTCTTTGACTCCCCTGGAATTAGGAGTAGTGAAGTGATTTTGGCGGTTCTGATTAGAACACTTACTGAGAGCAAGCAATTACATCCCAAGTGAATCAATAAATGGCTAACAGTTTAAAGGCTGTAAAATAGGGGCTTGCATCATCACCTAAATATTAGATACCATGGAAGAGAAGGCCATGCAACTACATAGGCTTATTTGGAGCATACATCTAGATTCTCATACCTTGACCTTCCAAACTGAACTTAAATCCTGAATTGAACTTAGAGGAACTCATACCAGGTTAAACCAAATAATTGCATCATGGCTTATACGGGGAAACATATCACACTTTTATAGGCTGACTTAAAAAGCTTCAACTTAAAAGAAAGTCTGGTTGCATAGAAGACAGGAAATCTGCAAATGAGTTATAAAAGTAACAAATATATTTAGAGACTTTAAAGGGTATGATTTAATTTTACATCAATTTAATATATAATAACAATCTTATGAGGTGGTTTATTATTGGAATGAATATTCTAATAGGGTTATTTCTTTGTTCACCACTCCATCAGTAATGCTTTAGTAGGTGTATTTAGCAATAAACACTTTTTTATGTGCTATGTGAGTGTAAATTAACTCTAGTTCTACCTTTCAAGACACTCAAAGGCATAACTCAAAGTTATACTTTTCAAGAAGCTCAAAGAAAAAACATATACATAATATTAAAATACAGGTAGTAAGTGATGTACACCACACAAATAGCTCATTAAAATTATATGGGTGAAAGATAATATTTTCAAACCATATACCTGAAAAAAATTCATATCTAGAATATATACAGAATTCTCAGACTCAGCAGTAAAATTCAAACAGTCTGCTTGTTAGAAACAAGCAGAAGTCATGAACAGATATTTCAATGAAGAGGATATACTTAGGGAAATGCAAATTAAAACCACTACATGGGAACACTACATACCTACCAGAATGGCTAGTCCAAAATATATAAGTAACTCAAACAAAGTGGTAAGAAAACAAATAATCCAATTTAAAAAATGACAAAGAGCCTAAATAGACATCTTTCATAAGAAGACATACATGTTGCTAACAAGTATATTAAAAAATGCTCAACATCATTAATCATCAGGGAAATGCTAATTAAAGCTGCAATGGATATTATCTCATACCTGTTAGAATGGTGATTATAAAAAAAATGACAGATAACAAGTGTTGGTGAGGATGTGGAGAAAAGGGAACCCTTGTACCCTGAAAGTGGGAATGTAAATTAGTAAACCTATTGTGGAAAATTGGATGGAGGCTCCACAAAATGTTAAAAATAGAGCTACCATGTAATCTAGCAATCCACTATTGGGCATAAAGCCAAAGGAAATCACATCAGTATGTGGAAGAGATATCTGTACTCCTATGTATATTGTAGCACTGTTCACAATAGCCAAGATGTGGAATCTATCTAAGTGTTCGTCAATGGATGAATGAATAAAGGAAATGTGGTACAAATACACAATGGAATACTTTTCAGCCATAAAAACAAAGAAATCCCGTTGTTTGTGACAACATAGAAAGATAAATAACACATGATCTTACTTATATGTAGAATCTTAAAAAGTCAAACGCATAGAGGCTGAGTAGAATGCTGGTTACCAGGGGCAGAGGATGAGGAGTAGTGTTGCCAAAGGATGTTTCTATCTATGTAACCTTCATTAAATAAAATTATAGAGATGGTGAACAGATTAGTGGTTACCTAGAGTTAGGCACTGGTGGGTCAAACTGGGTTTGTAGATATAAAAAGGTAGCATGAGGAAACCTTATGATTAGTATGGAACAGTTCTGTGTCTTGTTTGTGGTTATATTTATATAAATCTGCACATGTGATAAAATTGCACAGAACTTAACACATACCCATGCGTATACACATAAACAACCAAAGAAATGAGTGAGTATAAAACTGGTGGAATCTAAGAAAACCCTGTGGATTATACCAACTTCCTAATTTTAATATTGTACTATAGTTTTCCAAGATGTGACCATTGCATAGCACTGGGGAAAATTGAATGTCAGAAAACTGGAACTGTCCTCTACAGCTTTGTTTTTGTTACTTCCCGAGAACCTCTAACTATTTCAAAAGTAAATTAACTAATCAATTAACTATACTAACTGCATGGAGCAATTCTGTTGGAACCAGTTTAAGGTAAATGAAGTAGCAAGACATAAGGTTGGAACTTAGGTCAGACTTAGACATTGTAGATTGCTGATATCAATAAGTAGGAGTCTGATATTAATAACTACGCAGCTAATAGTGATGGAAGGTTTGTGAGATGGTAAGAGAAATGATTGGAACTGTGATGAATTCACTCAAGATGAAGTAAACATAGAATTGTATAAAGCCTATTTCAACAGCATAGATGATAAATAATGACATTATACTGAATCACAGAAATTTTGATGAAAATGAAATCTATAAGAATTGATTGGTTACAGTGTACATTAAAAAGAGATTAAATTTGTGATTCTCAAGATGTGTCTATAAGCAGATGAAGCTATTGATGAGGACAAAAGCTTCTTAGCACTAAAAATACAGTTTGCATTTGTTCTCCTAGAAATAGTTTTGCCAGGTCCATATAATTTTACTTTTTTTTAGGGGTGGACATTTACTGAACCAACATATGTTTGTGATCATTATGATCTTGAAGGAAACAAAGTACCATCTTTTTATGTAAGAAAAGACAAAAAGGGAAATAAAAGGGAAATAAAAAATAAGTATATTTCTTTTTTTTATTATTATACTTTAAGTTTTAGGGTACATGTGCACAATGTGCAGGTTTGTTACATATGTATACATGTGCCATGTTGGTGTGCTGCACCCATTAACTCATCATTTAACATTAGGTATATCTCCTAATGCTATCCCTCCCTCCTCTCCCCACCCCACAACAGTCCCCGGAGTGTGATGTATCCTTTCCTGTGTCCATGTGTTCTCATTGTTGAATTCCCACCTGTAAGTGAGAACATGCGGTGTTTGGTTATATTTATTTTAGCCTATGGTCCGTGAATATGTCACAGAAGAGTGTCTATTTACTCACCTTATATGCAGCTGTATTCTATTAGAAAGTGTATTAACATGTCCTTGTTAATTTTCTGAAGATTTAACAAATTATATATGGTGTTTAAGTATTAATTTGACTGCCTTTGAAATCAGTATTAACTTCAGCAAAATGGCCCAGAATGGCAGCTGACGCCTATAATTCCAGCACTTTGGGAGGCCAAGGCAGGTCAGGAGTCTGAGACCATCCTGGCCAAAAAGTGAAACCCTATCTCTACTGAAAATACGAAAATTAGCCGAGTGTGGTGGGGCATGCTTGTAATCCCAGCGACTCGGGAGGCTGAGGTAGGAGAATCGCTTTAACACTGGAGGTGGAGGTTGCAGTGAGCTAAGATTGGCCACTGCACTCGAGCCTGGACAACAGAGCTAGACTCCATCTCAAAAAACAAACAAACAAACAAAAACAACAAAACTTGCATTCTAGAATTCCATTATGTTCCTTTGTTGAGGGTGGAGGGAAAAGAGTAATGCAGTTCTGAGAAGCAAATTTGCATGCCTTATTTATTTAAGGCTCTTCAGGTAAAGCATATTACTCTCAAAATGCTATGTAAAATATGGCTAGTAAACAGTTTTGAAGAACATTATATTAATACTTTTCCCCATAGCTCTTATGCAAGGCCCTTACTCACACCCAGACCATTTCTTTCTTCTTCTTTTCATGGATCAATATTGGATATAATCACTATGTTTTACATATATTTCACCTTTATTATTTTTAGAATAATTCATTAATTTTCCCAGAACTTTAGGGTCTACACACAGGCTTTTGCAGATCTATTTCACAATAGATCAAAATCTATACACTATTTCTTAAAGCAACTACTTGAAAAGAAATTGCAAAAATCAAAGCAAAATATAATCCTTTGCTCCAATTGAAAGTACAGTTAAAATAAATAAAAATGGAATCAATACTGTACATGAAGTATGTAGATAAAAGTCTGCTATATTTTTTCATGAAAAGTTGGTCAGTTCTCATATATTAAAGCTACAGGTAAACAACTACGCCTCAGAAAAGTCACATATACAATTATAATTATTCCCTAGTTTATGACACATCATCACATTCAGTGCATAAATTTTTTCTCTTTTTAAATTATGTATTTCTTTTTATTCCCAAATCCCTCTTTCATTTCTTTGCATCTGTAGATAACCATTCTAATACAGATAATGTACAATCTTTAGCACCATGTTTTTATACAGTGGACATTCTGTTTTGATGTATTTTAATTTACATAATAATATTTTGTAAACTGTTCTGTGCATTACCCTTTTCATTTCTTACCACTATATTTAAGATCTGTCTTATTTATTATGTATAATTCTGGTTTGTTACATATAATCCCTATAGAGTATAGCATTGTGTGGGTATGCACTACCACAGCTTGTCTGTCCACCACCCTAGAAAGGGAAGGAAAAGAGGATCCCCTTCCCTGGTACTCAGATTAATGAACATCCTTACACATGTTTCCTTATAAGCCTATACCTGCACCTCAAAAATAATTGCTAGGTCAAGTCATGTGTATATGTAATTTACGTAAGAGCTTCCAGTTTCCTCTTCGAAGCAAGTATACCAGTCTACCACGCAACTATCAGGACACTGTGTTGTACATCCACATATCTCCTTTAATACGGACATTATCCAGCATTTACTTTTTTTTTTTTTTTTTTTTTTTTTTTGAGATTCAGTCTCACTCTGTCGCCAGGCCGGAGTGCAGTGGCGCGATCTCGGCTCACTGCAAGCTCCGCCTCCCTGGTTCACGCCATTCTCCTGCCTCAGCCTCTGGAGTAGCTGGGACTACAGGCCCCCGCCACCACGCCCGGCTAATTTTTTCTATTTTTAGTAGAGATGGGGTTTCACCGTATTAGCGAGGATGGTCTCGATCTCCTGACCTCCTGATCCGCCTGCCTCGGCCTGCCAAAGTGCAGCATTTACTTTGCATGTCTGCTATAATGTGATAACTCACTGTTATTTGATTTATTATGTCTCTATCCCATAATGAATTTGACTTTCTTTTTACATCTTCTTCTGCTTTTAGGTTTATGCCTGTGCATATTTATTGACATATTCCATTCCACTTTGCCAGTTTGTGGATTTTTCTTACACAACTGATCTGCAGGAGTCCCTGCTCTCTTTTTTTTTCCTCCTCTCAACCTTCTAGGAACACATTTCACAAACCATAGTAAAAACTGCACACAACTGTACTGTACTTACAGTTTGTGAAATGTGTTTCTAGAGACTTGACAAGAGAAACAAAAAGAGAGCAAGAACTAATAAACAACTTATATTAGAATCAATTTAGGTTCTCTATTAAAACTTTTATTTCTGGTCCCCAGATCCCAAATTCTATATTTTAATAGTTCATTGGGTGTATCTTATGAAAACTAAATTATGAGATCGAATGAAATTTGTTTTATTTCCCAAATAATAACTTATTGCTATGAGACAGTGGAAGAAAAATGCTAAGAAACAATGCAGGATGTTAAGCCATATAAAGATAAAGCTGGTTTGTAATCTAACATGATAAATAAATTAACATTTCCATAAAATTGGGCCACTATTCTTTTCTCTTCACATATTGTATTAGATATACAATGTAATAATACTTATAAATTTCACTGAAAACATTTTAAAACATTGAATATGTAAAATGAAGTTAAGATTCACTTGTTAATGGTTTGCATTTAGACATTGCATTTATGTATTGTTTATTTTCTATCTATCTGGAATTTATACTTATAGAAACATAAAATTGTAAATTGCACATCTTTTTGGCACTGAATAGAAAGGTAATAGAAGTTATAGGCTATAATCAACAGCTGCCATTTGATAAGGAAGATCTCTAATAACAATGGACATTTTTGGCACATTACACAGTTGATTTGAAACAACAACCCTAATATATACAAGGATTTTGAACTTATGACTCAGATATTAAACATTTTTATATGGACTAAATTAATAAGGGTGTTACAGACATTATATGGACTCAACGATATAATCTATACTTACAAGAACTTTGATTTTCTTCTCTTTGATTCTGTAAGGAAAATAACTTCAAGGATGTGGTTGCTGTAACTTTAGTAAGCTCAACTGGTATAGAAAATTGTATTTTTTTTTATAATTTGAGAACATAGTTAAAGATATTTCCTCATAACAAAAATTTATTTTACAAAGAAAGCTAAAATTTTTCTAAAATATTATACTTAAAACATAGTGTATGTTCTTGTTTACCCCAATATACTCTATAATAAGTATGGATCTTAAACTCTTAAATGTCAGTATAACTTGCCTTTAACATGTAAATTCACAACCTGTGATAGGTGTACTAGACTTCCCCACATCCAGAAAAGTGAGAAAGAACATATGAATTGAGCATAATGAATAATAAGATAATAACAACAGACCTGGAAATGCAAGATATACAGAATAGCCTTGGATAAATGTGTGGCTCTAGAAAAAAAATGTTTAGGGCATTTTTACACAGATTCTTCCTTCGATACTGTCTTCTACAAAACACAAAATGTATGGATAATGTCATTAAAATTAATAATCTACAATATTATCATGTAAAAAGAACTAAAAGATATAAATGAATATCCAGATATTTCAAATTACTTCTACTAAAAAAATTACATTATTTCTATTAAGAAGATTTTTTTCTTTTTTAGTAGTTTGGAATAATAATGTGAAATAATTATCTGTTGCTCTAAATTTGGTTACTCCTAAAGCAAATATTGAAACAAGGACTGGGTACAAGAAGCTTATCTATAATGTAATTTAAGGGTGTGCAGTTAAAGAGTAGTAAATGTGAGACAGGGAATGGAGAAAAGCCAGGAACATGTATTAATGAGTGGAGCGTCCTTGTGAGAAACAGGGATGAAACACACTGGGAGCCTAAGTGACTATCTGTAACATACCTCTGAATTGTCCTACAAGAGGATGGATGAGTATGTGGTGAGGTTTGCCCCAGGGACAGTTACTTCTTCACTCTTCTAGGCTTCAACAATCTCACACAGTACCTGAGAAAGCCCCCTCCCAAATTTCTAGCAGAGAAGCTGAGCCATTCAGGCATTTGAATAGGAAGCTATGAATATACTGAAATGGTCTATCACAACTTCAAGTTATGCAAATTGACCAAGGGGATGTCAGACAGGGCATCAACAGGATCTGCTGCAATTGATGATTTTGAATTCACGTTTTAGATCTATGTAGTGTCACCAAGTGTCAAAAATACTCTATCTTGCTTCTTCATGTAAATAGTTTAATTTAATTATGTCATCTATAAAACCTGTGATAAGTTGATTAAGTCTATGGATTTGTTTTCATTACTGTATGGGCAAAAAGTCAAAAAGAATCTGACTAGATAAGTACAACAGACCTGGAAATGCAAGATATACAGAGTAGCCTTGGATAAATTTGTGGATCCAGTAAACGCTGCTCTGTGAGACTTGGGTGCCAGAAACTTTTAAATTTTCCCCTCAAAAAGCTAAAGAAAAAATTGAATACAAGTAATTTTTTTGTCCCTAATTCTTTTTGTGTTATAAGTGTCTGGCACATCATTTTCCAGAAATCAACTTTGTGTTAGAAAACCCTGACTCTTTTCATGAAGGAAGTAAAAAACTCAATGTTGAATATCTCAACTGAATTTTCTTAAATTTAATTAAAAAAATTCTTAGTGTTAAGTTTTATTATAACAGAATGGTCAGAATTATATTTAAAAAATAGAAATAGATGTAACATTTTGCACTAGAGTAAGAAGGCATATAGGAGTGAAATGTAAAACAGTTATACCTGTTATTCAGCTTGAACTTCAAAAACACTCATAAATACTTTATACTTAAAATCAGAGAACGTCTGTGTTGAGAAGATTGCCAGGTACCCTTTAAACTACCAAATTACTTGCTTTCTTCAAATTCAATAGGAAAAGCAGAATGTTCATCAAAGCAAGTAAGAAACTTCATGCACAATTTCTCAGTCATTCTAATGAAAATTCTGTGTTTAACTCCCCAAGCTCTCAATAAGTACATCTTTTAAGAAAATGCTTTAATCTATTTAATTGTTTTTGAAGTTTGATATTTCTTCTTTGAAAATGACTTTGCTACTAAGTTGTTTTTATTCATTCTGAAGAAGCAGAGCATAGCCATTCTATTCACATTTTAAGCAAATGTCTTTAAAGAAAAACATCAAGAAAAGCAAATACCATTATAGTATAACAATTAGAATGCTGAAAATCCAATAAAATATAATAAAGATGTTACTTGCAAGTGTATAGCTCAATATTAACATATTCATGTCACTACAAACATCAAAATAGTATGTTTTGTTTTCTTTCATTTTGTAGAATTTTTGTGCTCTGGAGACTTAATGTCGTCTTCATAAAAAAGGAAAAATTTAGATTTGACATATATTAGTCTCACTTTTTTGGCCCCAAAGAGGGAAAAATATTATGGATTTCTGATTTATCATAAGATTCATAAAATTAAAATCTTTACACAGAATGTCTTATACCTAATTAATGATTTTGGCAAAAAGAAAAGGAAATTATCAAAGACATGCTATAACAAGACTCCCAAAAATAAAATGGCATGGGTTTCCACATTTCAAAGGCCGTCGGTTACCAGCACAATGAAGTGAATAAAAATTATGCCACAATATTAGAAAACTGAATGACAGCATCTTATTAAGTTCACTCCTAGTTAATCCATCCACTCCTGGGTAATTATGCAATAGAAAGGGAAATATATGCCTGCACAAGGACTTGTTTGTAAATGTTCATGGCAACTGTATTCGAAATGACAAATATCCAAAACCACCCTGTGATATTGTGAAATATATATTTGGTGTTCTTTCCTGTTTCCTGGCATACAATTCCTAAAATCCTTGGAATCTCCAAAGTGCTGTCTTTTCGTATCCAAATGTTGACTGATAGATTCAGAATGGAGCTTCTCAGGAGAAAGACAAAGGTAGGATTAGAGGGTTACAACTCTCAGTCGGGGCCTAAAGCCAAGTTGTTCACCCATGGCCAGTAGTTTAATTAATAGTGTCTACTTAATGAAGTCTCCATAAAAATTTCAAGAGAGCAGGGTTATGAGAAGCTCAGAATAGTTGAGCCAGTGGGAGTTCTTGGAGAGTGATAAGCCTGGTGGTGGTGAGGGGGGCAGATGGAGGCTCTGTACCCCTTCTCCAGTGACTTTCCCTATGCATCTCTTCATCTGTTATCTTTTGTAATAATCCTGTAAATGTTAAGTGCATCCCCAAGTTCTGTGAACCACTCCAGCAAATTAGTCAAACCTGAAGAGAGGATCATGGGAATCTGAACTTGAAGCTAGCAGTCAGAAGTTTCAGGGGAGGATTTGCAACTGGTGGAAAATAGAGGCAGTTTTGTAAGACTGAGCCCTCAGTGTGTTGTGTCTGGATCCAGACCCCAAGAGAGAATTCTTGGATCTTGGGCAAGAAAGAATTCAGGGCAAGTCCATAGAGTAAAGTGAAGGCAAGCTTATTAGGAAAGTAAAGGAATAAAAGAATGGCTACTCCATAGACAAAGATGAACCAAGGGCTGCTGGTTGCCCATTTTTATGGTTATTTCTTGATAATATGCTAAACAAGGGGTGGGCTATTCATGCCTCTCTTTTTTAGACCAGATAGGGCTAAACATCAACTTCTTGACATTGCCATGGCATTTGTAAACTAACATTGCACTGGTGGGAGTGTAGCAGTGAGGACGACCAGAGGTCAGTCTCGTTGCCTTCTTGGTTTTGGCTGGCTTCTTTACTGCAACCTGTTTTTATCAGCAAGGTCTTTATGACCTGTATCTTGTGCCAACCTCCTATCTCATCTTGTGACTTAGAATGCCTTAACCGCCTGTGAATGCAGCCCTGTAGGTCTCAGCCTCATTTTACCCAGCTTCTATTCAAAATGGAGTTGCTCTGGCTCTAATGCCTCTAACAAATGTGCAGGATCTGACACTATCTCTGGGTAGACAGTGTCACAATTGAATTGAAGGACACCTAGTTGTGTCCATTGCAGCATAGACTGCTTGTTTAGTGGTGGAGAGAACCACCACCCACATTTGGTCACAGAAATCTGTGTTATTTATTGTTGTGGTGGTGTGAGAGCAGAGAAAAAACACAGTTTAAGTGTTTTCCCCAAACACACCCAAAGACACATCAACTAAAATATATAAACAAATTATGGTATCTTCATAAAATGTAATACTACTCATCAACAACAAGAAATAAAGTACTGACAAAACAACAGTATGGATGAATCTCAAAAGTAGTATGCTAAGTTAAAGAAAAGAGACACTAAAGACTGAAATTCTAGAAAAGTCTAAACTACGTAACAAGATGACTGAAATATTCTAACTGTTGATTGCAGGGGTAGTTACATGAATTTACATATTACTCTAATCTCATAAGTTAATTAAAAGTAGATAATTTTACTAAATATATATTTCACCTCAAAAAAGTGAATATGCACCAAGACATGTTACTGTACAATCTTAGAATTCTAGGAACAAAGACAAAATGCCAAAAAACTTCTGGAAGGATAAACAAAATAAAAGGGAGCCAAAGGATTGCATAAACAAAAATTTAGAATGCTATGCAGCAACAAGTTTTCTACATTGAATTTTGTAACTGAATGATTTATCAATATAAATATAAACTACATTTGCTTCCTGGCTTGCAAAGGGCAAAAACAAACAACAACAGCAACAAAGACAAAAAAAAAGTTCCCGTTCACTTATTTCCAGAAAGATACTGGCCAATGTACTGCAATAAAACAGATTGAGTATACAAGAAAATACTTAAATATATAAAGCAAGGAAGAGGGGACTCAAATATTTAGAGATGGGAGGGGGATTTCCCAAGATGATAATGAAGGAATTCCAGTCAGGGAAAGTACCACTTAAAGTATTAGCCTGAGGCACCAGGGAAAGTTATTTTGAAAAACTGCCTAAGCAGGAAGCCATTGAAATTTTCAAGAAACTCAAGGAAGTTCTTTCCAATTTCAGCTGCAGCTGCAGGAAGACTGGTTTTATGGACACTACTGTTTTTTTCACACAGACCCAAGCATCTGGCTACAACAACCTTCTCCAGTAAAATCTTCACCTTTTCGTCTGCCTTTTAAATCTACAGCAGTGTCTCTCACTAGCTAACTCTAATTTAAAACTGTAAGAGTAAATATATGTTGGGAATTGTAGGTGCTACATTCTCTTCTAAACTGCAGAAGAAAATGTTGAAAAGTTGGTGGTGATGCCAAGTTCTTAATGATCCAGCACTGATATCTTCCAGGAAAAAATAATATAATAAAAATTATGCTATATGGAAACAGTTAAAGTATTTATTACAAAATTGATCCATTAAGCTTAGAAAACTAAGCCAATGAAAACATTAATGATTAACTCCAAAAAAATAAAATTTTCCCAAGAAATAAAAAATCTTGATAGTGTACCACAAGGCTTGGCTTAATTTTTATGTCAATGTATAATATAAACATTAAATTATGAGAATCAAATACTTATTTATAACTATATTTGAACAATGGGGAGGAAAATTATTATTTGTATGTTGGTTGGGGAAGGATGCAAGATAATACCCAAGTACTTATATTTTATTATAGATGCTAATAAATGATATGCAACATTTGAACAAAAATAAGTTCCACTGGCACAAGATTACAGCAATTTCCTTGCTACTTATTGATCAACAGCCAAGCCATCTGCAATATGGTCTGGATCTCAGTCCCAGGAGGAGTCTTATTTAGGTGCTTCATCTACTGCCTCTTTTGTCTATTCTTTTTGTGTTATCTTTGCCAATTCTTCATTACTCTAATCTCAAATTATAGTTATTAATTCATATATTAGTTTCTCTGTGATGTTCAAATTACTTATCGTGTTTTTACTCCCTATTAGTCCTAACCCATGCAAACTTTAAAATTACTTTCTTAAAATATCATAAATATACAAAATTGAATGTCAGTTTTTAAACCAAATAAAAGTTAAGTCTCCCTAACTATATGAATGGACCCCTTCTCCCTTTTGGAATTCAGGAAAAGCCAACCAGCATTAATATCAACATAGACCTTAAGTCTGATAAGAAATATTTGCAATCTATTCTCTCTGAAGGCCTGCTACCTGGAGGTCTCATCTGCATGATGAAACCTTGGCCTCCACCACCGCTTATTATTACCCAGACATTTA
Source organism: Gorilla gorilla gorilla (assembly GCF_029281585.2). Lineage (NCBI taxonomy): Eukaryota > Metazoa > Chordata > Mammalia > Primates > Hominidae > Gorilla > Gorilla gorilla. Next base: position 29,039,393 of record NC_073239.2, on the reverse strand, counting down.
TTTATATTGATAATAACTCTTTTAACCAATTGCCAATCAGACAATTTTTAAATCCACCTATGACATGGAAGCCCCTCCCTTTCTATTTGTTCCACCGTTTCAGATACAACCAATGTAAAGCTTATATGTATTGATTGATGTATTGTGTCTCCCTAAAATGTGTAAAAGCAAGGTGTACTCCAACCACCTTGGGCACATACCATCAAGACCTCCTGAGGCTGTGTGATGGGCACATCCTTAACCTTGGCAAAATAAACTTTTTAAATTGATTGAGACCCGTCTCAGATACTTTCGGGTTTACAAATTGGTAACCACAGAAGAATTCTGAGTAGGGGTGTCCCTGACTTTGAACAAACCTCCTATTGGTACTTGGTACCAGCTTGAGTTATCCTTACAGCTTAAACCAACAGGACAATTTGCTGAGGTATGGGAGCTCCCCCACCCCCAGAGAATTCGTGATCTTCCCAAATTTGGTTCAGATGAGAGGTTTATTTTGCTGTACAACTCCTTTTCTGGAGTTTTACTTGCTTCCAACAAGGAAGGTGAGTTTTTCTGCTTCCATGACAATGGAGAGCAAGTAACCCCTTTCTGGAGTTTCAGCTAATTTCTAACAGGGAAGGTGAGTTTGAGAGGTTTTTTTCTTCTTGCTTCTAAGATGGTAAAGCGCAGTCTTGAGCTGGGGCCCCATTCCTAGGTAAGTAGCTGAATTGGGGATTTTTGTCTTAGAAATTGTCCTCAATGACTAAAAGTTAAAATTGCCAACCAACTGGTCTTAATTTCTCTAATTACATTAGAGTGCTCATTAATCATATTGTTGGGTTTTTTGTTGTTGTTGTTGTTGTTCCAGTCTTTCTCTCATCGAATTTGACCAACGCTACCTGACTTGATCTAATCCGAGTGAGAATTTCAAATTATAGGGAACAAGACTTCTGAATTGGCTAAAATTCCTCACAGCTGCAACCGCAGCAGCAACAACAACAAAGACATGCATTTGGTTTCTGTTTGCTTCTTGTCTTAAAAACTTGTTCTTCTGTTTCCTTTTCTTCCACTTTATTCCTCCTTCCACCTTTGCCATCTTTGGTACCAAGGAAAATCTAGAGAAGGTTTCTAATGATTCAAACCCCTTAAATAACACAGAACAAAGGCACTACTCACTCCTTTTGGGGGTGTTCTTTTTAGTTTGTTGAGTTTCAAGAGTCATGGACAGATTCTTCTTGGGTCTACAGCCCTGCTTTCTTGTATTACATTACCTGACCTCTTTGACTTTTGGGTAACAGAGATTACCTGGTAATATGAGAAGATTTGACCTTGGCAAAAGAGAGTTAGGGGTGACTGAGGACAGTCTAGATAAAGTGGTCTTAGCTGTGGGATCCCCCCCACCCCGACAGGAAGTTGTCGTTTAGGATCTTAATTCTAATTTGGAGGTGCATTCTATAGGATTTTCTCCATCACTTTTTCTCTCCAAATTAAGCTTGGTTGGCTTGTATGTGCATTTGCATGAGAAACTAAACTGTCATTTTTATAGTTAAATGAGAGACTGAGTTTCCTCAGCTCCAAAGAGGCAAGGCATTTTGCTCTTCTCGGCCAAAAGGTGTCCCTGAGTGACCAAGGGCCAACTGGAAATGTCTGGGGGGTTGACACCCCATGATATACAGCGGCCCTACAGGGAGCCCTAAACAAAATTAGCTTAAAAGGGAAATGCATATAGGAGCAGGGCGCTCAACATTTTGAGGATTTTTGAAGGTGCAATACTTCTATAGAGAGTAACTGAGACATTTAAGAGGACAGAAACAACTCAGTGGTGACACCCTGTGGAGTCCCACCTACAACCAGCACATTTCAATCTACTACACTAAACCCTAGGTCACAGCTCAGTTCCTCCCTTTAGGGAAAAAGAAGAAGGAGAAGGAGAAGACAAACAGTCTAAGAATGAGAAAAGTCAAAAGAGAATGGCTTCCTTTTGGGTACCCCGTTAGTTTTATGTCACCTATACTTGCAAGTGTTTGAGTAAAATGAGAAATTTCAAAGGCATGTCAGGTTTTTCTAGTACTCCAGGTGGTCTATATATTATAATCTGTTGTGCACATTTGAAACTGATGGGCAAATTACATCAAGAAAAAATTCAGAGCCCCAAAGTCCACCTGCAACTATAGAGTTCCTAAGTTCTCTATTTTATTTTCTGCCTGCTTTACATCAGAAGTTACTTTTCTATTGAGATAAAAACCAGTTTAGATACAACTTTTTTTTTTCCTTCCCAAACTGGTAAGTTTGTATGAATATCTCATAGCTATGGTTCTGAAGCAAAAGCTACAGGATCTTTGTTTGTATGAGTGTGTATGTATGTTTTATGTGTAAGTACACGTATTTTGTTACGTGTTTTTGGCCACTAGGTACCAAATTGGCTTAAAGTTAAAGAGTATGCATAAATTAAATAAGAAGCCCAAATGCTTTTCAAGTTCATGTGACTTAAGTAAAATCCTTAATAAATAACTGGCTTTAAAAATATTAGTAAAGTAGTATTAGAAATGTCTTAAGATTGTCAGCATTTTTATTTTCATTAATTAATCAAGCAGTTGTATACTTATGGGTGCAGAATACTATTATAAGGTTTCAAAATTTGCCAAAACACTTATACAATTATAACCCCATCCCAAAACAGAATGATGTTTCCTTGTGTAAATTTTAATAAATAAATATTTTTTTGTTTAATGAAAACAGATAAACTCTGAATTATGGGTAAAATACCTGTATTTTTAGCCTTAAGATTTTACTTAGGTGAACAACTGAAATTCATAGGCTTTAAAGATAGTTAACAGCAAAATAACTTTAAATGATAATATTCAGAGTTTTTATAAGTAATCTAGGTAAACTATTAAATAACCAGGTAAATGTACTAGAATAAATGCTTGTAAACAAACTTGTCAAATAATTTAGAATCTAAGGTTGTATTAAATAATAGATATTATTTCTGCCACCTTTATATCTGATGTTACTTTTAAGTAATATTTTTAATTAGTTAAATGGGTAATTACCAAATTAAAAATTATAGAAAAAACATTTTTTAAAATGTTTTCATTAAAAGGTAAATATTTTTTGCCTAATCCAAAGGTTATTTAAGTTATATATAAAACAAGGTGAAATGAACCAAGAAATAAGAGAGATATAAAGAAAGTTACAGATATGAAGAGGTATTTTTGGTAAGAAATCTTAAAAGAAAAGCAATATCATATAAGAAAAAATCTTGCGTGATGAATTTTTGTCCTAAAATGAAATGATTCATTGTTCAAAAAAGAGGAATATTTAAGACAAACCAGAAAGTCCAAAAATGTTGTGAATGGTCTGTGTAAGTCATAATAAGATTAGTAAAAAAGGAAATTATTAAAATGTTATATGATTAAGTTGGCTATAATTAAAGAAAATTATAGTAAATTGTTTTCCTAAAAATTAAAATTTGATATTAAAAATAGTCAAATGTAAAACTAAAAAATTGATTAGAAGATTTTATTAAAAATATTGAGTTACTCTTAGTGTGAGAAGTTTTTAATTTTTAAATTCTATAATGTTTCTTTTTGAAATTATTCAGATTAATATCTCAGAAACTGCAACCTGTTGCTTCAGTTCTTTCTCTCTTTTGCAAGGCCTGGGATGGTAACTCTTTCTTTCATCTTTTGTTGGTTCCTGTAACTTTTAAAATTAATTATCTAAAGTAAGGGAGAGAATTTTTGAAAATAAGCAAAAGAAAAATCTTTTGGATCTGCTCTTGTCTGTATGTCTGTTATATCTATATGTTTGTATGTGGCATGTGGAAGTGATATTTCACTACCAAACTATATGAAAGGGCTCTAATCAATTTGTTTAAAGAAAAGAAAGTGCCTATCAGTCTGATAGAAGCTAGCTCAGATCCTTTTTAATTCACATGACCTTGGTAATCTTTGGTAAGCTTAATTTGGTAAATTTAGTCCCAAAATTATCTCTAGTAGTTTAAAATCTTAAAGTCATATTATGCTACATTACACAACTTCAATTTTTTTCACTGGGAATTTGGGTTACTAAGAGTTAAAATAAGACAGTAAAAGGTGTTTTTGGTGAAGTTTGTAAAAACACAATGATGTGGTTTTGCTAAGGAAAATGTAATTTTTTTTTTCTAGTTTGGAGACTATTTCAGAGTTGCTTTAAAATAAAGAAAAAGAAAGTATGAATAAAACTAAATGGGTAAAGAGAAAAATAAAAAGGTGGGTGATGAGAAAGCTTGATTATTGAGTGGCCACGTGGTTACCCATCTTAAAGAGCTGCAGCTGGGCTGCATTCAATTACTAAAGGTAAAAGCTATGGTGGAATTCAGAGATGGATCATACTCATAGTCCCAGGGCATTAGTTCACTGAACTAATTAATTACAGAAATGCAAATTAGTAAGAAAAAACAAAATATTTAATCTCTTGGTTATCGTTATCTGTAATAGCTAAATGAAAGTAAAAGAGTGCTGGCTTTGGCCTTAAGGCTGGGCCAAGCTCAGATGTGGGTCTGTCTCAGGTCAGGCCACTAGCCTGAAAGCTACACACAGAAGGAAAAATTAGGCCAGGGCAACAAAACTTACCTCTTAGACCTGTGGTTACCAAGAAGTTAGTCAATGCAGAAGAGCAAGACCAAGTAACTATAAAAACCAGACAGAGTGTAAGGGAATTGTTCCATTTCGTAGATTGATATCATCAGTTTCTTGAGAAATCTTTACTATAGTGAATTGTAAAAATAACTACTTTAAGGACACAATCTTTAATTTTAAATGCTACAGAATGAAAGTGCTTGTTTAAGTTAATGCAAGACCCATAGCTTACTATTAAACAATTACTGATGAATATATGTAATCCAAATGCACAGGAGGTTATTCCTGAGAGAATGACCAGCCCAGTGACCCAGATAAGTGCCACTGTAAGGTCTATTTACCCTAAGAAGGAAACTGCCTAACTCTCCCTATAAATGCCAAGTAGAGCACCCCAGACGAAGCAGTTAATATGCTTCATATGAAAGCCCTGTGGGACTGGCTTTATGATGACCCACCCTGTTTATTCTCTAACATTAAAAGGCCCCACACCCATTTTCTGCATTTACCCCAAATTGGGGAAATTTAAGAAATATCAAAAGGCAAAGGTTATAATAAGAAGCTAATACTGCGTGAAGCAAGGCTAAGGCAAATTATGATAAAGATTGACAAAAGAGACCAAGTTCCCTGGCTCAACCCACTGCTGGGGATCCATATCCTCTGTCAAGGGAAAAGGTAAAATGGACCGGGGTAGAAAAAAAAAAAGGTCCTGGGACCAAAGCATAAAAATCTATAAGTTAATAGAGTTATGAAATTTGAGATGTTTAAACAGATTTCATGTAAGTTAGTTGTGACTCCTTTACATAAATGGCTATGAAAATAGGTATTGTATCTGATGGGGGATGGTTCCCCTAGGTAGTACCATAAAACCGAAGGCGTGTAAATGTATCCTATGAGAACTGTTCATTGGACTGTGGAGGAAAAGTTAAATATTAAATTTGAACTCAATTGAACATGGACACAAACACTGGTCACCAAGTCCCGGAAAAGGTTGTGTGAGCCCCTTGAGGCGTTTATCCAGCACTGTTTTGGACAAATCTCTATTTCAATCTATTCCTATATGTTAGTTATTGAAAAACAATAGACAATCACAAAAACAAGTTGACATTTTTGTGTTCCTTAAGCCCAGTCATGAAGGGCCCTCGTGAGTGGGCCTCATGCCAAACAACTTGTTACAAAAAGAGCTAGGGTCCCAGACTGCGCCGAAGGTTCATGAGACTGCTCCTCGTCTGTGGACAGAGGAGTAGCTGACTCTGGAGCCCAGGCTGTTGCTATCCAGTCTGGTGGTGAATCCTCTACAGTCTGGTGAGTGTAAAAATATTTTCCCTTCTCCCCTTCCCATTGCGATTTGCTTATTATGTCAATCTGCTTATTATATCATTTGCTTATTATTATATAATTTGCTTATTACATCTGCATTGCCATATACATGGGATAAAGTTTGTTTACTTTTAAAGGTATTGTGTGTGTGTCTTTTCCTCTCCCCTTGTGCATTTCCCGAAGAGAATATGGACATGCTAAATAAATAGGAACTAGTAAGATTGCCTGAGCCCACAGAATATAGGGCAAAAGTTGGAGTGCTAATCAGGAAAAATCCTTCACTTTATAGCCGTTTGTGGAACATTTACTGGGACTGACGACAAAAGACTGTAAGCACTTCCCAATGACAACTACTGGACTAGAGAATATCCACCTGAGGAGCATTTACTGCCTTGCTATGAAATGTTAATTGAAGCTACCCTTATGCTAATGGAAATAGTGGTGCCCCAAAGAGTTCTATAATAAAATAAAAATGGTTTAAATAGAATCTTACTACCTAGGGATGGCAGAAAGAAATTCTCATGAGCAGGGAACCTCCATTTTCCCTAGAAGTAACTAACTGTGTGAGGAGCTGCTAGATTCTACAGTGCCTAATAAACAGCTCTCATCTAAAACGAGCTACTTAGCATGTGAATAGCAGTTCCAAGGTGAACAAACCACATCTTGTTTGGAATGGTGCTGCTCCAAGGAAAATTCTAGAAAATCTTTTTCTTTTCTGTTTTTTATAGTTTAGAGCAATTGGATGAAGTATATTTTTGTGAGCAAATTTACCTTTCTCTCTGAATTCTCCAAAATTCAGAAACCGTGAGTATTCTGATTTTATGAAAATATATTTATTTACATAAGTTTAGTAAGAGTCTTTTCTTTTAAAACAGGATTATTTGAGACACTGGTTATTTTACCAGGGCTTTAACTAGAATAACATATTGTTAGGTAAACTTTCAGAAAAGCCAACTTAGAAGGAGCCTATATGGCAATCAATTCTTGCTGCAATTTATGCAAATAATCAGGCAAAGTACAATCAGCCTAAAACTTATTTTGTACACAAATTAGTCTTACTATAATTTCTCTTCAATAGGAAAGGAGGGCTAGAGAGAGGAAGAAATTGTTTCAAAGTAAAACTATTACACTTTTTATTAGATTTCAGCCCTGACTTTGGTTTTTGAGTGTAGACTGAATCATGAATTATTTCTTGGCTACAAGATGCAAATTTCCCTCATTTGGCATTCCACTGGGCCTGATCTGTTTTTCACTGCAAATACCCTGCTGTTTAAGGCTATAGAAGCCCCCTCCCTCTAGGCCCAGAGACTATCATGGAAGAGGTTGGCACATAAGATTGTAAGGGCTGGTTTTGAGGGATAGAAGTAGATCAAGGTCAGACACTCCAAATCAAAGATGGGTACAAATACACCTAAACGGCTAGTAAAACAAAGGACTTTGTTTTCTGAGCTATTATGTAGCACCTTTTCATTCACCTCAATCATAAGGAATTTCCTGCTTCCCATACAATTAAGAGAAAATAATTACTAAGCCTCCTGGGTATAATACTCCTAGTTATGAGTTGTGCAGATAAATATATATTTAAAATTTATTTTTCAGAACAATGTTATGCTTTATATAGTGAATTGCTATATGTCTGTAACTAAAACCAAGATTGCAGTAGCTCAACACACAGAAGTTAAATATAATTCAGTTCTGTAACCTCGCCTTTGGCTTTTTGTTTGTTGGCTCTTTAAAACAACAAAAAAATTATGGGATAATGAATGCCTGTCCATGTTCATTCCTATCTGGCCTGGAATATTTAATTGGCTATAAGCCTCTTGACTCTAAGTCCCTCTGCCACAGAGTGTCCCACCGAGGGACAGGATGGACCTGAGGCACACAGTCCTTTAGCCCTGGCAATGCTATGGAACAAAATAAACATTTGGTGGCCATTGATGCTGTCTCTGGCAAACCTTGGCCAGAAGAGGGAGAATGTTAAACCAAAATAAAATTCTAAGGCCCCCAAACCATATGAATGGCTTTATCATATGTGAATCCTTAACCTTGGCAAAATAAACTTTCTAAATTGATTGAAACCTGCCTCAAATACTTTTGGGTTCACAGTTTGAATAAAAATAAAAAGAAAATTCAAATTCAAGTGACATAATGTTTTTCTGAAATCCAAATGCTTAAACAAGAATAAACAGAGTTTTAAAGGATATTGGTAATTGTATCTCAAAAATTTTGAGAAACATATTATGTTGGGATAAAAGAGAACCTTCAAATAATATCTGCTTGTTGTGATACTGTGTAATGTTTCCTAATGAGGCATAAATACTATTTCCTTTGCTAAGTACAGGGAGTAATAATAATAATAAAATTTTCAGGGTCCTTTTATAAAAAAATTGACTACTATAATATCAGATATTATGCTGTGTAGGCATTCCTTTATAGCTTATAAAATAAGTTTTGAAAAGTATAACCAGTACGTAGTTAAGCTATCTTTGAAGCTATCTTGTTGCAACAAAATTTTCTATGGTACCCCTTATTTGAAACTTTTACTACTTAAAATCTTTTACTACTTAAAGCTTGATATTCTTCCCTGGTGTATTCAAGAACTCATCCAGTTGATTGAATCAGTTAATTGCTTTTCTTCTTCTTCTTTTGTTTGCAATTTAAATGCTTGTCTCACCTTCACGTGTTATTACACTTCATAAAGAAGAGAAGAAAAATTAGAAGACAATAAAAACAGATATTTTCAACTTCAGAATTTTATTTATGACTACATCATTTTACAAGAATTTGTAACTACTTATGTTTTTGTAGAATTGTAAACTTGGATTGCAATAGCTTGTACATGATTAACACACTAATTGAAATAAGAAAAATGTTACTAAAATCTGCTTTTAAATTTTTTAAGTAGTGAAAATTCTATGTATAATATTTGTATATATGTATTAATATTATTTGGAGCAGATAATGTTGGTTTATGCCTCAAAGCATATTTGATGTTTTATGTGATTTATTTGGTTAAAATTAATTAATCATTTAATTAAAAATTTAGAAGCTCTATTTAAAATAAGCTTGCTGTACAAGTAAATTACAATGGTTTATATATAGGTAATAAAACAGAATTAAGCAGCTAAAACCATCTAATACTACAGTTGGTTAAAGAGGTCAAAAAAGATGCATATACTTTTTTAAAAATTCATTTATTTATTTGAGATAAGGTCCCACTCTGTCACCTAGGCTAGAGTGCAGGAGTGTGAACATAGCTCACTGCAATCTAGAACTTCTTGGTTCAACTGATCCTCCCACCTTAGCCTTCTGAGTGGCTGGGACTATAGGTACATGTCACCATGCCTGCTAATTTTTTAATTTTTTTGTATAGATGGTGTATTGCTTTGTTGCCAGGGCTGGTCTTAAACTCTTAGGCTTCAGTGATCCTTCAGCCTTGGCCTCCCAAAGTGCTGGAATTAGAGGTATGAGCCACCATGCCCACCCAGCTTGGTCAATTTAATATCAATTAATGACAAACAAAACAAAGCACACAGCACAACTCATTTTTCTATTTGTCTGGTGCTCATTCCTCTATGTAATAAAGGGCCAGTGGGTATAGATAATGTGCTAATATGGAAAATAAAATAATTTTTTTAAATAATTAATGTCTTAGAAGCCAAGAAAAGACAAAAAAAAGAAAAGAAACTTGAGAACAAAAGAAAATGAAAAGCAAAATCATAGATTTAACCTCAACATTATAGAAAAGTAAATCATTATAAATGTACTACAAACTCCAAATAAAAGGGAGCCATTGATAGAATTAATAGAGAACCAAAGTCAATCTATATGCTGACCTCAAGAAAGTAATTTTACTTGTAAACAGGTCAAAAGTTAAAAGATAGTTTCATCATAATTTGTTTTGAAGTTAAGAAGTAGAAAAGACCATACCTTGACATTGTTATGTATAAAAATATGATGTATCTATATTAATATTAAAAAAGAGACTTCAAAACAATTTATGTTCCCTGGGAAAAAGAGGGATTTTTTTTTTTAATGATAAAGAGACTAGCTCACCAAGATGACATAATAATTTCAAACATATACAGGCTTAATAACAGAACTTTGAAATATATGAAGCAAAAATCAAAATAATTGAAAGAAGAAATAGATAAATTCACGCTACAAGACTGAGATTTCAACACACATCTGCTTTTCATTTATATAACATTTATAGGGGAAACAAATATGAATATAGAAGACTTAAATTACATTGTTAACCAGTTTTTTTCTAAATTACATTTATAGAACATTCTACTTCAAACAGAAGAGTATGCATTCTTTCCAGATGAAAATGGAATATTCATTAAGATGTCTGTATGATTTAATTAGTTTAAAAGGAATAAAATCATCTGGCTTTGTTATTCCTATGGAATATAATCAGAAATAAGAAAAATAGACATCTATAAAATTCCTAACATTGGAAACTTGAAACCACGTTTTTAGGAGTGACTTCCACTTTTGGGAAGATGGAGTAGAAATACTTTTTCCTATTCCTCTCACTAATCATAGCTAAAACCTTGTACATTATACATAAAATAAATGTAAAAAGACCCTATATAGGTGTAAAGAAGACAGTAGACCAGTGAGGGACCTCAGGAACAAAACAACACAATGATAGTTTCTTCGGCTTGGTTTTTGTCTCATATATACTAGACTTGGAGCTGAAAAAGCTGCCTGAAAATGCCTGAAAAAGCTGCCTGCAAATGGGCACAGAAAAAATCCTCCAGAAAATGGCTCTTTTCTCTAGCCAAAGAACTAGTAGAAAAGCAGCCTAGCTAGAGAGAAAACTTTTACATAATAACCACTCTACTCCAGGTAAACACCAAAAAACAAATCAAGAAAACAACATCCACAAAAATTGTGGCTGAGTCAGCAAAGACTGACCTGGAAATCTTGATTTTCACAGTCACAAGTTTGTTAAAAGATACCTGCTGGTCCTGATGGTAGAGAAAGTCAAATAGGAAATTGATACATCACCATCAGCCTGTAACAAGTCCTCTGTCCAGCAATGTCAGTGAAAACCACATGAAGAACATGGGCTTTCACCTCACCCATCGGTAATGTAGTGCCCTTCATCCTTGATGCCTGGGTGACGTCAGAGAAAGCCTACTGGAGAATCAGGAATTTCACCATTACCCAGTGATAACAAAGCCACTCTCACCATAATGTCGGTAGATGTCATGTGAGGCACCAACACATTAGCACTCACCTAGTGGTATCAAAAGACCACTCCCCTTGGGTTTCAATGAAGGATGAGTAAGTAACCTGGACTTGTATTTATAACCAGCTGCTTTTCTTCCTCTGTGGGAGCAGTGTCACAGAAAGCCAGTTAAAACAGGAAGTTTAAAGAAAATTTAGTGTCCCACAAAATAACATAAAAATGTCAGGTCTTCAATAATAAATCACTTATCATACCAAGAAGTAGGAAGATATCAAACTTGATTAAAAAGGTGAGCAATAGATGCCAACAATGAGATGACAGAGATGTTTATATAATCTAAAAATATTTTAAAGCAGTTATAATAATTATGCTTCAGTAAGCAATTACAAACGAATATCCTTAAAAAACAAAAGGATGTGTCAACAAAGAGTTGAAACATCTTAGCAGAGAAATAGAACATATCAAGAGGAGCAAAATGAAATTTTAGAATTAAAACATTCAATTACAAAAATATGAAGTTCAGTGGATGGGTTCAATATAGAATAGAGGGGAGAAAAAAATGAATGAAAGACTGTAGGTAGAAATTATACAATCTGCAAAATTGAGAAAATTAGACACAAATTCTCCAGCAACCTGTGAAAATATAGCCATGTATCACTTAACAATGAGGATATATTCTGAGAAATACATCCTCGGGTGATTTTGTCATTGTGCAAACACCATAGAGTATATTATACACAAAACTCAGTGGTATAACCTACAAAGCCTATTGCTCCTAGGCTAAACTCGTACAACATGTAATACTGTAGGCAACTATAACAAAATGGTAAGTATTTGTTTATCTAAACTTATCTAAACATAGAAATGGTACAGTTAAATCATGCTATTATGATCTTATGGGACTACCACAATATATACGACCCATCATTGACCAAAATATCACTATGTAGCAAACGATCATATAGTGAAATACATACATTTTCTGTCGTCAAAGCACTGGAATAAGAAAAAAGACTGGGGTAAAAAATTACCTGAAGTAATAATAGGGGGATACTTCCCCAAATTTGGCAAAAAACCATAAAAGATATAAATTCAAGAAGCTGAATGAACACCAAACAGAATAAGACTAAATACATCTATGTCACTATGATACATCTTCATTATATTTTAGAAACTATAGGGAAAAAACTGTTATAATGACAGAAATTTTTCTTCACAAACAATGGAGGCCAGGAAAGCTCATAATCCTATAGACAGTGAAAATAGCCTTCAAGAATGAAAGAAAAATCAAGACGTTCTCACAGGAGTGAGAACTAAGAAAATTTGTTACCAGTAAATCTATTGTAAGGGACAGTAGGGGCAGAATAAGTGGGGATTCTTAATTGGTATAAAAAATATAGTTGGAATAAGATCTAGTGTTTAGTAGCACAATAGAATGACTATGTTAATGAGAACTTATGGTATATTTCAAAATAACTAAACAAGTGAAACTGTTTATATTAACATGTATCTAGTTATATATATATAGTATATTTCAAAATAACTGAACAAGTGAAACTGTTAATATTAACATATATCTAGTAAGAGTAAGAAACTGGAATGTTTCTAACAAAAAGTCCTTAAGTAATGGATATCCCAATTACCATGATTTGATTATTACACATTGTATGCTTGGATCAAAATTTCACTTTTACCCCATAAATATGTACAGCTGTTATGTATCTATAAAAATTGAAAATTAAAAAATAACTAAATAAAAGTGAAAAAATTCTTTAAAAAATAAAGCAAAAAATGAAGAAACAAATAAATAAAAAAATCAGCTAATACGAAACACTCTTCTTCTCTTGCGTTGTCTAGATTATTGCTGACATTGAGTCAAAAATTATATCACTGATTTATTTTGTTCTTATTATATGTAGAGGAAGTATTTAAGACGGTTATAGCAGGGAGCAGTTACAATGTAAACAGAGGTAAGATTTCTATATTTCACTTGAACTGATAAAAATAACACCAGTATACCATGATAAATGTATATATATTATGAAATACTTGGCACAACCACCAACAAAGCTTATAGAAAAATGAAATAGATACATATATACATATACACACAGAGAGAAATGGAAGTCAAAAAACAGTTACTCATCATAAAAGCAGAAAAAATCAGAAAAAATATTTAAAAAGAGATAAACTAAAACAAAAATAAAATGATAGACTTTAAACCTAACATCAATATTTATATTAAATGGAAATGGTCTGAATTGTCCAATAAAACAATTGGCAGAGTGGATTAAATAACATGACTCTATTATTTGTTGTCAACAAGAAATTCACTTCAAGTATAATGCTATAGGCAGGTTGACACTAAAAGGATGGATAAAGACAAATCATGAAAATGTGAATCATGTTAATGTGAAAACAAGCTTGAATATAATATTAGATAAAGTAGACTTCAGAGCAAAGACAATTACTAGAGACAGAGAGGGACATTATATAATGATAGAAAGGGCAATCTACCAAAAAGACACAGCAATCCTAAAGTTCATGCACTGAACACCAGAGCTATAAAATATGTGAAGTGAAAACTGAAAAAACTGAAAAAGAAATAGACAAAACCACAATAATGATCAGAGACTTCAACATCCTTCTCTGAAGAATTAGTAGAGCAACTAAACAGAATTTCAGCAAAACTCAGCAACACCATCAACCACCAAGATCTAATCAATATTTCTAGAACATGCCAAGCAACAACAGGAGAATACACATTAATTTTAAGTGCCCACAGAACATAACCAAAGAAAGATAATATTCTGGAACATTAAAAAAACAAAAATGTAAAACCCTAGAAATCATACAGAGTATGCTCTCTAATCACAATAGTATCAAACTAAAAATCAGTAACAAAAAGATAACAGAAAAATATTCAAATACTTGAAAATTATCTAGACACTTGCAAATAATCTATGGGTCAAAAAAGTCTCAAAGGAATTTGTGAAAATATATTGAAATAAAATAAAATGGAATAGACAACGTACCAAAATTTGTGGGAGACAGCTAAATCAGTGTTGAGAAAGAAATGTATAGCTATAAATAAAGACATTCAAAAAAATTAAAAGCATCAAATAAATCATCTACTCTCCCACTTAAAGAATATATATAAAAAGCTGTAAAATAAACCCAAAGTAAGCATAGGAAAGAAAATAATAAGACTATAAGTGAATAAAATAAAAAAATAAAAACATAAATATTGGAAAACAACCAATGAGACAAAGAGTTTATTCTTTGAAAAAATCAATAATATTAACATATCTCTAGTAACAGTAAGGAAAAAAGAATAACCAAATTATTAGTATAAATATCAGGAATAAAAATAGGATACAATTATAAATCCTATATATATATATATATAAAAGGTAATAAAGGAATACTATAAACAACTCTAAAACATATAAACTTGACAACTTGGACAAACTGGACCAAGTCATGAAAATATTTTCACAACTCACCCAAGATGAAATAGATAATTTGAATAACCTTATAGCTATTAAGTGGATTTTTAAATTATAAACCTCGTGAAAAAGAAAGTTATATGCCCAAATGGTTTTCATCAAGAATTATATCAAACTTTTGAAGTATTAATATGAGTTTACAAACTCTTTCAGATAAGAGGAAGCAACAATCTTTATTTTATAAGACTACTATTATGCTGATATCTGATATCAAAAAATGAAAACAAAAATTATAGAGTCTACCATTTACGAATATAAACACAAAATTATTTTTAAGATGTTAACAAGTCTAATTTAGTAATAACAATTATACACCATGACCAATTAAGGTTACACTAGGAACACATGACTAGTTCAATGGTCACAAATTAATTAATGCCATGACACACAATTTTAGCCTAGAAGGCAAAAATCACTTGATTATAACAATCTATGCAGAAAAAAACATGTGAAACATGTCAACACCCATTTATTATAAAAACTCTCAGGAAAACAGGAATAGAGAGGAGTCCTCCTAAAATTTGTTAAAGATAATCTACAAAAAACCTTACAGCTAACATTATACTTAATGGTAAAAAATTGACCATTAAATCAACACTTGCAGTGTAATCAGAAAAGAAGAAAGTTGACTGAAGACATAGGATCCATGGTCTCTGCATAGTTTTGGGGTCCCCTTTAACTCTGTGATATAAAAACACTGTAAGCCGCTGCTTATATTTTGAGTTCACAAGAAGGATTAAGCAGGATTCTGAGGGATTGAACATTTCACTTAAAGAGACTCTGAAGTGTCATCCAAAAGAGATTGTTTTCATTAATTGTGGTAGGGAGTTGTATTAGTGTCCTATTACTGCTGTTACAGTTACCTAAAATATAGTAGGTTTAAATAGCATAATTTTGGGAGGAAAGAAGTCCAGGATGAGTCTGACTAGGCTAAAATCAAGGTATTTTTGGGTTGTGTTGCTTCTGAAGACTCTAGAGGAGAATCTCTCTTTGTGTTTCAAGCTTCTTGATGTCAACTTCATTTGTTTGCTCATGGCCCTTTGTTCCATTTTCAAAGCCAACAGTGTAACATCTTCAAATCTCTCTCTCTCTGAGGTTGACTCTCCTGCCTCCCTCTTATAAGCATCCTTGTGATTACATTGGTTCCACTGAGTAATACAGGATAATCCCTCCATCTCAAGATGTTTAATTTAATCACATCTGCATCTGTAAAGTCCCTCTTGCCATATTCACAGGTTCTCAGCATTAAACATGAGCAACTTTGAGGGAAGAACATTATAATGGTTCCCACAAGAGGAACAAATTAAATATATACAAAACATAATTTCTTATCAAATATAGGCAAAAATGAGACAAATCTTATAAAATAGAGAAGCTACATGTTAGTCCATTCTCATGCTCCTAATAAAGATGTACCCAAGACTGGGTAATGTATAAAGAAAAAGATGCCTAATGGACTCACAGTTCCATGTGGCTGTGGAGGCCTCACAATTATGACAGAAGCAAAGGAGGAGCAAAGTCATGTCTTACATGGAACAGGCAAAAAAGAAGTGCAGTGCAAAGAGGGAAAAATCCCCTTATAAAACTATCAGATCTCATGAGAACTAACTCACTACCATGAGAACAGCATGGGAAAGACCAACCCCCATGACACAATTCCCTCCCAATTCAAGATGATACTTTTGGGTGGGGACAGAGCCAAACCATATCATTCTACCCCTGGCCCCTTCCAAATCTCATGTCCTCACATTTCAAAACCAATCATGCCTTCTCAATAGTCCAAAGTCTTAACTCATTTCAGTATTAACTCAGAAGTCCACAGTCAAAATTCCCATCTGAGACAAGGCAAGTCGCTTCTACCTATGAGCCTATAATATCAAAAGCAAGTTAGTTATTCCCCAGATACAATGGGTGTACAGGCAATGGGTAAATATCCAAATGGAAGAAATTGGCCAAAGCAAAGGGGCTATAGGACCTGTGCAAGTCTGAAATTCAATAGGGCAGTCATTAAACTTTAAAGTTCCAAAATAATCTCCTTCTACTCCATGTCTCACATCCAGTTCATGGTAAAGCAAAAGGTGTGCTCCCACAGCATGGGAAGCTCTGCTCCTGTGGCTTTTCCAGGCAGGTGGAGCATGCTATCAATGGATCTACCATCTGGGGTCTAGGGGACAGTGGCCCTCTTCTCACAGCTCTACTAGGCAGTGCTCCAGTGGGGACTCTGTGTGGTGGCTCCAACTCGACATTTCCCTTCTGAACTGCCCTAGCGGAGGTTGTTTATGAGGGCCCCACTCCTGCAGCAAACTTCCGCCTGGACACCCAGGCATTTCCATACATTCTCTGAAATCTAGGTGGAGGTTCCAAAACCTCAATTCTTGTTTTCTGTGCACTCACAGGCCCAACTTCACATGTAAGCTGCCAAGGCTTGGGGTTTGCATCCTCTGAAGGAACAGACTGAGCTGTGTGATGGCCCCTTTTAGCCACAGCTGGAGCTGAACCAGCTGGGATGCAGAACACCATGTTTGGAGACTACATAGAGCAGGGAGGGGGACTCTGGGACCAGCCCACAAAACCATTTTTTCCTCCTACGCCTCCAGGCCTGTGATGTCAGGGGCTGCCATGAAGGTCTCTGAAATGCCCTAGAGACATTTTCCCCATTGCCTTGGAAATTAGCATCTGGCTCCCTGTTACTTATATGAATTTCTGCAGCTGGCTTGAATTTCTTCGCAGAAAAAAGAGTTTTTATTTTCTACTGCATCAGGCTGCAAACTTTTCAAACTTTTATGGTTTTCAAACTTTTATGCTCTGTCACCTCTTGAATGCTTTGCTGCTTAAATTTCTTCCACCAGATACTCCAAATCATCTCTCTCAAATTCAAAGTTTCATGGATCTCCAGGGCAGGGGCAAAATGCTACCAGTCACTTTGTATAGCAACAGTGACCTTTACTCTAGTTCCCAACTAGAGTAAAGTTCTTCATCTCCATCTAAGACCATTTCAGCCTGGATTTTATTGTCCATATCACTATCAGCATTTTGGTCAAAGCCAATCAAGAAGTCTCTCAGAAGTTCCAAACTTTCCTACATTTCCCTATCTTCTTCTGAGTCCTCCAAACTGTTCCAACCTCTGCCTGTTCCCCAGTTCCAAAGTCACTTTCACATTTTTGGGTATCTTTAAAACAGCACCCCACTCCCAGTAACAATTTATTGTATTATTCATTCTCTCAATGCTAATAAAGACATACCTGAGACAGGGTAATTTACAAAGGAAAGAGGTTTAATTGACTCACATTTCCACATGGCTGGGGAGGCCTCACAATCATGGCAATAGGCAAATGAGGAGCAAAGTCATGTCTTAAACGGCAGCAGGCAAGAGAGAAGTCCAGTGCAAAAGGGGGAAAAGCCCCTTATAAAATCATCAGATTTTGTGAAAGCTAACTTACTATCATGACAATGGCACGTGAAAGATCCATCCCCATGATTCAATTCCATCCCACCAGGTTTCTCCCATGACACAGGGGAATTATGGGAGCTACAATTCAAGATGAGACTTGGGTGGGGACACAGCCAAATCATATCACTCAGCATGTGTGAATTGATAAATTTTCTCATGAGATTATGAGGGTATAAAATACAACAATAGCAATTACAGAAACCCATAAAAACTTCTACTGAACCTTGCACAGCATCCCTAGCTTATAGATTGTTACTAAAATGTGAAAAGCACACACACACACACACACACCCCTCATGAGCATAAAGTTTAGTTCATATCTTTAGGGTTGAAATTATGTTTCAGACAAATTTGCTAAACACAACAAATTTGTGGAATCATGAGGCCATCAGTATTCATTTGATTTATTAATGTTTGTTCTACAAGTGTATGTGAGGAACCCACTTTGCTAAAAATTGGTTAGATAATAAAAGGATATATAAATGAAGAAGTCATATATCTGATACGTATAGTGTAGTCATATAAAAAAGACAACTTCTCAAGTAAATATACAATCAGTTAAAAAATAGTTTCATGCAACAATAGAGGTTAAAATTTCAATCAAAGGAATGATTACTTCAAAGAGTAGTGATTGGCAAGATTATACAAGATGATCATATACATACAGATTCTGTGATCATGGTAAGGGACATGTCAGAGATTTACTAAAACCCCAGGTCCCCTTTACATTTTCTAATGGTGATTATTTGTTCATAGTATTGTAAAATAGAGAAATTATGAGTAAATTTTTATTCCTAGCATCATTTGCTAATGTCTCCTGGAAAAAATTCTGAGCAACTATTTCTTTCATAAACAAAGCAACTTTATTATTGAATATCTATTTAAAAACCATATGCTTTACAGAAACAGATGCTTATTTTTATATTAATTTAAAATAAATATATAAATTAGAGAACTCAAGTCTAATATAAGTTTGTTGGCCTGTTCTTTCAAATATTCAGCTGTTCTACACATAAGTTTCTGAAATATTAATTTAGCCATAACTCTTAGTTGTCTATTCAATATCTGTTGTACTCTTTTTTCCCCACTGTAAAAATATCTATATTGAAGTTTCAACATGTAATGCTCAAAATACACACCTTTTTCATATTCTCTTGCAGCAAAGCTTGACCATGAGATAAAATTCTAACCAATAATATGTAAGAGGAATTTGATAAAAGGCTTCAGTGAGACTTTTAGTGTCTTCCTGATTTAAAAAAAAAGGCTCATAAATTTCTTTGGTTTTTATTCCTTCTTCTGTGTACCTGGAATACAGTCTGTTACCTGAAGGAGCATCTTATAAGTATAAGGAAACAGTAAATCTATTTTATGTTAAAGGCATTGATATTTGGACTTTTTGTTATTTGCAACAAATGTATTTATAATGCAAGCACTTATTTGTTGTGTTTTACATTGGTAACTTTTACGTATTAAAAAATGCAATAAACTTTACATTAGCACCCAGAAAAGAAATATTTATGTATAAATCTAACAAACTATGTTCAAGACTTATATGAAGTAAAGTACAAAACTGTGATGAAAGAAATTAAAGAAGAGCTAAAAACTTGGAGACGTATTTCATGTTCATAAAGAGGAAGACTCAATATTGTAAAGATATCATTCTTTCTAACTTAATTTACAGGTTCAGTGTAATCTCAATATAAAATCCCAAGTTATCTTATGGATAATGATAAATTGATTCTAATATTAATATGAATAGGCAAAAGATGCAGAATAGCAAACACAGTATTAAAGAAAAAGAATAAAGTTAGAGGACTGATACTACCTTGCTTTGAGACTTTCTACAAAGCTAAGGTAATCAATTCAGGGTTGTACTGACAAAGACACAAATAGATCAATGGAAAAGAATAGAGAGTGAAGGAATAAACCCATATAAATATAGCCAATTGATCTTTCACAAAGTACAAAGGCAATACAATGCAGGAAAGATATGAGGGAAATTTTAAAAATATGTAGAAAACTGGAATTTAAAGATAAAAATTGAAGATATAAACTTTTTAACATTAACTCCATCAGTTCCAGACAATTTTGTAAGAGATGGTACCAACTATTGAGTCAATCCCTAAAGAACTGAGGGTCTTGGGAATTTACCAATGTCAATGCTTTTTTACATTATCGACTGAAGAAAAATGGCCACCCTTTTTAGATTTTTTAATATTAGGAAGAAAAAGAAATCAGAAGAAATCAAATTAAAACTGCAAGAGGGATGCCTAATGATTTCCCATTGAAACTCTTGCAAAATTGCTCTTGTTTGAGAGGTATGAGCAGGAACCTTGTCATGGTGGAGAAAAGACTCTAGTGAAGCTCTCTCAGGTGTTTTCTGCTAAAGCTGTGGCAAACTTTCTCAAAACACCCTTATAATAAACAGATGTTATCATTATTTGGCCCTCCAGAAAGTCAACTATCGAAATTCCTTTGAGCATCCTTAAAAACTGTCACCATGATATTTGCTCTTGACTGATCTGTTTTACTTTGACTAGTCCACTTCCATCTCTTGGTAGCCATTGCTTTGATTCTTCTTTGTCTTCGAGATCATACTGTTAAAGCCATGTTCCATCTTTTGTTACAGTTCTTCAAAGAAATGCTTCATGATATTGATTCCACTTTTTAAAATTTCAATTGAAAGCTCTACTCTTATCTGTAGCTCATTTGTGTGCAATGGTTTTGGCACCCACAAAGTGAAGTTTGCTCACCTTTGATTTTACAATCAGAATTGTGTAGGCTGGACCAATTGAGGTTTCCAGGCTGTTACCTAATTGTGCTGTTAATTTTTGGTGCTCTTCAATTAGGGCACAAACAAGATTTTTTTTTTTTCTCACAAACTGATGTGGATGGTCTGCTTTTGTGAGCTTTCATCTTCAACATCATCTTGTCCCTTCTTAACTTCAGTTATAATTTGTAAACTGCTGATTTCTTTTGGGTATTGTCCCCATAGGCTTTTGGTCAATTATTTTTCTGTTTCTGCTCAAGCCTCACCATAAATTTGATGCTTGTTCTTGCTTCATTTTAGCAGAATTCATGCTGCTCTGATAGGGGTTATTTTCAAACTGGTGTCATATTCTTCTTAGTACCTCAGACTAGATCCTGTTTAGACATGTTACAACAAGACAATGCAAGTTTATTTTTGTGAAAAAAGTTGAAATTCATGGAAAATTTAGAAAATTTTTATGAACTGTTTGAAGATCTCTTGTAGTCTTTTCAGCAAATGGTCCTTGTACACTTGGACATCCACATACAAAAAGATGACTCTAGACACAGATCCTATTCCATTCACAAAAATTAACTGAAAATGAATCACAGACCTAAATGTTAAATTGAAAAACCATAAAACACTTAGAGATTACATAGGAAAAAATAGATGACCTTTGATTTGGTGATGACATTTTAAATACAACACCAAAGGCATGACTGATGAAATAAAAAATGAATAAAATAGACATTATACAAATTAGAAATTTCTGTCCTGAAAAAGACACTGTCAAGAGAATGAAAAGACAAGCATGGGAGAAGATATTTTCAGGACACACATCTGATTAAAAAAAAAAACTATTAGCCAAAATATTCAAAGAACCCTTAAAACTCCACAATAAAAAAGACACTAGATTTTTAAATCGGTGAAAGACCTAAACAGAACTTCACCAGAGAAAATATACAGATGGCAAATAAGTGTATGAAAACATATTTCACATTATATGTCATCAGGAAAATGAAAATTAAAACAATAATAAAAAACTTCTGCATACATATTAGAATTGGCCACAGTCTAGAACATTGACAACATCAAATGCTGGCAAGGATGTGGAGCAACAGGAAATCTAATTTATTGCTGGTGAAAATGCAAATCGTACAGTTTCTTTGGAACAAAATTTGGCAGTTTCTTGAAAAATTAAACATACTCCTATCATACTATTCAGTAATCACATTTCTTGGTATTCACCCAAAGGAATTAAAAACTTATGTCTATAAAAATCTTACACACAGATGTTTATATCAACTTTATTCATAACTGTCAAAAACTTGGAAGCAACCAAGATGTTTTTCAGTATATGAATAGATAAATAAACTGTGCTAAAACAACAGAATATCATTCACTCCTAAAAAGAAAGAGCTATAAAGCTACGAAAAGACGTGGAGGAGCTTTAAACGTATATTATTAAGTGAAAGAAATCAATTTAGAAAGACTGTATACTGTATGATTCCAACTATAGGGCATATAGGAAAGGCAAAACTATGGAGACAGTGAGAAGATTAGTGGTTGACAGGAGTTGCAAGAGGAAAGGATAAATAGGTAGAACACAAAATTTTGGGGGCAATAAATTTACTCCGGATGATAATAAATGGTGGATACGTGTCATCATACATTTTTCATAGTTTTTAATCCTTCTTATACTACAAAGTATTTTGGCTTCTCTTTTTGAATACCTTTCAACATTTTTTAATACAAAAAACGGATAATACATACTAATGAGTTGTTTAATAACATGGTACAAAACTATGATCAATGGATCCTCAATATGTTTAAAAATTAAAAATGTGAGTTAAATGTTATGATTCTGAAGTCCTTATGAATAGAGTGATAGAAGGACTGATAATGTGTAGACATAAGAACAAAACATGCCATCAGTTTCTATAACTGCATATCACAACACAAAGTGTTAGTCATTCAATAAGACACACATGAATCTGAGATCTTATTAAATATCAAAATTTACTAATAATTTTAGGACTGTGGTGTAGGGACAAGAGTGACTTTATTAAATGCTAATCTGCCATTTAACATCTGACTAACTCCAGTCCAGGAATGCCACCAAAATGTCTAGTTGATGTATTATTGCTCCTTATGTAAGAACACCTATTCACAGAAAGTTTCCTCCAAAACAACCCTTATAGTCACA
The DNA here is from genome assembly GCF_029281585.2 of Gorilla gorilla gorilla. Classification (NCBI taxonomy): domain Eukaryota; kingdom Metazoa; phylum Chordata; class Mammalia; order Primates; family Hominidae; genus Gorilla; species Gorilla gorilla. Next base: position 29,016,357 of record NC_073239.2, on the reverse strand, counting down.
GAAATTATAGGCTGAAATGTCTGCAACCACTTACACGTTCCTTCTAGCATACATAGGCTTTTCCCCCAAGATGTAACCCGTGGGTCTGAGAGTTCACAGTGTAAAAATCTACCTGTGTTGTGGTTGCCCAAGGCCACTATTCTTTCTGCAAGTTCCCTTAATAAATCACTCAAAACCAACAAACTGGATGTGTCTGCCTCCTTCTTCAGCTTCTTGGCTCCTTTGGTACTTGGAGGCCACTTTGCATACATGACCCTTTTACAGAACACATGGGTAATTGTGAAGCATAGAAGAGGCATGGAGAAATCCAGGACTGTTCTTGAGTCCTAACTTTTTATTTTATGGTGCGTCAGACACAGATTTAACATATAGGTCTCAGCTATGCTAGAAGGATATAACTTACACAAAAAGGAGCTATGCAAGTCATGAAATATTTTTATGTTGTGTTCTGAAAATTATCTGGTCTAGAAGACATTTTCTAAGGTGATATTCTAGGTGAATTTACAATAAACAACATAGATCAACCAGGTACATAGGCTCAATCATGTTCTCCCAAAATTCTTATGTCAAAGCTGTAATCCCCAGTATCTCAGAATGTATCTGTATTTGAAGACAGGGCCTTTAAAGAGATAATAAAGTTAAAAAGCAACGGTTAAAGTGGACCTTCATTCAATTTGATTTGTGTACTCATAAGAGGAAATTTTGACATACAAAGAGAAACGAGCAATGTGTCTACACAGAGGAAAAACCATGGGAACACATAGCAAGAAGGTGGACATCCACAAGCCAAGGAGAGAGATGCCAGAGAAAATCAAAACTGTTGGTACCTCAATATTGTAATTCTTGCCCCTAGAACTGTGAAAAAATAAATTTCTGTTGTTGAAGCCACTCAGTCTATGGTATTTTGTTGTGGTAGCTCTGGCAAACTAATAGAGTTGTCCAAAATATTTCAAAGATAAGGGCTCACCCACTAGAAAATAACAACATATGTTTTGCAGAGTCCTGACATTAATATGTTTAAAAGATGATTTGACTGGAACATCTTTCATTCTGTCCCATTCCTAAAGAAGAGGTGGAAAAAATAGATCACAGGCCTGCTGTTAACTCTTTCCTTTCATAAACTATGACATAGAAATTCCACTTGGTGTATAACTAAAGACATTATCTCATAGGTGAGTATGAGGGAATATATTCAAGTATGGTATTACAGTGAGATTTGTTGTAGCAAGTTGTACATCATTAGGCAAGTGTGCAGTTTGCTTTGATGGGCATGCACCATGGAACCCTGGCCAGCTGTTAAAAGACTAGATACGAAAACAACAACATGGACAAATCTCTAAAATCGAATATCCAACACTTTTATTATGCAACTTAAAATTCAAGCACTGAATATAAATGCCTATTTAAAAAAATGTATGCCAAAAATTTTTCCATGTTCAACATTATAAAATGTCTTTCTATGTGGTATAAGGGAGAGGAAAATAGGAATAAAGAATACAGAATAAAGTAAATAACATTTTTCAACAGTTCTGTGGCACAGATCAGTGATTGTGATGTGCCATTAACTAAGGAGTTTTATGAATTCAACACATGGCACCCAAATTCCACATTTTAATAATAAATTAACAATAAATCATATTTTAATAATAAGATTCAAATAGAATTCTGAGCTAAAAACCTTAAATAAATTTAAGATAGTCACAAACATAAAGACATAATATATATTCAACACTAAAGACAAGCAAGCCAAACAATATATAAGAACAGAAGATGCAGTTCATTTTAGAAAGATAATTACAGAAAATCAATACACCCAAGAAAATAATACTAAAGACTTCGTAGCTGCTATCATAAATTTTATACATGCCTTTTGTAGTTGAAAATCTCATAAGAATGGAAAGGAAAGGAGGAACAACAAGAAGGAAATTCCCTGAAATATCAAATCAAAAGAATTTGGTGAGGTACTGATAACAGAAATAAGAAAAGTCAGAGGTGACACTGAAGTAAAAGGAAGAAAAGTGTTAAGGGTTTTATCAGCAAAAAGAAGAGTGAGCAAATATCCCAATTGCCTTTTCATTTCTATATTCATTACTTACCTTGTCCACAAGGTTACACACTATGAGGGCAGATTCCTTGTGTGTCTCATTCACCTCACTGCTCAAGCATCTACCCCAGTGTTGAACTGTGACTGAAACATAATGTTTATTTAATAACTAAAGAGTATATTTAGGATGGAGAGCCATAGAAAGAGGACCATTTTATCAACTGTTGTGAAAATCTCCTGGAGGCAGGCACAACTATGGAATGCTAGAAAAGCGAGAGAATCTTTCTCAACTTTGCTTTACTTAGTCTTTTAAATGTGATCTAAGGCTCTGTGGAAAGAATCTCATGGACAGGTTGACCCTTGTTCCCCATCTTCTCTGGTTAGCAAAATGTGTTGTTTCTATTCTTGTGTTTTCCTCATGTGAAATAATAACATCAATAAAACTAGACAGACTCTTAACATGCATAACTGTACATGGTGTATTCAGATTACAAGACCTTTTAATTATAAATTTTCTATTGAAACACTCTAAACAGGAGTGCGGGTGATAGGTGATGTATACACATATATAAATGCCGTCCTTCCAGTTACTTGGAATTTAGGTTCCTTCGCAAGCAGTGTTCCTCCCTGTCTATTTAAAACTGACAAAGACATTTGTCTTTACTCGTGTGGAGATGCCTGATAACTTATTTCTAACTATCATACGCTCCACAGTCATGACATTTTAAGAAAATAGATCAAATCTATCCTGGATTTTTTTTCAAGTTCCTTTTGATTGCTGCTGGGAGGAGAATAGAGAGATAGTAGAGAATAGCATTAACTTGCAAAGTAAAATAAATTATTTTGAGATAACTATTCTATATTAGAATATGAAATAGCCTCCTAGTTACAATAACAAATTCAGCAGGGCATGGTTGTAATTCTCCAGGCTTACTAGTTTTGCTACCTTGGTGTGTTTTCTCTGGTATACTCCAGATGATTTAAATAGTGAGACTGATACAGAAACCTCTGCAATGCATGTATTAAATGCATGCATATATGAATTATAAGACAGCTTTTTCACTGGTTACCGACTGGACACTAAGGACAGAGTTTTTGAATTTGAATCTGAACATTACTATTTGCTCACTCTGTAACCATGAACATGATAATTCATCCATCTGTGCCTCACTTTTCTCAGTTGAAAATATTAATAAAATATATAGAGAGAGAATACATAGAGAGTATATATAGAGAGATATTCCATACATATTTTATATGTATGTACATATATATACACACATACATATATAGATTTATGGAATCTATATATACACATATATATAGATATATACAGATTCCATACATCTCTATATATATGCATAAATATTTACACACACATATATCCATTTATCTGTCTATAAAACAAGAATTAGTATATGTAAAATCCTTTGATGAGTGTCTAGTACAGATTAAGAATTAAGAATCAAATGAATGTTACCTGATATCATATAGGTATATACATATATATAAATATTTGTATATACATTTATGTATATACACACACATATATAATTGTATATCATAAAACTTTGAATTTGGCAAAGTGAGGTAGAAGCCCCAAGTTAAATTTCATTAAGATTAAAACTGTCCCATATCCTTCTATTTAACTTCACACTTCAGCTTCTTTAAAATTTTTATTTCCAAGAAAGTGTACAAATATCTGCATATCATAAGCAAATAAAATATTTACATAAAAGATGGCTATAGCCACAGTGAGTAAATGCTTCAGGCTCCATATGCCTTAGAACTAAAGTGACTGTATAACTTATCATCCAAACCACGACAGTTTAAGAATAAAATGTGTGTGCTTTTAATAATCACTCCAGGATACCAAGTGTGAATTGAGATTTTTCCAGGAAAACCAGGAAGATTTGTCACCCTACTCAAAACCCTAGAAAATACAGTAAATAAGAACATATTTTACATGTTCCAAGGACAAACGCATGAGGAAAGTGGCGTCATCTTTTCTTTGTGGTGAAATAGTATCATCTATGCTCTCCGCAAAGCTCAGGTTGAATTTGTAACTCAGGTAGAATTGTTGATTTTGTATTTTAGGGTTTTTTTATTATACATAATGCGCTGCACCTCATAGTTAAAAACAATTGTTCTAAGCTTCCACATGCTGCTAAGATACAGCTACCGGGATTTAGTGCGAATCACGTTGTTCGAGGCGTTAGTTCAGCTGTCTGTTGAATTCCCTGAAACTAATGCTCAGTCTATATTAATGTCTCAGTCCCGAGAAACCTCAGCCTATTCTCTCCTATAATTAATCTTGCAGGTAGTGCCTTGACATTATTGGTTCACCAACAGAGCAGAACTGCCCCAGCCATCAATAATAATTCAACGCATTAGGATGAGGCCTACGCATGGGCCACAGAGGTAGCAAAATATGCAGGATCTCCTGCATTCCTCTCCAGTAGAAGGGAAACTGCAATTGAAACTAGTTGTTTTGGTGGCTCGATAATTTGTAATAGAGGGGTCTTGGTGTTACTAATTGTTTTGCTTTATGCTTTTATCCAAATGTAGCCACGGCTTGGCACAAGGGGAGTGATTGTCTGTTTACTGAATCTTAATATTGAGGCTGTTACAAATTGTCTTTCACAGATGGTGGGAGCTTTTCAGATCGAGAGAGGCAGGGAATTTATTACTCAATATTTCTGTATTACTGATTGGGACGTGAGGAGCATAGACAATCTGTCCTACTGCAGGGTTTGCTGCATGGTTTTTTTTTCCGTCTGTAAAATTATGGCTGGCTCTAGACGTTTTTCTCATTTTGTATAGATAGCAGCTGTGTAATTTCCAGCAGAATGTTTGCTTTGATCCCCCTTCCTTTAATTGAAATCCGCAATTATGAGATTTGTTTCTTTTATGTTTGTGAGTTTATTGGTTTAATCTACAAAATGTGCTGTCTTGCTGTCTTACACAGTTAAAGGCTACAGCACAGTTGGGACTTAAATGACAAACATTAGAGGGAGGGGCTTTCTGTTTTTTGTTTTTTATTTTTTATTTTTTTGGTTGGCTATAGAAAGAATCCAATAGATATTCTTCCCCTCAGATAGCAGGCTCTATGACAACTTAGTAAACTGTCATTCTGTATAATTTAAAGCTGTGTCTCTTGTATATATATATAATGTATGTATTATATATATATGATTAGGCTGATTTCTAAAAATGAATAATATGTGTGTGTGCGTGTGTGTGTGTGTGTGTGTTCATAGAATGGAAAGGGAATATGCCTGCATAGGAGCATTTCTTTGATTATAGTAACTAGTAACATTTACATAATGCTAGCTTTATCAGCACATTTTAGGGGAAAGAGAGTGAAAGGATTATAAAGTAGATAGATATAAGAACAGTACTGCATGGTCTCAGACATAGTTCACAACAAATAATTTTGAGAGTTACATGTCAATATGCTCTACCACGTAAATTAACCACAAATTTCCTAAATGGTAAAGTTCCAGATGTTTGAAATATTTTAATAAAAAATAAAAGAAAAAGAAGAGATCAAGTGGAGAAGAACGAGATTTTATTTCCAAATTTACAATTCTCTCACTGATAGTCTGTCATAAACTGTAACTACATATTTTAAAAGAATTTTTGCTAATATTTTATGCATTCATTATATATTTTTTTCTGGCACAGTATAGTGCATTTTCATTTGGAGCTCTAGGCTGTGTCTATATAAAGGAAATTCCATATTAAATGGTATTAGGCCAATTAGTTTGTAACTGAATTAATCTTTCTATGTAGCATCCTTAACTCCAACTAATTGATTTAGCCTAACAGTTTTGGTAGCTATCATATAGGCATTTCTCTTAAATGGTCATGAGTAATTAATTCACATTGACAAGGAATTTTTCACAAAATTCTTCCATGTGTTAATGGTTGTTTTTTAGGCAAATAAACCAAGTGATCATATGGATATTTAAAAATATTTAGAATTGCACATGTTAACTGAGTATGTCTCCAATTCACCTTGTGGTCTCCTGATTATTATGTGGTCAGGTCTACTGTCATACAACTGTGATATATATGAAATATATATATATATATATATATATATATTTCATATATATATGGCATATGAGAAAATATCCAAATATTTTTTAAACTCAATATACATAGCCCATGGATTCTAGGAAGAAAAGTTCACTTAAAAATAAGCCTTTTAATGGACTATTTCTAAATCCTGAAAGCCACCATTGGAAAAATGTCATGGTATTTTCTGCTTTTTCTTAATAATTACAGTGTAATTAAATATCCACTCATCTAGGAATTTCTTAATAAGAAAAACTGTAGTAATTTTAGATATTTGTATTTTAAGTATGGGAAAAAACAAGGGAGCTAATGGATCTAAAGTAACTTGCTCAATAAATTACATCTGGAACACTAAGGAAATAAACAGAATTCAAATCCATACCTTTCTATGAAACTCTGTTTAATATGGATCTACCTGTTTTTTTTAGGATATGTAATGACTTAAGATACCAACTCCACATTCTGTGGTAAGAGATGAAGATCCAGGAAATGTATGGACACCTATAGCCTGAAGAACATTGTCAGAAAAAAACAGTGGGATCTGGAAGCAAAAAGGAAACAGAAAACGAGACAGGAAGGTGAAGAAAGTTGAAGATAAACTTTCTTTTTCACAATGTTTTTATGGACAAGTTCAGCCCATAAATGAAAAATTACCTTTATGGATGAAATATTAGTTAAGTCAAGATCATCTTTTTCATTTCCTACATGCAGGTTGAATCTCATTTATGGAGTGAGATGTCAAATAACAGCAAAAAATGCACTTAATTTGCATAAAGATGCTTGTAAGGTAACATTGCTCCACACTTTGCTTTATTCACATCATTAGAGGAAATATTTTATTCCTCTAGTTGTTTCTGGCCGTGGCTCAAGGAATTAAAAACTTCCACTCATTCCTTCAGACAGTACAGTTAACAAGAGGATAACTTTTTTTATTATCTCTGTCCTTCTCCCTCAGGAAGCAGAGAATTATCAGATTGGTGAGAGAAAGGAAATAAAGGTCTGAACATGTGTCTCAAGTCACCTCTTTTGGGAGCACTCTGTTCTCAGTTTATTTTAATTCTGTTTCTCAATTTAATGAGTTTACTAGAGCAGGGTCCACTATTACCCTGTGGAGATCCTTAATGATATATGGATATGTTTAATTCTGGGAATAAAGTAGTTAAACTGGCTAGTGATTATGCCATGTTGTTAGAGTCATCTTTGTCAATAAAAAAGTTGTTCATATTTATGACATCTGTATCCATTTCTTCAGAAGTGTGACTATTATTCACATATCCCCAATACACACAAAATATATAGTTTTAACTAAATTTTTAATCTGTTACATATTTTTCTAGGTTACTAGCTAGAGACATCCTGGTTGTTTCCAATTTGTTGTAAATTGGAAATTTGATGCTAAACAAGTAGTGTTATGATAAGCCTTCTTATTCATAACTTGACATGCTTTTGCCAGTATATTTTAGATGAAATTTTGAGATTATGGTGGAGTCAAATCATATAAACACTTTAAATTTTGCTCCATATTACCACATTCCTGTGCAAAAGTGACACCAATTTACAATGCCATATTGTATAGATGTGTTTCATGGTACCTTAAAACAATTACAATGTTAATAACAAAGATAAGTAATCACAGAGCACTATGTCAGATATAATACTAAATTAAAAAGTTTGAAATATAATGACAATTAACAAAATGTGACTAGGAGGCTCAAAGTGAGCACATGCTGTTGGTAAAAGGATGCTAACAGACTTGCTTAATGTAGGGTTGCCACAAACAGAAGTAAAAAGTGCTTATTTGCCGACAACCTTGCCAAACATTGACTCTATAAAATGGTTTAAAATTATTTATATTACAGATACTTTGCTTTGCTATTTCTAATTCTTTTATTTTGTAAACAGTGTTATTTTAGCCACATATGTATTTCTTTGGCTCTGGATTTCTCATTTCATTTTAATTTTGTGTGTATGTCCTTGATGGATTCTTTGAATTTTTGTTTTCATTGCATCTTTCTGTATAATTATTCCTGGGATATTGTGTCATTTTTAAAAATTGCATTTCGTAGGATGGATTCCTAATACTTTCTTTGCATGTGCTTTTATGTTATTTTATTTCCTTGTCTTATTACTAAAAAGTGATTTTATACTTGCCATGATTTTCAGGTTTCCCAGCTTAAGATGGACAGTTCTTACACTTTGATGTAGCATGGGCAAATTTGTCTCTACTTTTTCACATCAAGCTATAGTTTAAGGATTGAGTTTTGAAATGTGCCCACTTTTTCCCTAGCCTGAGTGTGTAGAGAATAAGCAGATGAGCTCAATTGGTGTGCAATTTAGGTAAAAGACCTGGACTCTTTCTCTTGCCTAAAATTTTATTAAGTATCTAATCCCATAGCTTGCTCTCTTTCCAGGAGGCAATTTTACTGCCGCCAGGGAAATAGCCTTGCTTTCAAATCTCTTCCTTAATTCAGCGCAGAGCCACCAAGGCTTTGCTTGTATCAATGAGCCATCTCATGTACCTTCATCCCCCGTTTCACCAGTCTTTTCCTTGCACTTTCTCCCTCTATTCCTCACTCTAAGACTGAGTGGGGAATCAATATTTGGCTGTAAAGGAGTATATGGTGTCTTACCTTGAGTGCTGAAACAATGTATTTACTCAAAGTTTTATGGATTTTCTTTTTTCTCTACATTATGCCAAGACATAAATTCTGAGAGTGTTTATGATGGTGCCTCTTTTCCCCTCTGCTTTCTTTCCAAGTTAGAGACATCAAAATAATAAGCCTTAACCATTTTCCTCTTTTTTAAAGAAATAGTTAATTTTTATGGGAATTATTAGGTGTCTCCCAGGCTACTCATGTAAATCCTCATTTTATCTGTTTTTAAATTGAGTTATTCATGAGATGTTTTCTGCATTTTGTTTTTTAGGAAATTTTAGGAAACAAAGATAAATGTCATATGGTCTTTCAAATGTCATATGGTCTCTCAAATATCATACGGTCTCACATCCCCTCCAAACTATTTTAAACATGGCCTGACTTTGGGAATGAAGGCTTTACTTGGACATGGATATGACTGTAGGCATTTTCCTTTATATTCCTTTATAACTTACTGTTATGCATCTACTAGCAGCTGTTAAGGTCACTCCAAAACTGACATTCTCTCCCCATGTTTGCTTCCACTAAAACCCATCTGGTGACGGAACTGTACATACCTTCGTCAAGTATTTTGAAAACAAAACAAAACAAAATAAGCAAAAACAAAGTAAACAAAAGACAGATATCTGAATCAGACAGAATTAGTTTTGGATCCCAGTCTGTCACCAGTTACTTGTTTAAAATGGAGCAGGTTACTTAACAACTCTGAGAAATATTTACTTAAAACACTCAAATATAATATGTATTTTGCAGACATTTTGTGATAAGTAAATGAGGTATGTGTGCATGTGTGGGCTTGTGTATAAAATAAACTCTCTTGACTGGCCTATATAACTGTCTTTTTCACTCAGGATGAATGGTGGGTAACTTTTTTACTCACTCAAGCTACATCATATTCTATTCAGATTAATCTAATTTCTCATCTGAAATAGTTAAAATATGTGATATACTTTGACAAATATCAAGGTAATAAACATTTGAAAAAGGACACATTTTTCTCTTCCTTATTTCCTTAAGCCAATTCATTCTTCTACTATATTTTATTTTACATAAACATTACTTTAATTTTATATATGCACTATGCAATCTAAAAAGTACAATTGCCTGTGATGTCCATATACTTTACCTTTCTTAAGAGAGGTACATTCGTTTAATTTATTCTTATAATCTAGTTGATATGAGTAAATCTTTTAAATAACTAGGGGTGAATTTTGCTCCAATCCACCTATATGAAAATATTTATCATTTTTAAAAAGGCAATTCTGTCAGCTTAGACACAATAAAACTCATCTTTACGAAAGATACAAAAAAAAAATTCGTTGGATGTGGTGGCATGTGCCTGTGGTCCCAGCTACTCAGAAGGCTGAGTGGAGACGAGAAGATCACTTGCACCCACATAGGTTGAGGCTCCAGTGAGCCAAATTCTTGCCTCTGCACTACAGCCTGGGTGACAGTGAGATCTGCAGAAAGATGAGATGCACTTCTAAGCAAGTAATAGATCTTTGGGTTGCAGATATTGGCAGAACATTGGCATATTCTGGGACCTCAAGCATTTGATACCCAAGAAAATATAATTTTAATGTATGCTTTCTAATGTCTCTGCAGATATCGCCATGAAGTGCTAACTTTTTATATCAGATATTATAACTTTATTATTGTATTATACCAAGTTGACATTATTGCTATATTTTCTTTTATTGATTTCAATACTATAATTATATGTTTGCACCCAGCAAGAATAAATATGGGAAATTTGAATTTTCATTATGTGATTTTTCTCCTTACTATTTCAATTTAGTTTAATTTACTCAAAATTGTCTTAGAGAACAATCTAAAAAGCATTTCATACTGTACTTTTGGTTGGCTGTGCTGACTTTATTTTTCAACAATTTTCAAAAATGTTTAAGAGTGGTACCATAAATAATTAATAGGAAAAATAATAATGGCCTCATTGTATTAACACAAAATTATTGCTGAATTTGATGACTATATGAAATTTAGGTTTATTTTCTAAAAAGATAGTTTACTGCTTATTCTACCAATAGCTTTGTTTTTAACATGAAAAAGGGAAACTATATCTTACAAAGGACGAAAGAATATTGATCTGGAAAATCTAGATGTAGATGACAATAAGGCATTTTATGTGCTTAGTTTAGATTTTCCTCATCTTAATAGCATACAGTTATTTAACATATCACGCACAAAAATTTTGAGTGTCACTTACTTTTGAAATAATTTAAACCATTTACATTTATTGTTATGAGGCTGTTTTGTTTTAATTATCTTATTTATTTATTTATTATACTTTAAGTTCTGGGGTACATGTGCAGAATGTGCAGTTTTGTTACATAGGTATATACGTGCCATGGTGGTTTGCTGCACCCATCAACCCATCACCTACATTAGGTATTTCTCCTAATGCTATCCCTCCCATAGCCCCCCACCCCTGACAGGCCTCGGTGTGTGATGTTCCCCTCCCTGTGTCCATGTGTTCTCATTGTTCAACTCCCACTTATGAGTGAGAACATGTGGTGTTTGGTTTTCTGTTCTTATGTTAGTTTGCTAATGCTTTCTTACTGTATTCTTCCTTTTACTGTGCACATTTTAAGGTTTCTGGTATGTTTTCCACTTATTTTATTATCTCTTTTTTAAAAAATGAATTACTCTTAAACAGCATATGCAAAAATGTGATTTTTCACTAAGAATTTCATACTATTTTCTTCATGTTTTTCTCTCATTCCTTATTATTCTAGTATATTTCAGAGTCTATTACCAGAATTTTTATATAATATGGTTTATATTCTATAAATCATATATTACATAATATTTCTACATTATTTTTATCCTTTCAAAAACAAAGACCAGGTGTGGAAACTCATGCTGTAATCCCAGCACTTTGAGAGGCCAAGGAGGGAGAATGGCTTGAGGCCAGGAGTTCAATACCAGCCTGGGCAACATAGCAAGACCTTGTCTCTACAATAAAATAATTAAAAAAAAATTAGCCTTACATAGTGTCATGCACATAGTGTCAATACTACATGCAGGCAAGTAGTATTCCTAGTTACTTGAGGGGCTGATGCAGGAGGATCACTTAAGCCCAGAAGTTTGAGGCTCTAAGAGCTATAATCACACCACAACACTCCAGCCTGGGTGACAGAGGGAGACCTTTTTGGGAGACCTAAAAAAAAATAAAAATAAAGCACTAAAATCCATTTCACCTTTCCATTTTATTTACCTAGGAACAAAGAAACTTGTATTTACTTTACCACTGGTCCTTTTCCAATAGGATCATTATTAAATTTATTTTGCTTCATTCATTCTGGTTTCTGTTGCAGAGTCATAAATTTTAATTCTTCAATAAAAATTGTTAAACTATCTTGAAATTATTTCTGATGTAAATCAACACAACTTTTTTATTCATTTTTATGTTGTTCCTGTGTTTTCTGCTCCAAGTTGAGGCCACATACCTTATATAATATTTAATTATTTAAAAGCTTGGTAAAATAATACATTTGTGATAAAACATTTTCACAATCTTTTTCTGGGTAATAAAAATATGTCTATTATTGTCACAAAATTTGAGAAATCATATACACATATACATATATACTTATATATAATGTGGGCATTTGTTTTTGTGGTTAATGTCATTTTAGTATTTCTGTTATCATTTTCTGAAATTAAAACTATGATACCATAGTGAGCATATTTTATAATAGATGGGGCTAAGGGTTACTATATTTTCCCTTTTGTCCATATGGAATATTAATACAGCCATATTGCAGGCATATTATGGGTTTGCTCCCAGACCATTGAAGTAAAGTAAATATTGCAATGAAGTGAGTCACACAGTATTTTTGGTTTCTCAGTGCAATAAATGTTATATTTACCCTATAATGTAGTCTATTAAGTGTGCAATAACATTTTATCTTAAAAATGTATATAATTTAAAACTACTTTATTGCTAAAAAATGCTACTAATCATCAGAGCCTTCAATGAGTCATAATGTTTTTTGCTGGTGGTGGATCTTGCCTTGTTCATGACTGCTGACTGATTAGGGTGATGATTGCTAAATTTTGGGCGGCTGTGACAATTTCTTTAAACAACAATGCAGTTTGCTGCACTGATTGCTTCTTTTTTTATGAGAGATTTTTCTGTAGCTTATGATGCTGTTTGGTCACATTTTCATCCACAGTAGAACTTTCAAAATTGAAGTCAATCTTCTCAAACCCTGCTACACCTTTATTAACTAAGTTTATGGCATGTTCTAAACCCTTTTCTGTCATTTCAACAATGTTTATAACATCTTCACTAGGAATAGATTCCATTTCAAGACACCACTTTTTTTTTGCTCATTCAAAATAACTCCTTATCCATTTAAATTTCATAAGATTGTAGCAATTTATTCATATCTTAAGATGCCATTTAATTATAGTTCTCTTGTTATTTCTACCACGTTTGCAGTTACTTTCTCTGCTAGTCTTGAACCCCTCAACATTATCCATGAAGGTTGGAGTCAACTTCTTCTAAACTCCCATTTATGTTAATATCCTGTCCTCTACCAATTAATCATGAATGCTCTCAATGACATCTAAAAATGATTAATCCTTTTCAGAAGGATTTCAATTTCTTTTCCCAGATCTATTGGAAAAGTTAGTATCTATGGCAACTATAGCCTTGCAGATGTATTTCTTAAATAAAACAAGACTTGAAATTACTCCTTTATCCATGGCTACAGTTATAAGACTTGAAGTTCAAAATTACTCCCTGATCCATGAACTGCAGATGAGTGTTCTGTTAGCACACATGAAAACAACATTAATCTGTACATCTATATCAGAGCTCTTGGATGACCAGGTGCACTAATGGTCATGTCAATGAGCAGTAATATTTTTAAATAAATCTTTTTTTTTTTTTCCTGAGCAGTAGGTCTCAACAGAGGGCATAAAATATTCAGTAAACCATGTTGCAAACAGATGTTCTGTCATGCAGGCTTGTTGTTTCATTTATGGAGCATAGGTAGAGAAGATTTATTGTAATTCTTAAGGGCCTTAGGAACTTCAGAACGGTTAATGAGCATTGGCTTTAAATTCAATAAAACTGCATTATTCCCTAACCAGAGAGTCAGCCTGTCCTTTGAATCTTTGAAGCCAGGCATTGACTTCTACTCCTTAGCTATGAAAGTTCTAGATGGCAGTTTCTTCCAATATAAGAATGTTTTATCTACATGGAACATCTGTTGTTTAGTGTAGCCATTGTCATCATGACATTAGTAAGATACTGTGAATAACTTGCTGCAGCTTTATATCAGCACTTGCTATGTCACCTTGCACCTTTATGTTATGGAGATCACTTCTTTGATTAAGCCTCATGAATGTACCTCTGCTAACCTCCAATTTTTCTTCTGCAGCTACTTCACCTCTCTCAGCCTTCATAAAGTTACACTTAAGGCTTTTCTCTAGATTAGGCATTGGCTTAAGGGAATGTTGTGACTGATTGATCCTCTATCCAGACCACTAAAACTTTCCCAATAACAGCAATAAGGATGTTTCACTTTCTTATCACTTATGTGTTAACTAGAATATCACATTTAATTTCCTCTATGAGCTATTTCCTTGCATTCACAACTTATAAATGTTTGGAACAAGTGGCCTAGCTTTGGGCATATCTCATCTTTCAACATGCCTTCCTCACTAAGCTCAATCATTTCTAGCTTTTGATTTAAACTGAGACATGCAACTCTTTCTTTCACTTGAACCCTTAGATGCCATTCTAGAATAATTAAATTGCCTGAATTTCAATATTGCTGTGTCTCTGGAAATACAGATGCATGAGGAAATGGAGAAAGGCAGAAAAAAAAAATAAAAGGCCGATCGTGGAGCAATCAGAGCAGACAAAACATTTATTAAGTTTGCCATATCATGTAGACATGTTTCATGGTGCCCTAAAACAATTACAATATTAATAACAAAGATAAGTAATCAAGAGCACTCTGCCAGATATATACTAATAAAAAAGTTTGGAAAATTATAACAATTAATAAAATGTTTCTAGGAGACTCAAAGTGAGCACATGCTGTTGGTAAAATGATGCTAACAGTCTTGCTTAATGTAGGGTTGCCACAATTTTCAATTTAAAAAATGCTATTTGCAAAGTACAACAAAATGAGATATGCCTGTATATAAATATCCAAATAATCTCATTTAAATATTTGTCTCGTAGTTTCTTTCCAGTTCCTGCATGGTGCCATGTGCAAAGTAGTTGTTCCTTAAATAATTTTGAATAAATGATCTAACAACCTATGAGAAGTCATTAAATAATTTTAGTTAATGAAGTTATAGAAGTCAATAAATAATAAATAAGTTATCCTTAAATAATTTTGAATAAATTATTTAATGACCTATGAGGAGTATGGAATACAAAATTCATAGTAAAAAAAGATATAGCAAGTAGGTCAAATCATAAAATATATGGTAAGATGACTCAAAGATAATAAATAGAACTCAACTCAAAGATAATAAATAGATATAGGAGGGAAGATATAGCAAGTAGATCAAATCACAAGATATATGGTAAAACAGCTCAAAGATAATAAATAGAACTCCTTTTAATAATAGGTTAGGTAAGGGAGTGATATAATTAAATTAATGTTTTATGTAAATTATCCTGTTCAAATTGACAGTACTGGAGAAAGGTGATCATTGGGAGGTGAGCATAATTTTCATAAAAATTGATGCAGGGCCAGACAGAAGAGATGTTGAAACTATTTAGAATATAGAATTGTTAGTACTTGCCAACTTTGTGTGTGTGCAAGGGATGAAGGAGAGAAGGAATCAAAGATACTATCAGAGTTTCATGATATGGCTATTCACTAGCACTGGGAATTTGAAAATCATCTTCTCATAATTTTATTGATACTTGTCTGACAAGTGAAATAAGAGGGGTATATGTAGAATTAGAATGCACATGATACACTGCCAACAAAGTTTTCCATGTTTTTAACACAGCATGTATCAGTATATTATTTGACATCAAAGATAAATTGTATTAATGCAAGGCATTTGTATGTTGGAGTTATTCACAATTCATTGTTGCTGACTGGAATTTCTGCCCTTCAAAAGAATATTGATAGCTTTTACAAAAATGAAGTAAATATAATAAATTAGGCTTGGCCAAATTATCAAAATCTCTTTAAGATATTGGCAAGAAGTAGATTTGTGAACTGTCTTCTAAAAATTTGTCTGACCATTTATTTATTTCTGAGTCTTTATAAATACGTTGTCGGAACCTTGAAAAAGTTATCTCATGAAATATTAGCCATAAATTAAAACCACCTTGTCATTAGATATTTCTAATACCTAAGTGATTTAACATTGTTCCTTCTATATATTCCTTCAATATACCACATTCTATGGTATTCCATTCATTTGAATACCAACTTGATTCTTTTTTCTGTTCTTTATTATAAACTCTTGACTATTTTATTTTCACTGAATAATTAGTTTATTTCGGTACATGAGAATAACATAATTTTCTTGCATGGCATATTTATCTTATTGGGCTTAGAACTGCTGGTTTAGTGGTTTCTCAGATACACTTTAAAAGACAAAATTCATGGAAATGCTTTTCTATTTCGTGGGTTTATTTTCTAATTGGATCAATTTGGACAAGTCTCTTAAGCTCTCATACTTCATTCCTCTTATCAAAAGCAAACAAAAACCAAGAAATAAAGCTAAAGAAATAATTATCTCTAAAGCTAAAATTCAAAGGATATTATTACACTATGTATTTTATACTTTTTATAGCTATAAAAATCAATGTTCATATTTTTAATCTGTCATTTTTTAAGAAACACGAGTCCAATTATTACTGACTTAATTGATTTACATATTATCTTGGATGTTTGAAAGGAAATACATAGAAAAAATAAGTGCATTTATTGTTCTATAAATATATGAAAGATAACAATAGAAATTAATGAGATAATGCCTATCTAACCTATTCCAACTTTTCAATTCAGTCAATTAATGAAATATCTAAGCTGTACAATCTATGAAAAATGTCTCATTTTCTTTCTTGTTTTGATTCCTTCATTTTGTTTAATTTTTTTTAGCAGATGATTATTGAAATATGACAGGATACTTAAGAAATAATAAAGCAACTATATTTAAAGACAAATACAATAGCTTTCTTTAGCTCATAGCTGTGTGATCAGAAACTCAGGAAAATTTTATATCTTAAAAATTATTTTTCCCTAGTAGTTGATGTTTATAAGTTAAATGGTACCTAAGCATACTATGATTTGTAGAAATTTAAGTCATTATTCTCAAACAACGGATTTTACTGACTCAAAGTCTCTTTTAAAATATTTAAATCAAGTATTTAAATATTTAAAATACGTAACTCAAAATATATTTTGAAAGGCTAAATATCTGATAATGGGCAGAGTAAAACACACATGTCATAATGCACGTGAAAAGATTACTAAGGTTTCACCATCTAATTAATTACATCAATTAAACAAACATTTATTGAGTGACTACTATTTTCCAGGCACTGTTATTAAAAAATAATAGAAGAAAATGTTAATATCCTGAGGTAACAAGTGAATTAATCAATAATAGAATGGAAAAAATTATGAATTATATTTCTGATAAGGGTCTAGTATCTATAATATATATTTAAAAATCTCTTACAATTCAACAGCAACAACCAAAAAGTCAATCTAAAAATGAACATAGGACATGAAAGACATTTTCTAAGGAAGATACGCAAATGGACAAAAAACACATACGTGCTCAACGTCATAGACATTAGGTAAATGTAAATAAAATCCATAATGAGATACCTCCTCCTACTTGTAAGAACAAGTAGGCTATAAATGACACAAAACTAAACAAAATAATCAGAACACAGTTAAAAATTAAACTGTTGATATATGTAAGACACTGCAGAATCCACATTTTTTTCTAGTCTACACGTCAAACATTTAGCAGAGTTGACCATATATTGGGCCATAAAAAAGCTTCAACAAGATTTTTAAATTTTAAATCATAAAGGCAATTCTTTGACTACAATGAACTTAAACTAGAATACAAAAGGAAACCAAAAAATAAAAAAAATCCTCCAAATTTTTGAGATGTAAGTAGTAACATTTGACATAACCCATGGATCAACATAAAAAAAATACAAATCAGAAAAATTGAGCTGAGTAATAATAAAAATAAAACATAATAAAAAGATGTAATGCAGATAAAGGCATTCAGAAGATAAATTTATAGCTTTTCCTATGTGTATCAAGAAAAAAATTGCTGAAAATCAATTATGTATTCATCTTTAGGAGTTAAGATTGCATCTAGAGGAAACAGGCAGAACAGAGTAACGGAATTAGAACAGAAATTGATAAAACTGTCAAGCAAATCATTATCAAAAAAGTGAATAAAACAAATGTGTAAAAGAGAAATTAGATACAAAAGTTGGATTTTGAAAAATTAATGCAATCTCTAGAAAGACTTATCTAGAAAGACAAAGTGGGAGAGAGAAGATTCAAAGGAGGACTTCATTAATGCAAGAAAAAACAAGCATCATTGTAGCTTCTAGAGATGTTAAACAAATAATACTATTATTAATCTATTTATCTGTTATACAATACAATAGATTATATGATATATAATGATAATTATAGACTATATGTTATATAATGGTAATTACATGCCATTAACATATTTGTCATGAGTTCAGTTGAGCTGAGAGAGTCAGAGTAAGCTGTAACTCAGGTGGCTGAAGTAGCTCATTACAGCAGTAAGCCTAAAGGGCACATGTACCCCCTAAATTTATACAAATAAAATTTAAAGAATAAATGTACAGCTTATTTTGCAATTGCTTTTGATGTTTTAGTTATGAAGTCTTTGCCCATGCCTATATCCTGAATGGTATTGCCTAGGTTTTCTTCTAGGGTTTTTATAGTTTGGGGTTTACATTTAAGTCTTTAATCCATCTCGAGTTAATTTTTGTATTAAGGTGTAAGGAAGGGGTCCAGGTTCTGTTTTCTGCATATGGCTAGCCAGTTTTCCCAGCACCATTTATTAAATAGGGAATTCTCTCCCTATTTATTGTTTTTTTTTCAGGCTTGTTGAAGATCAGATGGTTATAGATGTATGGTGTTATTTCTGAGGCCTCTGTTCTGTTCCATTGGTCTATATATCTGTTTTGGTGCCAGTACCAAAAGCCAAAGTTGGCAAATGGGACCTAATCAAACAAAAGAGCTTCTGTGCAGCAAAATAAACTATCATCAGAGTGAACAGGCAACCTATACCATGGGAGAAAATTTTTGCAATCTACCCATCTGACAAAGGTCTAATATCCAGAATCTACAAGGAACTTAAACAAATTTACAAGAAAAAACAAACAACCCCATCAAAAAGTCAGCAAAGGATATGAACAGACACTTCTCAAAAGAAGACATTTATGCGGTCAACAAACATATGAAAAAAAGCTCATCATTACTGGTCATTAGACAAATGCAAATCAAACCACAATGAGATGCTGTCTCACGCCAGTTAGAATAGCAATTATTAAAAAGTCAGGAAACAACAGATGCTGGTGAGATTGTGGAGAAATAGGAATGCTTTTACACTGTTGGTGGGAGTGTAAATTAGGTCAACCATTGTGGAAGACAGTGTGGCAATTCCTCAAGGATCTAGAACCAGAAATACCATTTGACCCACCAATCCTATTACTGGATATATACCCAAAGGATTATAAATCATTCTACTTAAAGACAAATGCACATATATGTTTCTTGCAGCACTATTCACAATAGCAAAGAGTTGGAATCAACCAAAATGCCCATCAATGACAGACTGGATAAAGAAAATATGGCACATATATACCATGGAATACTATGCAGCCACAAAAACGGATGAGTTCATGTCCTTTGCAGGGACATGGATGAAATGGGAAGCCATCATTCTTAGCAAATTAACACAGGAACAGAAAACCAAACACCGCATGTTCTCACTCATAAGTGTGAGTTGAACTTTAGAACACATGGACACAGGGAGGGGAACATCACACACTGGGGCCTGTCAGGGGTGAGGAGCAAGGTGTAGGGGGAGAGCACTAGGACAAATACCTAATGCATGAGGGGCTTACCACCTAGATGACGGGTTCACAGGTGCAGCAAACCAGCATGGAATATGTATCCCTACGTACCAAAACTGCACATTCTGCACATGTATCTCAAAACTTAAAGTAAAATTTAAAAAATATAAAAATATAAAAAATAAATGTACAGGTTAAAAAATAAACAAAAATACAAAGAAGCACACCACCACTACAAAGCAATAAGCCACAAATGAATGGGTTAAGCCGTTTATCACTTATTGTGGTGGTATAAGCAACACCCTAAATCCAGCGAAAGCTCCAACTTCCCCATTTCCATCTTCCCACATGAAATGATGCATATTCCAGGGTAGGGTGGATGAGTGCAGATTTGGCGTTTGTCCCACTGCAGGGAGATCTTCAAGGAAAAGTCTCTAGCACTACTATGGACTATGGCAGGGATGTTGGAGTGCAGGGGGCAACAGGAGTAAAAAAATACTGGAGATTGTATCAGTGAGAAAAAAAATGTCTTTAACGTTTTCCTCTCCTCCTATCAGGAGGCCTGCTCAGAAGAGCCCGAGAAAGACCTCTGCCCAAGGCCTCAGATAAAGGTCCCTAAGTATCAGAGCACCACCAGACCAGTAAGGTAAATATGCGAAATACCATGATTGGCCAGGGTGCTGATATCTTGACTGTAGCTTCCTTTAGAGGTTGCAGTGCACTAGCTGCACTAGTTGTGGTGTGGGAAGGGCAGCTTTCCTAGCTTTACCTGCCTTTCATTTAAAACTTCTGAAATTATCTATGGTGAGGTCTGAAAGATCACTCATAGGTTTATCACCAGGAACTGGACTTGACATTGAGCAATTTACTGCCCATATATTTTGGAAGATAAAAGCAAATTCCTAGAAAGTACAGTTTTCAAAGTTGAAACAGATAGTATAGTTAAGCAGTTCTGTATTTATAAAAGAAATTGAATTCATATTTTTAAATATTTCAAAAAAAGTAATCTATTGGCCCAGGTTGACTTTATCAGCAATTTCTTCCAAATAGTTAAAGAAGAAGTAAAAGTATTCAAATAAAATTCTTAGAATAACAATAACATAAGAAATAAATCTCATCTTTAAAAAAAATCAGGTCATCATTATCTTAACAACAAACCGGACTAGGATACAGTCAGCGAAACAGATAAATTCTAAGTTGACTTCTATCAAAAACACAGAGAAATAAAATCCCAAACAAAATATTAGTAAGTCAAATCCAATAACACATGAAAATCAAGACCAGAAACACTTAATCTAGGATTTTAGAATTGGTTTAACAATAGAACTTAAATGTTTGCAATTTATCATATTAAAAGTATAAGAAAGGAAAGTTTTATGTACTCAAATACAAGAAAATACAGTGATTTTCAAAGTTATATGTCTATTCATTGTAGAAGCTACTAATCAGAAATAAAATAAAACTTTCTTATTCAATAAACAGCACCTAGAAATCTCTACAAAAAAATCATACTTAATTTGGAAATATTGGATGTTTCTCCTGTGATTAGGAATGAGAAAAAGATGCTTGTTATCACCACTTCAACTAACATTGTATTCACAGTGCAGTAAGGAGAAGGAAGACAGAAGGAGGAGACAGAAGGAAGAAAAATAGAAGGAAGAAAAAAAGATTGTCATTATATTCATGTGATGCAACTGTCCCTTGACGATAAGTCTTAAGATAGATACAAAGCTTTTTAGTAAATAAAGTGAGTGATTGTGATTATTATATGAGATAGACACAATTAGAAATTGAATACAGCTAATCTAGAAATGACAAGATCAAAATACAAGTGAGTTTTTACATGAAAGAGGAAGAGAAATAGTGTGGGGGCATCAGTGCAGGCCCCAAGCAAATCTGAAATAATTGCTATCCAGAAGAATTATCAAAATCCAGTTGAATATTTTGGATTCACTGGGAAGCTTTGGTAAGGAAATATGGCATATAAAACAAATCATGATATTCAGAATTCAGTTAGGCCCTCTTCATTTTACAAAATTTGCATCTAACATAAGTAATGAGGGAATTACTTAATTTAAACACCAAACTCTCATGTTAATCATTTTAAAAGTCAAGGTTTTTTATTTTATTTTATTTTTTCAATTAGCTACATACTGTCTGGCCATCTTGAAAAGTATGTTGTATAAAATTTAATCCTTTCTTCATAATGAATTGTACTTATCAAGCCCTCAACATCTCTAGAATACACAGGTAGCCTCAACATTTGGCCATTTTTATCAAGATATTCTGTAATTTAATTTTAGTATGTTCATTAATTACACATTTATTTAATATTAGAATTCTATTATGAATTTATCTCAGTGATGCTTGACCCCACCATACATATAATCCTATACCTAAAATCAATTCCAAGTGGATCACTGATATAAATATACAAGAAAAATAGATCCCTAGTGCTTCCAGAAAATACTAAGAGAATACATTCCTGAATTGTGGTATAGGAAATTTTGTTTAAAAGGATATATAAAACACAATTCATAAAGGAAATGAATTAATATACTGAACTGCATTTAAATTAGAAAGCTTTCCTCAAAAAATTATTAAGGAGAATAAATATGGAAGCAAAGGATTGGGAAAATATATTTGTAATGTATGTAACTGAAGGATAACTTCATCAAGTCAGCAAAATCTCTCTGAATCTCAACCACATTTATACCCGAAGTCAAATTTTACACATTTTCAAAGTTTTGGAAGAGCTCTTAATTTAATGTAAGTACTTCAGATGTCCTGAAGTAGATCAAAAGTAAGGGTACAGATTAAACTGTATAATGAGCAGTTAACTCAATAACTTTTAATGACCATAAAAAACGGATATGTCCGAGACTAAAACATAAGCTCATCCAGGGTCATAAAAGTCTATTTTATTGGTGTAAATCTCATGGGAGCTGTGAAGTACATATCTTCTTTTCCAGCCTAAACCTTGTGGCTTTTCTGATTGCCCTTTACAATGGCTGACGTTAATATCTCTTGTCTATTTTATAAGAAATAAAAAAAAGAAAGATTGTAAACTCACATTTGCTAATACATAAATGTTTACTAATCCTTTTTATTTAAAAAAATCATTCAATTAAAAAAATCTTATCCCAAATTCTTTGTGTTCTTTAACAAAACTAATCTTATGTTTTATAATACATTTCTGGTCAAAAATTCCAGTTTAATCCCACAATGTTTGTGTAATCAAAAATTAATCAATCTCACTAACAGTATGGGTAGTGACAAATTCACATAACAATCTAGATTTTTTAAAGCCTGAACACTTCTGTACATAAACAATCTACGCAATTAAGGGGGAAATAACAGGATTTGTTTTACTCTAGGTAATGTCTTTGATTTCTTACTTTAATTTGCATGTATTGGCACTGCTTACAAAATTAAGCTAGAAAAAAATATGAACCTCTGACATTCAAAAATCACAGTGAGAATTTTTATCAACTTTTTTCTTATGTTAGTCAAATGCAAACATCCCATTAACTATAGGCTTAAGAGAATTCTCTAACAGTTTTAAAATACATATCCTAGACTGGGAGAGAAAGCTGTTTTTTAGCTATTTCTCCCATAAAATCTTTTTAACTGCTGTTTATTATAGCTACTATTTATGATAATGCTGTTGTATGCATTATTACAACCCTGTATTTTCAGTAAAATGTCTAATAAATGTATTTAAAATACATTATTCTCTATCTGCTTGAGAAAAAATGTTGCTGTCATTTTACTGAATAGCACAGCACATAAACATGGCAATAATAAATGTTTTAAAGTTTTTAAAGCACTCAATGGTTGGAAATTAATCTGCATCATCATAACTACTTTTATAACAACATTTTTAATGAGCCAGATTCATCTACTCTATTTTGATGGCAAAAGTGGATTATTTCTTGAAGAGAAGAAATAGCAAAGAGCAATATAAACTTGCCCTGTGCTTTAAAAGTCTGAAAATAGAGAATGAAACTTTTCAATTTAGTATGGAATATAACTCTTCATCTACCTTGGTTTTTTCCGAGATCACAGATACATCATTTAACCTAGAACTAGATGTGCTAAATGGAAAAAGAGAATCATTCTAAAATTAATGTTACAAGGTGGTATTTGTTCCAGTGAATTTAAAGCAATTCCCTTAATCAGCATATGTCCTGATTTTACTGCTGCACAGATGAGATGGAAGCACCTAGAATTCCTAAGAAGTAATATTGCCTATTATTACACAGAAATTTTGGGATAAGAAATACGGTCCTAACTAAAATCTTCTAGAATACTTCAAATGTAGTCACATTTTATGAGTAAAGTGCTACACAGTTATTTTTGGTACTTTTCCTATTTATATCTTTACTTTCCTGACACATAATAGGATTTCTACATTTTTTTTTTAACGAAAGAACTTCATGAACCTTTGATGATATGACAAAGGCGATGGATATATCCCCAAACTTATCATTTTATAACATTTTCAAAGAGTTTATATAGACCGGTAATTTACTAGGCTTCCTAGGGATTTATGTGTCCTATTAAGAAATTCCTTTCTACAGATTTATTAGTACTATATGTAATGATTACTAATTTGTCCCTAAATATTCCAGTTTTATTTTTCTGTGTACTTTGTAGGGGATTGATTGCATGTCTATACTCCTTTGAAATTAGGTTTGGTCACACAACTTGCTTTGGAATATGAAGTGTGAAATATTTTTAATAATGAAAATTAAGCTTGTTTCCTTTTCCTCTACCAAATCACCTACTTCTCCTCACCAGATACATTCTCTCTTACAAGTTTCTCATATATCCTTCCAAAAACAGGCTACACATTTTAGAGGTATGCATTTTAACAACCAAATTCTACTACCACCCCTTCTTTTTTCTTTATGTCTCAAGAAGTATAGAAATTTACACTAAAGTGAAACCTATATCTTCTCGGATCTTTGAGTTGTTACTATATGAGACAGAACTTTCTGCCTTGTATATGTAGCATGAACCAAAATAAACATTTGCAACTTATGTATACAGAACTCAGCCATCAAACATCTGAATTATGAGAAAGCTCTTTAAGACTATTTCTCAGGTTACTTTTTACCTAGGTTTCCAACAATCTTTGTTACCTGGTTTTCAAACTAAAAATAAAATATTACAAACCATAAATTTGGATTGTTATACCCACGGATGATTGTAAGAAGGAACATCTAATGAATTGGAAATAAGTGGAAAAAACCCACACAATCAAAAGAAATAAAAAAGAATGCTGGATTTAATGCCATTTGTGCAGGGGCAAGTAGTTTCAAACATATCAATAGATATTTGGGAAATGGGTAGCAGTAAAACAGGTAAGGTTTTACTAATATTTCTTTGTTGAAATTAAAGCTACCATAAATTAAAATTATCATATTTCTCAGCAGTCTATAATAAAAACTAACTCTGAAGGAATAATATACTAATAATCAACTATAGTATATTTTGATACAAATAGTTAAAACTTCAGTGTAGCACTTTATTCTGGGAAAGTAAATTTGGTATGTATAAGTGGTTATCAAAAAACGATGAAAATATTTGCAGTATACTTTAGAAAATGGCCAGGGAAGTATATAACCAAGTAGAGAAAAACTTCCATCCTAAGTAAGAAAATAATATGTTAATATTTATTAGAAAGGAACATCTCATGACTCTAGATTGGGTGTAGAATCAAAGCATTAGAGAAGGGTTATTCAAAGTCCCATCATACTGATTTATTTCCCAAGCCCCAATTCCTTACCTATGCTTCTTAACATTACCAGCAATATTCAACTCAACATTAATTATTGCTCCATACTCTATGTAATTCACATTTGTGTAGTGTTCCCTAATGCTTTTTCCAAACCCTTTTTTTTCCCATTACATGGAGCTCATATATCCAAGTCATACCACATTTAAACCTTCTTGGTCTATTATTATATACTGATTACTTGGTCATTCTCTTTTTTAAAGGAGATTTTGGAATATGACTGAAACACTTTTTTCAGGCCAAGTTGTGTCATCATCATAGGTGATTCTATAACAAAGATGAGAAATCCACTTCCCTGGTCTCTAAATTCTTTCATTTCACAAATATAAAAATAAGCAACTCTGCTGTTTTCACATACTGATCCTCCTATCCATGTCGTGAACCCATAATCACTGAGAACTATTCCAGCTGTTAGGTATTAAAGTGAAACACTCTCTTCCTGGACCACAACTTCCTCATTTTCCAGTTCTCAGTTACACTGACTTGGTCATTGACCTCATTACATTCATGAACGCTTTGAATCCTCTATTTTGTACTACGTACCTTTATCTTTTATCTTTACATAATTGCCTCTGTAACTTTAGAGTTCATGACCACTTCAATAACTCTTCTGACAGCACCTTCAAAATTATTGCTTCTATTTTTTACCTGGTATAATTTCAACTCTTGATTATTTCTGCTGAACAACAACTCTATTCCACGGGGAGTCTAAGAGAAAAAGAAATAACGTATTTTCAACTTGTGATGGGGTTAGGTCCCAATAATTCATCATAAGTAAAAAAAAAATCATAAGTTGAAAATGCAATTGATACCCCAAAACCCATCGTAAATTTAAAAAACATAAATTGAATCATTGTAAATCCAGATGCGCCTCAACTTAACGATGGAATTACCTCCTAAGAAACACATCCTAAAGGCAAAAAAAAAGTCATAAACCAAACCACTGTAAGTCAGAGACTGTACAGCTATGCAAAAAAATTGAATATTGGTAGTCTCTTAAAACAGTGTGAAAGGCTGGGTGTGGTAGCTCATGTGTGTAATTCCAGCACTTTAAGAGGCTGAGGCAGGAAGATCACTTGAGGCCAGGAGTTCAAGACCAGCCTGGGCAACATGGTGAAACCCTGCCTTCACTAAAAATACAAGAATTAGTGGGTTGTGGTGGTGCACACCTGTAGTCCCAGTTACTTGGGAGGCTGAGACAGGAGAATCACTTGATCCCAGGAGGCAGAGGTTGCACTAGGTAGGCGGAGGTTGCAGTGAGCCAACATCATGCCACTGCAGTCCAGCCTGGGTGACAGAGAGAGATCCAAAAACAAAAACATAAACAAAACTAAAAACAGTGTAAAGATACTACCTCCTTCTTTAAACTCTGTTTTTCTCTTTTTTCGGCTCTCTGAATAGCTATCCCTCACTTGGCTTTTGCTGCAGTTAAACATTGAATTGTATTCCCCCAAAATAGTATGTGGAAGTCCTAACTCCCAGGAACTCACAGTGTGATCTTATTTAAAAATAGAGTTTTTAAAAATGTAATTAGTTAAGATGAGGTCATATTGGATGTAGGGTGAGCCTTTATTCCAATATGACCTGTGATTTTATAAGAGAAGGGAGATGCACGGAGAGAAGATGGCTACACCACAACAGATAGAGATTGGAGTGAAGTACCTACAAGCCAAGGAGTACCAAGAGTTTCCAACAAGCACCAGAGGGAGAAGAGGCAGAGAAGGATCCACCCCTTCTCTGCCTGACAGATTTCAGAGGGATCATGGCTCTGGTGACACCTTAATTTCAGACTTCTAGCCTCCAGAATTGTGAGACAATATATTTGTGTTATTTTGAACCACCCAGTTGGGCACTTTATTATTGAAGACCTTGGGAACAAGTACAGCTGCTCATCAGAAGATTTTCTGCATAGACTATTCCAGCATCTGCTACTAGAGACAATTTTATTTATTTCTTTCCAATTTTTATGCCTTTCATTTCCTTGTATGTCTTGTAGTACTGGCTAGAACTTCCAGTATTATGTTGAATAGCAAGGCAAAAGTAGCTGTATTTGCCTTGTTTCGATCTCATAAGAAAAACATTCCATTTCTTTCCATTAAATATGATGTTAGATATAGATGGGGATTTGGGGTAGATTTTTTTTATCAACTTGAGGACATTACTATTACCTTTTTTTCTGATAGTTCTTATGGTTAATGGGTGTTGAATATTTTCATTTTCTTCTGCATCAATTATCATATGATTTATTTTTCTTTAGCCTGATAATAAGAGAGATTACATTGTTTGATTTTCAAATATTGAAGCAGCCTTTTATCCTTGGAATAAATCCCAGTTGGTCATGGTACTTAGATATTGTTGAATTCTATCTGCTAATATTTTATTAAGAATTTTTTCATCAATATTCATGAGAAATATTGGTATATAATTTTCTTCTCTAGAGATTTCATTATCTGGTTTTGGTATCAGGGTTATTCTGCTTCGTATAATGAGATAGAAATTACTCTGTCTTCTATTTTCTGTAAAATATTTTTTTAAATTGGTGTTAATTTTTCTTTAAACATTTGGTAGAATTCTCCAGTGAAACTGCCTGGGCCTGGAGATTTCTCTTACCTGAGGTTTACCATTACAAATTCAGTTCACTTAATAGTTATAGGGCTATTCAAATACTCTATTTCACATGTAGTTTTGCCAGTTTTCACTGCTCAAGGAATTAGTCCAATTCTTCCAAATGGTCAAATTAATCTATACAGAATTGTTCACATTTACTCATTCTGATTTTTGCATCGACTGTAGTGACATCTCTTGTTTTCTTATTGATATTAGTAATTTATGTCTTCTCTTTGTTTCCTTGTCCAAATTACTAGAGATTTATTTCACTAATCTTTTGAAATAATCTGATTTTTGTTTTAATGACTTTTTCTTTTTTTGTATTTTAATCTCGCTGATTTGTGCTTCTTTCTTTACAATTTCCTTTCTTCTTCTTCTTCCCTTAGATTCATTTTGTTTATAAAAATTTCTTGATGTTGAAACTTAGATTATTGATCTAAAAACCTTTTCTCCTTTTATAAGCATCCGGTTTATAAACTCACTATCATCATAACTTTAGCTGGGCTCTACAAATTTTTATATGCTATGTTTTCAGTTTTATTTAGATATATATGAATTGCTTGTGTTTATGTTCCCTTTGACTATATATCTATACCTATAATGTATCTATCTATCTATGTATCTATCAAATTTCTTTAGACTTTGACTGTGACCCTTGGATTATTTAGAGATGCATTGGTTACTTTCCAAATGTTTGAAAGCATTCCTTGTGTTTTTCTGTTATTGATTCTAGTCTAATTCCATTATAGTTAAATAACACTTTTTATATCTTATATTCAAATTCTTTATAAGCTATTTTATGGGCCAGGATATAGTCTCTCATGGCATATGTTTCATGAGCACTTGAGAAAAATTCTGTATTCTTATGTTGTTGGAAGGTGCATTTTGTAAATCTCAATTAGATGCTATCAGTTCATGGTTTTGAGTTATTCTAGCATCTTGCTGATTCATCAATCACTAAAATTGTAAATTTGTCTATTTCTTCTCTCAGTTTTATCAATGCTGCTTCACATATTTTGCAGTTAATTGTTTGGTGCATGTAGTTTTAGGATTGCCATGTCTTCTTGGTGGATTTAGCCCTTTAACATTATGTACTGACAACTGTCTATCCCATAATTTTCTTTGCTCTGGTATCTTCTTTGTCTGTTAATACTAATGTGCTCATGCCTAATTTCCTTTGATTGATATTTTCATACTATATCTTTTTTTGTTGTTCTTTAACTTTTAGCCTTCCTATATGTTATGGGTTGAATTTTGTCCACTCCAAAATATGTTGATGTCTTAACCTCCAGTACACAAATTGTGATCCTATTTATAAATAAAGACATCATCAATGTAATTAGTGAAGATGAGATCATACTGAAGAATGATGGATCCCTAATCCAATATGACTTGTGTCCCTGTAAGAAGAGAGAAATTTGGACAGAGACACTTGAGGGGAGAATGTTATGAAACTAAAGAAGAAGAAATTGAAGTGCTATTGCTGCAAGTCAAAAAACATCAACAATTGGCAAATACCACAAGAAACTAGTAGAGGAAAATATGTATTCTTTCCTACAGGTTTCAGAGACAGCATGGACCTACCTACACCTTGAATGTTTACTTCATCATTGCAGAACTGTGAGCGAACAACTCTGTTGTTTTCAGCAACCCAGTTTGTGGTACTTTGCTCTGGCATCCCTATGGAGCTAATGCACTGACATCATATAGCTGGGTCATTTTGTTTTATCCACTGTACTAATCTCTATCTTTTAAATAATGTATTTAGTGTATTTATATTTAGTGTATTTATTGATAAATTTATACATGAATTTACCTTTTTTTGCTTATTTTGCTTTATTTTTTGCTTATTTTCTGTTTTTTTTTCTGTTTTCTTTTTTCTGCTTCCTATGGTTTTGTGGAATATTTTAAGATTTCTATTTTTGTTTGTCTATAGTGTTTTTGAACTCATCTCTCTGTATAACATTTTTAGTAGCTGCTCTAGTTAATATATAGTTATATAATATATATTTATATATTTAATATAACTTTCCAGCACAGCATCTACCAGTGCAAATAAAGTATAGAAAACTTAACACATTTTATGTCATTTTGTACTTCTTTATTTAAAATACAATTCCTTAAATACTTACCCTATATTCATTGATAATCATATGACACAGCATTAACATTTTTGTTTCAACTATCAAACATAATTTTAAAAACAACGGAAGATAAATCTGTTATATTTACCTATATTTTTGTTTCTTCTGTTGTTATTTCTTCTTTGTCAATGTTACATGGTTCTTTTTTTTTTTTTTTTTTTTTTTTTTTGAGGCAGAGTTTTACTCTGTCACCCAGGCTAGAGTGCAATGGCATGATCTCAGCTCACTGCAGCCTCTGCCTCCAAGGTTCAAGCAATTCTCCTGCCTCAGCCTCCTGAGTAGCTGGGATTACAGATGTCTGCCACCAAACCTATTTTTTTTTTTTTGTAGTTTTAGTAGAGATGGGGTGCTCTCAAACTGCTGACCTCAGGTTATCCACCCACCTCAGCCTTCCAAACTTCTGGGATTACAGGCATGAGCCATGGTGCCCGACCACAGGGTTCATTCTATTTTATTTCTGTTCTGATTTAAAATGTTCTTTGGCTAGATTTTAGGGTAGATATGTAATGAAAAGTTTATTTATTGATTTTTAATTTATATGTGAAGGATAATTTTTACTGGATAAATAATTGTGAGTAGCTAGTTTTTTGTTTTGTTTTGTTTTTTTGTTTTGGCACTGGAAAAATGTTGTGGCCCTTCCTTCTTGTCTCTGGAATTTTTGATTAAAAAAAACCTCCTGCCATTCCAAATGTTTTCCCTTATAAGTAATATATTGTTTTTCTCTGTCTGCTTTCCAAATATTCTTAATTTTAGTTTTCAGAAGTTTGACTGTGATGTAGCTTGGCATCAGTTTTTCTTTATCCTCTTTGTTAGTTACTCAATTTTTGAAACTGAAGGTTAATATGTTTCCCCAAATATGGGAATTTGATAGCCATTATTTTAAAAAATAATTTTTCAGCCCCACCCTCTTTTAGCTTTATTTCTAGCTTTCCAAAGACACACGTTTGAAGTTTTCTTTATAGCTTTACATATGCCAAAGGTTCTGTTCATTTCTTGTCTATTATTTCTGTTTTTGAATTTGATCAATTACTATTATTATATCTCTGAGTTCAGTGATCTTTTCTCTGCAGATCTGGAAGACCTAGCTAGAGCAATCAGACAAGATAAAGAAATAACAGGCATCTAAATTGGGAAGGAAGAAATCAAATTACTCTTGTTTGCAGATGATATGATTTTATCTTAGTAAATCCTAAAGACCCCAACAACAACAAAAAAACTAGTAGAATGGATAAACTAATTTGGTAAAGTTTCAGGACACAAAATCAGCATACAAAACTCAGTAACACTTCCATATGCTAATAGTGAACAATCTGAAAAAGAATTTAAAAAAGTAATTCCATTTACGATATCCACACATAAAATTAAAGACCTAGAATTAACTTAACCAAAGAAGTGAAAAATATCTACAATAAAAACTATGAAATTGAAGAGAATACAAAAATGGAAATATATTCCATGTTCATGGACTGGAAGAATGAATATTGTTAAAATGTCCAGACTACCCAAAGAAATCTACATATTCAATGCAACCTCTCTCAGGTTACCAATCACATTCTCCATTGAAATGGGAAAAACAATGCTAACATTTATATGGAACCAAAAAAGACCCCAAATAGCCAAAGCTATCCTGAGCAAAGAAGGTCAAAACTAGAGAAATCACATTACTTGACTTCAAATTATACTACAGAGCTGCAGTTAACAAAAAAAGAATATTACTGGCATAAAAACAGACACATACACCACTGGAAAAGAATAGAGAACCGAGAAAGAAATCCACACACCTACAGTGAATTAATTTAAACAAAGTTACCAAAAATATACACTGGGTAAAGATAGTCTCTTCAATAAATAGTGCTGAGAAAACTGGATATCCACAGGCACAATAATGAAACTAGACCACTCTCTCTTGCCATACACAAAACTCAAGCTAAAGACATAAATTTAAGACCTCGTACTATGAAACAAAAAGAAATCATTGAGGAAGCTTTCCAGGGTATTAGACTGGGCAAAAATTTCTGAAGTATTACCCCACAAGCACAGGCAACCAAAGCAAAATAAACAAATTTGATCATATCAAGTTAAAAAGCTTCTGCAAAACAAAGAATAAAATCCACAAAGTGAAGAGACAACCCACAGAATTGTAGAAAATATTTACAAACTACCCCGTGACAAGGGATTAATAACAAGAATATATAACAGGCTTAAAAAACTCTATAGGAAAAAAACCCTAATAATCAAAGAAAAAATTGGGCAAAATCTTTGAATAGACATTTCTTGAAAGAAGACATAAAAAATGGAAAAAAGGCATATGAAAAGGTACTCCAAATCATTGATCATCAGAGAAATGCAAATCAAAACTACAATGAGATATTATCTCACCTCAGTTAAAATGACTTTTATCCACAAGACAGGCAATGACAAATGCTAGGCAGGATGTGGAAAAAAGGGAACCCTTGTATAACTTTTGGTAGGTATGTCCATCAGTACAACCACTATGGAGAATAGTTTGGAGTTTCTTTAAAAACAGTAAAAATAGAGCTAACATAAAACCCAGCAATCCCACTGCTGGGTATATACTCAAAAGAAAGGAAATCAACGTATCAAAGAAATATCTGCACTCCCATATTTTCTGCAGTACTGTTCACAATAATTAAGATTTGGAAACAAACTAAGTGTCCATTCACAGATAAATGGATAAATAAAATGTGGTATATATACACAATGGAATACTATTCAGCCATAAAAGAGAATGAGATTCTGTTATTTGAAACACTGTCGGGGGAATTGTAGGTCATTATGTTAAGTGAAATAAGCCAGGCACAGAAGGACAAACATCACATGTTTGCACTTATTCGTTCCATCTAAAAATTAAAATAATTGACATCATGGAGATAGAGAGTAGACAGATGATTACCAGAGGCTGGGAAGGGTATGGGGTTGGGGGCAGCAGGGGGAATGCAGTTGGAATGGTTAATGGATACAAAAAAATATTTAGAAAGAATGAATAAGATCTATTATTTGATAGCACAACAAGGTGACTATAATTAATAATAATTTACTTGTACATGTAAAAATAACTAAAAGAGTAATTGGGTTGATTTTAATACAAAAGATAAGTGCTTGAGGGAATGAATGTGTCATTTTTTCATGATCTGGTTATTATGCATTCCATACCTGTATCATAATAGGTTGTGTGTCCCATAAACACATATGCCTCCTATTTACCCACAAAAATTTAAAATTAAAATAATACTTTTTAGCCTTAGCATCTATAATCAGATTTTTGACTCACTTTGAGTCAATTTTTGCATATTCTATTAGGCAAAGTTCTAACTACATTTTCTTTTTTTTTAATTTTCAAGTCCTTTGCCCATTTTATTTTTTTATTATTATACTTTAAGTTCTGGGGTACATGTGCACAATGTGCAGGTTTGTTACATATATATACATGTGCCATGTTGGTGTGCTGCACCCATTAACTTGTCATTTACATTAGGTGTATCTCCTAATGTTATCCCTCCCTCCTCCCCCCACCCCACAACTGGCCCCAGTGTGTGACGTCCCTCTTCCTGTAGCCAAGTGTTCTCATTGTTCAATTCCCACCTATGAGTGAGAACATGCGATGTTTGGTTTTTTGTCCTTGCAATAGTTTGCTGAGAATGATGGTTTCCAGCTTCATTCATGTCCCTACAAACGACATGAACTCATCCTTTTTTATGGCTGCATAGTATTCCATGGCGTATATGTGCCACATTTTCTTAATCGTCTATCATTGTTGGACATTTGGGTTGGTTCCAAGTCTTTGCTATTGTGAATAGTGCCACAATAAACATACATGTGCATGTGTCTTTATAGCAACATGATTTATAATCCTTTGGGTATATACCCAGTAATGGGATGCAGGCATCAAATGTTATTGCTAGTTCTAGATCCCTGAGGAATCACCACACTGTCTTCCACAATGGTTGAACCAGTTTACAGTCCCACCAACAGTGTCAAAGTGTTCCTATTTCTCCACATCCTCTCCAGCACCTGTTGTTTCCTGACTTTTTAATGATTGCCATTCTAACTGGTGTGAGATGGTATCTCATTGTGGTTTTGATTTGCATTTCTCTGATGGCCAGTGATGATGAGCATTTTTTCATGTGTCTTTTGGCTGTATAAATGTCTTCTTTTGAGAAGTGTCTGTTCATATCCTTCGCCCACTTGTTGATGGGGTTGTTTGTTTTTCTCTCGTAAATTTGTTTCAGTTCTTTGTAGATTCTGGATATTAGCCCTTTATCATTTACCTCCCACTTATAAGTGAGAACATGCAGTATTTGGTTTTCTTTCCCTTTGTCAGTTTGCTAAGGATAATGGCCTCCAGCTCCATCCATGTCCTTATAAAGAACATGATCTCTTTCTTTTGTATGGCTACCTAGTATTCCATGGTGGTATATGTGCCACATTTTCTTTATCCAGTCTATCATTGAGGAGCATTTAGGTTGTTTCCATGCCTTTGTTATTATGACTATTGCTGTAATGAACATACATGTGCATGCATCTTTATAATACAGTAATTTATATTTCTTTGGGTATATGCACAATAATGGGATTGCTGGGTCAAATGGTATTTCTGTCTTTAAGTCTTTGTGGAATTGCCACACTGACTTCCACAATGGCTGAACTAATTTACACATGCAACAACAGTGTATAAACTTTCATACTTTTCCACGACTTTGCCAGAATCCATTATTTTTTAAGTTTTTAGTAATAGCCATTCTGACTGGTGAGAGATGGCATCTCTCTGTAGCTTTGATTTGCATTTCTCTAATGACCAATGATTTTGAGCTTTTTTTCATATGATTGTTGGTTGCACATATATCTTCTTTTGAAAAATGTCTGTTCATGTCTTTGCTCACTTTTTGTATGGGGTTGTTTGCTTTTTTTATAGATTTGTTTAAGTTAGTTATGGATGCTGGATATTAGACTTTTGTCAGATGCATAGTTTGCAAAAATGTTCTCCCATTCTGTAGGTGGTTTCTTTACTATTTTGATACTTTATTTTGCTGTGCAGAATCTCTTTAGTTTAATTAGATACTATTTGTTAATTTTTGCTTTTGCTGTAATTGCTTGTGGCATTTTCTTCATGAAATCTTTGCCTGTTTCTATGTCCAGAATAGTATTGCATAGGTTGTCTTCCAGGGTTTTTATAGTTTTGTGTTTTACATTAAGTCTTTAATCCAATTTGTGTTGGATGTAAGGAAGGAATTCTAGTTTAATCTTTTTGCATATTGCTAGCCAGTTACTCTAGCACCATTCTTTGAATAGAGAATTCTTTTCCCATTGTTTGTTTAAGTCAGGTTTGCGGAAGATCAAACAGCTGTAGGTGTGTGGTCTTATTTCTGGGTTTCTCCATTCTGTTCCATTGATCTATGTATCAGTTTTTGCAGCAGTACCATGCTGTTTTGGTTACTGTAGCTCTGTAGTATAGTATTTTACTCTTTTAGATAGTATTGTAAATGAATTATTAAAATTTCCTTTTCTGATTGTTCATTTTAGTATATAGAAACAAATGGCTTTTGCATGGTAATTTTTATTCTGAAACTTTTCTGAATTTATTTTAGCTCTAACCATTGTGTGTGTGTGTGTATTTGTGTGGTGTGTGTGAGAAAGAGAGAGAGGAGAGAGAGAGACAGAGAGAGAGAGGGAGAGAGAGAGAGAGAGGAGAGAGAAAGATTTTAGGGTTTTCTACATATAAAATCATGTCTGTGAAAAGAGATAATTGTACTTCTTGCTTTCCAATTTTGATGTCTATTTTTTGGACATAATTGCTATGGCTTAAACTTTTTGTAATGTGCTTAATAGAGGTGGTGAAACTGGGCAACTTGTTTTATTTCTAGTCTTAGAGGAAAAGCTTTCAGTTTCTCCACTGAGTGTGATGTTAACTGTAGGTTTTATTTTTTGTCTTCTTTTGGCATTTACATGATAAATATTCCACCCTTTTATTTATATTTACACTGCCTTATTTCAACAGGTGTGTCTTGTAAATAGCATAACTATATTTTTATTCTTATTTGACATTCTTTGTTACTGTGAGTAGTCTTTCATTTTTACATATTTAATATTATTAGTGATATATTTGAGTTTGAATTTTTCTAGATTGTTCATACTCGTTTATCCCTATCTTTTTTAAAAAAATAATTAAATATTATGTGATACTCCATGTTTTTCTCTATAATTTTTTTTTAAATTATAAAAGCATCCAATTTTTTACATCCAATAAGAGAGGGTTCATTCAATATTTGTTAAATAGGTAATGTAGGGCTAGCCAATTTAATAAAATTAGGGCCAAGATTGGATTATGATACAGTTTCTGTTTTGGTAATATTTATTTTATCTATATTTTATTTATGCTCTTTTTGAAACTTCAAATTATATCCTGATGATTTCACAATTAGCCATAGAACTATGGACTCTGAAACCAAATATTTACCTCCTAAATTTTCTGCAACATTCCTGGATTATGCATGTAATCATAGCAGAATTAATTATTTTACCAATGTTACTATTAAAGGTGTTTATTATTCTACTTATAGCCACCCTAGTTATAGTTATCCTATTTATGCAGCCAATAAACCTAAACTGGGTTCTCTCAGTGGGAAAAGCCAGCATTTCAATGAACATTATATTTATGCATGATATATGGGTATTTGCATTTAGTTGTGTTGAAGGTAAAATTCATAAGAAATATTTGGAATATGAAGTCAAATTAAATAAAATAATGATATAAATTTGAAGATGAATAAAATTGAACTTGGGCATTTTATTTAGTTTTCGAAAATTCTGAATTTTCCCCAATATATATACATCCATAGCTACATATACCTGTATCTAAAAATATAGATTACATAGCATTTATGAAGGGCATATTGTTCCTCAGAAAGTAGTCTATATTTTAAGAGGCCCTAAATAAGTCAATTCTAATAACACATTTTTTTAAATACCACTTTTATTACCATTTTACAACTGAAAAAGATAATCCTGGATATATGTAAGTAATAAAGCTAAGCTTTAAACTCGGTGAGTCTAGGGCCAGAATCTATGCTCTTATCCAACCACTGTGCTTTTCTTATAGCACAGTGGTAACTGTGCTATACAGCTTTGTAACACATGTGCATATGTTTAATATATGAATTGAAGCTTTACGTATAGTTCTTGCAACTGAAAAGTATGTTCTTCACACTAGTAAAAACTTGCGGCCATGGTAACAAAGATATTTAATGGCCAGGGGCTTATAATAAAGTGTTTATTTTTAAAAATAGGAGATATTTGCAAATGTACTAATACAGGATAATTACCCAAACATAAGTCATTTTATCTTGTGAGCTAATACTGCTCTCTATATTTCCCCAATCAACCACCAGAAGGAATCAAAGAGAAATTACAAGATAAGTCTAAGATAGAATGATCTATTGTGTTCAATCTTCCTGACTGTGAAGTGTGTGATAAATATAAGTGAGTTATCAGGCATCTCCACATGAGTAAAGATAAATGTCATTTTAGTTCCAAATAGGCAGCAATGAACACTCCACCTATGAAAAAACACTTGATTCCAAGTATCTCAAGAGATTACAGTCATATATATGTATAGATCTAACTAGATAAGCACTCCTTAGAGTGTGTTTCATAGGGAAGACTAAAGAAGCTAACAATCTATATTGCCCCAACCAAGGTATTATGTTGAGACTTCTTTGCTCTACTTAAGTGCTTTTATACCTTAAGAAAAAAATATAACTAGAGAATGAGATATGTCTTAACTATACAAAATCTTATGTTACATTTAAAAAAACTAAGTTGAGAGTAAGCTTCAGACTCTTGTTACCACATATAAACATCAAATATACAACAATAGTCTAAATAAAAAACTTTACAGGAACTCTCGAAACTATTCAAAGATTTACAGCAGCCGTAAAAACACTCATTTAAGAAAAAGTCACATGGAAAATGGTAGGAAAATTTGTGGCATGTTTATACACCCTTGCCCCACTCCTTTCCCAGTGTGGCACAGAAGGGAGAAAGTTGCACAATTTCAGGTTACTTCCCTTGAGCCAAAAAAAAAAAAAAAAAAAGTACAGTGAAAGTTATCTGCAGTGATTTGGCCCATCTGTAAGCTGCCTGAGGGACCAGTATTTGTCTTATCTGACTTAGAGATCAGAGCAGAATGGAAGCAATTAGATTCTCAGGCTGGAAGCTGTGGAGACAGTGGTTAAGTATCATGGTACATGTAAACTACAGGGGGATATCAGACCCATGCATGCCTGAGGCAAGAGGTTATGGGTAGCAGAATAAAGCAAAATATCTAAGGCCCAGAGAGGAAGCTAGAGTGGGACTTTTGCAGGAATTAAAGCACTTAAAGGCAACTTTGGGAAAAATAAAGAAGCACACATATGGGCTCAGAAAGGAAGCATATCTAAAAATTATACCTGACGAAATTTTTTTTTATTATACTTTAAGTTTTAGGGTAGTGCAGGTAGTCCTTCGCTCCAGGCTGCTATCAAGGCTCAGAGAACTGCTAATTAGCAAAGGTCTTCACACCACCTGTCAAGGCTGGGGAACCTGGCTGTTTCTTAACATGCCTAATTCTCAAAAAATGAGCATAAGCCATACAAAGAAATGGAAATCATGGCCCATTTAAAGGAAGAAAATAATCACATTACCAGTCTGAAAAAACACATGCAGTGGACATACGAGAAAAACTCTTTAAAATAATTGTCTTTAATATACTCAAAGAGATAAGGGAAACATGAGAAAAATAGTGAAGGAAGTCAGGAAATGATTCATGAACAAAAATGAGAATATTAACAAAAACAAGTTAATTATATACAAAAAACTAAATAGAAATTTGGAACCCAAAATATATGATAGTTGAATTGAAAAATTCACTGGAGGTGTGCAACATAAAATTTGAACAGATAAAAGAATCAGTAAACTTGAAAAAATCATGTAAATTTATTGAGTCTGAGGAACAGAAAATAACAATGAAAAGCTGTGAACAGAACCTAAAGGACTTATGGAAACCAGGAAGTTTCATTGTGAGAGTGCATTATGGGATCATCAGGAGAAGAATAGAGAGAAGATAAATTATTTTTAAAGCTAATAGCTGAAAACTTCCAAAATTTGAGGAAAAAAGTATGACATACAAATCTCAGAAGTTAATTAATTCCAAGTGGGATAAACCAAAAAGACCCATACAGAAATCCATTATAATCAAACTTTTGAAAGACAAAGACAAAGAACGAATCTTCAAAGCAGAAAGAAAATGTAACTCATTAGATGCAAGAGATTTTCAGTAAACATACCAGTGAATTTCTCAGAAACCACATAGACCAGAAGGGAGGTGACATTTTAAGTGATGAAAAAAAAAAATAGCTATTAGTGGAAAATCATACATCTGGCAAAACTATCTTTCAAAATTAATGAAAAATTAAGACACTCTTAGAGAAACAAAAATTTAGGGAGTTAATTATTAGTAGAACTGCTCTCCAAGAATGAGAAAGGAAGTTATTAAATTTAAAATGAGTGGACACCAGGCAACAACTTGAAGCTGTATGCAATATTAAGTTTTTTAGTAAAGCTAAGTATGCAGACAAAAAAATAAGTATACTCACACTCACTCACACACACACACATACACACACACACACACATAATTGTATTGTTTTGTTACTGTAGCTTTTTCCGTTTATTTATTTATTTATTTATTTATTTTTTGAGATGGAGTCTTTGTCACCCAGGCTGGAGTGCAGTGGCATGATCTCACCTCACTGCAACCTCCATCTCCTGGGTTCAAGCAATCCTCCCACCTCAGCCTCCCAAGTAGCTGGGATTACAGCCTCCTGCAACCACGCCTGGATAATTTTTGTATCTTTAGTAGAGATGGGGTTTCACCATATTCGCCAGCCTGGTCTGGAACTCTTTATCTCAAGTGATCTGTTTGCTTCAGCCTTCCAAAGTGCTGGGATTACAGGTGTGAGCCATTGCGCCTTGCTAGTTTTTATTTTATAGTTATGTAAACACAAATGCATAAAAATAAGATTAAATCTATGTCAATTGGATACAATATATAAAGATGTAAATTGTGAAGTCTATGACAAAATGGAGGAGCAGAGGTGAAAAGGAGTCGAGGTTTTGTATGTGACTAAAGTTAGGTTGATATTAATTTAAAATTATTATAACTTTAGGACATTATAGGTACTGTCCATAATAACCACAAAGAAAATATAGACAGAATATACAGAAAAGGAAATGAGAAGTGAATCAAAACACAGAACATACTCCTGCAAAAATATAAACACAAAGGAAGAGAGTAATGAGGGTAAAGAGAGAATAAAAATTTATGACATACAGAAAACGAACAAAAAAACTGACAAAACTAAGTGCTTCCCTTTCAGTAATTACTTTAAATGTAAATGTATTAGACTTATAATTCAAAAGATATGAATTGAAAGAATGAATTAAAATAAAACCGTGATCCAACCATATGCTGTCTACTTTAGATATAAGGACAGACATAGGTTAAAAATGAAAGGATGGAAAACTGTTCTGTATAAACAGTAATTAAAAGACAGCAGGGCTTCTCTATTAATATCAGACAAAATAGACCAAGTCAAAAACTACTATGAGAGGCTGAAAAGGGAAAATACAATGAGAAAGCTCAATTCATGAAGAATTCATAACAATTATAAAGATATAGATACCCAACATCAGAACTCCAAAATGCATAAAGCAAACATTGACAGAATCGAAGAGAGAAAAACAAAACACAACGCTTATACAGTAATAGTAGAAGACATCAGTACCCATAACACTATAGACTATTTTGACCTAACAGACATATACAAACCACTCCATACAACAATAGCAGTACACACATTTTTCTCTCGTGCACAAGAAACATACCCCAGGGTAGAACATATGTTAGGCCACAAAGCAAGTAGTAGAAAAAAGGAAAAGAAAGAATTTAAGTTAGGTAAACTGATTAGAAGTCTCTAACTTCTGGTGGGGCAATAGAAGGAGGTCATATAATTTCTTTTTGCAGAAAACAAGAAAATCTGGGAGGCAATTTTCTAGAACAATCATTAAGAGCACTGAAAATTGATAAATGAAGTATAAAATTTGAGAATTTACTTAAAAAAAATTCTTACAGTGTTGTATAAGAAATGTGTTGAGTTTTTGGCCATCATACCCATTCCCCTATTTCCTCCTATTCCTACTGTCTCAGGCTCAGTAGATTCTTGCCTCAGGGATGTGGTGGTGAGGGTGTGGGATCTGTAGTTGCTAAAGGTGAATGATTCAATTCAGAATGGGAAATGGAAAACAGATCGAGAAAACTAGCAGTTTATTAGTCTTTTTAGAGTTATTAGCAGACTGGCCATAAATTTAAAGGGAAGAAAATAGAAGTGAGAAATACATACGGATGAGAATGTCTTCAGAAATCCCCAAACCCCTGGTTAACTGATAGCTGTATATGTTCAGGAGACCCAAGAGAGCAAAACAAAATTTCAACCTCAAGAGACACTTAAGAACTGGTTACAAGTTTGAATGCCTTCAACAACATATAGCTCAGCCAGCAGAGCTTGGACTATTTGAGCACAACCTCTGTCAAAACCTTGGCAGACCAATAAACTATGCAACCACAAGACTGGCCTTTAGCCTTGCTAAAAACCGTAAATGGAAATGATAAAATCTGATGAGAGATGGCCACCTGGGGGAAACAATGCAGGGAAACAAATAACGCAGTGATAAATCCAGCTAAGTTAGGAAAGCACATAAACAAAAGAACTTCTCAAAAATAAAATATACCACATCCTAGAGCTGTCACATTATACTATGTAAAAATCTGATTTCAAACCAAAAATAAGTGACATATAAAGAGAAAGAAAATTGT
Source organism: Gorilla gorilla gorilla (assembly GCF_029281585.2). Classification (NCBI taxonomy): domain Eukaryota; kingdom Metazoa; phylum Chordata; class Mammalia; order Primates; family Hominidae; genus Gorilla; species Gorilla gorilla. The sequence goes on along the minus strand of NC_073239.2, from coordinate 28,973,989 downwards.
GACCCACACTCATGATAAAAAAGCATTCGATAACAACTTGTCAGCTTAGTGGTCCTAGATTTTGGATTTAGTAAGAAAAGACTTCCAAGCAACTATTATAAATATAATCAGATAATTGTAGTAAACATATGTAAAAAATATAAAGATACCATGCCAATAATAAGTCAACAAATAAAGACTCTCTACCGAAAATAGAAATTAAGAAATAGGGACAAAAGAAAGGTTGAGCATTGAAAAGAAAATTACCTGAAATTAAAAATTTACTATGTATACCCAACAGCAATTTTCTGATGGCAAGTGAAAGGACCAATAAACTCAATATAGATCAATGAAAATAATCATATTGGTAGACCAGAAAGAAAAATTATTTTTAAAAATGAGGAGATTCTTTGAGACCTCTGAGAGACTATGAAGCATTACAACATATATATGAAAGCATTAGCAGAAAATGATTAGAAAGATAAGAGAAAATTTATGTGAAGGAAAAGGAAGAAAAGGAAAACAAACACACCACAAAGGAATTCACATAGAAAAGAACTGAGGTTAATGGACTCAAACAGCAATGACCTCACTCACCAGTTTTGCCAGCAATATAAAAGAGCCCAGGGTAGGAGCCAAGATGGCCGAATAGGAACAGCTCCGGTCTACAGCTCCCAGCGTGAACCACGCAGAAGACAGGTGATTTCTGCATTTCCATCGGAGGTACCGGGTTCATCTCACTAGGGAGCGCCAGACAGTGGGCGCCGGTCAATGGGTGCGTGCACCGTGAGCGAGCCAAAGCAGGGCGAGGTATTGCCTCACTGGGGAAGCGCAAGGGGTCAGGGAGTTCCCTTTCTGAGTCAAAGAAAGGGGTGAGGGACAGCACCTGGAAAATCGGGTCACTCCCACCCGAGTACTGCGCTTTTCCGACGGGCTTAAAAAACGGCGCATCACGAGATTATATCTCGCACCTGGCTTGGAGGGTCCTACGCCCACGGAATCTCGCTGATTGCTAGCACAGCAGTCTGAGATCAAACCGCAAGGCGGCAGCCAGGCTGGGGGAGGGGCGCCCGCCATTGCCCAGGCTTGATTAGGTAAACAAAGCAGCTGGGAAGCTCGAACTGGGTGGAGCCCACCACAGCTCAAGGAGGCCTGCCTGCCTCTGTAGGCTCCACCTCTGGGGGCAGGGCACAGACAAACAAAAAGACAGCAGTAACCTCTGCAGACTTAAATGTCCCTGTCTGACAGCTTTGAAGAGAGCATTGGTTCTCCCAATACGCAGCTGGAGATCTGAGAACAGGCAGACTGCCTCCTCAAGTGGGTCCCTGACCCTGACCCCCGAGCAGCCTAACTGGGAGGCACCCCCCAGCAGGGGCAGACTGACACCTCACACGGCAAAGTATTCCAACAGACCTGCAGCTGGGAGTCCTGTCTGTTAGAAGGAAAACTAACAAACAGAAAGGACATCCACACTGAAAACCCATCTGTACATCACCATCATCAAAGACCAAAAGTAGATAAAACCACAAAGATGGGGAAAAAACAGAACAGAAAAACTGGAAACTCTAAAAATCAGAGCGCCTCTCCTCCTGCAAAGGAATGCAGTTCCTCACCAGCAATGGAACAAAGCTGGATGGAGAATGACTTTGACGAGCTGAGAGAAGAAGGCTTCAGACGATCAAATTACTCTGAGCTATGGGAGGACATTCAAACCAAAGGCAAAGAAGTTGAAAACTTTGAAAAAAATTTAGAAGAATGTATATATAGAATAACCAATACAGAGAAGTGTTTAAAGGAGCTGATGGAGCTGAAAACCAAGGCTCAAGAACTACATGAAGAATGCAGAAGCCTCAGGAGCCAATCCGATCAACTGGAAGAAAGGGTATCAGCAATGGAAGATGAAATGAATGAAATGAAGCGAGAAGGGAAGTTTAGAGAAAAAAGAATACAAAGAAATGAGCAAAGCCTCCAAGAAATATGGGACTATGTGAAAAGACCAAATCTACGTCTGACTGGTGTACCTGAAAGTGATGGGGAGAATGGAACCAAGTTGGAAAACACGCTGCAGGATATTATCCAGGAGAACTTCCCCAATCTAGCAAGGCAAGCCAACGTTCAGATTCAGGAAATACAGAGAACGCCACAAAGATACTCCTCGAGAAGAGCAACTCCAAGACACATAATTGTCAGATTCACCAAAGTTGAAATGAAGGAAAAAATGTTAAGGGCAGCCAGAGAGAAAGGTCGGGTTACCCTCAAAGGGAAGCCCATCAGACTAACAGCGGATCTCTTGGCAGAAACCCTACAAGCCAGAAGAGAGTGGGGGCCAATATTCAACATTCTTAAAGGAAAGAATTTTCAACCCAGAATTTCATATCCAGCCAAACTAAGCTTCATAAGCAAAGGAGAAATAAAATACTTTACAGACAAGCAAATGCTGAGAGATTTTGTCACCACCAGGCCTGCGCTAAAAGAGCTCCTGAAGGAAGCAGTAAATATGGAAAGGAACAACCGGTACAAGCCGCTGCAAAATCAAGCCAAAATGTAAAGACCATCGAGACTAGGAAGAAACTGCATCAACTAATGAGCAAAATAACCAGCTAACATCATAATGACAGGATCAAATTCACACATAACAATATTAACTGTAAGTGTAAATGGACTAAATGCTCCAATTAAAAGACACAGACTGGCAAATTGGATAAAGAGTCAAGACCCATCAGTGTGCTGTATTCAGGAAACCCATCTCACATGCAGAGACACACATAGGCTCAAAATAAAAGCATGGAGGAAGATCTACTAAGCAAATGGAAAACAAAAAAAGGCAGGGGTTGCAATCCTAGTCTCGGGTAAAGCAGACTTTAAACCAGCAAAGATCAAAAGAGATAAAGAAGGCCATTACATAATGGTAAAGGGATCAATTCAACAAGAAGAGCTAACTAACCTAAATATATATGCACCCAATGCAGGAGCACCAAGATTCATAAAGCAAGTCCTGAGTGACCTACAAAGAGACTTAGACTCTCACACATTAATAATGGGAAACTTTAACACCCCACTGTCAACATTAGACAGATCAACGAGACAGAAAGTCAACAAGGATACCCAGGAATTGAACTCAGCTATGCACCAAGCGGACCTAATAGACATCTACAGAACTCTCCACCCCAAATCAACAGAATATACATTTTTTTTTCAGCACCACACCACACCTATTCAAAAATTGACCACATACTTGGAAGTAAAGCTCTCCTCAGCAAATGTAAAAGAACAGAAATTATAACAAACTATCTCTCAGACCACAGTGCAATCAAACTAGAACTCAGCATTAAGAATCTCACTCAAAACCTCTCAACTACATGGAAACTGAACAACCTGCTCCTGAATGACTACTGGGTACATAACGAAATGAAGGCAGAAATAAAGATGTTCTTTGAAACCAATGAGAACAAAGACACAACATACCAGAATCTCTGGGACGCATTCAAAGCAGTGTGTAGAGGGAAATTTATAGCACTAAATGCCCACAAGAGAAAGCAGGAAAGATCCAAAATTGACACCCTAACATCACAATTAAAAGAACTAGAAAAGCAAGAGAAAACACATTCAAAAGCTAGCAGAAGGCAAGAAATAACTAAAATCAGAGCAGGACTGAAAGAAATAGAGACACAAAAAACCCTTCAAAAAATTAATGAATCCAGGAGCTGGTTTTTTGAAAGGATCAACAAAATTGATAGACCGCTAGCAAGACTAATAAAGAAAAAAAGAGAGAAGAATCAAATAGATGCAATAAAAAATGATAAAGGGGATATCACCACCGATCCCACAGAAATACAAACTACCATCAGAGAATACTACAAACACCTCTACGCAAATAAACTAGAAAATCTAGAAGAAATGGATACATTCCTGGACACATACACCCTCCCAAGACTAAACCAGGAAGAAGTTGAATCTCTGAATAGACCAATAACAGGATCTGAAATTGTGGCAATAATCGATAGCTTACCAACCAAAAAGAGTCCAGGACCAGATAGATTCACAGCCAAATTCTACCAGAGGTACAAGGAGGAACTGGTACCATTCCTTCTGAAACTATTCCAATCAATAGAAAGAGAGGGAATCCTCCCTAACTCATTTTATGAGGCCAGCACCATTCTGATACCAAAGCCAGGCAGAGAAACAACAAAAAAAGAGAATTTTAGATCAATATCCTGGATGAACATTGATGCAAAAATCCTCAATAAAATACTGGCAAAATGAATCCAGCAGCACATCCAAAAGCTTATCCACCATGATCAAGTGGGCTTCATCCCTGGGATGCAAGGCTGGTTCAATATACGCAAATCAATAAATGTAATCCAGCATATAAACAGAGCCAAAGACAAAAACCACATGATTATCTCAATAGATGCAGAAAAAGCCTTTGACAAAATTCAACAACCCTTCATGCTAAAAACTCTCAATAAATTAGGTATTGATGGGACGTATTTCAAAATAATAAGAGATATCTATGACAAACCCACAGCCAATATCATACTGAATGGGCAAAAACTGGAAGCATTCCCTTTGAAAACTGGCACAAGACAGGGATGCCCTCTCTCACCACTCCTATTCAACATAGTGTTGGAAGTTCTGGCCAGGGCAATTAGGCAGGAGAAGGAAATAAAGGGTATTCAATTAGGAAAAGAGGAAGTCAAATTGTCCCTGTTTTGCAGATGACATGATTGTATATCTAGAAAACCCCATTGTCGCAGCCCAAAATCTCCTTAAGCTGATAAGCAACTTCAGCAAAGTCTCAGGATACAAAATCAATGTACAAAAATCACAAGCATTCTTATACACCAACAACAGACAAACAGAGAGCCAAATCATGAGTGAACTCCCATTCACAATTGCTTCAAAGAGAATAAAATACCTAGGAATCCAACTTACAAGGGATGTGAAGGACCTCTTCAAGGAGAACTACAAACCACTGCTCAAGGAAATAAAAGAGGATACAAACAAATGGAAGAACATTCCATGCTCATGGGTAGGAAGAATCAATATCGTGAAAATGGCCATACTGCCCAAGGTAATTTACAGATTCAATGCCATCCCCATCAAGCTACCAATGCCTTTCTTCACAGAATTGGAAAAAACTACTTTAAAGTTCATATGGAACCAAAAAAAAGCCCGCATCACCAAGTCAACCCTAAGCCAAAAGAACAAAGCTGGAGGCATCACACTACCTGACTTCAAACTATACTACAAGGCCACAGTAACCAAAACAGCATGGTACTGGTACCAAAACAGAGATATAGATCAATGGAACAGAACAGAGCCCTCAGAAATAACGCCGCATATCTACAACTATCTGATCTTTGACAAACCTGAGAAAAACAAGCAATGGGGAAAGGATTCCCTATTTAATAAATGGTGCTGGGAAAACTGGCTAGCCATATGTAGAAAGCTGAAACTGGATCCCTTCCTTACACCTTATACAAAAATCAATTCAACATGGATTAAAGACTTCAATGTTAGACTTAAAACCATAAAAACCCTAGAAGAAAACCTAGGCATTACCATTCAGGACATAGGCATGGGCAAGGACTTCATGTCTAAAACACCAAAAGCAATGGCAACAAAAGCCAAAATTGACAAATGGGATCTAATTAAACTAAAGAGCTTCTGCACAGCAAAAGAAACTACCATCAGAGTGAACAGGCAACCTACAAAATGGGAGAAAATTTTCACAACCTACTCATCTGAGAAAGGGTTAATATCCAGAATCTACAATGAACTCAAACAAATTTACAAGAAAAAAACAACCCACCCCATCAAAAAGTGGGCGAAGGACATGAACAGACACTTCTCAAAAGAAGACATTTATGCAGCCAAAAAACACATGAAAAAATGCTCATCATCACTGGCCATCAGAGAAATGCAAATCAAAACCACAATGAGATACCATCTCACACCAGTTAGAATGGCGATCATTAAAAAGTCAGGAAACAACAGGTGCTGGAGAGGATGTGGAGAAATAGGAACACTTTTACACTGTTGGTGGGACTGTAAACTAGTTCAACCATTGTGGAAGTCAGTGTGGCAATTCCTCAGGGATCTAGAACTGGAAATACCATTTGACCCAGCCATCCCATTACTGGGTATACACCCAAAGGACTATAAATCATGCTGCTATAAAGACACATGCACACGTATGTTTATTGCGGCATTATTCACAATAGCAAAGACTTGGAACCAACCCAAATGTCCAACAATGATAGACTGGATTAAGAAAATGTGGCACATATACACCATGGAATACTATGCAGCCATAAAAAATGATGAGTTCATGTCCTTTGTAGGGACATGGATGAAACTGGAAATCATCATTCTCAGTAAACTATCGCAAGAACAAAAAACCAAACACCGCATATTCTCACTCATAGGTGGGAACTGAACAATGAGATCACATGGACACAGGAAGGGGAATATCACACTCTGGGGACTGTTGTGGGGTGGGGGGAGGGGGGAGGGAGAGCATTGGGAGATACACCTAATGCTAGATGACGAGTTAGTGGGTGCAGCGCACCAGCATGTCACATGTATACATATGTAACTAACCTGCACAATGTGCACATGTACCCTAAAACTTAGAAGTATAATAATAATAATAAATAAATAAATAAATAAATAAATAAATAAATAAATAAATAAAAGAGCCCAGCAAATTAGCGGTGGATATTCCAGCCCATTCCTGCCCCACTTGACTGCCTAGAGCAAAAGTCACCTATTTCCACTAAGCCTTGCCCGAATTGAAGATTTGTAAACACAATAATGATTGCTGTTTTCAACCAGGATGTTTAAGGGTGGTTTGGTACACAGTTGGAACAACACGTATGAATATTTAATTTGTAAATCATTTAGTGAAAACTTTAATAATAAATAAGTGAACATCTATTTATGTGTTTTGAGTATAGAAGTACCTAATAATCTGTAATTGTCAAGTAAACTGTGATAAATATACACTCCAAAGCATAGACATGTATATCTGAAGAAATGTAATTTATTGATATATGTCTGGTATAATTACAGATATGCCTTTTGTGAATATTAAAATATTTCAATTTAAACCTAAATAGTGGTATTACACTATGGGCTACAATAACATGACAATGATATTATAACAGCAGATGTTAATAATTTCATTTATAGTTAAAAATCCGGTTCTGTAAAACATGAAAATGTAGAATGCAAATATTTTAAATAAAGTATATAATGGAATATTTAACTTGTTAATGTTTGCTTAGAAACTATATAGGAAAGCTAAGGAAAAAATGTTATTTCAAGAGCCTAGTCCATGTCTGTTTGTAGAAGTATGAAGCTCTAGGCTCTAGGCTTTGTCTGGATTATCAGAAGACAAAGAAAGATGTAGCTCCGCTGCCCTTTACAACAATGTAATAAGAATTTGGGGCTTCTTAGTGAATAGAAAATATTCGTTAAGAAGGGGAGCATGGACTTAAAAATGGTGAGTAGTGGGGAGTCATTAGGAGCAATGGTATCTGACAAAACAATTGCAGTATGTGCAACAATTTATTATTTATATTTTGTTTTCTTTGCTATTTGGCAATTTGATGTTATCATTTGTCAACTCAAGTCTCGTTAGATATAGATGCATGAGGGCTCTGCTTGAGGGGTATTTTTGTTTTTGCTTTTTGGTGTGCGGCAGTAGGGTGAGAGAAAGTGATGTCAAAGAAATGAGAAGAAATTCCCTTGAGTCATGTTATGAACTGAATTTTTCCCCCTCCTCATTTTATTAATACATTGACGCCCTAACCACCAAGGTGTGTGTATTTAGAGTTAGGGCCTTCAAGGAGGTAATTATCCTTAAATGAGGTCAAAAGGGTGAGGCCAATCCAATGGGACTAGTGTCCTTATAAGAAAAGGAAGAGACACCAGGGGTTGAGCTCTCTCTGTGCATGTGCACAGAGGGAAGGCCAGGGGAAGGCATGGAACCTTGATCTTGACTTCCAGCCTTTAGAACTGTGAGAAAATAAACGTCAGTTCTTTAAGCCACCTTGTCTGCGGCCTTTTGTTACGGCAGCCCTAACTGATCACTACAAGCCAGTAGGGTAGGGGGATGACAACAACCATCTAAAGTAACATATGAATGAGATCAAAAGCAGGAGACGATTCTGAGAACAAGTCCCTAGAAACTGAAACACACTTAAGAAGGACATTCGATTTCCTCAGAATGAAGAATGAAGGGTTTGATTCAGTTTTATTTAATGGACAAAATTAACTGATCTGATACCTCGAATATATTTTAACCTTTTTTTAAATAAACCCTGGATTCTATTAAAAGACCATAAAAAGTAAGATTAACATTAGATTGCCTGACACAACATGTATATTTAGTTTTGTTTCTATTTTCTTTTGTACTGTCCTGAAAATCTACTTATAGTATCTCCCTTTTTTATAATTTTTATAACTTGAAGCACAGGAATAATGCCCATATCACTTGTTTTATATATTAAGCAACTTCAGTTACACCTTTTAATATGGAATCTTTGTTCATTCCATTTGGTTTGAAATTAATGTAATCTGAAGTTCAGGGTGAAGCATGTGTAGAGTTAACTATTTGCAGTTTAACTAATTTTATTGTCTAAGGTATTAAAATTCAGTACCTTCTACCTGCAGCTGCATAACTGGACACTGAAATGTGATCATAGTTTTAAGTAGCAAATACCTAAAGAGGCTTATGGATGACCACAGGTAAATTAAGGTAATAAAGATATGCAGCAAATGCTTTTTGTTTGATCAAAGTATTTGTGAGCTTGAGGTCTTACTACTCTGCCTAGAAAAAAAAATGTAAAATTTCAGTAAGTTTAAATGAGAAGTTAAGAAACCCCAAACATAAAACAAACAAGATATTTTCAACAAAATGTGTCAGTCAAATTACTTGACAGTGGAAGGAGAAGAAGACAGAAAATTGATGAAAAGATTTTGCCAAAAGTATAATCAGAAACCTATAAATTATCCCATTTAATGAAATTGAACATGTAATATTTTTATCATTTTATAATATTTGGGAAATAAAAATCCTGTTTTAATCATTACAATCACTCCTTATTCCTTCATAAAGTGTAAGCAAAATTAATATCTGTGACTTTTCTGTTTCTATTTATATATATTATATATATTTATATATATTATTTATATATATTATATATATTAAAAAGATTATTGTTTAAAATATACTGTATGTTAGACTAATATGCTTGTAATTTTAATTTAATATTTAAAGTAACTACTTTTCATATTATCAAAGCATATACGAATATAGTTTCGATATATACAGTTTCATCAGATGAATATTTATTAAGTATTAATTTAAACATTCTCCTATGTTTTCTAAGGGGAGTTACGCTTATTTTTTTTTTTTTGTCTTTTTTTTCTTCTTCCTTTTTGTGGAGAACCGGGTCTCACTATATTGCCCAGGCAGGTCTCGAACTCCTGGGCTGAAGGTATCCTCTCGCCTCTGCCTCCCTGAGAGTTAGGATTACAGGCGTGAGCCACTGCGTCCAGCATACATTCTCCTGTGTTTTCTATTTTAAATAATAAAGTAGCCAAAACTATTACTATGACATATTTACCTGCTTTTCCCTTAGACTATGACATACAGACAAATGACTTTTTACCTGCTGATATTTTTTTTCTATAGAGAACTACCTATATAATACTACTTTTTGTCCACCTTAATGCTTTAAGGATAAGTAAATATGTTGCTTAGAGGTTCTTTTTTGTTTGTTTTGGTTTGGTCTTTTACTAATTCTAGCCCAGGACATGGTTGTATCAACACGGTAGTAAGGAGTGACCTCAATTTAAGTTTTGTAAAGGAGATTATTTTGATGAAGGGTGATATGGTTTGGCTGTGTCCCACCCAACTCTCACCTTGAATTCCCACGTGTTGTGAGAGGGACCCAGTAGGAGGTAATTGAATTATGGGGGCAAGTTTTTCTCATGCTGTTCTTGTGATAGTAAAGAAGTCTCACAAGATCTGATGGCTTTAAAAAGGGGAGTTTCCCTAAACAAGCACACTCTCTCTTTACTTGCTGCCATGCACGTAAGACGTGACCTGTTCCTCCTTGCCTTTTGCCATGATTGTGAGGCCTCCCCAGCCACGTGGAACTGTAAGTCCATTAAACCTCTTTATTGTGTAAATTGCCCAGTCTTGGGTACGTATTTTTTGGCAGCATGAAAATGGACTAATAAAAAAGGCTGTGTTTGCAACAAGGAACATGAATAAAGAAATAATTTTATTCCTGTAACACCAAGGTAATTTCATATTCTAGGAAGGTAATTTTCAGCATTTAAAAAAAATCAGCAATTAATTTTGAAAAAAATAATATAGTAAGAATATATAGAGTTATCAATTGAATGTGTATGCATGCTTCTCCAAATTTCATGTGATGAAGCCCTAATCCCTGAGGTGTTTGTATGTTGGGGCCTTTGGGAAATAATCAGTGTTAGTTGAGGTCATGAGTTTGGGGCCATCAAGATGAGACTAGCATCCTTCAAGAAAAGACACCAGGTTGGGAGGCCAAGGTGGGCTGATCACCTGAGGTCAGGAGTTTGAGACCAGTCTGGCCCACATGGTGAAACCCCATCCATCTCTACTAAAAATACAAAAATTAGCTGGGTGTGGTATCCCAGTGCCTGTAATCCCAGCTATTCGGGAGGCTGAGACAAGAGAATCACTTGAACACGGGAGGCAGAGATTGCAATGAGCTGAAATCATGCCACTGCACTCCAGTCTTGGCAACAGAGCTAGACTCCATCTTAAAAAAAAAAAAAAGAAAGAAAAAAACACCAAAGAGCATAGTTTCTTTCTTGCTTTTCTTGTATATGTACCAAGGAAAGGCCATATGGGCACACATCAAGAAGGATGTCTGCAAGCCAGGAAGAGAGCCCTTACCAAAAGATAACTAATCTGGCACCCTAATCTCAGCCTTTTAGGCTCTAGAACTGTGAGAAAATAAATTTCCATTGTTTAAGCCACACAGTCTATGATATTTTGATATGGCAGCCAAATATAGACAGACTAATACATACAATGATTGTAAATGTTTATAATTTATTTTAATAGTACTCCTAACCCAGTGTACTTCTTAAGATATAGTGGCTAAAGACAAAATTGTATTGACTTTATTAATATTAAATACCGAGAAAAGGAATTGGTAAGAACGCTAAAACTAACAATAATGCATATTAAATAAATAAGCCTTTTATTTTCCTAGCATTTTATATATACAGTATTTCACTGAAATTGCAATAAAATCAAATTATGAACAACTTCTATTTTGCACATTTACAATTATGTATTTTTCATATCATCGGTTCAATAGATATTAAGTAAAAGAAGTATGTGTGTGATACATATATATGTATCAAAGAAGAGCTACAAAGTATGCAAAAAGAAGAAAGCTAAAGATATAATCAAATGGCATTTTTTAGTAAGTATGCTTGATTAATTCAAGTAGAAATAAATCAGGATATATAAAATAGCATATGCAAAATCAAATTTGAAAAGTATCAATAATTGCCTGCAAGACATTTAATTTCATGAATCCATAAAGGATTGGTAAGCAGCATGCTATTCACAGTCTGTCTTATAATTGTTTAGCATCTCTTTTTAAAAGCAATTTATCTGCTTTGAATAAAATCCTATTCATCAGTAAATGACAAAAGCTCCATAAGGAAATATTTAAAATGATACTGAAATTAATACTTTGAAATCTCTTTCATCTAAATGTTATTTTCTTCTCTAATATAACGGAAAAAAAATCACAAATTAAAGAGTACCTGAAAGAACATTAAATATCTTTGTTAGGAGAGTAGTTCATGATTCATAACATGTAGGTATTTGAGCTTCTCCAAATCAAAATTAGACTTTCAAAGACATTTTCTTCAAAATGAAAAAAACCCACCAAATTGCGTGTCAACTTCATTTAAATGAAAAAAGATTTTTTTTTGAAGCTTCCATTTTATGTCAGCTGACCCTGCTTGAATATCTACATTTCATGCAGTGTAAATAGAACCGCTTTTGTGCTATTTTCCTCAACATTTTCTACATTAGTTCAATCTGGAATCCTAGCAACAGACTACTTTGATACGTGTTATTTTTCTTTTTGAGTAAATAGATTTTAATTGTCAGAGAGTAGAGATCAGAAATCGTTACCAAAGATCTGATATCAGCACATTTAGCTACCTGGATGATTATTTTCTTCCTCCAGAATCTTAATAAAAACATATCTATTAAATCACTTAAACATATATTTAAATGATTCAACTTATTTTTTCCATTTTAAAAAGAATGCAGTGAATATATAAATATATTCTGACAAAGAGACAAGCTACACTAGCAAAACTATGTAAATGTCCAACTTCCATCTCCTGAATGATAAAGTCCTTCTATTTATATTTCCAGTCACAGCCACAGACCATGGTTAACATATTTAGTTTGTGTTAACTTGGTCTTTTCTTTATGCATTTAATAAACATAATAATGTGTATAACATTCTTCAAATACATTTTGACTTATAGAAGTTTATGTCATTCTTATTCAACTGACTTGCATTTTATTCACTTAACATTATGCCTTTGAGAGTTTCATAGCAAAACCTATAGGACAAGTGTACTTGAATTTAAAATTGAATAACAGCAGCAAAATAATTGGTGACAATACTTAAATATTTACTTTGTGTCAAGTACTGCCAGGCATGTTTGTTCGAATAAAGGTTTTTAATCCCTACAGTCCTATGATAACTGTCTGTATTCTCTTTTAAAGGAAGGGAATTCACAAATAAGAAAAGGTTAAGTATCTTTTTCAATGTCACATAGTTAGTGTCAGAGTTGTATTTGCACTGAGGCAATTTGGCTTTAGAGTTTGAGCTCTTAATCAGACACTCTACTGGTTTCCAAAACAGAGCATCTTCCCTAAAAAGGTTTGTACCATAATTACCTATTCTTTTATTGTTAAATTCACAGTATTCTGTTTTAATATATCTAATAATGTATTTTGAAATTCCTTTAAAAGGATATGGTATGTATAAGCATATACTTATGTTTGATAAATTTTTAAAATAATAATTGGATGAAAACTACACATGCAACAGTTTATATAATAAAATCATTATTAGTGTATTTTTCCCCTTGGTATTTCTAATTAGAAATATTTACCAAAGTTGACATGAGTATCTACTGTTTGGAGAGTGAGATGTATTTTATGAAATATTAGGAATTTTCCTAGAAGATTTGAAAAGAAAAAGCTCACCTTCAAAAGTAAGATTATGCAGTAATACAATAACATTGAATGTCAAAATATTTTGGAGAAGAGATTTTCCTAATGCTTTTAAAACTAAGTTATTATTTTCATAATCAAGGGAGTAAAACCAAGCTTGTAGAGTTACCCTGTAAAGTAAACCATGACTCTTTTGTCTTTAAAGGCAATAATGCCTTGAAGGTGGGTGTCTATAGTAAAAGGATGCAACATAGGAGAGATAAGAGCAATATCATCAACTTTCCAGTTCTACAAGTTGTAGAGCCACTAAAGCTGATTAAGTCAGGTTACACAAAGTAAGACTGAAGGAAGTTTTGCAAATGATTAATACAGTACAGATAAATTTTAAAAATTTTGCAGCACATGGTCAGGTAGAGGGAGTTTCTAAGAGTTAGTGTCAGTGTTTCATAACCACTCTTAGTTTTTTAAGGAATGAAACTGAACCAGAAAGAGCTGAAAGTACATCTGGGGTCTTGTCAAAGGTGACCAGGCTAACAAGGTCTAGATTGCTTTACCCTGAGGAGTGTAATCTACCCCATATGGGACCACATAAGACACGGCCAGATCTTTGAGATGTCTGCAGTGCTGCAGGGGTTGGGTGACTGCAGAGTCAGCTAGAGACTCATCCAGTCTCTGACTAAGATATGATCATAAACTACATCCTTTGCAGATTTCTGACTTGAAGGCAACAATGTAAACAGCAACTAGGCAGGGCAAGAGTTATTGCTTCAGAGACCACAAGTAGGCTTGGATATTCAATCTGTTCTTATTTGGGGCTTTTATCTTCAAGTATCATTTATTCATTTTTATTTGGTTTGAATGTTTTACTCAAAAGCAGAAAAAAAGAGGAAATGGAAAGACAGTACTGTTAATCTAAAAGAGTCTGCACATTAAAGGTTTCTTTTAATAATTGGATTGAAGACAGTTTGGCCAAATGGATATTTAGTTATTTTTTCTTGCCAGCAAGGTGAAGCCTTAAGATAAAGGTCAAATTATCGAGAAAAAAAAATTGCTGTAGTTCTCGCATATCCAAATTGTAGCCAAATTGAATCCAGCCAGGAAGGTTTTTTTCTTTTTCAAGTCTGTCAAGAGATATTTTGTTGTTATTATTTATTTGTCTTATTTTCCTTTTATTTTAAAAAAGGGTGTTGGGTTTTGCAAATGCTTTTGTTTTATAAGAGTTGGAAATAAAATATTTTGCTTTTTGGTTTTTACTGATATTTGATCAGCATTTCCTCAACTGTGCTTCACTAACATTCAGGAATATATAAGCCCAGTGCTTCGTGAAGAAAAGGTTTCTGGGAAAGATGAGCTAGTTAAATGGATGGTGGGTTAGGAAATCCCATTGAAGGATAATTAGTTTTCCTTGAGGGCTCAAACTTGCCATGACTTGCCATGACTTAGGTTCATTTAGGGATTAATTTCAGGAGTAGAGGAGTGTAACTATTCCAGCAATGGGAGTTGCTGATTCCCATCTTCCCAGTCCTATTCCCAAGAAATTTTAAGGCAGTCTTTGTTCAATGGAGATACAGTGGCTAATAAGTAAAATAAAATAAAACCCACAGTTAATTTTTTTGGTTTTCTCTGTATATATATATAAATATTAGTGATATCACATTCTAGGTTGCACATACACACACACACACACACACACACACACTCACTCCAGTTTCATGGTCTGTCTTGTTTTATAGGTATCTTCTCTTAAAATTTTAAGGAACAGACAACCCTTATGGTACTAAACTACTCCAGAATGTTTTTAACCTTAATGGGGTCTGTAAAAACACTGATATCAAAATTGGACAGGAAGTACAATAGGAAAATGAAAAACTATTTGGTCAGTTTCACTTAGGGCTCTGAGTTTAATGAGACACTTTCTATCAACATTTTCAACTACATATTTTTAAAAAATTAAAACAATATTAATAATTAATGTTTATCAGGTCTAATAAGCAGAGGATATACACAACCTAAATCCAATTCATTTTTAAACATAAAAATGTATTGATAAATATTTGATCCAATATGTTTGAAAAATGATAGCCAAATGGTTAATATAATTATCAAAGGAAAAATAAAAATGGCAAAATAATCAAAATATCGAGTAGGAAAAAAGATCCACAACCATAGAAGAAATAAAATAAATCACAAAAAAACATTTTCAACAAGTTTGTAAACCTGAAATTTGTTTTAAGTATAAAAATAGAGAAATTACAGAAACTTAAGAATTACATCAAAATACTATTTTTGCCCTTCCATTTCCACTCTATCTATTGCAAATTAAGTCTTCTCTCAGACAAGTTCACTGGTGTATCCTTTCAAAGTTTCAAGGAGCATTTAATGTTTATGCTACTTACCCTCTCCCAGACATAGAGATTCATGTCTTCTTAATACTTCTCAGCAAGCCAGTAGCTGGTAACACTAATATCACTAATATATAAGAGTGGGTTACATTCTTTATGTAATCCCCTGCTTTTAGTGTGTCAGGAGATGAGAGCAATGGCAGTAGCACATTGAAACCATGGTATATTTTTCCAGTGTCCCTTCTTTTCATAATTGATTTTTGACTCAGAAGCATGTCTGGGGATGAAGGTGTGCTCCTGTCAGATTTCAGACACCACAGTGAAAAATTAACAACATGGGCTAACTAGTTTTACCAGGAGCAGGGACGGTGGAGACACAGGACACACTTGTCTTTTATTTCTTCAGTTTCTCCTCAATTTTCTTTGGTTTCGATCTCCAACACTGACTCCCAAGTTGATGATTTTGCTTTCTTTTTGTGCTCTTCCCTGCTTCTAGACTTTCTTGGTTAGAAATAATAGCCAACAGAGATTAAATTGACCTTTAAAAGGACCTCTCTTCATGTCTTCCTGAGTCATTTTATGTAGAAGAACTGGGGTCCAAGCAGGACAGTTTCTGTCTTCCTCGTGTCCCATGAAGCTTCCAACCCAAGCAGAGTTGTTTGTATGCCCCTTGATGAATGAATTTATAGTGTTTTGTGGTTAAAAAAATAAATGGATAAAAAGAATGTGGTAAAAAAAATAGTTGGACTAAACATTTGTATTTAAATTAGTATCATCTTTGTATTTGCTGTCTTGTTTAAAGGGTCATCTATCCTGTTCGTTAGGGATATTTTTCTCTTGTTAAAATGTACCTCCTGTCGAATACTCGGGAAATTAAAAGGGAAGCGTGATGAGCACACACTGAGAGGCTGGTTTTAGCCTCTCACTTTTAGCAGGACAGGCAGCCTGTAGAGTGCCTGTGCACTGGACGTAGGCATCGTCTCCTGCATGGCACACCTTCACAAGGATGGCCAGGCAGGCTGCTTCA
Source organism: Gorilla gorilla gorilla (assembly GCF_029281585.2). NCBI lineage: Eukaryota > Metazoa > Chordata > Mammalia > Primates > Hominidae > Gorilla > Gorilla gorilla. Next base: position 28,957,356 of record NC_073239.2, on the reverse strand, counting down.
CCTTCCAGCACTTGATGTGCCTACTCTGAGGTTTCCTGAACACACAGCAAAGGCCTCTCATTCATAACAGACCAGGATTTCTTTGTGTTTCTGCATAACATCAATGAGTAAATGAAGCTATTTTCACTTCACTGCCCTCTTTTGAATGTTTTTATTGTAATTACTGATTCTATTAAGGAAGAACAATAAAGGCAGTGTACCCCCCTACTACAATGCTTGGGAAACAACTGTTAGGTTGTGCATATGACAAGAGAGGACTCTGAATACACCTACTCTTCATCAGCCCAAGCCTTATTGAGTTGGGATAAAGAACTCATTCTCTGTTCTTTAAGAAATGTTTCCTGTACTAATTTTTGTCCTTTTGGGATTCTAAGTGGGCCAAGAAGCGAAAACATCCATGTGTTAATTAAGGGAAACTGGCAACATGTTTTCCCATGTTTCAACTAACTAAAGAATAAATGATGAAGAAATTCTCCCTGTAGCTCAAAAAAAAAAAAAAAAAAGAAAAAAAAAAATTAAAAAAGAGTCAACCTGCCGCCTTCTAATTCTAGCTCCACTACTTTTTACTGGTAGGAACCAACATAAGTCACTATATCTTTGTCAGCTTCAGTTTTCTCCGTGATCAAACGAACATAAAAATGCTTCATAAGGTTTTTATGAGGTTTCAACTTGAAATGCATTTAAAGCATGTATCATATATTAAGCATCGAAATGTTAGCTTATATTAATTGATCAAATATTTTCCATATGAAAAAATATACTCATGGTTAAGGAAGGTATGACTTAAATGCTGAATTCCCTTTCCAACTCGGTAACTTGGTTTAACTTACACTTGGTCTAGCAAGAAATTTTAAATTTTATGATGTAAGATGGTGATTTCTGTAAGTCAAGTACATATGAATTTTATCCCTCTATCTTAAGTTTATTTCATTTTGTTGAATTTCAAAAACAAGAGTTATGCCTATGTATACATCTTTGACAGATAAAAATCAAACTAATAGCTTATATGCGTGTTGGTGGTGGTTCTAAATACACTTTTTGGAGAGAGTAACATGAATACAAGGATGGTATGAACATCCATCAGGGTTTTTCTCCAAATTAACTGAAAGACACAGCCGAAATGTTACAGAGGGTTCTTGAATCTCTTGCAGGAACGAATTCAGGGCATGTCCATAGAGTAAAGAGAAAGCAGCTTTATTAGGAAGGTAAAGGAATAAAAGAATGGCTATTCCATAGACAGGGCACCCACAAGGGACGCTGGTTGCCCATTTTTATGGTTATTTCTTGATGATATGCTAAACAGGGGGTGGATGAGACCATATAAGGTAACTTCCTGACATTGCCATGGCATTTGTAAACTGTCATGGACCTGGTGGGAGTGTAGCAGTGAGGACGACCAGAGGTCACTCTGGTGGCCATCTTCATTTTGGTGGGTTTTAGCCAGCTTCTTTACTGGAAACTGTTTTATCAGCAAGGTCTTTATGACTTGTATCTTGTGCCGACCTCATATCTCACCCTGTGACTTAGAATGCCTAACTGTCTGGGAATGCAGCCCAGTGGGTTTCAGACTCAATTTACCCAGTCCGTACTCAAGACGGAGTTGTTTTGGTTCACAAGCCTCTGACATAAATGTTTTAAAAAGTAGTATTAGTTATATCATTTTTCAAAAGTACCCTTCTAATAAAATTATAAACCATATTTTATTTTAGTAGTTTAGTAATATTTGAAACTGAATTTTAACATAAAAAGCAAATAATTATGTATTTCCTCCTCTTGTATACGTATTTGCTCCTCTCGTATATATTGTGTTTGTCTTCAGAATCCAGTTAGAAAGAGCCTCTTCCAAAATCAAGACTTTTAGAAGGAGAGGGGAGAAAAATAGTGATTATATTATTTTTAAAAGTCCTATCATTAGTTAGTTACTTCAGGGGGCCCCCTATTACATTTAAAACAAACATCAAAATATATCTCACAACTAAGGGTGATAGTCAAAATATTTTTAAGACCTCTATTGGCACAATCACTTACCAATCAGAAAGTGTGACTGACAAATCTGAACAGTCATTGACCTCAAACAATCAGTAAATACCACTCTCTATCAAGTGAACACTGTTTTGTCTATAAGACACAGCACGACCTCACTCCAATGTACTTTATCAAGGTCATCACGCTGGCATCCTTAACTCTGCTGCCTATACTAGCTTTCTTTAATTACAGGAATTGCATAACTCTCACAACTATGTCTTAGCTCTGGCTATTTCTTTCAACCGGATCAGTCTCCCACAAAATTCTATGTATCCTATTCTCTCCTTCAAACCCTTTGCTAGCCAATGCTACTCATCCTCTCCTGTTTATTATCCCTTTGTCAGAGAAGGATTCTGTAAGACACTGTCACAGTAGTAGTTTATTTATTGCATTTTAATTCCATGGAAGTTTGTGAACCTACTTAAAAAGTTTCCTTTCCCCATTAACCTTTAAATTTATAAAAGCAGAAACTGATTTTAGGTCATGAGCATTATAATATCTATCATTAACTGCAGAGAAACTGTCCAATAATAGGGACTTAATAAATATTTGTTGAATACACGACTGTATCACCTCATAGTTTTTAAAATGTGTTCCCACATAGACTCTAATGGGGATGTATATGATTTTATTGAAATCATTTTAAGATGATAAAATGAAATATTAACGGCTATTTTGAAACATGTTGACTGTACTTTAAGGGACAAACCCTGAGTATGCTGAGAGGATACTATAAACTGAGGTGGCAAATACGGCTATTGACATAGAGATGATGACAAAAATTTTTGTGAAGCAACATTATGACTATTATTTTCTTTGATGGAAGTAACAAGACTTTCAAAAAACTATCAAATTAGGTAAAACACAAAAAATAGAAAATGACTTTCTCCAATAAATAATTTATAAGGAATACATTTCATGATCATTATTATTACTGATTTTACTGAAAATGAAATCAGTTTTAGAATAATGACCTTGTCCTTTGTTAAAGATAAATTACTTATTCCCTGTTGGAAGGCTTGCATATGTGTCTTCACATTCTACATTAAGTCTATGGTCTTCAATTTTTCCATCAAAGCATCACTAAAACTTGGTGCACAGTTAAAATGATATGAGAAGTTATCTTTAATCATAAAATAGTCAGACAATTGGGTCCTCTGCTCCATAATGTAACAGCATCTCTTTTGTTATATTCTGTGATGTAGGCATATATACATATATACATATGCGTATGTATGTGTATATGTGTGTGTGTGTGTGTGTGTGTGTGTGTGTGTATTTTTTTTTTTTTTTTGAGACGGAGTTTTGCTCTTTCTCCCAGGCTGGAGTGAAGTGGCTCACTACAACCTCTGACCCCCGAATTCAAGATATTCTCCTGCCTCAGCCTCCTGAGTAGCTGGGACTGTAGGCGCCCACCGTTTATATTTTAAGGACTTTCCACTGAGTAAATTTTATACACTTATCCCCTGGTTTCTTATATCTATACAACAATAACTATATGTCTGAGATAATATATTCCAGTATATTATAAACTTTGTGTGGAAGAAAAATCTGCTCATTGTTGTCCTTTATACCTTTATTGCAGTAACATATTAAGAAGAAGAAGATGACCAAAATTGCAGTTCTCTATAGATGTCAAGTTCTGGAGTGTTTTCTCTTCTTTAATTTTACCATTTTATTGTTATAATAAGAATATTTTCTGTTCCCTCCTTGTTGAAGTTTTTGGTAAGAGCCATTTAAGGTGAGAATGAGTATTCATTAATCTATATCTATCCAGCTACAGTAACTTTAATCTATTTGTGTATTTGTACGTCACTTCTGTCAACCTATAAGTGGCTGAATCATTGATGCAGGCCTTTATGTTGACAAATGATGAAAATGAAACAGAGAGCACAAATACCATTTGTAACAAGAAGAAAGAGCACTGTTGAATATATTTCCCTCCCAAGACCTTTGTTTAAGACAGCAGGCAATCTTTGGGTTTCATATTCTTGACGTCTGCAAAAAATCTACTATATATCATCACAATAAAGAATGATACATTTTTAAAAAGATCTTTGGAAAATTTTCGTTTATAGGTATAGAATTCTTCTAATCTGAAATGCTCTGTCAGTTGCTAACTAGTGCGTTGCTCCTAAATTTTTCTCATATTCCTTATTGTCTCCCATAAAGTGACCCTGCTGGAAGACACCAGCTGGAGTAGCCATAGGCATCACAGTTTAGTTAGCCTGACTCAGTTGTTATTCATGGCTTTTGTAGGCTATTGCTCTGTAACCTAACGAGACCCTGCAGGGGTCAACATCAAACCCAAGTCCACCTGAAAGCTTCTTTTAACTCTGTGGTTTAAAAAAAATTGATATAGCAAGCTCTTGACTTTTATTCATTTCAATCAACATCAAACTCACACCTGCCAAGATTAGGGAAACTGATTCAGTTTCATTGTCTTACTCTTTTCATTAGGTTCATTGACTGGCCCAAACTAACTGATAAGACAAGGAGTAATGAGGCCCTATTTCAGTGGAAGGGAATTAATAAAGCAAGGTGAGGAAGACAAAATCCTTGGTTTGCATCATATCCATTTTACATAGCAACCCAAGAGTTTGACTTACTCCTATGAAATTGGCATAGTTACTAGACTTCTTCCAATTGATTTTTTTACAATCTGAGGCAGAACTAAAGACTATTCATAGACATATGTCACTGAATATCACAACACAGTTGTATACTCATATATAATTGACAAATAATTCAATAACTTTCTTATTTTCCAGAATAAATCTTACTTAATGCTTGCTAGTAATCTACAGATGGATTGTTTTGAATTAGAATCACCCATCCTACATATATGCAAGTTCAGGTAATAACTAACTTTGGTGACCAGGAATAAAGAATGCTTGTTGTTAAAGGAGACTTAAATATAACTTTGAATGGTCTTGTTTATAATTTCTAAATTAGGTTTAAGTATTGCTTCGATTATTTTCACTATTTTAGAAAAGGCAGAGACTGGGATAATAGATATTTAATAAAGACAGATACTATTGACAAGTTTACTAAAACAACTATTAAATCTTTAGGTTTATGGAGGATTCAAAACAATTTTGTCTTAGACATGAACCTCACCAGGGACATGAGGGACAAGTAGGAAGAAACATGTTTGTTGGTTATAATTAAATATGCAAGGTGTTTTATCATACAAGAAATCTCCATGTAACCTTTGGTGTTTATGTTTTAATAAGGTGATTAAGTAAGTATTTCTAGACACATTCAATAATTTTCATGTTAATAATTAAAATCTCTCTATCAAATAGGAAAATAATGTTGACTTATTCCATAGAATGTATTAGAAATGAGAGTTAAACATAAAATAATTTATAAAATATGTTCTCACAAAATATGTAAAATGTTTGGAATATCTAATCAACTTCATGTATAAACATTACTTCTGAGTCTGGTTGAAAACATCCTCAATTTTAAAAAAGTTTGAAGCTTACTTATGTAAATTAACTTAATACACAGATATATGGACAGAATTTAGGGATAAAGTGGCAATGAAAGTGTCTCCAACCTGATGGCATAAAAGAATGGCTTTCAGATTTATGTTTCCACATCATCTGCCAGCCTGGCAGCATAATTCCCAAATCTCTCAGCAGAAAATCTTTCATTTGAAGCAAGCTTCTGTTACGTGATCTTTTTCCCCCTGGCAGATGATGTGTTAAAAATGTACTATCTGGGAGATGGACCAGAGGCAGGTGCACAGGTTTTGATGTGGAAGGCTTGGCAGGTGTGACCCAGAATGGAATATATGCTCCTCAGAGGGACCTTTTGAGATCAGATGTTCATGAAAAAGACAATGCTCAAATTATTCCAACATGCATATAATTATCTCTAAATGTGGTATTGTGACCTTGCTGTAATTTTCACACAAGCAAATACATTTAAGCCATGTTAGCAATAGCTGAACTATGATGTTTCTGGATTTCTAAAAACATTTAATCGTATTTCTAGTCTTTTGCTATACTTACAGTATACAATTAGAAAGACAGTTAATTAGCTGCCCAGATTAAAAGGAAAACAATAAAAACAAAAGTTACTTGTAATTTCCTGCCCAATAAAATGCCTCTGTCTAAGCATTGTGCAGCATAGTCTCATTCTTCCTTTCCTCTTCTTCACAGTCAATGTAATTTCCCCTTCCCAAACACATGCTCTCTGTGAACACTTCCTTCTTTGACCTTAGATTTAGTTTACCCCTACATTTTCCATAGTATTTTAACTTTTTAGGTTTCACTGGACCTCTATCAAGTCTATGCTAGCATGTCACATGATAGGTGCTACTTAGTAGACACTTAAAGGAAAAAAAAGGAATGAATAAAAGAAGAAAAACATTCACCATGCTGCAAGATAAACTAGCCTCTCTTTTTGTTTTCCTTTATACATTCCTCTGAACATTCCAGGATCTGTTTGGTATTAAACCTAGGTAGAAAACTGTATCATCAAAAACTATTATGACCTTATACATCTTCGCGTTTGCACTTGCAGAAATAATTATAACTATGACCAAATTATTTGGTATGCCATCATTAAAGTTATAGTTAAATCATTCGCCACAAACTTCAGTAACTAATAACAAAAGACTGTAAAGAAGCAGTTGACAAAAGTCATTGTTAGAATGGAAACACTTTTCATCATGATTTGTACAGAACTATTTGCATGAGTAATAAAAAATGACATTAATGTATACTTTTTATGTCTTTTTATATAGTTAAGTGTCGATATGTTTATTAAAAAGGAAATTTTTTAAATACTTAAATGACTTTTTAACAGTTCACATTCAAAGATTAATAACTGGTAACTTTGAAACTATATATTTATAAGAAACAACATTTGTTAGGATGTTTGTTTTAGAGAATTGTGTGTATTTACTTAAAGTTGTATAACATCATCGTCAAGAAAAGTTGGATTTACTCACTTACCCTGTGATAACGCACTGGCTAATCATAAAGGGTGCAGTCAGTATATAAACATTATCTATCTTATTCTAAATTCAGAGTGTTCTCAAAGATAGTTATTTTGCATAAAGTTTATGTAAGTCAAAATTTAGCACCTGACTTTTAAAGATTAATTTTAAGACAGCAAAACTCTCATTCTTCCACAGGAATTTCAATTTTCTGACACCAACAAAATATTAGATTCACAAGTCCAAATGGCAAAGAAATGTGTTATTTTGTTGGGCAACTTAAAATTTCAGTAATCAATCTTGAAGCTTGCGTGTTGAAGACTAGCCAAGACTGAGTTATATTAGTCCCTAAACCAGTTCTTCCCTTGGCGTTATTATTCTCCCTTTCTAATCAGTTTAAAAATGTTCTGGGATTCTCTGCTACACATCCTTCCACATCCCTTCCCTTTCTCTTGCCAATTTTCCTCTTTTCTGAAGCCCTGAGTAATGACAGAAGGAGGAAGTACATTATCATTCTTTTGCTTTTCCACATTTACTTCTGTTTTATTTTAATTTTTTTTTTATTTTACTTTGTTCCTCATATTTATATCTCATATCAGTGGGCATGGATAGAGGTGCTTATTCTTACAGGGCTTGAGAAAAATTTGACTTTTTATTGGCTTATTCTGATTCATCAACAAAATTAGAAAACTTGCAACTCTTCTAACTTTAACTTTCCTTAAAGGTCACCAAATGGTAAGTAGGAGGTTCACCAGTGAGGTGAATGGAGACTCCTGACGTTACTAATTTATCAGTAGATGCTCTATCATTAAACAAAAGGGAGTGGTCACTGGGTCAAAGAGTATTAAAACAGCAAGGAGAATATGGTAGCCCACAAAATGGCTCCCAATAATTCTCATCTCCTGGTATTTATGTTCTCGTGTAATCTCTCATTGAGTGTGTACTGGACCTAATGATTTGCTTCTAGCAAGTAAAATAGGATAAAAGTGATGGAGTATCCCTCCCAATATCAGATTACAAAGATCTCAGCTTTTCTCTTTCTCCCCGTCCCTTGCTCACATTAATGAAAGCCAGTTATCATATTGTGAACGGCCTGACAGAGAAAGCCAAGTGGCACAAAACAGAGGTGGGCCTCCCACCTACAGCCAGTGAAGAATGAGGCCCTCAGCAACAGATAAAAAAATACAGAGGTGGAAGAGATGAATTATACTGTTTATAGAAAAGAAAATTATTTTGTTGGATTGTTTCATTTTGTCTTAATCAGAGTTGGGCAACTAGCCTGTAGTAATGTAAATTTTAGATTTATATTAGTATTCTAGTATATTTAAAAAGTATTTTAATAATCATTTAAATTAATAATTATTTAAATATCTGACCATTTTCAAATGTATTGTTGTGGGCTATTAAACAACAATCACAATACTAAGAGGATCCTAGAAAACTTTTTAAGAATATTTCGATAATGTTTCATTGCACATACTCTGCTTTTTGTACTCTATAATATTTATCATACTTGGTGCTGCGTTCTCACATTGGGGAGTGTTAACTGACCTGGGACAGAACAGCTGGCAATATCTCGAAATCTGGAGCTAGATTTGATATGAGAGAAGACAGTGAATTGCAGATAGGATGCATCGATTCTCAGGGAAGTTGCTCAAAAGCTTTACATTTTATGGGTGTTCATGCATTTACGTGTTTTAATCTCTGTGTCTTTAGCAGCCCTGTAAAGCTTTGAAATGTGTTTCTAATAGGGTTAATGTGTGAAGCAGAAGACAGTGTCCAACTAACACTTGAGATTTCTGGGTGGACACTGGTCTGGGCACTAGTTTCTGCCCAAGGAAAGAGAAAAGGCAGAGAAAGTTTGACCAGCTGCTTCGATGGACGAACCTGCAGATTGCTGCTTAATATCAGTTGTACTTCCAATGTTTGGGGGATAAAGAGTACATGATTGTTTCTTGTGGAGTAGATGTGGGCCCTGTGGCAGAGAGAGCCAGTGTAGAATTACCTTGAGTCTTTACTAGCAGACTTATCCAGATGGATAAAGAACTCTTCACAGAAAGTTCTTGGATTTGAGGTGCCTGGACTAAGGGAATTTTAAGAGAGAGAACCCCAGTAGGGACCTGTGCTGAGTTTAAAAAAACTTCCCACAAGAAATGGAACTCCATTTTTAAATATCTACCATCACCAGAAAGGGTAAAATCATCTCAGAAACATTTAGGTCAAGTATAATCTGTCGTCCTTATTCCTTACCCTGCTCCCCAAATGCTGGCACTGAAGGGAGTTAGCAATCTGGGAAAAGCAAGGCTAGAGATTGAAAAAGAAATATATATGTCCCTTTTCCACAACAAACTTCCAGTCTGAAGCATGTCCAGTCAAAGCAGGTAAAATATGCTATTCCTGGTCATTTCAAGTTGTAATTATTGTTTGAGACTAGGCTCTCTAAATTTTTACTTAGGACTTTCTGGTTTACTGTAATGGTAGGATTGTCTGTTACCTAAGAGTGAAGAGAAAATGTATGGGGTTGTCAGAATATAGATTTAATGGCAGGGAAGGATTATTTCTACCGAATGAAATTTAATAGTATGGCAGACAAAAAATAAAATTGCATTTTGATGTCAGTTCTTGTGTCATATTTATTCAACATACCAGTTACATATGCTTCTCCACTGTCTTTCTATACTATCCAGTAGAAAATGTACCATAACATGTATTGCTGATTTACTTGTCTGCCTCACTTAGAAGATGAATGATAAAATAGAAACTCATTCTAAAGAAAAGCCAGTAATAAGAAAATAGTTACGCTTCATAGGAAGTATTCTATCAGGAATCAGGCTTGCTTGAAAACAGGAAAGAAACTCTGATCTGCAGACATTTTTAGTTAGGAAAAAGATTACTTGCCTTTGTCAGAATATAACAAAAAAGAAATTTTGAAACCACTGACAAAAATATTTGTGTAGTTTGTAGTGTAAACTTTTCCTAATACATAGGCTTAGCCTCAAGCATTCTTCTAGCGGTTTTCTACTGCCCTTCTTAAGAAGATGCTCGGATCAACTTGTATTCATTACTTGATCTTATATTTAAGTTGTAGAGATAGATTTATGAGACTGGTTTGCCTGGAAAGTTTTATGATCCATATCAAACTTACTTTGAGTTTTAATACTACTTACAACAACAAATAGGAAAATGTAAAAATCAATGATATGAAGTCTTCAACATTATAAGCAAGTTGTTACATGTCTAAATATTTTGAACACTTGAAAATGATACTATTTGTTAAAAACAAATAAGTAAGATTTTCAAGTACTATTTTACCCTTCTTATTCTAAGATGAATTACTACACAGATTTATTAATTGCGATACGATAATATTTTACAAGGGAAAGGTTGATCTCAAGCAGAGTCATCTCTGGTAGGTTGCATTCTCCAGAATTAGACATTCTGAGATGGAGATGGGAATGTCAGTTGTTTATCAAGATTAACACTTGGAAGAGAAGGGAAGAATTAAGATTTGGTAGAGTAAAAAGTCAGACCGCAATACGGTTCTGACAAAGCCAACCCTGTGGGAAGTTCTAGAGCACGTAATAACCATCAGATTGTCTCAACTTAGGCCAAAGTGATCAGACAATTATATTCCCATCTTGCTTAGTCAACAGATGAGGGTTGCCTTGGGAAGGGTGTAATGTCTGTTGAGGTAATCCTCTGAAGCTGTGGCTGATGCTAACTAACATTACTGACAGCTAAAAGGCTACCTACTGACTACCCTCTTTTCAGATGGGCATTTCTTGATCTTTATCCTGATCCTCAGAGGAACCTGGGCAATACATTTATAATCTACTGCTTATCTGTTACAAGTTTTAGATGGAGGAAGTTTAACCAGGACAGATATATGTTTATTGAAGATATTTCTGTGCGTTCAATATTCAAGATAACTGAGTATAAAATTCTTTGAGAATTAGGAGTCTTATTATTTAGAAGTGTTTACTTGAGGTTATTCAAGGAAATGCATAGATAAATCAATCTCTAAATTTAAAGCATTCATGACTTCATGATGTATCTGTTCAATGAAAAAATCAATAAATTGCAAAGACAGAAGAAACTGGAAAAACACTGAACCTGAGACTATGTGTAAAAACTACGGGTCATTACAGTCAGTTCTGCTACACCATAATATACACATTCTAAAATCATTGTGTTGTGCAAAATAGCACAATAAACACTAGATACATTATGGAGAAAGAATGGGATGATTTAATACTCACAAACGTCATCAGTGAAACATAAGATATAATCAACAAAGTTTTACACATATCAAATGATTAGGAAATGCACAAATACTAAAATGAATATGGAACTTTACCTTGAAAAAGATTAAAATTTCCTTGCAGAAGTGGCCTAAGGAAGGGTGCAGCTTGTGAGTACTTATAAGTGTTAGAAAAAGGCTTATCTAAGATCAGACAGAAAGTCTTAATACCAGGTGTAGATGGGTGGGCTGTACGTGTGTTTGCTCCTGTGTGCGCGTGCACGCACGCGCGCACACACACACACACACACACACGGTGTGTTTGAGCTGAAACTCTGAATTTCAGTGCAGCTTGATTTAGCTAGAGTGCAATTTTCTGCATTCACCTACTATTTCTGGTGCCCAGAATTATGTATAAGCAAGCTGTAAATTTGCTTTATGCTCCAATTGTTCCAAGTACCATTTTCGTTAGCATAAATTTGCATTTACAAAACAAGTGCAGTAGCAGAAGGGACTGTACTTTCAAGACATGTTTGTTCTTTCTTCTTTGATGTGAAAACATAGTTAGTAATGTGCTAGGTGTTTTTAGTTAACAATCATTTAATCATTTTATCTCATTCAATTTTCTGGATAGTCCTGAGAGGTAGCTGTTATTGTCTTCGCTTTTATACATGTGGGAATAAACTGAGAGTGGTGAAGGAAATTTCCAAAGGTATTAAAACCAATCAATGGTGGGGAGAAACAAACTTCTCTATCAGATTACAAAGCTCATGTTCATTTGTCCATACTGCTACACTAAGTCTCCATTACTTAAATAAAGAGAAGTGTGAAGCAAACAGGGTAAAACATTTTTCATTTTCCACTTGGATGGATCTACCTTTTAATGTAATAGGTTACTGTCTTTTTATACACTACAAACATTAGCACACTGTTATAATTTTTATGTTATTTTCATTTTTAGCCATTTCCAAAGAAGCTATTTCCCCAAATGACATTAAATATTTTTCTGCTGAAAATGCTTTTCCTTATCTATTCAATTTACATAACTCTCAAAAGTAAATGAAATAATAATATATAATGTATGAGACTGTGAAAAAGGAAGACCTTTCCACCACATATATACATTTTGCTCAATTTTTACACATTATAAATTGTATTTTACACTGAGGAAAAAAATGCTATGAAGAGAGGACTTAAAAACCCATTATTAATACAGCTCAAATGACTTGAAAATTTCTAAATTCCTCACTTTCCATAATCTAGTCTATAAAATATAATGACACTGTCTTACAGCTACCATCATTCTTTATGTGCCTATGTGCAGGATTTTAAGAAATTTTAAAGCATCTTTTTTAATGTAATTTGATTCCCTAAATGATTGAGTCCATGATTACAGCTACTGTTTTGCTGCAAGACCGTGTCAAAATCTCGGAAAACATTGCTTTTTTAATATACATGAAAGTGCTTACCTGAACATATATTGCTTCTATAAGTCCCCCTCCAGACAGAAATCACAATTGGACAAAGTTTGGGGATGTTACCATACAAGTATCTGGAATGCAACTGGGTTTCTTTTAATCTCAAAAAGAAACTTTAAACAACTGCCAATTACAGTATCCTAATTGAGAAATTCACCTGAACATATACACTGAAAAAATACACTGCAGGCTGGGCGCGCTGGCTCACGCCTATAATCCCAGCACTTTGGGAGGCCAAGGAGGGAAGATAATCTGGGTCAGGAGTTCGAGACCAACTTGGCCAACATGGTGAAACCTCGTCTCTACCAAAAACACAAAAATTAGCTGGGCGTGGTGGCAGGCACCTGTAATCTCAGCTACTCGGGAGGCTGAGGCAGGAGAATCGCTTGAATCCAGGAGGCAGAGGTTACAGTGAGCTGAGATCGTGTCACTGAACTCCAGCCTGGGCAACAAGAGTGAAACTCCATCTCAAAAAACAAACAAACAAAAAAACACTGCAAATTACAATGCATTAAGTGGCTATAAGCCATTGTTATCTTCATACTACTAACTTTCTCATTTGTACTATGAATTTATATTTCTGTCTTAATATGCATATATGTAAAACATAATAATTATATTAAAACACACTGTTTTGAAACTGTTCTTTATCCATATTTATAATTTATGCCAATAAATATTCTTATTCAACGCTATTTCTAAAAACGGAATATTATTTCATTATATGGAAACATAATTTTGTAAGCAAGTCTCTATTCTGATGTTGCCATTATATTGTAATTTCTAAATGTTTTGTACCACACTATGAACAAGCAAAAATATAAATATTTGCACAAATGAATTCGTACTTGTTTTTTACTAAATACCAAGAATAGAATTGCTAGGTCAAAGAGTGCGCATTTCCTTGTGGTTTTTGAATAATTTCTGAAAATGTTTACCACAATTTGAACAAATACATTCCTATAAATATGAGACTATTCATTCTCTCACATCATCAACAATAATGGGTAGCACAATTTTAGAAATTAGATACATTGCTTTGGTTGCTGATTTAATTTGATGCCTATTTTTGCATGTTGCCTATTTTTATCTAAAAATTTCATCAATTTTTTTCATCGCTCTTTCCAAATTGATTTTTTTCTTAGTTTGTCTTTATGGATTTGCCTACAAATTAGAAATGCAAATTCCATTTACATTTCATGTAAATGGAATAATAGAGTATGTGGTCTTTTGTGACTGGCTTTTTTCATTTAACGCAATGTTTTCAAGGTTCATTCATTCTGTAGCATCAGCAGGACTTCCTTTCTTTTTTTTTTTTTTTTTTTTGAGACGGAGTTTCGCACTGTCTCCCCAGATGGAGTGCAATGGCGCGATCTCAGCTCACTGCAACCTCCACCTCCCGAGTTAAAGAGATTCTCCTGCCTCAGCCTCCCGAGTAGCTGGGATTACAGGCGCCTGCCACCATGCCCAGCTAATTTTTTGTATTTTTAGTAGAGATGGAGTTTCACTATGTTGGTCAGGCTGGTTTCGAACTCCTGACCACGTGATCCACCCGCCTTGGCCTCCCAAAGTGCTGGGATTACAGGCGTGAGCCACCGTGCTCGGCTGGGGCTTCATTTCTATTTATTGTCACAGAATACTCCATTGTTCGGATATATCACATTTTATTTTTCCATTCATAAGATGTTAGGCATTTGTTTTCCCCCCACTTTTTAGCTATTATAGGTAATGTTGCTATGAACATTCTCGTACAATTTTTTATTGAAAATATGTTTTAATTTTTCTTGGGCATATGTCTAGGAGTGAAATTGCTGGGTTATAACTATGTTTAACTATTTAAACAATTGCCAAACAGTTTTCCAAAGTAGCAGAGCCATTTTAAAATCCCCTCAGAAATAAATGAATGTTCCAGTTTTTTATAGTGTCATGAAAATTTGTAATTGTCTGCTTTTTTAAATTTTAGCCATGCTAATACCTACGAAGTGGTATCTCATTGCAGTTTTAATTTTCATTTCCCTGCTAATGATGGTGAGCATTATTTCATGTAGTTCTAGGGTATTTGTATATCTTCTTTGGAGTAAAGACTATTCAAATCTGCCTGTTTTTAAATTGGGTTATTTGTCTTTTAGTAATTAGTTGTAAGTATTGTTTATATTTTGCAGATAGAAGTCCCTTATCATATATGTAACTTAGAAATCTTTTCTCCCATTCAGTAAATTGTTTTTTCATTTTCTTGATGTTGTGTTTGAACCACAATTTAATTCTGATGAATTTCTATTTGTCTATTTTTCTTCTGCTGCTTATGTTTATGGAGTAATATCTAAAAAACTATTTCCTAACCTGATTATGAAGATTTATTCCTATGTTTTCTTCTGGAATTTTATAGCTTTAGGTCTCAGGTTAGTATCTATGATAAATTTTGATATAATTTTTTATTTAAATAATCTAACATTATTTTTTTGCAAGCGGATATCCAGATGCCCCAGCACCATTTATTGAAGAAGCTTTTCTTTATTGAAGTATCTCAACACACTTGTCAAAAATCAATTGGCCATAAATATGTGTTTATCCATGAAATCCAATTTCTATTCCACACTGACTGATTACCATAGATTTTTAGTAAGTTTTAAAATTGGGAAGTATAAATGTTCCAACTTTTTTCCTTATTAAGATTGTTTAGGCTATTCTCGGTGTTTTGCAATTAAATATAAATTTTAGAATGCATTTGTTAATTTCTGTGTAATAGGTAGCTGAGATTTAGAAAGGGATTGTGTCAAATCTGTAGATCAGTTAGTGGAATATTGCCATCTTAACACTAATAAGTCTTCTGATCCATGAGAACCGGCTGTCTTTCCATTTATTTAGGTCTTCTTTAATGACGTGTGTGTGTGTATATAATGACATATATATGGGGGTGTATATATACACACACACGTTATATATAAATGTATATTATAAGAACTATATATTTTATAACAATACATATATTAGTTTTCAGTATACAACATGTCCATGTTGTATCAGCTAGAAAATTGTCTTTCTCTGTCACAGACTTAACAAAGAGGTGGCTGGGGCTCGGTATGGGGTCATAATACAGCTTCTCTAAGCTTTAACTAAGAAGTAAAAAAAGTTACTTCTGTCCATAGCCTAATGGCCATAGCCAGTTAGATTACTCTGCCTGACAGCAAGGGGTTGGGAATGTGTATGAGTAGATGGGATATTTGGTTAGTACCTCTGCCATGACACAAAGCAGACATAAGAAGGAAATTTAAAAAGGCTTTATTGCTACATGAGGAGAAAGAAATGAGAAACCGTGTGTTTATTATGCTAACATTTGTGTAAAAATAGATTTGAATGTATTGGTATGTTTTAATTTGTGTAAAAATAAATGTCATGATACAAACCAGGCAACTACATTTGCCTCCAGCGAAGTAACCTTGGTAACTGAGGGACAGGACTAGAGATGAAATTTACTTTTAGCTTTATGTCATATTTTATATTTTGAGTTTTGTGCATTTTATAAGTGAGTAGTATAAAAATGTTGAAACCTGGTATATTTTCATGAAAGTCCAGAACGGCCGTTGATATGCAGCAACTTTCAATATTATTGTAGATATTCTAGGTAATAATGTTAGATGAGAAAATATACTAATAGGAGTAAAGGCTGGGAAGAAAAATGTTTTTATTTACAAATGATCTAATAGGTTTTCCCAGAAAAATTCAAGAGTTTTAATATCATAAAATCAATTTTTGAGTGTTGGTAATTTTATTAAGTAAAATGCATAAATTCAAAGCCAGCAGACTTTCTCTTCACTGGAATTAATATGATAAATTAATTAAAAATTTATAAAATAATAACTAAAATTTATTTAAATAATTGGGAATACATTTAACATAAATGTTATAGAATATGTTTGAAAAAATAATAAAGCCATTGTAAAAGATATAAACACGATTTCTTTGAAGAATCAACATATCATGCTCCAGAAAAGGAAGAATTACTAAATGTCAAGTTTGAGAACTAAATATAAATTTGAAGTAACTCCATTCAAAATTTTATTTGAATTGCTTTAGTTGGAAATTAAGAAATGTTTTTACTCTTCAATGGTTTTAATATTAATGTAGGTTTGAGAACAGTAAAAATAATGTAAAAGGAGGAAAATAAGTGGGATTACCAGTTACCACAACTTGATACAATGCCATAGCGATTAAAATTATTTGATTATGACATATAAATTAACAAGTCTAGTAGAAGAACAGCGAAAAAACCTCTGGAAACATAACCAAATGTACAATATGTGATAAAGTTTATATTTTCATTTCAGAAAGAAAGGATGGTTTATACAATAAAATCATGAGTATTGTTATTCTTTTGCAAGAGGATAATCAAACTCTATTACAATTTTACATAGATTTGTTTAATTTGAGTGATACTTCATTATACAAGGCAACAAACCCAGATGCCAGTAAAAAAAAAGAAAGAATGAAGCAAGAATTAGCCCACACTCAAATAATTCTAGCATCTCTCACAAATATTCTTTACCTGTAGAATTCACGTATAACAACTATGAAGAAAACTTTCTCATGAGACTTCAACTTACATAGCCAAATATATATACATGCCATACTTTAATTTGTAGAGAGAAAAACCTATGAAAAAAAAGCTTCCATGTAGACTATAAATGAAATCATAATAAAATATTTATGTATGTTATATAAAATAACATAAATTTGCATATATATTTATATCTTTATTTTAAATACATATAAATATATACAATATAAATATATATTATATAAACCTATATATTTCATATAAAATCTATTTATATTTTTATATATAATTAAAATGCATTTATTGTTTTGCTTAAATTAAATCAATGCATTATTATATCATAATGCTTCATTTTATCTACAGCAAAAATCAAAATGAGTTATTTAAAAATATAAAAATAGACTACAAAATCTGTTTAGAAATGTTTATGTTGCATTTAAATTTTGGAATCTTTAATTTTGTACCTAAGTTAATACTTCAGAAAACTACTTCCTAATCATTTTCAATCTTTAAATTCTGTTTTTAAAATGTTAGAAATTCTGTAACTCCTACTTCCCTGCTATACATAATGACAGAAATATCAAAGTAAATAATAGAGGGTACACAAATAGACTACTACATACATACAGTTACTTTATCACAGAGGTGATACTTAAGGGGAAGAAAAGATGATCCTTCAATGAATAGTGTTAGGCCAATGGCTTTTCATACGAAAAAAACTGATTTCCTATCTCACACCATATGAAAAAATCAACTGCACAGGAATTGTAGTTCTAAATGTGAAGGGTAGAATAATTCATATTTTAAAAGAAAACATGAGAAAATAAATATGTTTATAGCAACACAGTATGTAATAACTTTTTAGCAAACGAACAAAGCTTCTTTTTTTTAACCGTTTTTTTCGGTTTTTTTTTTTTTTTTTTGAGACGAAGTCTCTCTCTTGTTCCCCAGGCTGGAGTGCAATGGCGCGATCTCAGCTCACTGCAACATCTGCCTCCCAGGTTCAAGCGATTCTTCTGCCTCAGCCTCCCGAGTAGCTGGGATTACAGGCACCTGCTACCATGCCCGGCTAATTTTTGTATTTTTAGTAGAGATGGGGTTTCACCATGTTGGCCAGGCTGGTCTCAAACTCCTGACCTCAGGTGATCCACCAGCCTCAGCCTCCCAGAGTGCTGGGATTACAGGCATGAGCCACCACACTCGGCTGAACAAAGCTTTAATTATAACCAAAACAAAAATAATTTAATGGACTACATTAAGTTCAATTCTCTCCAGAACGGGAGAGATAGGAAGTTTAATTGCAAGAAAAAATGTTTGTCATACATATATTTGGAAATGACTTGTCAGAATATATATAAAGAAATCCTAGAAATCAAGAAAAGAAATTCAATTTAAAAAAATTAGGTAGAAGACTTGAGCAATCACAATAACAATCAGTTATATGGTTTACCAAATAACAGATAAACACGTTCAGATATTTTAATTTATTCATCTTAAAGAAACTGCAAAGTATAACTATCATATGCTACCACTTTCACTAAACTGAAACGGTACCCACTGCCAAATGTTGCTAAGTTTGTGGGGAATCTAAAGGGACAAAAGGACTTTGAAAACCAATTTGGCACTGTTTAGTAACAATGATCATTTGCATTCAATATGGGTCAGCAATTATACTTCTAAGTATATACCCAATAGAAATGTACATATATGTTCTATAAAATATATTTATTAAAATGTTTATAGAAGCTCTATTTATACAATAGCTAAAAATGGAAACTACATATATTCACATCAGCAATAAAATGAACTTAAAAATGACATTCACACAAGGATAGTAATATACAATGTAAAGGAGCGTACTATAACTGTCCTTACTAAGATGGATGAATCCCACAAATGCAATGTTGCATGAAGGAAGTCATAACTAAAAGGGCTCATATTGTAAGAGTCCAGTTATGCATAAAAACAAAAGAAGTGTTAATATCTCTTTAAAACCTGATTGCAGTCCTTTGGAATAAAACCTCCAAAGTAGAATTGCTTGATCATTTAGTCATTCTCTTTTTTATTTTTTGAGAAAGCTCCATACTGTTTTTTGTAGTGACTGCACCATTTTCATTTCCACCAATATTGTGTCAGGTTTCCAATTTCTCCACATGATCACCAACACTTGTCTTTATTTTTTTTTTAATAATGGCTATTCTAACAGGTGTGAGATGATACTTCATTCAGGTTTTCATCTGCATGTCTATGGTGATGAGTGATGGTGATCATTTTTTCATATAACTATTGTTCATTTGTATATCTTCGTTGGAGAAATGTCTATTTAAGTTATTTGTTCATTTTTAAATCAAGTTCTTGGTTGTTTTGCTAATGAGTTGTATGAGTTCCTTATATATTTTGGAGATTAACCCCCTATCAGATATGCATGTGATTTGCAAAAATTTTCTCCATTTCGTAGGTTGTTTTTTCACTCTATTGATTGTTTTCTTTGCTGTGCAGAAACTTTTTAGTTTGATGTAATCCTACTTGCTTAATTTTATGTTCTCTGAGTTTTTGGTATTAAATCCAAAAAAATATAGCCAAAAACAATGTCAAGAAGCTTTTCCCTATGTGTTCTAGGAATTTTACAGTTTCAGATCTTTTATTTAAGTCTTTAATTGATTTTGAGTTTGTTTTTGTTTATAGTATAAGGACCCATTTTCATTATTTTGCATGTGGATATCCAGTTTCCCCAACATTATTTGTTGAAGAAACTATCATTTCCCCCACTGTGTGTGTTTAGCACTCTTGTAGATCAGTTTACCATAATATGTGGATTTAGTTCTAGGTTCTCTATTCTTTTCCATTTGTCTACATGTCTGTCTTTTTTCAAGTACCATACTGTTTTGATTACCATAGCTTTGTAATGCATTTTGTCATCAGGAAGTATGATGCTTCCATTTTAGGTATTCAAAACAACAACAACACCACCACCAATAAAGAAGTACTCTCACTGTGTTAATAGTCTGAAGTGGTTAATCTTTATGTGATGGCCTGCAGAGGAGTCTTGGGAATATTGTTGTTTGATCTCTATGCCAGCCACATGGGTGTGTTAAGTTTATGAAAAGTCATCCACCTTTACACTTATGATTTGTACATTCTCTTTCATATATCTTGTTCTTCAATAAAAAGTTCAAAAAATATTAAAAAGTCTGGCACACAATAATTTTGGAAAAGTATTCTCTGCCTATAACTATTTAGTCATGCAGAAAGACTTGAAGATTCCAAACATAAAAGGAAACAATAGAAACATTTGGAACTACAGTTCTCTTAGCATAATACAAATTTTCATTTCACAGAGTGAAATTAATTGGAAATTTGTATCTCAGATTAGCCCACTGTGTCATTTATGTACTTAGCATCAGGCTTTCTTATTGATTCATAAATCTTTATCTATCTTTTAACTGTTTGCCATCTTTTCATTAGCTGTACCATACTGCAGCAAATCCATCCATCAGGGCAACAGATGTGCATACTGTTATGCACTTAAACAATGATCAAAATGTGGGAAGATAAAGCATAAATAAATAGATAAGGCTTGTCATATCAGAGCTCTTACATCAAAACAATTTTTCAATGGAAACAGTTAATAATAATTCCATTTTCTAATATATGGGAAAAATTCCATTTACTCTACCTGCTATGGACATGAATTTACAATCTGACTTTCACATTAAGGCGGTAGTGAACAGATTCTCTGTGATGAACCTCAGTAATTCATTTCTCAGACCAGTTATACAAACCCTATCAAACTTGACTGAACTAAAAATAACACTTGGTAATCTGTATTCAAACTTATGTGATGTACAGGTTTTTCTAAATCTGGTGATCCACTTAGGTCACTAATCCTGGCTTTATATTTCACTACTAATAATGCTGAGAAATTGGATGGAAATAGACTTTCAGATCCAATCTGGAGTAAATAGATGTATGGATTTTCTGAGTCTCCTTAGGCATTTAAATGCAAGTTAAATAAAAAAATCATCATTATATTCTATTCCGATAGTTATTAGTGTATAAATAAGGTTTGCCATTAGCCCCTTCATTTTTTAAGAAGAGCTTAGCAAAACAAATTCCTTGAGTTTCCAATTTTCTGTAAAATATTTCTACGTATTTATAATTAAAGAATCATGATTCATTTTAGGCTACTGGGAGACTAAATTACTGGAATTTAAAATGTTAATTTCAGCAACTAGAAAACTATACTGACTTTTTCATGTGTTATTTTCAGACAGAATATGCTGGGCAAAGGTAATGAACCTGTTCCCCCCAAAATTAATAATACATGATAGCCTATGATGAACAACAGTACCTCATATTTTTCACATTCTAGTCAACTTTAGGTTATATCTGAACTGTTTGGCAGTTCCAAAGAGTGTCGTGCTTTCTCCATCTCAGCATTTTGAGCATTCAGATCTTTCTGACCAAACAATATTTTTTAGCCCATTTCCTCATTGTCTTTTTCTCTCCAGATTCTCCTCTATTTTAATGAAAAGCATTTTTACTTACTACATATTTAAAAACAAAAGAGGATGAGCATACCTCCTTACAAATCCCTTTTCTTCCAAGGGGTACATAATACTACCTTGTTTTCCTTTCAAAAGTTTACCATTTACATGATAAATTATCTGACAGCATTATCACCTATGATTATCCTAGAGCTAATCATTATATCCTATCAACTGTATACCTGTAATGTATCTGGAATCCACCCTCTTCTTTCCATCTCTACTGCCATCATTCCAGAATAGCTACCAGACCACTGAAACAGTTCCTATCTTTACTTTAACCCTTTCCCTCTTATAACCTACTGTGTACACAGTGGGCAGAGTAATCTTAAAGCAAAGCAAATGACTGTCTTTGGTCATTTCCATTGTTCTTCCAGTAAAATCTAAGCTTTATATTATAATACCCATTTCAGCTGGCTTTTGTCTCCATCTCTGGCCTCACCCTAGGCAACTGTTTTCTACTGCTTTATTTTCATTTTTATATGTTTAGGGGATGAAAGTGCAGTTTTGTTACATGGATATATTGTGTAGTGGCAAAGTCTGGGCTTTTAATGTACCCATCACCCAAACAGTGTACATTGTACCCCATAAGTAATTTTTTTTGTCTCACCCACTGCTTCCTCCCTCCCACCTTTTGGAGTCCCCAGTATCTATTATTCCCCTCTGTGTGTCCTTGTGTACCCATTGTCTCACTCCCATTTATAAGTAAGAACATGTGGTATTTGCCTTTCTGAGTTATTTTGCATGGGATAATGGTTTCCAGTTCTATCCATACTGCACAGAAAACATGATTTCATTCTTTTTTATGTCTGAGTAGTATTCCGTGTGTGTGTGTGTGTGTGTGTGTGTGTGTGTGTGTGTGTTTTCTGCATTTTATCCAATGATCCATTTATGGACACAGGTTGATTCGATGACTTAGCTATTGTGACTAGCCGTGCAACAAATATAGGAGTGCAGGTTGTTTTTTATATAATGACTTCTTTGCCTTTGGGTAGATACCAGGCAGCTTGCTCTTTTCTGTGTTGAGTCCCACTACATACTGTTTCCTCTTTCTACAAAGATATTCCCCCAGGTTTCTACATGGCTGCAGCCTCTTTCGTAAGGTTTTTGTTTGTGTTACCACCTCACAGGTCTTTACTAAAAAATCTAGAAACTTACCCATCTTATTCATCCCAGAACTATATTCCTTCCTTTCATAATTCCTATAATCATTTGGGGAAAATGTTATTTTGCTCGTTTTCTTTATATCAGTTTCATACAGCAAGTTGTTCACCAATGCATAATCAACAGTGAGCATAGTGCCAGGAACACAGTGGTCAGTTAGCAACCTGTAACTAGATTTTGAACATCTAATTCCCACTGGACTCTCTTTTAAGTAATGTAGTATGGTGAGGAGGAAAAGTGTAATCTTTACCCTCAACACACTTGAAATTCAGTACCGTAAAAGTGATATATACTATGAAGGACTACAGTAGAGTATATACTAAAAAAGACCAGTGAAGGAAGCTTCTGCTTTCCCTTCTGTGCTCAGGGAAGGCTTCAGTGAGAAAGTGTCTTTCAATGTGGGACCTACGCAATGAGTAAGGGGCATCTGGACAAAGAAAACTCCAAGAAGAAGAAAGAACATTTCCAAAGCTCATGAACCCCGAAGGGACTCAGCCTATTAAAAACAGAAAGCAGGTGAGTATGACTGTAATATGATGACCAAACAAATAATCCATTCAGCCTTTCATACAACTGAGTTGACATTTATCAAATACTTACTGTATGCCAGACACTGGTGTAGACACTTGAGATACTTCAGTGAATATAATGAAGAAAAATTTCTACATTTAAACACTTCACAATTTTAAAGAAGGAAAAATAAGTTATGACATTTAATAGCAAAATAACTAGGTATTTAATAATAAATAACTTCCAGTGGAGATTTGGATACTCAAAAGTTCAAGTTTTTAATTATAACCATTGACTAGTCCTCAGATGTTACCTAATGAGGCAGAGAAAGACGGTAAGCCTAGAACATGGATTTGACTTATTTTATTAGATTATCACCTCATTCTAGAGAAATGAGCAGTTTCTTACATATGAATTATAAATATTTCCTGAATTGTCAAACCTGGTTTATGTTCGCCAGTATGCTGAACTAACTTCTTTTTACCAGTCTAGTCATCTTGACATGAAAAGAAGTTGAATGTAGACCAGAATGCTGATTTCTGTTTAATTTTCCAAGGGTTCAGAAACCAGAGACAATTCCAAGAATGACCTTTAATGCAGAAGCTGAAAAATAGTGGTGCTTCCCAAAGATCAGACACCATACTGGAATGTCTTCAAAAGTAGGATTCGAAGAGGAATGCGAGAATGTACCTTCAGTCTGTTCTGTTTATGATATTGATACTACTTTTGTTACTGTCTATTACTTTTGCAAAAGACTAATTGAATACAGCTAAACACTCCATTTATTCTATGAAAAAAAGACCTTTTTTTATTAGTTGTTTCATTGGTGTTAGTTTTGTTTTGTTTTGCTTTGTTTTGTTTGAGGAAGGGGGGAATTTAGTAGTGGGGCCTAAAACCCTTTAGAACAGAAGTCATGACCCAATGATTACTACATATTTTAGCCTGCACAATATAAACACAGGCAATGTTTTGTTATTTTTTATTGCAACCATCTATATTTTCTATTTCAGCCAAAGGAAGCAATTATCTCACAGCAAGTAAAGGGATGTTGTCCTATATCCTTATTCAAAAGATGTCTAAAATAATCTTTTTGATTAAGCCGGATCTGTATTAGAATCAGCATGATAAAAGTGTCTACTCACCTTTCATAATGTCCTAATTTTACTTTATCTCTTTCTAAAACTCTGTGAATAAGATTGATATTAACATGCTGATTAAACATCTGAAGTGTGTGGCCCTGAGAAAGCATAATATACACTGTTAGTGGCTTCTGAAATTATAATTTGAATTTAGGTTTTATTAGTAGAAATACA
This sequence comes from Gorilla gorilla gorilla, assembly GCF_029281585.2. NCBI lineage: Eukaryota > Metazoa > Chordata > Mammalia > Primates > Hominidae > Gorilla > Gorilla gorilla. The sequence continues at coordinate 28,932,570 of NC_073239.2, read as the reverse complement.
ATCTTTAGAATAAATTATGCAATAATTCTGCTCTATTGTTCACTATTCAGGTTACCTACCATTGGAGCATTAAGTTCAGTTATGGAGAATACTAAGAGTAGCATTGGTAGAGTGTAGATTATTCATAGGATATATTCAAAATGGTTATAATATATATTAATTATGAAAGTCTAGGCTACAATAATACATAGATCCCAAACTGCAAACATATTTCCACAAAATAGCTTTATTCTAGCTCTCATAAGAGTTCGAGTTGATTTCAAGGTGGGGATTGGATTTGGTTCCATGCATTCATTAAGAGACGCAGTTTCACAGAGGCTGTGATGTTTTCAGTATGTGGGATTCATGGTCAATTTTGGCATTTCCTTCTCAGCTAGCCAGAAAGGATAAAACACAGAGGCACAAGCATAAATTTGTATGAGTCTCGCAGTAGAGACAGACTCAAGATGCACAAAGGCACTCAGTGTATGGAATAAGGAAGCTTGGAAATTGTGGAATGAATGGAGAACTGACAAAAGCCATACTCTAGAGAATACAGAGAGAGAGAGAGAGAGAGAGATTTGGAATAGAAGAGAAAGGAGAGATCACATTACATAATGGAAAGCCAATAAGGAGGTATCTGTCTAATTGCACAGGTGGTTTGATTTCTCTGTTTTGCAGCTGGGAAAGGCTCTATTGATAATATAGAAGTTGAACCTGATAATAATGAAGTAGAATTTTGCTTGATTGAAAAGAGAAGGAGGAAACTATTAACAAAAAGCAACAGATACAGGCAGAAAACCCGAATGTTAATATTTTGAAATTTGTTAATTATGGTGGAACCAAATCATATTGTATTCCTTGGTGGGACCTGCTAAAAGCAGATTTAAAATCAAATACCATGTGATTCTCTAGAGATATCATGATATGGATTGGCTGTGTCTCCACCTAAATCTTATCTTGAATTGTAGCTCCCATAATTCCCACGTTATGGGAAGGACCCCGTGGGAGATAATTGAATCATGGGGTGGTTTCCCCCATCCTGTGCTCATGGTAGTCTCATGAGATCTGATGGTATTATAAAGAGTTTCCAATGCACAAGCTCTCTGTCTTTGACCGCTGCCATCCGTGTAAGAGGTAACCTGCTCCTCCTTGCCTTCTGCCATGATTGTGAGGCCTCCCCAAACATGTGGAACTGTAAGTCCATTAAACCTCTTTCTTTTGTAAATTTCCCAGTCTTGGGTATGTCTTTAACAGCAGTGTGAAAATGGACTAACACAGTAAATTACTGCTGAAAAGATACCTGAAAATGTGGAAGCAACTTTGGAAATGGGTAACAGGCAAAGGTTGGGACAGACTGGAGGTCTCAGAAGAAGATAGAAAAATGTGGGAAAGTTTGGAACTCCCTAGAGTCTTTTTGAATGACTTTGTCTGAAATGCTGATAATGATATGGAGAGTGAAATCCAAGCTGAGGTGAACTCAGATGGGGATGAGGAACTTACGAACTGAAGCAAAGGTGATGTTATGTTTTAGCAAAGAGACTGGTGGCATTTTGTCTCTGCCCTAGAGATTTGTGGAACTTTGGACTTGAGAGAGATTATTTAGGGTATCTGGCAGAAGAAATTTCTAAGCAGCAAAGCATTCAAGATGTGACTTGTGTGTTGTTAAAGACATTCAGTTTTAAAAGGGAAACAGAGCATAAACGTTTGGAAAATTTGCAGCCTAACAATGTGAAAGAAAAGAAAATCCCATTTTTCTGAGGAGGAATTCAAGCCAGCTGCATAAATTTGCATAAGTAATGAGGAGCTAAATATTAATCACCAAGACAATGGGGAAAATATCTCCAGGGAACAAGGGCGTGTCAGAGATTTTTGAGGCGGACCCTCCCATCACAGGCCCTGAGGCCTAGGAGGATAAAATGGTTTTGTGGGTTGGGCCCAGGGCCTCCCTGTTATGTGCAGCCTGGGGACTTCATTCCCTGTGTCCCAGCCACTCTAGCCATGGCTAAAAGGGGCCAAAGTACAGTTTGGGCTGTGGCTTCAGAGGGTGCAAGCCCCAAGCCTTGGCAGCTTTCACATGGTGTTGAGCCTGTCAGTACACAAAAGTCAAGAATTGGGGTTTGGGGAACCTCTGCCTAGTTTTCAGAGGATGTATGGAAATGCCTGAATGCCCAGGCAGAAGTTTGCTGCAAGGCTGGAGCCCTCACGGGAAACCTCTGCTAGGGCAGTGCAGAAGGGAAATGTGGAGTCAGAGCCCCACTCAGAGTCCCTATTGGGACACTGCTTAGTGGAACTGTGAAAAGAGGTCCACTGTCCTCCAGACCCCAGAATGTTAGATCCACTGAACTTGCACTGTGTGCCTGAAAAATTCACAGACACTCAACACCAGCCTGTGAAGGCAGCCAAGAGGGAGGCTGTACCCTGCAAAGCCACGGGGATGAAGCTGCCTAAGGACATGAGAACCCACCTCTTGCATCAGCGTGACCCAGGTGTGGGATATGGCATCAAAGGAGAAAATTTTGGAGCTTTAAGATTTGACTGCCCTGCTGGATTTTGGACTTGCATGGGGCCTGTAGCCACTTTGTTTTGGACAATTTATCCTATTTGAAACAGCTGTACTTACCCAATGCCTGTACCCCCATTGTATCTAGGAAGTAACTAACTTGCTTCTGATTTTATAGGTGCAAGGGACTTGCTTTGTCTCAGATGAGACTTTGGACTGCGTAAATAACTTGCTTTTGATTTTACAGGCTCTTAGGTGGAAGGGACTTGTCTCAGATGAGACTTTGGAGTGTGGACTTCTGAGTTAATACTGAAATAAGATTTTGAGGCACTTTTGGGAAGGCATGATTGGTCTTAAAATGTGAGGACGTGAGATTTGGGAGGGGCCATGGGTGGAATGATATGGTTTGGCTGTGTCCCCACCCAAATCTCATCTTGAATTGCAGCTTCTGTAATTCCCATGTGTTATGGGAGGGACCTAGTAGGAGATACTTGAATCATGGGGTGGTTTCCCCCGTACTGTTCTCATGGTGAATGAATCTCATGAGATCTGATGGTTTTATAAAGAGGAGTTTCCCCTGCACAAGCTCTCTGTCTTTGGCTGCTGCCATCCATGTAAGACGTGACTTGCTCTTCCTTGCCTTCCACCATGATTGTAAGGTCTCCCAACCGTGTGGAACTGTAGGTCCATTAAACCTCTTTGTTTTGTAAATGGCCCAGTCTTGGGTATGTCCTTATCAGCAGCATGAAAACAGACTAATACAGATTCTCATTTCAACAAATGAGTTCAACCTACTTAACTTGTGGATTTCTGTCATCAATAAATGACACACTATCCATTCAGATGTTAAGGCTAGCAGCCTAAAAATCATGCTTGATTCCTCCCTTTCTATTAAACCTCATGTGCAATTAGGTATATGCCTCCTTACTGGCTTTCCATTACATAATGTAGTCTATTCTTTCTCTTCTATCCCAAGTCAATGTCTCTCTTTCTTTCTCACTTTCTATCTGTTCTCTAGAGTGTGGATTTTGCCAGTTCTCCAGTCATTCCTCAATTCCAAGCTTTTTTATTCCATGCACTAAGTGCCTCTGTGCATTTGCAAATGCTGTTTGCCTGCTTCTCATCTGCTCTCGTCACTTCCATGTGGGCCATGGTGCTATACATTTTCACATCATTTCCTCCTTATCATTCTTCCATCTCAGCTTAAATCAGAATAAATATTGTCTTTTTAGAGAGTATCTCTCTTCATCAATATCTTCTGTCAACGCATCTTGCTATTTATTTTATTCACTAATAATATCCACCCCCTCCTCATTTGTTCTCTATTCCATTAGGATGCTATATCCTTGAACACAGGGAATTTCAAGTTTCAGTGTACTGTTACATATTCTGTTACTATACAGTGCCTAAAACATAGATATTGTAAAGAAATACTTGTTTAGGCTGCCTGATGTCTCACCATCACTCCACACATAGATGCAAAAATTTTTCTCCATCCAGCTCTTGCTACTTAGAATATATTAATCAGAAGCAGATCTTTCCACCTCTTAGATGACATCACCTAAAATTCTTATTCTCTCTCCTTTTTTTCTGGAGGTGGAGTCTCACTATGCACACTGGCTTGCAGTGACACAATCTTGGATCATTGCAACCTCCACCTCCTGGATTCAAGCAATTCTCGTGCCTCAGCCTCATGAGTAGCTGGAATTACAGACATGTGCCACCATGTCTGGTTAATTTTTGTATTTTTAGTAGAGATGGGGTTTTGCCATGTTGACCAGGCTGGTCTTGAACTCCTGGCCCCTAACGTTCAGCCCACCTGGGCCTCCCAAAGTGCTAGGATTAAAGGCATCAGCCACTGCACCCAGCCTTAAAATTCTTATTTTCAAAATAAAATACTTTAGTATAAATTAACTATAATTTAAGTGATCTCTACCAATTTCTTCCTTAAATAAGGTTTTGACAATGAGCTCATTTAATTTCTAAATGAAAAAGACAAAAAAATAAAAGAATATAGTGAAAGTTAGTGCTTAGAAGTCTGTTTGCCTCTATTCAACTATAAAATGCTTGGTTTATATGAGTATATTATAATATTATATTGTATCACTTCTTTACCAGAGTATGGAACTAAGTTCTCTCATTAGAGAGTGAGGACAGCAAATATCCAAATATTGTCTTAATCATATATGTGGTAATACATTAAATTTGTTAATAGAATTGGAATGTATATATTACAAAATCCCAACAGGATTTGGAACTAATGCAAAGGAGCACAGAGTTAGTAGATGAACAGTAAATGGCAAACTAAAAAGTTCTCCTCTGTTAGGAAAAATGCTACTCTGCAGGGAGCATTTGATCAAATAAATATGTGCTGAATATAAGTTCAAAAAAATTTAAAAGGCACACCAGGGCCATTGAGCTGCTTTTTGCCTCACGTTTGTGGAAAGAGTGTGTGAGTTGATTCCAGCCCATTTTTGTATAATGTTTGCAGTTAATTTTCTTCTAGAAAACTTGGAATTTTTTTTCTTTCCTGAGGAAAATCTATAGGTTGTTAGTGAATTTTCTGGTACTAATGGCCTCAAGTTCCTCTCTGTCGCCTGCCTTATAGACATGCTGTCTTTCATTTATGCAGATGGCACAGACAACCCACTATCAGTAGGATATTGAATCAATTAATGACATATAATTGAGGAATAACAGATTAGGGTTAGGGGTGCAGTCTGCAAGTAGAGAACAGAGTTTTCTCAGTCACAAGTATACTGGCTCATATGAAAATTAAATATGTGACCTTGGCTTTAGTAGCACCAGGATCTAATTGAGTTAGCCATCTCTGTCACACAGTGTCATAAAAATAACTAATATTCTTGTCATTATCACCCCAAGATATCTATTAATGTTATAAATCTCTAAATTTCCTTATTCAAATAATATTGTTTCTAGAATGACATTCCTGATGATATTTTGACTAATTATTGCCCTGGAACTGGTTATAAACTTTTTAAAATTATAATTATTAATTATAACTATAAATTAAAAGTTATAATTTAAACAGCCACCTGCCTGATTAAAAGATAGTCACAGAAAGCATTTATAAATTCGAGCTCATAAGAGGTAATGCGTAATGATTGCTTGTTGTTAGAATAATAGCAATCACAAGTTGTGCTTTATGGAGACAAGATGTCCTCATCTTCCTCACTGAAGTTCAGAAACCAATGAAGAAATAATACATAGTCGTCACCATTAATCTTACCACATGCAGGTCATCAAGCCAGAATACTTTTTTTCCCCCTACAGGAAGGCCAGTTCAAAAGAGAGAGAATCTAGAAAGGGCAGAGGCAAAGCAGCTCAGTTTCTTCACTCACTCTTACCAAGAGCAAAGGACAAGGAAGGAATTGGGGAGTGTTTCTCCTCCTGAATTTTCTTAACAAGGAAACCTGGAGAAGAGAGGATCTTTGTCTGCAAACCTCATACTTCCTGTCTCATAGCAGATGTAGAGCTTGTATGATGATATGCTGAGCAGTTTATATCGGGGCCTCATTTCATCTTCCAAATGTGTCCTGAGTCAGATACAATCTTCAGGGTGGAAGAGTGATAGGACCTTGAAGAAGCTAGTTAACTTTCTCAAGGTTACAGAGATAGGAAGTGGGAGATCACAATTTTGAATTCAGGGCTCTCTGATTCCAAAGTCTATATTTTTTGTTTCTGTAATTTACTGCAAATATGTTATTATACATAAAAACAGCAGCTAGATGCCAGCAGATATAAAAACATCCTTCTCTTTTTTTTTGAATGGTTTTATAACTCCATATTTGCAGAAATGTTTTATGCTGTTAATAAGCTTTATAAATAGAATTTCCAGCAGGACCAGGAGTCCCTATCCCAACTTCACTTTCCTTACTGTATTTTCACTTTTTCACATGCAAAAGATCTGGAGAAGGTCTAGGAAGCAGATGTTAGAGAAAATATGTTCTATTTCTCCCACTGCTCAGTACTGCTCCAAATGCTTATTCTATATGCATTGTGATATAGTTTGGCCAATTGCCTCTTTGGAATATCATGTTGAAATTTGATCCCCAGCGTTGGAGATGGGGCCTGATGGGAGGTGTTTGGGTCATGGAGACAGATCCCTCATGAAAGGTATGGTGCCGTCCTCTCAGCGATGAGTGTGTTCTTGCTCTGCTAGTTCCTGGGAGTACTGATTGTTTAAAGAGAGCCTAGCAGCTCCCTCTCCTCTCTTTCTTCCTTCCTCTCTTGCCATGTGGTCTGCATACTCCAGCTCCCCATCATCTTCTGCCATAAGTGGAAACAGCCCGAGTCCCTCACCAGAAGTATAAGCAGGTGCCATGCTTCTTGTACAGCCTGCAAGACTATGAGCCAGATAAATCTCTTAAAATAATACCCTGCCTTAGGAATTCCTTTATAGCAACACAGACAGACTAAGACATATTGTATAAAAGTCTCTCTCTCTGTCTCTCTTGATCTATCCATCTATAGCTTTTTAACATATATTTGGCCAGAGCTTAACTTTTGTAACAAGTAACACTTCTCAACATGTGTGCCATTGCTTGTATCCATTTTAGCTGGCAATTTGAGCAATGTAGAGTTCCTTAGATAGCAACAATCTAAAGAGTCTGTCATTAGGTGATCTTGCCATTGGTTTTTCAACTAAAGTTGCACATTTGTATAAGTCTCATATGGTCACTGATCTTGTGTCCTCATGGTAAAAGTTAAGTGGAATGCATCATGCAACTTGCTCTTCTGTATCTGAAAATAATGTGTATTTTACCTCTCCCTGCACACCTTCAGATGTTTTCTCTGTCTTAAATACATTTCCCCTTTTGTGGGTCCAGAAAAACATAAATATTAAGTTTAATTCCCTTTCCCACTTCACATTGTATTCCTCCTATTAGCTGCAACTATATGTAATACAGTATTCTATTTTTGGACTTCCTTTTATTTTTCTTGTTAACTATCTACTAAATTTAAGGGTTACATCTGAATTATTTCTCTATATCCTGCACATTTATTCTAGAATATTTCCTGATATAAAGTAGATATAATACATATTAACAAAATGAATACCACTGCAAACTTATCTGGATCCATCATTCATTTAAGTATTTTAAATACATGATTTTACCAAGAACACAAAACGTTACACAATAACAGTCACAATAAATTCACACAAATTTGAAATAATGATATAGTTCTTAAATTACAGTTGTTTATACTTTTTTTCTGTCACAGGCACACAAAATTTAGGTACTGCAATAAAAGGTTCTGATTTTTTAAATAATTGTACTCTATGTTCCATCATCAGCTAAATAGTATTTGATCAAATCTCTTTCTTTTCCTTGAGCAGGTGCACACTCTGCATCTGCACTGTTTTATTACCATCTTTTTGAGGAAGCGCTCCTTCAACATTAAGTCTTTTTAGTCTATGGAAAATGAGCTATTAAATTACATAGGTGTCTTTCCATCTCTCCAAGTTAGAGTTAACCATTTTCAACAAGCTGCCTCATCTTCCATGATACCCTCAATATTTTATTTTGGCAACATATAATTATTTACTATGTTTCTCTGTGGATCATTATCATTTTATTTCCTACTCATTTATAATGTTGACATTGCCTAAATAGCATAATCTTTATCCTTTTGTTGTTTATCCTTAACAAATAATATGTTAATCAATTTTAGTGGGCTTTATTCAAATATAGCCTACTGACAATCTTCCTCACCATAATTATATAGTGATATCGTATGATATTCTGATAAAAAAAATACAACATAACATGACTAACCTATGTATTTTCACTGACTTCTAGAAGAACCCTGCCAAAATGATTTCTTTGCTTTATCTTCGTTTGTCAATACTCTTCCTGTTTTAGGGTGATGATTCACAAATTTCCGGTACTTAATTATTCTGCATTCTACATCATTGCACCCTGAAAGTTTCCCTTTGAAGAAGACTGAAGTCAAGTTCAGCAATATGTATTTGTATTATTCATCTCTGGTGATACTGCTCTTGTAAGAACATTACAAGAAGCTTAAAGTGAAGCTTACAAGAAGCTTAAAAAGTGAAGCTTAAAGCAAATTATGGATTATAATTCATAATTTAGATGAAGTTGTTGTAATTTGATGACTGATTTTACCCCAAAACAAGATGTTTGCTGTTCCCCCACCAAACACTGTGGTAGTCCTAGCCAAAATCATTCCTTGTTAAAAAGTTACAGCAAATTGAATTCTGTACCATTCTGCCTGTATAACCACAAAGCAATTCTGTATAGTCACAAAATCAAGAGGACTGAAATATTTCTCTGGGTTATGGAAGTGAAATTGTATTTTAAAGGACTCTCCAAAAGATAGTATAGCATTCACTAGGTAGCAAGTGGGACATTTTATTTGCCATCTGCTAAATATATTTGCACACATGTGTGCCTGTGTGTGTAGTACATATAAATTTAATGTATGTAAATCACATAGCACTACTTCGCTAGTGCATAGTAGTTACGAGTGAGTACTCTCAGATAAGACTCCCTGTATTTCTTTTTGTTCCACTGCTTATTAAATTTATAACCTTGAGCAAATTATTTTATATCTATCTGTCCTATTTTCTTCATATTTAAAATGCAGAAAATAATTCATCCTATCATTTTTATAACATTTCACAAGGTAATACAGTTAAAGCAAACCTTTAAACACTGCTAGCTCTTACTAAGGCAGAGGGGATATAAAGATTAAAGCATACAATTTCTACCCTCCATGACTTAAAAATCTAGATCTGCTTGTTTAAACTGAAAATAAAAATTTAGAGGTATATCCTTAAAAATGAATAATATAATTGATACAAAATGGCAATATTAAACCCCTTTTCATGCCCTATCTGCTAATAGTCTTTCTTCCAAATACTTTTCTTTTAAACCAAGCACTTCGGCAAAGCCATGTGAAATCCTGAAGTATTCACAATATAAAAGCTTGAAGGGTGGTTTCATCAGTCTATTAGCACCACTGACTAATATGTTCACAGGTAAGTTTTATGTTTTTTCCGTGTTAAGTAACACGTAACATGTTGGGTTTTAATGTCTTATATTATGGTCTGTATAAATATATTTATTCCATGAAGAAATGGGCCGATATCAGTATATAAAATAACAAATTCCAGGCTGGCTATCCTCAAAGGCAGAACCTGATGAGAAACGGGAGAGCTATAAGAATAAGTATTTTGTTGTGTTAACTAGCTTGCTAAGTCAGATGAGGAAAGGTGGGAAGAAAAATGAGAACATGACTTTATGCCCAAGCCTGGCTCAGTCACAAGGAGGGAAACTTTGTCAATGTCAAAAAACAGAAAGAAATTAGGGTGTTTCTGAAGGAAAAAGATTGGTATTTTCTAGGATATTTTTCTGACAGTTTATGACAAGTTCAGCATGCTTTCTTGTAAAAATTATAACATGTCCTGCTTATTATTAAACTAGCTCTTTTCTTGTAAGTTTAGGAAACCTATATACAGATATCACCATTTTAAAGCTAAGGAAACACAAGGGACAGTCTGTTAACTTTCTGGCATTTTCAAATTCCCATGAATTTCATACTTTTGAGCACGATTTTTCTTTTCAGAAGAATATGACACAGAACAGTTGCGCATTGTTTCACATTGGCCTCTGGCCTTTTCTTTTCCTTTGTGGAACTCCAAATCCCTGTGTTGAGGGTGCTCATCACGCAATGGGAAATTTGGTTAACAGGAAGTACTTTACTGGCAGGGTACCTTAGCTCACACCTTTAATCCCATCCCGGGCATGGTGGCATGTGCCTGTAGTCCCAGCTACTAGGACAGCTGAGGGGGAGTATCAATTGAGCCCAGGAGGTTGAGGCTGCAGTGAGCCGTGATGGTGTCACTGCACTCCAGCCTGGGCAATAGAATGAGACCCTGTCTCCAAAAAAAAAAAAGAAAAAAAAAAAAGAAAAAAAAAAAAGGTACTCTGCCCTCTGCCTACCGGCTTGTTACCTATAATAATCTAAGATTTGGGTATGTGTTTCTAATGATCTTGTTCTGTAATAATTAATATGATTTTTCTACTGACTATTGTGAAATGAATAAGCACATCTGCTTTAGCACATCTTTTTTGTTATGTCAGAGTGAAACTTAGGATCTTTGCTTTACAGCATTAAAAGAGATGATTCTTCTCAGTCTCATCACTTTCTTAGTGACAAAAGTAAATTCCTTTGAGTTTAAAAAATTACAGTGTCTTATCAGTTGGTGATATGAAAGAAAAACCAAAGAAGTCCTGATTTGTTGCGAAGTAATGATCTGAAAATATTATTTGTTTCTTAGAATCTGCAATGCATTATTGGAAAGTTAGGAATTTATGACCATCGCCAGATGAGAAATAAGAAGCCAGAGACAAGACATATAATTCCTAGGACATGGGAGAAGAGTTATTAATTAGCTGCGATGTAACATCAGGGTGTAATTGCTAGGTAGACCAATAATATAGGGTCCAAAAGGTATTCATATTTAAAACATAGTTCAGGACCTTGCCAATAAATGGCATTTTCCCAGCAATCATAGACTCTATGGTCTCAAGGTAAGAAATGGACAGAAATTCATGTCTTGAAGGTCCTTAGGAGTTTTGACTAATTCACATTTACATTAAAAGAACAGTTGGTGTGACATATAAAATATTTTACAAAAGATCACAACATTTATGCCCTATAGAAAGGAAGCAAAAAGAGAAGGGGAAAAAAGAATGTAGGTTTTTATTGTAAACTTAAACAACAATCAAAACTATATTATTCAGACAAAATGATAGACTTCTCTTTCTTGTTGTAAATGGCAAAGATAACTGTGTTATTTTTGTATCCCTCTTTTTAAGTCAAGCTAACACACAATATTTTGTTTGAGGCAGAAAGAATGCTTTCATTAGCATTCTAAGTGCAATTATTAGTCATTCCAAACATGGAGAAACCATTAAGTGTGTGGTATTACAAACAGCAGAAGATAGATATGGAAAATATTATGATGATTATTCTCTAGTTTGTGGATTTCCAAGTTATTAGTAGAGACTTAATTCTAAGAGAATGTTAGAGTAATAAGTATATTAACAGAATAACAATGTGGGATGATTTAATGGAGACATTTCAGGAGGTATATGGGTACCAAGTGGTTGTCACTGAGCCACACAATCCGATTGTCAATGAGTTTTATTCATTTTAAATTTGTGTAGATGCTAAGCAGAAGCTCATCATCTGTGTAGGCCTCAAGAATTACGATTGTAGAGAATTCTGAACTTTGTGTGGGTTTCCTATTAGATTTGCTTGAGGGGCAATGATAAAGTCCCATAAATTTTATATATGTCAGCATAATAAAACGTCATTCATTTTCAGATGAATTATAAAAATATGAAAAATGCCAAATTATAATAAGCACCCCTAGCTTTTCTCAGCGTGCATGCCCACTCATTCAAGGGCATCTTTCTATCTGTCATATATGTGACCTTATTTGCAAAGAGGAGGAGGCTTTGTTGGTTGGCCTCGATCTCCACCCGGTACAATATAACATTGGGGGAATACTTATTCTCCCCTAAATGGAAACTTTTAGTGTAAACTAGCTCTCAGACATGGTAGAAGATTAACTCCCTTTTTGTTTGCTTTTGGGTACAGGTGTTAAAATGATTCCCTTATTGTTTATGTCAATTTGTACATGTCTTTTTGCAAAATCAAAACACAAAAAGTATGACACAAGACCTCAAAAGTTACAATTCCATCTTTTCAGTAACTTGTTATGCAAATTTAGTACATCATTTGTTCATGAAATCTTTCTCATCTTAGAAGAAATAACTGTCACTTTCCTACATTCTTACTGACATTGTAAAGAATTAATTACTAATGACTACAAAGCACTTCCTAAACATAAAGCAACAGATATCCTTTAAAATAAAAAGCGTTTTTTGTAATGCAATTTATGCTGCCTATTTGTATTTGGTGAAAATGTTCATTTGTTTATTATATATTTTAAAGAAAGTGAAATATTTTACCGGGGAAAAATAAACATCACCAACAAAGAAATAGTTAAAAGCTCCCAGGTAGAGTTCTCGCTTTTATCCATTTGTGTACAGACTGAATGCAAAAGTCCATACTTTCAGTTAGTGATTTTCATAACATTGACACATAAATGAAAGTAGTTAGAGCTCACATCTTGTGCATATTTGACAAGCTCTAACAGAACTGTTTGCAAAATTTTATTGAAATCTCTGCTTTCATTTATCTTTGTTAGCACAAGCCTCAGAAATCAGTGGTATGGAATTCTTGTATAATTTAACTCTAAGATAATTAAGTGTGCAGGTGTTCAGAGAATAGCCTATTTTTCTATGTAAATAAAATATTGTAGAAGAAAATATATTACTTTATTACCTTATGGAAGAATATTCAGTTGGTTTGATTTGTTTCTAAGAGAATAAACAAAACAATATATTGCAAAGAAGGGGATGATAAACCAAGAAACAAAAATGCAATTAGTTACTAGTTATCTCTTGAAGTTGATTAAGTAAACAAGCTAAAATTGCTTAAACAGCTACAATAAGGACTTTTAGAATGATAGCATTTGTTAAGGTTGCTATATTAAACAAAGAAATGTGCACTTAAACTATATTTTAAAAATTTTCATTTGTGGGCATACCCCTCCTTGCTATGCACCACAATAAACCCACAATACACACATTCACAATTCAGAAAGTAAGAGTAATTTAGGAAAGTTAGTCCATATAAAAACTTCCAGTTCTTCACTTTCCTCTCCACTCTTTAGGCTGGGCTTCATGTAAACTTTCCTAGACAAATGGGTTTCCAGTGCATTTTGAAAGGTCTATAGAGGAATAAATTAAGTACTTTCCATTTTAATGCCTTACAGTCCTGATGGAAGTTCTTTCTTTTAGCTAGCCTAAATGCTTTATACAACAGTTCAAGCTCACTTATTCTTGTTCTGCCCTCTGTGGCATCAGAGTACCGATCAGCACCTTCTAAGTAATAATCCTTCATGTAATTGAAAACCAACTTGTTTCCCCAGCCTATTTTCCAACTTAAATAATATTAGTTCCCTTAACCTTTCCTCTGAGATTCTATTTTCCAAGCTATTAATCATGTTTATTGCTTGTCCTTAAACCTTCTTCAAGTTTTCCAAGGTCTTTTTAACTTAGTGAGTCCAGGTCTGTGCACAGCACTGTGATTATGTTTGGAGAATTACTTCTCACAGTGTATGCATTGTTCTTCTGTTTATGTGTTCAGGAAGTTGGAATTGTTAATTCACCTTTAAAATGTGACTCTTAGACTGCTGTAGTTGTTACTGTTGTCTTACTCCTACCAAATGCATCCTCTCCCATATTATAATCATGTGGTTCACTTCACTTCTAAGTACACTGCTTCTGCATTTTAAAAATCCTGAACATTTCCAACTTGTGAAAAAATACTATACATTTGATGTTTTTCTTGTTCAAAATGAAGTCATCCTAATCACCCCATTTAACTTAGTATCTGTTTGTTTGTTTTTTCTCAAATTATAAGTGTGTTTGAGAGTTTAAAGTACATATACAATTTTTATATCAAGAGGCAGTGGTATCAAATTAAAACTAGATCATAACATCTGTTAGCGGCTTTTTATTTCATGTGTTATTCAGATTTTATGTGTGATTCATTTTAAAATGAAATAAAATATAAAACATGTACCTTCATTTCTTGTACATCTTTAATCACCGAAATGTTTTTTACTCACAATTTCATCATTGCCACCTTCCATAAAATTGCGTTCTACAAATTTTAATTGTATTTTAGATTTTCCTCACTCCCACAATGTAACATATTTAGCTTCCATTAATAGAACACTCTAACACCCTGATTCCAATCTTTCTTACATTCTTCTTTCCACTTTTTTAACATAAGAACAATAGGAAACATAATTTAATTTCATTTTCATTTCCTTCATCTGATTCTGCAGACATTTTTACTATGGCTCACTTTTTACTTTTCATTCAATTCCATATGCCACAATAAAATTCACATGCATTAAACCAATATAAGGAAAACAAATTTTTTTCTATCAATACATTTTAAAATATAAATAGGCTATCTGTGCATTTTTACATACACATCTACATAATGCAATATATCATCTAAAAATGAGTCACACATTGTTCATTTTTTCTATAATGCCTAATTCTGAAACTGCTTAAAAGCCCATTTGCTTTGTGAAAAAGAAAAGTTATCATCTTTTAACAATTTAGAGGTATTAAAATGATTAGGTATTGTCCCTTTCTTGCCATTGACAAAAATCTACTGTGATTCTGATTCCTTAAGTTAACATCCTATACTATTTTCCTGAAAAAGAAATAGGTTAATTGAAGACTTGTTACAATGTATATCCCTCCCTTTACTGTCCTTATTCTAAACAGTGCAAACATTTTGGAATTTATATGGACTAGAGTTTCCTCTGAATTTCTCTCCAGTTATGCTGAATCCTCCAATTTTTGCTTTGGCTTTCACTTATAAATTGATCTCATCTTTGTTTGCCTGTTGTTTGGAGCATTTTCTCTTAACATGGTTTCAAACCTATAAGGAATATGAAATGCTTCAAACCGAAATATAAATGCATGAAATCACAAGCTAGGAGCCACAATTCACAAGTTCATTTCATCTTTACAATAATTGCTGATATCATTAAGAAATTAACCATGATGTTTAAATAGATTATCTTATGGCATATTTACATCACCATGATTACCATTATCATCATCCTTGTTTTACCCAGGCATTAAGTACAGGCGATCCCCAACCTATGATGGTTTGACTTAATAATTTTTTGACTTAACAATCATGAGAAAGCAATACACAATTCAATAGAAACCATATTTTGAGTACTCATACAATCATTGCATTTTTTACTTTCAGTACAGTATTCAATATATCACATTAGATATTTAATAGTTTATTATAAAATAGGCTTTGTGTCAAATGATTATTGCCCAACTGCTGGGCAATGTAAATATTCTCTGAGCACCTTCAAGGTAGGCTAGGCTAAGCTATGTTTGTTAGGTTAGGTGTATCAAATATGTTTTCAATTTAAGATATTTTCCAGTTACAATGTGTTTATCAGGAGGTAACCCCATTGTTAGTTGAGAAGCATCTGTAATTCCATCTCTTGACTATTTACAAAGGTGACAAAGTGAAGCTAGGATTTCATCCCAGGTACTGAAACACCAGAGCCCATGTATTTCCAGTTAAACAACCCAGCAAGTCAGATTTGGTGTTTAAAATGCAATTGATATCAGAATGCATGACTAACTGTTCCAACGTGAGTCATTCAATACATTGCTTATTTATTCTCTTTGGGGAGAAAATGAGAATAAGACTTAATTAATGTTTTTCTGGTACAATTATTTGTTAGTTTTCTAAATGATTTAGCATACTAATAATTTACAGAACATGGCCACATTTGGTGTTAATATTCCTTTTGAATTTGTCCCACAATAATGATGCATTAGAAAGGTGTGACCTCCATTAAAATATTGACTAATTAATGTATTTGATTTTAAACTACATATCATTTGATAAAATATTATTTCTTATCTCCAACCATGAGTGTGAAAAAAATTATAAAATATCCAGCTTTCAAAATAATGAAATGCACATGTACATTATCTATAATTTTAAGGATTTATCAAAAACTTTAAAATACAATATATTCCATTGAATATTTTAATAAACCATTTTACAGTTTAGAACCCCTGAGAATATTCTAATATGGTAGTCCCAAAACTTTCAATCTCACTTTTATCAAAAATTGAATTTCTCTACTTCCCTATCCAAATCTAAAACCAGGCTAAACCACTCATGACACACATATTTAAATTCCCATTCTTCATGTCCCAATAAATTATTTTTTGGGAAGAAATTCACGACCTTTTAGTCAATCTTTTAATTTAGAGTATTAGTGTAAGGACTGCTTTGGGATTTGATGTGCATTGGCAAACCTATAGTGAGGCAAACAGAGGTAAATAATGTAATCACAGCAGCAGCTGGGTTTCAGGCATGCCAACAGTAAACCTAGAGCTTCCTAGGCAGCTGGGGCAGGTGTTAGTGATCTAAACGAGGTTGGTGAAAGACTTTTATTACTTTACAATAATTCTGGCAACTAGACCTATGTTCCTGCCATTCCAGTCCCGGTTCCCACTTTGTTTTCTGCAGTTTTCCAGCAGGTTTTTAAAAGTTTTATATCACCCCCAACAGTTTGACTATCACCTCTCTCTCCAGGCCAGATGAAGGAGTAATGCACAAAATTGTAGTACTTCATTTTGAAGTGTATGTTGGAAGCATAACCATAATTTAAACATCCTGCCAGTGGTTTTTTTTTTATTAACAAAGTGACCCCAGCTATAACTGCAAACTCTACTCTGTTTTGTAATAAAAGGGATGCATTATCGTTTTCACAAACGCTAAATCAAAAAATTGATGGAGTGCCTACAATATAGAAGACATTTTTATAATAACTGTTTAGAAGTAGTCTCCCTGTCTTTAAGGAGCTAAAGACAGTTGCGGAAGCAGGCTATAAACTATACAATAACACTAACAATAGATGTTAGCATTTGACCAGTGCCAAATTAACGATATAGGTATCAACTGCTATTGGGTTTTCAAGGTGACAGAAAGTACACGGAAAAATCACATAAACAGACTGTGTGAATGTGGTAAGGCATGAAGATAATTAGAATTCAGATATAGTCTAAATAGGTATAAACATGATTCTATACTATAAACATAATGTGGATTCTTATACTATGTTTACCTTATAGTTCACCTGTAGCAGATGGCCTGTATATGAAAAAAGTAGGATATATTATGGGGGAAAGTAATTCAGCAGTTTTGATGACAGATAACAATAAGTACAATCATTATAGTAATGATATTAAAATAGCTAAAATGTAGGTGCTTGCTATGAGCTAAATACCATGCGCTTTCTCCATGCTAAACTGCATCTAGTTTAATTCTCACAACAAAAGCATACAGCAGGTAGCACGATTATCTGAATCTTATGAGAAAATTGAGGCATTAAAACAAAGAATAAATAGAAAGAATAAGTCCTTGCATATTTGTCCTTAGCAGTGAAGCTAGGGCTAGAATGCAAATCTCTTTGTTGTTATAGTCTCTGTATTTTGACTTCATTATCAGAGAAACAAGTTAAGACAGGAAAGGCAAGAGGATGGCTAGGAAATATCCTAGGAAAGAAATATCAGGTATAGCTTAGTGTAGGAAGAGGTAAAAAGTCATTTGAAATACCTTACATTGTTTCATCTCTCTCCTCCTCTTCTGACACTCTCTCCTTATAGCTCACTCTGGTCTCCTTGTTCTTCCCCAAATATGGTAGTCACCTTAGGGCCACCGTGACAGTAGTTTTTTCTGCCTAGGAGATTCTTCCTTTGGATGTATTGTTCATATATATATATATACACAAGATCTTCTCTCCATCTATTAGAAGATTTAAGTCAACTGTCACTTCTCATTGGGGTCTCCCTTGACAGCTCCATTATTGTAACCTTTTTTTTCCCCCAGGACCTGCTGATCTCCCTTATGGTACTCTGATTTTTCCTTTCACAAAACTGTTACTCTTTTAATATATTATATTATATGATTTATTTTGAGACAGAGTCTTGCCCTGTCTCCCATGCTGGAGCACAGTGGTGGGATCTCGGCTCACTGCAACCTCCACCTCCCAGGTTCAAGGGACTCTTGTGCCTCAGACTCCCGAGTAGCTGGGATTACAGGCATGTGCCAGCACACCCAACTGATATTTTGTATTTTTAGCAGAGACGGGTTTTCACCATGTTGGCCAGGCTGGTCTCAAATTCCTGGCCTCAAGTGATCTGCCTTCCTCAGCCTCGCAAAGTACTGGGATTACAAGCGTGAGCCACTGCGCCTAGCCTATATAATTTGTTTACTTATTATGTGTATTGATTATTGTCTTTCTCCTTCCTAAAAAATAAACTGAATGGAAATAATATTTTCTATTTTATTCACTTATGTAACCAAGAGCCTAAAAGACTCAAGTATAGAGTAGCTGTTCAATAAAAGTTTTGAATTAATAACTATATTACTGAAAATTTATTACACAAATGACAGATGCTCATTCCATAAAAATGAAAAAATGTACAAAGTACAATACAAACATTTAAAACAAGCATAATACCACCAGTGACAAGCTTTAATATTTGATTATAATTTTATGCCTTAATATAATTTGATTATTAAAATTGATTCTGAATCTATTCAATTTCAAAAATATTACACAATAAAAATAACTTCTTATCAAGATTGTTTTTGAGACTATTTCATTAGGAAGGTATATTTATTAGTGTGCATCTTAGCTATTCAATGGTCAATATGACTTTCACACAATTTACAAGGTATTTTATAATATTTACAAGTCTTTAATTTTGAATACAGAATACAATTAAAGGTATAATGATCAGTAAGGTTTTTACATTGAAGATGAAAGCACTGTTTATAAAATTTACCCACAGTTTTATAAACCCAAGTGTGAGTTTGAAGTTAAAGCTTTCAGTGGATGAGGCAAGAAAGATGAATGTGGAAATGATTCTACTGCTAAAACACTCTAAATGTCCAGATTAGTAAGCTACTGAAATGATAGCCTTTCAATGTTTCCATAGCAATATTCATTTACCTTTAATAATGCATTCACCACCTTGAGTGAAATTTATTATTTATACATCTCTCTGGCTTGTTATTATTTATCTTTAAATCATTAAATCATTTTCCATACTGAAGGGAGTGATATGTCGTAAACTCAAAGTTGATTATGTGCTATATATTAAGTTGGTGCAAACGTAATTGCAGTTTTTGCCATTAAGAGTAATGGCAAAACCGGATTACTCTTAATGGCAACAACTGCAATTACGTTTGCACCAACCTAATATATACACAGACACATACATACATAATCACTTACAATTTAAACTAAAAGCTGAACTAATAGTAATAAAACACAAAACAATGTAGTTTTATGGAGAAAAACATATATTACACGTTAATGTTTGTTAATTTAAGATGTTTAATATTATACATGTTAATGTTTGTTAATTGTTAATACCATTTGTTAATTTAAGAAAAGCTAAAATAGGCTTGTGGAATGAAACATCAAGAAAATGTTTTAGATTTTGTGATCAGGTAAAGCCTCTCTGAGCAGATAAAATTGTAGCTGAAAATTGAAGGATGAGAAGAAATCAAACAAAAAGTCTATGGAATAGAGTCCCAAGCCAATGGATCTTACTGAAGGACCTTGTGGTGGAAAACACAGTCCACAAAATACAACTGGAGCTCAATAACAAAGAAGGGAGCAGAGTGAATTGAATTTGATGAGATAGATGGATGCAGGATGACAGGGATTCAGAATCTCTGACAAGAAGTTTTAATTTTATTTTTCATGCAATTAGAAGTCCTTGGATTGGTGTTAGTCATGGATGTTACATAATCTAATTTAGGTTTTAAAAATCAATCTAGCTGCTGTGTGCTACTGGATTTGAGGAGAGGGATGGCTGGATTGGATATACAAGATTGGAAGCACAAACTGATTAAGTATGAATGAGCCAGTCATTGGTTCTAGTCAAGATTTTGAATCTTGAGATTAAAATTGAAAAAATTAGCATATTTTATCTAATTTCTAATACCTCACCATGTGTTTACATGATTTGGGAATTGCTAAATTTTCATGCTTATTGTTTTTACATTCTGAAAAATATAATGTTGACAATTGTATATAAAATGAATAGTAATCTTTTAGGAGCCTTTTAGATCAATTATGTGTTTCTAGAGAATTAAGTGGCAGAGTTTTCTTAAAATGGCTTTCTCATTTGTGAATTAAATAATTCATCTTTTTCTTGGAGAGATAACGTCTTCAAATAAACTTTTCAGTAAATTTGTATCACTACATTACTGAGTCATTAAATGGTTTAAAAATATTTTCTACGTCCATTGCACTAAAAATTAACTTATTCAGGTACAGGGTCATTAGCATGTATCTTTTCCCCCACAGTTATCTGTTAAAGTTGATCTGTAGATTTCTGTTTCCTGGTATTGTTGAGATACTGGGAACTAAAATAATAGCACTTAATTGTTGTCTTTATAGGCAATTTATGTTTCTACCTAGGCTTTTGTAGTTTTTATTTCTCTTTTTCCTTGAAATTTAGTAACTTCACCAGGATATGTCCTACTTTCTTCTTATATACTAAAGTTTTGTAGGTCAATGAGCTGTTTTCTTTTGCAGACTAAGAACGGCTTGCTATTCTAAAGATTCTTTTATTACATAAGAGAAGAATTTTGCTGGAGTTGAAGTTTGACTGAACTAAGCAATGACAGCTACTTAAATAATTCCAGTGTTTTGCAGGTATACTGGCTATTTTGTCAGGATCCAAAAAAACACTTCAAATTATACATTTGTTCCTAATTTTAAAATGTAAATTTAGAAATAAATGTAAAAACTTCTTTCTCAATTTACATTTTAAAATTAGGAAAATTAACGTATAATTGGAAGTGCTATTTTTGATCCTTATAAAATAGCCCACATGCCTGTAATCCCAGCACTTTGGGAGGTTGATGCAGGTGAATTGCTTGAGCTAAGGAGTTTGAGACCAGCCTGGCCAACATGGTGAAACCCCGTCTCTAATAAAAATTCAAAAAATTAGCTGGTCACGGTGGCACATGCCTGTAGTCCTAGCTACTCAGAAGGCTGGGGCAGGAGAATCACTTGAACCGGGAGGCAGAGGTTGCAGTGAGCCGAGATCATGCCAGTGCACTCCAGCCTGGGCGACAGAGCAAGACTCCGCCAAAAAAAAAAAAAAAAAGAAAGAAAGAAAGATACAAATTAAATATCTTTTATATGTTTAAAAAATAAAGAACAACAATGTGCAAATTATTCTATGAGTAAACTATTTCAAATGGGTTGAAGAAAATTTATAAAATGGTAAAATGAGGCCGGGCACAGTGGCTCACGCCTGTAATCCCAGCACTTTGGGAGGTCGAGGCGGGTGGATCACAAGGTCAGGAGTTCAGGACCAGCCTGGCCAACTTCATGAAGCCTTGTCTCTACTAAAAATAGAAAAACTAGCTGGGCGCGGTGGCAGGCACCTGTGATCTCAGCTGCTTGGGAGGCTGAGGCAGGAGAATCGCTTGAACCCAGATGGCAGAGGTTGCCATGAGCCGAGATAGTGCCACTGCACTCCAGCCTGGGTGACAGAGTGAGACTCCGTTTCAAAAAAAAAAAAAAAAAGTAAAATGAAAAATAGTAAGCTAAGAAGGTAGAAGTCATTGTGCATATATATATATGTCCAAATGTTTTCAGGGTTATGTCATACCTTGTATTTTTTAAAAATTATTACTATGCATTTTATTTATAATTAAAAAATGTATAAATCATCTTCAGGAATATCATAGTATTGTCTTTGAGAAAATCTGGCTATCTATAATTTTTGGTAAAACTGTGTCTATTTTTTACAACCCTGTTTTGTGGTAGCCATGAAATTAAGCACTAACTCACTAATCCTATGTGTAAGTCATAAAAATTAGGCAATTGCTCAAAATGAAATGAAATATACTGGTGTTTTCTAATTCCTTTTTTGTTATGTTGCCATGGAAATCAGTGGCTCAGTCTATTTGAATGTTTAAAAATAAACTAGATCAGTGAGTTGATGCTTAAAACATTTACTGGATATCAATTATTTACTGATAATTACAATAAAAAGTGCACATTTCCCTTTGTTCCAGTGTGCTGAAAAAAAACCCTGGTTAGCTAATGACAAGAACTGATAGTTAGGTAAGAGATTATACATCCTTTGTAAATGTCTTAACTGGAACCCTAGACGTCAAGTTCACTTGCTCAAAGATTAAATAACAAATAGAAATTTTTATTCTTAAAATGTCCATTCGTAGTTAGGAACACACTTCTGCTGTTATGATTATTCACAAAATGTTTTACCAAAATATTTGTAATAGTAGCTCCCATGTTCTTAGCTCATAGGTACTGGCAGTTTTCTTTGGCTAAGGTTCCAGGTGGATGCTTTAATTTATTCGCTAAATTATAACAGTTAGGAATATATTCGGCTATGGGTGAAAGTAACTCAAAATAACTATAACTGTAAGAAGATAGAGAAGTTTATTTCTTTCTCAATGAAAGTCCAGAGGCAGGTAGCCCAGGGCTGCTGTAGTTTTCTGTGGCAGCAAGTACTAAGGATTCTTTTATCTTTGCTCTACTGAGCTATGTTAGGCCATTTCATGGTCCAAGATGGTAGTCTCAGCTTTGACATCTGTGAATTTCATGAACAAGAAGCATAACACTTACCGTCTTTCCAGAATATAACCACCTTTCCTTATCTACATGCAAAGTAAAGGGGAAATGCAATCTTTAGGCTAAACTGAATCTATTCTACCAAGTATGTAGGACTATATTTCTTTCTCTTTTTTTGGCTTATAAACAATAGAAATTTATTTCTCATGGTTCTAGAGGCTGGAAAGTCCAAGATCAAGGTGCTGGCAGATGAGGTGTCTGTTGAGGGCTCACTTCCTGGCCACTCATAGGGTGGAAGGAGAGCTCTCTGGGGTCTCATTTATGAGTACTAATCCCATTCCTGAGGGTTCCGCCTCATGAGAATCACCTCCCAAAGGCCTTACCTCCTAATCCCATCACCTCAGAAGTTAGGATTTTAACACAGGAATTTTAGGGGGACATAGACATTCAGCCCATTGAAGATGAGTCTGTGAATTCCACCCATGGCCTCTTGAGTAGCTATTTCTTTTCTTTTTTTTTTTTTTAATTTAAGTTCTGGGATACATGTGCAGAATGTGCAGGTTTGTTACACAGGTATACATGCGCCATGGTGGTTTGCTGCACCTATCTGTAGGGCCGTATTCCTAAAAAAATAATAATGTCGAGCAATCGATATTAAGGAGCAAATACTCTCTGGAATAAACCATTGTGAGGCACTAAATATAATTTGGCATCAATCTATTTCTATACATTGCATCCTTCTCAAATGAAAACATCTGTATGGAAGTTTACCCTGTTTCTCTCCTTATGCTTCTATGTCTTGTTTTCAACATCAGTGAACAATCATATTAAAACATACGGTAGATAATACATTTCACTACCTTAAGCTTCCAGTGGCTCCCATCTCATTCAGAATAAAATCCATTCTTTACCATGGTTCCTAAGGCCCGGGTGTTGGCCCTTACTATTTCTCTGACCTCCTACCTCTGAATCTCTTGCTCATTTTTATTTTTATTTATTTATTTTTTACTTTAGCTATTGTGATTCCTTGCTACTTTCTGAATAAGTCAAGAATGCTTCCAAATCAGCGCCATTTCCATTCCTTGAGAGTCAACTTTTTGATCGCCCACTCTTGATCCCTTAACTTGCTTCATGTTTTTCTTCACAAAAATATTACCACCTGAAATATAACTATGAATTTATTTTACTGGAATGCAAACTTCATGAGGGCAGGGTTTTGGTTTTATGTATTGTTTTACACCCAGGATTAGAATAGTACCAGGCACATAATATTCAGCAATTGGTACATAAAAACTTCAAGTAACTGGTCTAATAAACTTCAACATACCATTATTTAATTTCCATAGATTGGTTTGGTCCATTTCTGCTGGTTTGTCAAAGGTACAGTCATAGGCTGTTTTTGTGATTGTTTATGACCCATGTGTATTTTTTATTTGTCTTATGCTCAAAGTCTTATTCTTATACTACATCATTAGATTTGCAAAACTACTATTTAGTCTTTTTTATATTTAACTTTTGATTTACTTGTACTTTCTAAAATTTGTATGTTTATCTTACTTATGTCAGCTTTTATTTTAATTTCTTCCTCTGATTTGTGTTGGCTTAATTATTTGTTCCTACAGTAATTTTATATCATCAATTCTTAATTCTAATATATTTCATTTTTATATAATTAAGATATATATGCAGTAAAATTACACAAATCTTAAGCGTATCACTTGTCAAGTATTTCCCGTGTGTGTGTGTGTGTAACCACCACCAAGGTCAAAATATGAATCTTTGTTAAAGCCCTAGATGTTACATTCAAAACTCCATGTCACAGAAGTAAACAGTATTCTAACTTCTATTGCCACAGATTACTTTTATCTGTTCTCCAACTCCATAAAAAGAGAATCCTTCCACATGTATATATCTGCCATGTTTTGCCCATTGCAATTTCTGTAAGAATCATCTAGGTTGTCATAATATGAGGAGTTCCTTCTGTTTTATTGATGGGTAGTATTAAACTGTCTGAATATGCTAGCATTTTTATTTATCTGCTCTTCTGTACATGAACATTTACAGGCATACCTCATTTTATTGTGCTTCGTTTTCTTGCATTTTGCAGATATGTTTTTAAAAATTAAAGATTTGTGGCAACCCTGAATACAGCAAATGTTTCAACAGCATTTTTCCAACAGCATGTGCTCACTTTACATTATTCTGTTACGTTTTGGTAATTCTCACAATATTTCAATTTTTTGACTGTCATTACATCTGTTAGGGTGCTCTGGGATTACTGAATTTTAATCTTACTATTGTAATTCTTTGGGGGCACCATGAATAGTGCCCATATGAGATGTTGAAGTTAATTGATAAATGCTGGGTGTGTTCTATCTTCTCCACCAACTGGCTGTTCCCCAGTCTCCCTTCTCCTCAGTCCTCCTTATTCCCTGAAACACAACAATATTCAAATAAGGCCAATTAATAACCCTACAATAAGGTCTCTAAGAGTTCAAGTCAAAGGAAGAGGTGCACGTCTCTCACTTTAAATAAAAATCTGGAAATGATTATGCTTCCTGAGGAAGTCATGTTGGAAGCTGAGACAGGTCAAAAACTATGCATCTTGCACCGAACAGTTAGCCAAGTTGTGAATGCAAAGGAAAAGTTCTGAGGGAAACTGAAAGTGCTACTCCAGTGAACATATGAGTGATAAGAAAGCAAAACAGCCTTATTTTACTGATAAACGGAGAAAAATTTAGTGGTCTGGATAGAAAAAAATCAACCACAAAGCCTCATATTAAGCCAAAGCCTAACCCAAAGCAAGGCCCTACTCTTCAATTCTATGAATGCTGAGAGAGGTGAGGAAGCTGCAGAAGAAAAGTTAGAAGCTAACAGAGGCTGGTTCATGAGGTTTATGGGAAGAGCTATCTCCATCACTTTAAACTGCAAGGTGAAGCAGCAAGTGCTGATGTAGGAGCTGCAGCAAGTTATCCAGAAAATCTAGCTAAGATCATTATTGAAGGTGGTTACATTAAACACATTTTCAGTGGTGATAAAACAGCCTTCTACTGGGAAAAGATACCATCTAGGACTTTCATAGTAGAGAGAAGTCAATGCCTGGCTTCAATGCTTCAAAGGACAGGCTGACTCTCTAGTTAGAGGCTAAAGCAGCTGGTGACTGCTTTAGCAGTTGAAGCCACCACTTCAATTGTTTTTTTTTAAGACATAATATTAGTACGCACTTAATAGACTAGAGTACAGTGCAAACATAACTTCTACATGCACTGGGAAACCAAAGAATTTATGTCACTCACTTTATTGTGATATTTGCTTTATTGTGGTGGTCTGAAACTGAACCCAAAATATCTCTGAGGTATGCCTGTGTGTTGTTTCAATTTTGGGCTGT
Source organism: Gorilla gorilla gorilla (assembly GCF_029281585.2). Classification (NCBI taxonomy): domain Eukaryota; kingdom Metazoa; phylum Chordata; class Mammalia; order Primates; family Hominidae; genus Gorilla; species Gorilla gorilla. The sequence goes on along the minus strand of NC_073239.2, from coordinate 28,906,368 downwards.
TATTAATAAAGCTGAGAGTCTTGTGTATGTCTTTTGTTGGAGTTGTTTACTCATTTCTCTTGGGTACACACATAGGAGGAGAATTTCAAGGTTATTGGGGAAGTATATATTTATTTTAGGCGATCTTGCCAAACAATTTTTCTAAATAATTGTTCCAATTTACACTCCCACTAGCAATGTCGGAGGGTTCCAACTGTTCCACATACTTCTCAACACCTCCTATTTTCAGTCTTTTCTGAATTTTAGCAATTCCAGTTGGTATATAGTAATATTGTGATTTTCATTTTCATTTTTCTGATGCATAATTATGTTGGCCAATTTTTCAAATGTTTATTTTCGAAGAACAGTTTTAAAGCTACACATTATCTTAAAGTATTTTTGCTGTGTCTAACAAGTTTTGATAGTGAAGCATTGTTTTCATTGACTTCAAGTAGTTAGTGACCTTTAATTTATTCTTTGACCTAAAAGTTAACATTGTCTCAATGTAAAGATAAGCATTTGGACTTAATTTTTAATTACTTATTTTCAATTGTATTGGCTTATGATAAGATACATTGATGGTAAATTGTCTAAAAAAATTAAAGTTTTGATGTAGCCAAGCACATAACATTTTTGTATGTGTTTCTTAGATATAGGAAAATATTTAATGGAGGGGCATAAGGCTCTCCATACAGCTATTATATAACATGTCTATTGATTGTAATTTTAATCTACTAGACTAATTCTGAAAAATACGTATTATAATATTTCATTGAGTATAATTTTATTTATGTTTCCCCCACATGTCTTTCTTTCTTTCTTTTTTTTTTTTTTTTTTTTGAGACAAGGCCTTGCTCTGTCACCCAGTCTGGATTGCAGTGGCGCAAACACAGCTCACTGCAGCCTTGACCTCCTGGGCTCAAGCGACCTCCCTGCCTCAGCTTCACATATATATAGTTGGGACCACAGGCATGTGCCACCAGGCCCAGCTAATTTTTTAGAATTATTTTTCTAGAGATGGGATTTCACTCTGTTGTCCAGTCTGGTCTTGAACTCCTAGTCTCAAGTTATTCTCCCGTGTAGGCCTCTTGAAGTGTTGTGATTACAGGCATGAGCCACTACACCCAGCCTACATTTCTAACAGTTTCCGTTTAATATGCTTAGCTCATATAAGCCATACAAATTCATGATTATAATATTTTTCATCAATTTTGCTTTTTACTATTATATAATTCCTCAATTACCCTGTTTCATTCTGCTTACCTCAAATCCCACTTTCTCTAATGTGATTAATGATACTTTGATTTCTTTTGATTTGCTTTTTCTTGATACTCCTTGCACATATCACTTTATTCAACTTTCTCTGATACTTTAAGTATGTATCTTATAATCAGAAAATTGCAAACTTTTACTTTTTTGCTACTATATTATTTGTGGCTAATGATCTGTTTTATTTTATTTCTTCCCTTTTGCTCTATGTATGCTTATCAAGTTAAGTTATTTTGCCTCTTTTTCTTCATCTCCAATTTTGTTAGTGTGATGAGGTTGACACTTTTTGCCTTTTTCACTTGTGTCTACTCCAGTTTTCTGTTCCTTTAATTAGCATCCTTTTACTTATTCCCCTAATTAGATATGAATCACTAATGTTATTTATTTTAAAATAGATAATTGTCTTGTAACTGAAATGCACTTTTCCTCAACCATGGGATTTTAATTCATTTCTTCCCCAGCAGAAGGACATGATCTTTAGAATCATTTTATTTTCTCTTCTATAATACACTACTTTTTCTCCATTTTCCCACAGTACATTTAGAATATTACATTTACTTTACTTCATCCTACTTAACTTTAATTTTCTAGCATTTCTTTCCTTTCCTAATCATTAGAGAAATTGTCTTAATCTATGACCCTTCTGATTCAGGAATCCTTTAATATTAGTGTTTCATGGTCCTAAGGAGGCTATCTTTATCCATTGTACAGCTTGATATCAAGGTTAACTTTTAACTACTATTTTCTCTGCTGTTTATCTTTCCCCATATTTAGGTTTCTGTTTTAGTTTCTTCACCATTTTAGGAGGAGATTTTCATCGAGTTTGTGATTGATAATCTTTCTCAGTTTTTCAGTATCCTCATATATCTTTTTTCTCCCATGATAGATACGGTATTATTGAGGTGAAGTCTTCATATTTCATTTCTCTGGAAATGTTGGTTTATTATTGTCTACCTTCTACTTTTCCAAATGAGGAACTCAATTCTAGTCTATTAATTATTTTATGACTTCTTGAATTTCAGACCTACGTTTTAAAAATCAGTACGGTTGGAATTTACTATTTCATTAAAATAAAGAAAAAAAAAAACCTAAAGTCTCTGTGCTCCTATGGGTTGAGGGTAGGGAATCAGATACCTCATGCAATACCCAGAGAAGTCATCTCTTATCTTTAACATAATGTGCTAACCCATTCAGGTAATTTTTAAAAGTCAACCATTCAGTTATTTCCTGACTTATTTTAAAGTGAGGTTCAGCAACATATTCATTCATGTTGAAGTTTTCTTTGGACTTAAGTACTTAGACCTTTGACTACTATAAGCTCTTTCTTGGCTCTGCTGCCCTCAGTTCTGCCCCTACTTTCTATATGTTTTTCCAAGACTACTGCTATGATTTGGATATGGTTTGTTTGTCCCTACCAAAGCTCATGTTGAAATTTAGTCCCCAGTGTGCAGGTGTTGGAAAGTTGGACCTAGTTGAATGTGTTTGAATCATGGGGATGAATCCTTTAGGAATTGCTTGGTGCTGTCCTTTCAGTAGTGAGTTTTCACTCTGGAAAAACGGAATTTGTTCTCAGGAGAATGGATGAGTACCCTTCTAAGTGAGTTGTTATAGAGTCATGGTGCCCTTTGGGTTTTGACTCTATTTGCAAATGTCTGCATCCCCTTTGACTTTCTCCACCATGTTATGATGAAGCATGAAAGCCATTGCCAGAAGCCAGGGCCATGGCCTTGAACTTCCCAGCCTGCAGAACTGTATTTTTCCTGGTAAATTATCCAGTCTCAGGTATTCTATTACAGCAACAAAAAATGAACTAAGACAACTGCTGAGGAGAAACCTCTCTGGAAATGTAATCATGGTATTACCACTGCCAAGTTATTTATCAGGATTAGAAGATCCTGGCTACACTGAGGGAAGCAGGTTATACCTGGAATCGGAGGGTAAAGAAGGGATACCCAGATTATCATATTATCAGAATTCCCCATCAAAAACTCATCTTTTGTTAACAGCAAGATGATGGGGTTAAACTAGCTATGGCTTTTCCTTCCTCATACAGATTTATAAAAAAAAATTATAAAATTGTTTATAATGAAAATATTTACTTTAAATTGATTGAAGTTATATGAAAATAATTTATTCCACACAATAAACCTCCTCATTGAATAATGAAAATGATTAAATTGTAGTTGAATGTGTGGATATAAAAAGAAAAATAAATTTAATTGTTAAACATTGAGAGGGTACACTGATGTTATAAATCACAATGACTTTTACAAGTGAACTTTTGAGCAAAGAAAGGTTAACCTAATTATTCTGTTCTAGTAGGTTTATTTATTTGTTTATTTATCTAAAAAATAAAGTAGTTTGCTAGGAAATCTAATTAAGAAAAATTTATGGATGTCATGAAAAGATAGTAGTGTTAAGAATACAATTACAAAGATATATTTGAGAATATGACCCAAAAGATAAAAAAAAGACAAAGATGGCTGAAATTATTTCGGCAACATAGAAGTGATTTTTTTTTAACTATATGATGGAATCTCATGAATTGTCTATAATTCAATCATTTTTGACCTTCAAAGATGGCAACTTCACATGGTTCAACTTAATATAAAATACATCCTTAGGGAGAATTCTGCCAGACACACTACAGCTTGATTATATATGATGGAAGAGACACAAAACTCATAGAGACAACCACATATTTTGAGGAGGTTAACAAAATATAATACGTATTATCAGATATTTCATAACACAAAAGCTCTTTTGTAATTTCTTAAATGTATTAGCATGATTACTTGTTTAAAACCATTTTTTAAGAAAATTCTATCTTTTCATAATTCTTGGGTTTTTGAGAATGTATTTCTTATATTTTACTCTTAAAACATGAAGAATATCATTTTCCTCAAAAATACGTAGATAATGTCTTTTTTAAATTTCCTGTCAGGCTAATTTTACAGACAAGATGACATTTTATAGGATTTTTTTAATCCCTATACATCAGTATTTTGTTAGAATATATTTTAATCAATATACTCTGTAATTTTTTCTTACATATTGAATTATTTTATCTAAAGTGTCAAGAATCTTATGATTTCAGGAATGTTTACATTTTTGAAAGTCTTTTATTCTGTACCATCTTTTCCTATTTCCTTCAGAGATACTAATTATCTTTCACTGAATCTTAGCTGTCTCTATGCCATAATTATCATCTTCTCACTAAATCCCTTTAATGAAGATGTAAATTTACTATGATTTTCTCAAGTTTTTTCAAGTATTACCTTAAAGAATATCCTACCATAGAGAATATTTTCTGACATACCTTATAACAGAGGGAATCAATATTATTCAACCAATGAATATATATAATTACAAACTCTGAAGAAAAAGCACCTGAGATGTTAAAGAGTATGAGAAGAATATTATAATTTTTAGCCAATATACAAAGAGGATTAGTTGGAATTGACTAAGCAGCGGTAGGAAGAAAGAAAGTAAATTCCACACAGTGAGGGGTTGAGTCAAAGACTCAGAAATGGGAAGGATTATTTCACATTCACAAGTTCTACCTATGGAATCCTATGTAGCCATGAAGACGAATGAGATCATGTCCTTTACAGGGACATGGATGGAGCTGGAGGCCGTTATCCTTAGCAAACTAACACAGGAACAGAAAACCAAATACCACATGTTCTCACTTATTAGTGGGAGCTAAATGATGAGAATGCATGGATACACAAGAGAAACAACACACACTGGGGCCTTTTGGAGGGTGAAGGGTGGGAGGATGGAGAGGATTGGGAAAAATAACTAATGGATACTAGGCTTAATACCTGGGTGATGAAATAATCTGTACAACACAACCCCATGACACAAGTTTACTTATGTAACAAACCTGTACTTGTACCCCTGAACTTAAAAGTTAAATAAAAAAAAGAAAGAAGAAAAGAAAGAAAGAAAGGAAGGAAGGAAGGAAGAAAGAAAGAAAGAAAGAAAGAAAGAAAGAAAGAAAGAAAGAAAGAAAGAAGAGAAGAGCAGAGCAGAGCAGAGCAGAGAAGAGAAGAGAAGAGAAGAGAAGAGAAGAGAAGAGAAGAGAAGAGAAGAGAAGAGGAGATTCACCATGAGGCTAGTGTAGCTAGAATATAGAGATTAAGTGGGACAGTAACAATTAAGGTGCTAGAAAAAACGAGATATTTGGGGCCATCATCACAAGCTTAAATTTTATTCTGAAACTAATGAGAAACAATTATGATTGGTGGTGGGGAGGTGATCTAATTTTTTAAAATATATCACTCAAGCTGAAGTGTTAAAAATAATGTTGATATAGGTGGACAACTAGAGTATTTAGGAGTCTATTGAAGCAGTGTAATAAGAATCAGCAGAATATAGACATAAAATATAGCACAGAATAGCACGATAACATTAATGCTATTTTCCAGCAGACATCAGATATCCAACGTCATAGTAAAACATACATTTGATTTCATTCATGTATGAGATATTGATACATAATTATAATGATAAAACTTATAGAAAGGTTGGTCCATAGGATCTACTTAGGAAAGTGAAAGTATATTGAGAAAAAGGTACAAACTGATATAAAAATGGAAAAAATAAAACAAACTGGAGTTCTCAAAATTTTGAAAATAAGTCACTTAATCATCACCACAACACTGTAAGGTAAGTATAATTTTTGTCTTCAATATATAAATGAGGAAATCAGAAAGAAGTTAAGTCACTTTTTCTAGTTTGTAAGTGTTGAGATGTATGAACCAGGCAGAGGACACATAAAAGAGAAGAAGCGAGAGGAAGCAGGATTGAGCATCAAAACCTTTCTGGAAGAGTTATACAGGAAACACATAGCCATGTCAGACATAAACCACAACAGAATACTCTTGGAGAAGTTTTATTTTCTCTTTTCAATTCTAGCAACTTCCCTTTAATTTCCTTTTGTTTTACTATTATTTGTTTTAATTAATAATTTCATAAGGGCTATGAATTCTAAAACTTCTCTCATAGAGTAAATCAGTAGAATATTTTTCCTTCTGTTTTCTAAGGTAAGTTATTTCTTAAGGTATCCTTTTTGTGGCTTTTTAAAAATACACTATGTTCTTCTTCCATTTTTGTAGAAGTTTCATATTGTGGCTTTCTCTCTGCTCATCTTGACATAAGACTATTTTCCTTAGCATGAATGATACATCCATGAGGAGACATTCATGTAGACCATAAAGTATACAAACATCAGACATCAATATTTGTAAAGATCAATAATGTAATTTATAATGAAATTGCTTTCTTAGCTATTAATGGTAACTATATCATCTTCATATAGCCTTCTAACTTATTTATGCTATTCCATTTTTCTCTGTTCCTTTTATTTTCACTTCCCTTGTAATGTTAGTCTCTTCGTACTGATTTCTGAAGAGTTCATTTATGATTAAAGATGTTAACATTTTGTCTATAATTTCAAATATGTTTTTTCTCATTCATTTTACTGTGGTGTTTTATTTTTTGGTTATACAGAAGTTGTATATTGAAATGTAATCTTGTTCTGTCTTATGGCTTTGAAAAACATAAATAAAAGTTAGCTTAACTTACTGTAATTTTTTTACTATAAACTTTCTAAGCTTACAGTCAAAACTATAACATGGTAGCCATTCTTTGCCATGTTCTCTTTCTCCCCATTTCTGTGGCTATGAAGACATAAACTTGTTATGTTTATATTTAAAAAATTACAGTAAGCCAAGCTAACCTATTATTAAAGAAATTAATAATCCTGACCTCATGTAGACATAGGTCTATATTTTTGTAGTATCGCTTACCTTGAAAACATATAAAGCTATACAAAAAATTAAATGTATATCTTTATTATATAAGCTTTCCATATCTTACATTTTCTTTTATGTTGTAAACCTTTCTTGTAAAAATAAACAAAAAAACAAAAAAGACAAACAAACACATTAGACTATGTCAACATGAGGTCAGTATAATCAATATTACTGTCTGAACCTCCACATCTTGTCCCACTGAAAAGGCTTCAGAGGTAATTACACTCACGGAGTTGTTATTTCCTATGGTAATGATGCTTCTTTCTGTAATACTTCCTGAAAGATCTGCTTGAGGCTATTGTACAGTTTTAACTTTTTTTCCATAAGTAGAAGGGGTAATTCTAATGATAAAAAGTGTAGTATATAAAACATATAAACCAGTAACAGAGTTTATCATTATCTAATACTATGTACTGCACACAATTGCACGTGTACTTTAATATCACTGAAAGAGCAAATTTGTTTACACCATCATCATCACAAACACTAGCAATACATTTTGCTACAATGTTAGGTGGCTTACAATATCACTGGATGATAGAAATTTTTCAGGTCCATTAGAATCTTATGAGGCCAACATCATACATATATGGTCTGTCATTGACCAAAACATAATTATGTGGCACATAAGTGTATATATCAGATACATTAATCAATATATTCAACATTTCTCTCCTGCTTATCCTAATGATAAAGATGATGTAAAATATAATTTAAAAAATATAGGAAGAAATGGTGTAATAGTCTCTATATTAAGCACTAGAGTTAAATTGTTTAAAAAATTATAAGTAGATGCTAAATACACAGATCGAAATACATTAAATACATTAAGAATGTTTGTCCTGTTTCTTATATATTGCTGGTTTTCTGTCATTGAAAGTTTAATTTAGACCTCCTTATTTCATGTAATCACCCCAATAATTTGTCTTACAAACAATTAACAGAAGTTAACACTATATAACATAGTTGTATAGTGTCTTACTCTTACAATGGGATACTTTACTGTTCATGAGGGAAACAGTAAGCTAATTCTAGGAATGTATCCTAAAATTTACACAATCTGAGATGTAGGTAAAGATTGATGTGCAAAATTGCTTCTAGATATATCACTTTATAATGGTAACATAAAAAAAGGAAAGTAATGTGTAAAGTATCTTCTAATGCAACTCTTTTCACTCTTCCTGACTGTCTTTGGACTTTTTTTTTTTTTTTTTTTTGACTTCTGACGAATACATCAGGAGGCTCCCTCACTCCCTGGCTTCACGTTAGGTTCAGCCTGTGAAGAACCCTGGAAGAAGGTAGAAAGGAAGAGGAGAGAAGGGTCATGGTGTTTATTCTGCTGATCCCTTCCCCATGAGGTTGTCTTCCTTACATGTGTCTCTTTACAGAAGGTCACTGTTCGCCAGGTGGTCTGATCTTCTACTCCTTCTTTTTCCAGGTTTTGTTTTTATCCTCATTGAATGCCAGTTCCAGATTTATTGCTTACAATTCTTTCATGCTCCTTCCTTTGTATGGAAGCATTCCTCAAAATATTCTTAGTTGTATTTACCATCTGTTTTCTGTTGAAATTCTGACTAATCCAGAATATAAAACTTTTTAGAGTCCAGTCATTCTTTGCCATGTTCTCTTTCCCCCATCTCTGTGGCTATGAAAACATGTATCAAATATTTTACCTGACTCTCAGGAAGGGGAAGTCCCACTGCTTGGCCTGTTTTGGATACGTAGCATCAGTTAAACTAAACCTTTCATAAACCACTGATACATCAGTGGTTTCTTGTTACGTAGAATGAACAGTATTCACCAGAGTAATATCCTGACTAGCAAACACATCAATTGCCACTGGATGTTCTAAGTGTTATGAGTAAAATAAAAACTGAATAAAGATTTTGCCCTCAGGATGTTTATGTTCTCCTGTGCGAGAAAGATAATTAAAAATACAAAATATAATTTTATGAATTGTAAGTGTTACGCAAAAAGTGAATTAGGGTAAATTTCCATGTTTGTACTTTTGCTTATGGTTTACTATTTGTATTTATTTTCTAGGACTGTCATACAAAATACCATAAACTGGGCAGCTTAAAATATCAAAAGTTTATTCTCTCAGTTTTGGAGGTCAGATATTCAAAATCAAGATGTTAGCAATACCATGCTCCCTCTGAAACCTGAAGGAGAGACTCTTTCTTTACCTCTTGTCTTCAGGTGCCAGTCATTAATTCTTGGCACATTATTTGGCATGCAACTGCATCAGTTTGTGACTCTGTCATCACAGGACATTCTCCCTATATGTCTGTATCTCTGTGCCCAGTTCTTATAAGGACAGCAGTCAACTGACCTCATCTTAACTAGTGACATCTGCAATAGCTCTATTGTCCAATAAGTTCACATTTTAAGGTACTGGAGTTTAGCACTTTATTGTATCTTTTGAAGAGACACAATTAAGCTCATATGTAATAAATATTATTATTCAAATTAAGTATATCCTACACTTAAAATATAGTGATAAAATAATTTATAATTTCTAAAGACCTCATAATCATACAATCAATATTTATAACAGATTGCTTTTCACTCTGTTATCTATAAATCCGTATTTTTGTTTTTAGTTACAACCACGATATCCCCAGAAAGCTTTTCTATACAGAGAAGTGGCTGTGAAACTGTTATCAACATCTAAACTTTTGTAAAAATTGAAACTACTGCAATTTCAATTTACCTGAAGACTGTTTTCTTTTGATGTATTTGAACTGAGTATCCCTGTGATTGACAGGATGAACTGTTTAATTATGAAATATATCAATATTGCTCATTGTGATATTCATCACTGAATAATTATATTTTTATTTTGTCAATTCTGAGTTATTTGGAAACAAAAATCCACAGAATATTACCTATATAAATATGTTAATACATTCTTGATTATTAATAAATCTCTGTTACTGCAATGTGATATCCTCTCAGTAATAAAAGCATATTTAATTTATGCCTTTATCCATTAGAAAACAGTGAAGCTAGAAATTATTTAAAATTTTACCCTAAGAAATATGTGGAAAAAATTAGAAAATTTATGTTTTAAAATAAAATTGCATGTTATCATGATAATATGCTTGCCTTGGAGTATGATTTTCACTTGTTTGTTTTTTGGTATTAATTAGTAAGCTTTTTATTATAAAATATACAGCTTTACGGAAAAATTAAGCAGAAATTATGGAGAGTCTCTTCATACTCCCTCTCTACTTCCCTGACAGTTTTCCTATTTTAACATAATAAATTTGTGTAGTCGTTTTTTAAACAATTAAGAAGCCATCATTGATGCATTTATTGACTAAAGACCAGAGTTTACATTAGGGTTCACTCTTTGTATTATACAGTTCTACGGGTTTTGCTAAACGCATGATGTCATGTATCCACCATTAGGAAATCATACATAATAATTTCACTGCCCTAAAAATTCCCTGTGATTCACTTACTTATCCCCCACATGCCCAACTCCTGGTAATGACTAAACTTTGCACTATCTCTATAGTTTCTCCTTTTCTAGAAGATTATATACTTGAACTCATACAATATGTAGACTTTTCAGACTGGCTTCTTTCACATAGAAGTACGCATTCAAATTTCCTCCATGTCTAATCATGACTGGATGGCTTATTTTTTATCCCTGATAATTATGTCATTGTACGGATGTAGCAGAGTTTGTTTATCTAATTAAGGAATGTTTACCTATTAAAGGATATGCTGGGTGCTTCTAAGTTTTAGTAATTAAGAATATGGCTGCACGTGCAATAAACATTTGCATGTAAGTTTTTGTGTGGTACAGTATACTATTTGTTCTTAAATACTTCTCATTGGTTCACACCAATGAGACGCTAACATTGCATTCTGATATTTGGTTGGTTTCTAAACTTAAAAAAACTTACTTTTACAATTTTTAAAGAGAAGTTTCTACTGCCAGTTGTTTAAAGTGATATGCTCTGCTGGCCTTGATGTAACAATACACCATCATTAGCTTTTAAGTCCTGATATGCTAAAAAAATTAGAGACAACTATATCCATGAACCACCATCTAGATTGCAGGAAGTAAAGGGAGAACAAATGTTCACTGAATAGATGAAATTTACCAGGACTTATGCTAAGCATTACAGACCTATAATCTCTTTATATATATGTATCATATATATGATAAGAAAATTAAGGCGAGAAAGTAATAAACAGTTAATTCTGTTTTTAAAAGTAACAATCCAAACTTAAACTGAAGTTATTTTTACTGTAAAACCACTGTAGAAAAATAAAAACTCGATTAAATTCAGAGTTCTATATTGCATACTAACTGTAAACCATATGAATCATTGTTCAGATTGATTTTTTTAACAGATCAAATCATATTTAACCCATTGCACTGAATTTAATGCATTGTGTTGTTGCTCTTTATTTTATTTTGTTTTATTTTACTCAATTTTATATTTTCTTTCTAGTAGAATATTAGCTGGTACATTTGAATACCAGAATGTAAAGAAAGGAAGAACAGATCCAAATAAATATTTAAAGTAATAATTGCTAAGAATTTTCCAAAATTAACAGCAGATACTGAATACAGATCCAAGAAGTGCAGAGAATACCAAGCAGAATAAATGCCAAAAATCTATACTTAGGTATATATTTTTTAAACTAAATAAAACCAAAGACAGAGAGACACACTGAAAGGAGCCAGGGGTAAACAAGAAAACTTACCTGTAAATAAATAAGGCTAAGAATTACAGTTGGTTTCTCATTAGATGAAAGCAAGAAGACAGTGGGGGGGGGGGATTATTTAAAGTCTTGAAAGTGAAACACACACACACACCCCATCTACATTTCTTTTTTTTTTTTTGAGACTGGAGTGCAGTGGTGTAATCTCGGCTCACTGCAGCCCCCACCTCCTGGGTTCAAGCAATTTCTCCTGCCTCAGCCTCCTGAGTAGCTGGGACTACAGGCCATCACACCAGGCTAATTTTTTTTGTATTTTTAGTAGAGATGGAGTTTCACCATGTTAGCCAGGATGGTCTCGATCTCCTGACCTCGTGATCTGCTCGCCTCGGCCTCCCAAAGTGCTGGGATTACAGGCGTGAGCCACCGCATCCGGCCTACATTTCTATATCTAATAAAATTATCCTGCAATAGTGTAGAAGAAATTAAGACTTTCTCAGACAAACAAAAACTGAGAAAGTTTATGGCCAGTAGATCTGCCTTGCAAAGAATGTTCAAAGAAGTTCAGGGAGAAGAAAAAGGGTATAGGTCAGAAATTGGTCTATATAAAGAAAGGAAGAATATCATAGAAGGAATGAATGAAACTAAAATAAAATATTTTATTTTCTTATTCTTAATTGACCTAAAAGATAATATTTTGTTTAAAAGGAATAACTGTAACAATGTATTGAATGAATATAGTATATAAATGAATACAATAAATGGCAGTGGTCACATAAATAATGGTAGGAATTGGGATTACTTGTATCTTAGTTTGCTCAGGCTTTTATTACAGGATACCATACACTGGGTGGCTTATAATCAACAAAAATGCATTTTTCAGTTCTGAGACTGGAAAGTCCAAGGTCAAGCCATGTGCATATTAAGTGTCTGGCAAGGGCTTGTTCATAGAGGACGGTCCAGTCACTGGGATTTCACACGGCAGAAGAGCAAATTAGCTCTCTAGGGTTTCTTTTGTAAAGGCACTAATTCTATCCATAACAGTTTTGCCCTCATGACCTAATCACTTCCCACAGACCCATCTCCAAATACTCTTACCATAGGGATTAGGTTTCAACATACACATTTTGGGGGAATACAAATATTGAGTCTGTAATACTTTTGTAAAGTGATATTTGTGTTGAGTTATTCAAAGTCTTATTTAAAGGTAGATTGAGATTAGTTAAAAATGTGTATTGAAAACTCACATAAATCACTAAAACTGTTCTAAAGTGTAACTGACATGCTAGGAGAGGAAATGTAATGGGATTATTTTAAGTGTCAATTAAAACAACAGAAATAAGAAAAAGAGTGTTTGTTGGGAGGCAAAGAATAAATGACATGAATAGAAAATACTTATAAACACAATAAATACCAGCCCTACTAATATCAATAATTACTTTAAATGTGCATGATCTAAATATACCAATTTACAAGACAGCTGTTGTCAGAGAAAAACAAAATAAGACATCGAGTTAACAATCTTTTTCTTTCTTTATTTAATAAACCTGAACAACATTTCACATCTAATTTAATCCCAGCACTTTGGGAGGCCGAGGCGGGCAGATCATGAGGTCAGGAGATCGAGACCATCCTGGCTAACACGGTGAAACCCCGTCTCTACTAAAAATACAAAAAAAATAGCCAGGCATGGTGGCGGGCACCTGTAGTCCCAGCTAGTGGGAGAGGCTGAGGCAGGAGAATGGCATGAACCCGGGAGACGGAGGTTGCAGTGAGCCGAGATCGCGCCACTGCACTCCAGCTTGGGCAACAGAGCAAGACTCCATTCAAAAAAAAGAAAAGAAAACAAAACAAAAGTTGATGAGTACTTTTTGCCATATGGAGTTCAGTGATATTTATAATAAAAATTGCATACCACGCAACTGATCAAAGCACAGCATATCCGTGCCACTGTAGTCTTACTTATGGCTACCTGTCCAGAACTCACTTTAAAAAGTCACTTCCCTACTGAAATTCATGACACTTATGGAATTGTCAGAATCTATAAAGAATGCATAAGGAATTTTTATAAATTATGAATTACTCAAAGTAAGATATCTTGTTAAAACAGCAGGAATGGACTAAGACCCCATGTTATGGGAATAAGAAATGACATCCTCAGTCATAAGCAAAAGTTGTTGATGAAATGGCTAAAAAATAAATATGCCCAACTCAGCATCATTAACAAGGGAAATCTCATAGGTGATAAGGAACAGAACCTGGCCCTAAGGTTTCTAATAGTGCCAAAAGCTCCCACTTCATGTTTTACTCATTTGGGTGTCTCTATGGAGTAAACTCACTAGTTTATGTACTAGGGAACAGTTGGTTTAGAAAGGTCATGCCAAAAGGTCAATATAAATTTCTTCACTGGCTTTCTTTTCGAGTAATGAGACCTTTCTGTAAAAAAAAGATGGTTTTGTTGCATATCCATACAGCAACCTATCATTTGTAGGAGCTATTCTTTCTGCAGCATCCATATTAATACCCGGGTGAAAAGTGAACCAAAATAAAAAGAAGATAAAAAGATGAATGAATTTTTTTTCTTAATTTGGGCAAAATTACTTCAAAATGTTTACAGTATATACAACATCTTAAAATATGTAATTGGAAAGAAAATTTTACAAACTAAAAATATTTACATTGTGCATGTTTTGTTTTTTTATTTAGAAAAAAAAGCCAAAAAGGTACCCAGAGAAGCCAAATACAAGATAATAATTACTTTGAACGCTTTTTCATTCAAGCAAATTTCTAACTGTGAATGTAGGGTTACAAGTACATTCCAGAAAGTGAAGGTACATTCGGTCTACTAAATTTCTTGGCCATAAATTTCTCAATTTTACTGAACTTGGAATCACAGGACTGGGGAATATTCATTGGGGAATATAAAAAGTAGCTTTCTCATTTTTGCAGTGATTTCATACAAAAGAAGAAACATTATTTATATAAAATATTTTCTTCACATGAAAATTTGGTTGGTATATCTGTGCTATTTTACCTTTTGCTAAATATATATTAATAACTTCAGAAAATACAATACATGACACATTTTGATTTATCTTCTGTATTCATATATCCCAAAGCTTGAGTTAAAATGAAGATAAATCATAAAACACTCAATGATTTTGTATGTTATATTCAAAATAAGGCCACATTGATCCAAAATCACTCTGTAGTATTCAGTTACTTAGAGTAGCATGATAAAGTTTTCATACCCATACAGGATAATCAATTGTAAGAATTTCTGTCATTTGTCTCAATGGTGGTAACAAAATTTTTAGTAGAATAAAAAGAATTTATTTCCAAGAAATGCAAGAGTTTTATGTATTTTGCATTTAAAAATTAAGTACAGTTCAATGAGTGTTTGATTTAAAAAATAAAAATGAACAGAATTCTAAACTACACTTCTGATGTAGTCATGTGGCCAAAATACTAACAATTTGACTTAAAATATATATTCATCTAATTATTCCTTCTGTGCAAAAGATGAATTGGATTTGTTGGGAAGGATGCTTTGAAAGTATGAATTTAATTTTCCTTCTTCCAGGGTATCTATTTCTTCCATCATTGTAAGTAGGAATTGCTTGCTCAATGTGCAAAAATGCAAACACTGGTTTTTAAGTGCTATCTGGAAGAAATACTAGAATACATATATTCTACATACATATATATTCATACATATAATATTTATAATACATATTCAAGATATCTATAGATACATACAAATAAACATTTAATGAAAATTGAAAATATTAGTCAGAAAGGCCTAAGGTACTTCAGGTATGTAATCTCATTTATTTTTACAGGAAAAGGATATTTCCCAATAACATTAAAGCTTATATAAAATTTGATAATTGGTTAAGTCAAGCTTCTAATAAGTGGTAAATAAAGGTTTACTTGTTAGTATCCATTGTATGAGTATTAGTTCATTCTCACACTGCCATGAAGACATACCCAAGACTGGAGACTGAGTGATCTATAAAGAAAATAGGTTTAATTGACTCACAGTTCTGGGGAGGCCTCAGGAAACTTACAATCATGGCAGAATGCAAGAGAAGCAGGTACCTTCTTCACAGGGTGGCAAGACTCAATGAGTGCAAGCAGGGGAAATGTCAGATGCTCATAAAACCATCAAATCTCAAGATAACTCACTCACTATAATGAGAACAGCATGGGGGAAACCACCTCCATGATCTACTTACTTCCATCTGGTCCTGCTCTTGACACATGAGGATTATGGAGATTACAATTCAAGGTGATATTTGGGTGGGGACATAGAGCCAAACCCTACAGTATGTATGGTATCCTACTATGTATTGCTTGAATCTACACAATACAGTTCTGTCTCTTCAAATGGATTCCAGCTGAGGATAGTAAGAAACAAAACTGACACATAATATGTAGAAAATAATGTGTCAACAAAATGTATTATATAATAATTTTCTTCATTAAATAATATTTTTTAGTAAGAATTATGTTAGGTGCTGTAGGAATAAGAGAATAAAACAAGTGTGTATTTTACTCTTTGGAGAAAAGTAATACAAAAAAGAAAGCTGAAACAATGCAGAATCAAAGTTTGACCTTCATATAGATATGCATGTAAATATATATGCATTTGTGGACTTTCAATTTAAAAACATTTTTATTAGAGAAATGATAAAACTTTATGATAAAATTGCACTCAATTTGGATTTAGAAAGGGTAAAATTATGTGTCTTAGACCATTTTGTGCTTCTAAAACAGAATACTATACATTGAGTAATTTATAAAGAACAGAAATTTACTTCTTACTATCCTGGCGGCTAGGAAGTCCAAGATCAAGATACCAGGCTCTGAGGTCTTCTTGATGCATCCTCACATGGTGGAATGTGGAAGGGGCAAGAGAGAACCAACTCTCTCTGTCAAGACCCTTTATAAGATCACCTCATCCCATTCACGAGGGAGGATCTCTCATGGCCTAAACACCTCTTAAAGGCCTGACCTCTTAATACTATCACATTGGTAACACTTGAATCTTGGAGGAGACTCGTTAAAGCCATGTCAGTATCCATTTCTTACTAAAGGTATAAAATAATTTGAAGTATGAAGGGAACACAAAATGAATAATACCTCCAAGAAATATTCATTCATTTGTCCACTAACTCACTAAATAAATATTGAGAGACTGACTTGTAAAAGCTAATTTACTCTCTTCTAAGCTCCATCATACCAGGCTGGGAATCTCCCAGTAGATAATATGGGCACTAAGATCCAACCTAATATAAACTCAGATCAATTTACTCCAGATATCAGGATAAAAAGCTTTGCACCATTGTGAGCCATGGTTCTTCCAGATAGCAATACAAGGAAGTAGAAGAGACAGAGTCGATCCAAAAAGCAATGAGCTTGGGAAGTTTTTATAGCAGGTAATTTCAAATAAATCATTTTCTATACAGCTGAGATTCTTCTATTCATGAATAGAACCTTCTTAAATGCACTCCAGCATTTCTCCAAAGTGGGGCATTGTAAACAACTAAAAAGAGGGCCAGAAATGGCTATTTACCTCACTTGAGAGTAATAGAGCATCCAATACCAGCATCCAGTCTGGGTCAATGGAAATCTGGTGCCAGACTTTGGTTTTGCCTTTGAGGATAAATTTTTTTTTTCTTTAAACTGAATTTGAAGTGAGATTCTATATGGACTGCTATGTAAGGGAAGGGATTCTTTGAAAATGGGTCCAACCCACTAGAAGAAGAGATAACAAATGGAGATAAGCTGAACCCTGATTACTTTACTTGGAGCCTGAAATCACCTTTAGTTTAAATCATACTACCCTTGGGCTTAGTTACTTTAGTCTACTTTTTTTTTCCATTTATGTTACTTGCCCCCAAATGAGTCTTAATGGGGACAAATGGTCATTCAGGTACAGGCCTCAGAAGAGTATTCCTGATGAGAGGAACCATTTCCAAGGAATGTTAATGAGATTGTTCTGGGACAGGATAAATAAAAGAAATGCATTTAGAGGAGTTCTACATTTAATGAACAGCACAGAAAGAGAAACGTACAAAAAAGCTAGTGGTGGAATAGTAATAGAATGAAATGGAAAACCAATTTCTTTGAAACGTATACAGTCATGCCCCACATAATAATGCTTTGGTCAATGACAGACTGCATTTACAATAGTGGTCCCATAAGATTCTAATGGAGCTGAAAAATATCTTCCATGTAGTGACGTAATAGCCATTATAACTTCAAAGCTCAATGCATTACTCAAGTGCATTTGGTGATGCTGATATAAACAAACCTATCGTGCTGCCAATCATATACAAGTATCGCGCATATAATTATGTACAACACATAATACTTGATAGTGATAATAAATTACTATGTAACTCATTTATGTATATACTTTACTATTTAATGTTATCTTAGGGTATACTCTTATTTACTTAAAAAAATTATCTGTAAGACTGTCTCAGGCAGGTCGTTCGGGAGATATTTCAGAAGAAGGAATTGTTATCACAGCAGACTACAGCTCCATGCATGCTATTGCCCTGAAGACCTTCCAGTGGGACAAGGTGTGAAGGTAAAACACAATTATATCGATGATCCTGATCGTGTGTAGGCCTAGGCTAATGTGTGTGTTTGCGTTTTACTTTTTAACAAAAAGGTGTACAAAGCTGAAAAAAAAGGAAAAAGTCTTATAAAACAGAGCTATAAAGAAGACGATATTTTTGTATAGCTGCACAATGTGTTTGTTTTAAGCTAAATGTTATTATAAAAAAATCAAAGCGTTAAAACATATAAAAGCGTTAAAATATATTAGATTAAAGGTATAGTAAGATAATGTTAATTTCATGGTCCTTAAGTGTATCATTTTTATAAAATCCACAATCGTATACAGTAATGTCCTAGGGTTTCACATTCACTCGCCATTCACTCACTGACTTATCCAGAGTAACTTTTAGTCTTCAAGCTCCATTTATGGGAAGTTCCCAATACAGATGTAACATTTTCCATCTTTTATGCTGTACTTTTACTATACCTATTCTATGTTTAGATATGTTTAAATACACAAATAGTTGCCGTTATGTTACAATTGCCTACAGTGTTCAGTATAGTCACATGCTGTACAGTTGTGTAGCCTAGGAGCGATAGGCTATATCTCATATAGCTTAGATGTGTAACAGACTATGTTGTCAAGGTTTTGTAAACATCTATGATGTTTGCATAATGACAAAATTGCCTAACAACGCATTTCTCAGAACATAGTATTACTAAAAGGCACATGACTATACATATTTAATTTTTACTGGTGAAATATTATTATTCATATTGAACAGAACTGAAACTCTAGCTCTATTACTTATCTCTCCTAGTTGAAGCCAAGCTTTTTCCAACAGATTGGAAAACTATATGCTATTGAGAAAGATACTGGTATTGGAGTTCTAAAATACATATGTATGTTTCTTAGCTCTCAAAATTATTTTGTAATATCATATGCCCAAATACAAAAATATAAGTGCCCAAATATTTAGCCTTGTATAGTCAAGGATTATAATTAAGTCTTGACACTAAGTAATATTTAAAGAGGGAAGTTTGCTCTTTATTTTCCTAATTGCCATGGGCAACCATCAGTTATTTACTTCATTTCCTTTCAATAGTTCTTGCTCTCAGCAAGTTGGGATCTCTCAGAGAGAAAGATTCATAGAGGCCTGAGAAAAACAGAAGAATCTAGGGACAAATGTAAAACCATCTTCATAATCACAATCCATTTATTAGATACACCATCCTGAATTTTGTCCTGAAGAATAAGCAGGGCTCATATTCTATTTCTTATATTTTTTGAGGGACGATTTCAGTGTAAGCAACAAAGCAGTGGAAATAATTTCAAATGCTAGAATAGTTTTTTGAGTAAAATCTGGTCCTACTAATGATTTAAGAGCTGGAACACAACTTCTTGCAGGTCTAGAGCTGGATCCTAGTCCAAGTGTTCCAGGACTAGGGAAGGGGAAGGGATGGGGTAGGGGTGAACGGAGTGTGGGAATGCAGTCCTGCCGAGTATGGGCAGCTGTTCTGGAGCCAAGCAATTCACAGTTTCACTTTGCCAAAATAAATCCACTTGAATGATTTCTTTTTCAGGGATGAAACTGAGAAATCAGTGGTGAGTAGTTCTGCTTAGGAAAATTTTTGACATTTCAGGATAAATGACAAATATTACACTTTTTCTGAGACTATCTTAAAAATTCTTTAATATATCTAATTCTCATTATTTTGCTAAACTTTCTATACTTGCTATTCACTTATTCACATTTAAATTTTTATTGTGACTATTAATTATATAAA
Source organism: Gorilla gorilla gorilla (assembly GCF_029281585.2). NCBI lineage: Eukaryota > Metazoa > Chordata > Mammalia > Primates > Hominidae > Gorilla > Gorilla gorilla. The sequence continues at coordinate 28,886,254 of NC_073239.2, read as the reverse complement.
TGGAAATAGCTGTATCTTTTAAGTATAGAATCCTTATATTTTTCTTCTTACTAGCCATATCTATCTTATTTATAGTGAATATCCAACTTTCATGAATTCTGAAAGTGTTCAATGACCTCAAAAAGCAATACAATTGTGTGGTATACAGAATATTAGATGGTCATGACCTTAGCCTCCCAGTGTTACTTTGATGATTATATTGTATTACATGGCAAAATGGATTGCACAGATGTAATTAATGTTAATAATCAGTTGATGTGAAGACAGGAAGATTATCCAAGTGTACCTAATCTAATACAATGAGCTCTGTAAAATTTTATTTATTTTTGCCCCACTGTCTTATTTCTGAGAGCCAGTTTTCAAGCTCTGAGGTCCTTTCCTCAACTTGGTCCATTCTGCTGTTAATACGTGTGACTGCATTATGAAATTCTTGTGGTGTGTTTTCCAACTCTAGCCAGTCAATTTGGTTCTGTTTTATACTGGCTATTTCACCTATCAGCACCTGAATTATTTTTTGCGTTTGTTTCTTAGTGATATGGTTTGGCTCTGTGTTCCCACTCAAATCTTATCTCGAACTGTAATCCCCATGTGTTGAGAGAAGAACCTGGTGGGAGGTGATTGGATCATGGGGGCAGTTTCCCCCATGCTGTTCTCATGATAGTGAGTGAGTTCTCATGAGATCTGATGGTTTAAAAGTGACCCTCCCCCTTCACTCTCACTCTTCTGCCACCTCGTGAAGAAGGTACTTGCTTCTCCTTCACCTTCAGCTATGATTATAAGTTTTCTGAGGCCTCCCCAGCAATTCAGAACTGTGAGTCAATTAAATCTTTTTCCTTTATAAATTACCCAGTCTCCGAAGTTCTTTATAGCAGGGTGATAACAGACTAATACACTTAGCTTCCTTGAATTAGGTTTCGATATTCCCCTGAATTTCAATGATCTTTGTTCCTAGCTATACTCCGAAATCAATTTATGTCATTTCAGCCATCTCAGCCTAGTTAAGAACACTTGCTGGGGAACTAGTGTGATCTTTGGGAGGAAAGAAGACATGCTGGCCTTTTGAGTTGCCAGAGATCTTGCATAGGTTCTTTCTCATCTGTGTGTGTGTGGATGTTCATTTAATTGCAGTGCAAATTGAGTACAGTCAGTAGACTTCTTTCCTACATATTTTCAGAGTCCTGAGGCTTTGTTCAGGGCCTTTATTTGTAGCTAAATTCTCGTCTTTCTTTTCACAGTGGGGTATAATAGCAAAGTATTTTTGGTGTTGAAATTTTGGGGTGTGATCTAGTAGCTGGTGCTGAAGTGTAATGGTCACTGTGTAGGCTCCTGCTGAGTCATGTGGCTCCTCCGTATTTCCTCATGGGTTGCAGCTATGCTTCCTCTCAATGTTTTGAATGTCAGTGTAGGCTCCTCTCCCACTTGAGTGCTCACTGCAGATCTTGGCTTGGTGCATCCAGTCTGCACACCATAGTTCTGAAATGATCATAGGCTTTATGTTACTTCCCCAGCTTGGAAGCAGCAGGGAAGGAGACCCTGTGGCTCAAGGTCTTTTCTTGTCACTTGGGGCTCCACTGCAGAAAGATGCAGAACTGCAATCAATTAGCATGATCAGCCTGGCATGGGGCAGCTGCACTGTGAGCCCAAGCTGGGGAAATCCTGTCTGGTGACTAGCAGAGAATGTGGTAGGACCCATGGGAGACAGACTGGCCTCCTCTCCTTAGAGCAACTACAACTTGCTGGATAAAGCACTTGGAGTCTTTGCTCCTTCCCTAGTTCAAGGGTAAACAGGAAAGTTAAACTGGAGAGGCAGTGACAGAGGGACTTTTGGTTGCCCCTGGGAGCTCCACCTCTGAGAAATGTGGAGCTGCTGCTACTGGGAGTGTTCAGCCAGAGGGTGAAGCAGCTGCACTGCTTGCCTGAGCTAGGGGCTCTGCTTGTTGGGGAACAGGGGGTCAAGGGCCCATAGCAGCAAGAAATGGGGCTTTTCTCTAAAGGGTGGCTGTGATGTGCTCTACACATGGGGAGAAAGCAACCAACTTAGAAAACATATTTCAGTATATCATCTACGAAAACTTCCTCAACCTCTCTAGAAAGACCAACATTCAAATTCAAAAAATATACAGAACCTTTATAAGATGCTAAAAAAGAAGTCCATCCCTAAGACACATAATCATCAGATTCTCCAAGGCCAAAATGAATGAAAAAATGATAAAGTAAGCTAACGAAAAAAGGCGGATCACCTACAAGGGGCAACCCATCAGGCTAAAAGCAGAACTTTCAGCAGAAATCCTACAAGCCAGAAGAGATTGGGGGTCTATATTCAACATTATTAAAGAAAAAAAATCTTCAGCCAAGAATTTCAGATGGAGCCAAACTAAGCTTCATAAGTGAAGGAAAAATAAGATCCTTTTCAAACAAACACATGCAGAGGGAATTCATTACCACCAGACTGCCTTACAAGAGTTCCTGAAAGGAGTAGTAAATACTGAAAGGAAAGACTGTTATCAGCCACTACAAAAACACCTTTAAGTACACAGACCAGTGACACTATAAAGCAACCACACAAACCAGTCTGCATAATAATCAGCTAAGAACAGGATGAGAGGATCAAATCCACATATATCAATAATAACCTTGAATGTAAATGGCCTAAATGCCTCAATGAAAAGGCAGAGTGGCAAGCTGGATAAAGAAAAAGACCTAATGGTATACTGAATTTAAGAGCCCCATCCTACATGCAATGACACCCATAGGCTCAAAATGAATGGATGGAAAAAAAATCTACCATGCAAAAGGAAAACATAAAAAAGCAGAGGTGACAATCCTAATTTCAGACAAAACAGACTTTAAACCAACAAAACTCAAAAAAAGACAAGGAAGGTCATTACATACATAATGGTAAAAGGTTGAATTAAACAAAAAGACCTAATTATCCTAAATATACATGCACCCAACACAGGAGCACACAGATTCATAAAACAAGTTCTTAGAGACCTACAAAGAGACGTAGATTTCTACAAAATAATAGTGGAAGACTTCAACACCCTACTAACAGTATTAGACAGATCATTAAGAAAGAAAATTAATAAAGATATTCAGAACTTGAACTCAATACTTGATCAAATGGACCCAATAGACATCTACAGAACACTCTATCCAAAAATGACAAAATATACATTCTTCTCATTACCACATGACACATACTGTAAAATGGAACACACAATCAGACATAAACCAATCTTCACTGAAATCATACAAACGACACTCTCAGACAATGGTGCAATAAAAACAGAATTCAGTACAAAGAAAATCACTCAAAACCATATAATTACATGGAAATTAAACAACCTGCTCCTAAGTGAATTTTGGGTGAACAATAAAATTAAGGAAGAAACCAAGACATTCTTTGAAAATAACAAAAAGATAAAACAAGCAAGAATCTCTGGGACACAGATAAAGTGGTATTCAGAGGGATATTTGTAGCCCTAAATGCTCACATCAAAATGATAGATATCAAACTAAAAACCCAGCATGACAACTAGAAGTACCAGAGAAGCAAGAGCAAACAAACCTCAAAGCTAGCAGAAGAAAAGAAATAACAAAAATCAAAGCTGAAATGAAGGAGTTTGAGACATTAAAAAAAAACAACATAAAAGATGAACAAATCTAAGAGTTGGATCATTGAAAAAATCAATAAATAGATATATGGATACCTAGACTTGTAAGAAAAGAGAGAAGCTCCAAATAAATACTATCAGAAATGACAAAGAAGATGTTACCATTTATACCAGAGGAAAAAAAAAAAACCACCGGAAACTACTTTAAACACCTCTATGTACACAAACTAGAAAATGTAGGAAAAATCGATAAATTCCTGGACACATACATCCACCCAAGATGGAAGCAGGAAGAAATTGATCCTTGAACAGACCAATAATGAGCTTCAAAACTGAATCAGTAATAAATAGCTTACCAAACAAAAACACCAAGGACTAGATGGATTCACAGCCGAATTCTAGTAGATATTGAAAGAATAGCTGGTACAAATCCTACTGAAACTATTCCAAAAAATTGAAGAAGAGGGACTCCTCTCCATTTCATTCTATGAGATCAGCATCATCGTCTATGAGACCAGCATCATTTTCATACCAAAACCTGGCAAAGAAACAGCAAAATAAAAAAAATAAAAAAACTTCAGGCCAATATCCTTGATGAACATAGATGCAATAATCCTCAACAAAATACTAGCGAACAGAATGCAGCAAGACATCAAAAAGCTAATTCACCATGATCAAGTAGACCTTACCCCAGAAATGCAAGGTTGGTTCAATATATGCAAATCAATAAATGTGATTAATCATGTAAACTAAAGACAAAAACCACATGATTATCTCAATAGATGCATAAAAAGCAAAAACCACATTATTATCACAATAGATGCACTCAACACTGCTACATGTTAAATACCTTCAATAAATTAGGCATTCAAATGACCATATTGCCCAAAGCAATTTACAGATTCAATGCTATTGCTATGGAACTACCAACAACATTCTTCACAGAACTAGAAAAAAACTATTTTTAAAATTCACCTAGCCCTCAAAGAAGACCCTGGATAGCCAAGGCAATCTTAAGCAAAAAGAACAAAACTGAAACCATCACATTATGTGACTTCAAACTCTTCTACAGGGCTACAGTAACCCAAGTAGCATAACACTAGTACAAAAACAGACACATAGAACAATGGAACAGAAGAGAGAGCCCAGAAATAATGCCACACATCTACAGCCATCTAATTTTCAACAAAGCCAACAAAAACAAGCAATAAAGAAAGAACTTCCCATTCAATAAATGGTGCTGGGATATCTGGCTAGTCATATGCAAGAAGATTGAAACTGGACTCCTTCCTTATACCATATATAAAAATCAACTCAAGATGAATTAAATACTTAAATGTGAAACCCAAAACTATAAAAACTCCAGAAGATATCCTAGGAAATGCCATTCTGGATATAGGAACTGTCAAAGATTCCATGATGAAGGTGCTAAAAGCAATTGCAACAAAAGCAAAAACTGACAAATGGGAACTAATGAAACTAAAGAGTTTCTACACAGCAAAAGAAATTGTCAACAGAGTAAACAGACAACCTAAAGAATGGGGGAAAATTTTTGCAAAGTAGGCTTCTGAAAAAAGTCTAATATCCAGAATCTATAAGGAACTTAAACCAATTAACAAGAAAAATAAAATAAAATAAAAACAACCTAAGTAAAAAGTGGATAAAGGACATGCACAGAAACTTTTCAAAAGAAGACATACATGCTGCCAATGAGCATATGTGAAAACCTTAACATCCACTCATTAGATAAATGCAAATCAAAACCACAGCGAGATACCATTTCACACCAGTCAGAATGGCTATTATTAAAAAATCAGAAAGCAACAGATTTTGGCAAGGTTGTGGAGAAAAGGGAACACTTATACACTGCTGGTGGGTGTGTAAATTAGTTCAGCTATTGTGGAAAGCAGTGTAGTGATTCCTCAAAGAACTAAAAACACAATTACCATTTGACCCAACACCATTACTGGATATATATTCAAAAGAAAACAAATTGTTCTACCATAAAGATACATGCACACATATGTCCATTGCAGCACTATTCAAAATAACAAACACATGGATCAACCTAAAGGCCCATCAACAGTAGATTAGATAAGGAAAATGTGGTACATATACACCATGGAATACTATGCAGCCATAAAAAGAATGGAATCATGTCCTTTGCAGCAACATGGATGGAACTGGAGACCATTATTCTTAGCAAACTAATGCGGGAACAGAAAACCAAAGACTGCATGTTCTCACTTATAAGTGGGAGCAAAATAATGAGAACACATGGACAGGAACAACCAACACTGGGGCCTACTAGAAGGTGGAAGGCAGAAGGAGAGAGAGGATTTAGAAAGAATACATACTGGGTACTATGCTTAGTACCTGGGTGATGAAATGTTCTGTATACCACAGCCTCATGACACGAGTTTACCTATATAACAAATCTGCACATGTACCACTGAAACTGAAATAAAAGTTAAAAGAAGGAAAAAAGGAGTCTTACCTGGCTTGCAGCCCGAGAAGTCAAAGTGATTTGAATCACAAAAAGGGTTCAGCGTATTGTTGCTGCCTTTGAAGACGGAAAGGGGCCACATGCAAGAACCAAAGGGTGTCTTCTAGCAGCTTGTGCAATCCCAAGTGGACATCCAGAGGAAATGTGAGCCTCAGTGCTACAACCACAAGAAACTGAATTCTTCCAATAACCTAAATGAGCTTAGAGGTGACTTTTCCCCTAGTTTCCAGATAAAAACTTAACGTTAGCCATATCTTCAGTATCACCCTGTGAGTTCCTAAGTGAAAAAACCGGTGGAGTCTGCCTGGACTTTTGATGTACAAAACTGTTAGAAAATAATTGAGTTTAATGTTAAGTAAAAAATATGAGAAATCAAACCTATGTAATAATTTTGTTAATTTCTAGAAGTCTTTCAAATCAAATAAGTAGGATTTTTAAATTATATATTTTGTTGTAAGGTTGTGTATTATCATTCTCTATATAAATAAATTCAAATTTTAAAAAACATTATTCCAAGGGTTGGTAAAAACATATATTATTATATTGTGAAAAATGATTATAATTTCAGTTATAGTTCTCAGTTGTGGTTTTATATTTTCTTTCATATTTTTCTTGTGTGTTTTCTATGTGGTTTTCAAGTGTTTTTAAAGTTTTCCTCCAACCTGGATTTTCTTTCTCTCAATCCATGTATCCTCCAATTTTTTCAAATATCCCCAACAAATTGCCTCCCTCTCCACTTACTAATCTATTCCTTTCCACTTTCTAGTTGTTTCACACTTTCGTTTTTAGTTCATATTTTAGTACTTTAGTTCATTTATATTTTATCTTCCTAAATAAAAAAGTTCTTCCTGGAGCATTTATTGACATTCTCAAAGGATGAACCACTTCTATAGAGCTTCACCAACACATTTACTTACAGTTATATTCCCATATTATCAAAACTTTATATTACTCTAAACTTCTTTTTCTGTAAGTAAAAGCCAATTGGTAACTATAATTTGAATTTTCATGTAAAATGACTTGTACAATTGTTTTATGCAAATGTTATTTTCCTTTTTCTTGTTGAGCAATAGGACCAAAACATAAAAACAACCAAATGGCAAACATTTCTTTGACATATTTATTCTGTAAGTGGGCTATAAAGAGGTCTCATAAAACTATTTTTTCTTTAAAAAAAATCCTTCTTTTCTGTATCTTCCATTTGATATTAAAAATATAATATTAAGCTACTTTTTTTTTTTTTTTTTTTTTTTTAGATGAAGTCTCACTCTGTAGCCTGGCTGGGGTGCAGTGGCACAATCTCGGCTCACTGTAACCTCAGACTCCACTCCCTAGTTCAAGTGATTCTCCTGCTTCAGCCTCAGCAGTAGCGGGGATTACAGGCTTGTGCCACCATGCCCGACTAACTTTTATATTTTTAGTAGAGATGGGGTTTCACCATGTTGGCCAGGCTGGTTTCGAACTCCCGACCTCGTGATGTGCCCGCCTCGGCCTCCCAAAGTGCTGGGATTACAGGCGTGAGCCATCGCGACTGGCCTTGTGCCTGTTTTATCTGTTATTCCTTACATTCTGTTCTCTTTACTATTTAATTCTATTCCGTTTACATAGACTTAATGCCTAAATTTTATTTAACTTTGAATCATAATTTTCTTTAATTATCCTAAATTTTCTCTGCTTTCTTTCTTGACTTATTCCTTCTGGTACCTCATTTCAATTACTAAAATTTACTTGGTTGGTTATTGTTAACTGAACTTCTAATTCAATATAAAGTAGTTCAAAATTATGAGTCTTTATTTTTCAAAAGGTTTTCTTTTCCAGTCATCATCTAGTAATATGTGATTTTAAAATTTCATTAAAGTTAGTCTATCTTTTAATTATCTTGGTTTAATGAAGGATTGTTTTAGATATATGTATTTCTTCCTCAATTTCCTTCCTTAATACTACTGCATTGCTTTGTGCATGTGCCCAGCTCTATTTCTTGGTATATAATTTTTTGAGAAGTGTGATGTAGTAACAAAAAGAAATAATATTCATGAAAGGATTTTAGAAAAACTTTAAAAATAGGTAAATTAAATAGAGGTTTCAACAGCATGCTGATGCTCCTCAGTAAGAACTAGATGGCATACATAAAGTCAAAAGAGGTTTGACTTTGACTTCAAAAACAATTCAACTAGATAGAAAGGAAATAATAGGTGATTTAAAAATTACTATAGCCATCTCACCTAAATTGAAATGCAGAAATATGTAGAATTAGAAAGTAAAGTATTTATCAAAATATAACGGTTGATCCAAATTACTGCTTTTCTTGTCAGAAATATTCAGGAACTAGGAAATAATAGTCATTACTGTCCCAAGTCAGTTATTCTTTATGTTCATAAGTAATTGCTTATTTGCTATAGCCAATACTCATGGAAGCCTTTGTCTTCTGTGACATTGCAGGTTTACAGTTCTGCTTCAAATTTTTGAAGTTTTCACTGTTATATTCACTGGCTCATTTTATTTCACTATTTTGAGTCTGGGAGACATTCCCTTGGCTCAGTGTTTTCGTCTATTGTAAATTCACTTCAACCACAAAGTTGCACCTTTTCTTCATTTTCATTATAATAAATAACACTTTCTTTGGTTTGGAAATCTAGAGTCAACCTTAAGTTTACATTTATATTATCTTAATTTGTCTCTATTTCATTCCTGCTCTCATAACCCCTACCTAATCAATGTCTAAATTGTGAAGAATAAGCATTGTAGTGACAAATGTCACGCTTGTCTACACTTCTTTAGACAATATCTTTTTATTTATTTATATTTCTTTTTTTTTTTTTTTTGAGATGGAGTCTCGCTCTATTGCCCAGGTTGGAGTGCAGTGGCGCGATCTCAGTTCACTGCAAGCTCTGCTGGGCACGGTGGCTCACGCCTGTAATCCCAGCACTTTAGGAGGCCGAGGCAGGCGAATCACAAGGTTCACAAGCCAAGACTGAGATCATCCTGGCTAACACGGTGAAACCCCGTCTCTACTAAAAATACAAAAAATTAGCCGGGCGTGGTGGCAGGCGCCTGTAGTCCCAGCTACTCAGGAGGCTGAGGCAGGAGAATCGACAATATCTTTTTAAAACCTAATTATTTGATTCCTGAATTGCCAAATTCCAGTCTGTTTTTTAGTCCTTTTTGTACTACTTTCTAAGGCATAATAAATGTAACTACTCGAAGAAATGTATCAATGTCAACTTTGAAAATTTTTAACTATCTACATTTGGTGAAATGATAAGTTATGGATATATATATACAAATATTAGCTTGAGCAATGACTCAGTACTTCAGAAACAAGTAGCAGGCTTTAAAACCTGAGGAAAAATTAGGCTTGTGTCACAACACAAACCACAAGAAATCCAAAAACAGTACAGTAAGGGTGACTGTGCAAGGAGGACAGAAAAGAAGTACTAGACCAATTTAACACTATCTTACATTTATCAGAAATAACAGAAATTATACATATATGCTCTACAGAATTTTAAACAAAGAAACAAAATATGGTGCTTTTCTCCAGATGTTTTGGCCAGAGGACATAATCTGAATGATTTAAATTCCTTGAAATTGACTGTGACTTGCTATACAGCCAGCATATGGTTGTTTTATTTTGTAAAATATCCTATATGCTCTTGAAAACAATGTGCCTTCTGTTTCTAAGCCAATTCCGTTAAGTCAAAACAAAATTCTAACTATAAGATAATAATAACTGAGAATAAGTAGTCACCTGCAGAGGACCAAAGCATTCTATCAAACTTTTACTGCAACTGCATTGCAAGAAGGTAATGGCATATTAAAAGAGAACCCAGAAATAAACCCAAATACTTAACAGCCAACTGATCTTTGACTAAGCAAACAAAAACACCAAGCGGGGAAAAGACACTCTATTCAACAAATTGTGCTGGAATAATTGGCTAGCTACATGTAGGAAATGAAACTGGATCCTCGTCTCTCACCTTCTACAAAAATCAACTCAAAGTGGATTAAGAACTTAAATCTGGCTGGGTGCTGTGGCTCACGCCTGTAATCTCAGCACTTTGGGAGGCTGAGACATGCGGATCACCTAAGGTCAAGAGTTCAAGACCTGCCTGGCCAACATGGCCAAAACCCCATCTCTACTAAAAAAATACAGAAGTAAATGAGGCGTGGTGGCATGCGCCTGTAATCCCAGCTTGGGAGGCTGAGGAAGGAGACTCGCTTGCACCCAGGAGGCAGAGGCTACAGTGAGCTGAGATTGCACCACTGCACTCCAGCCTGCGGCTAGAGCAAGACTCTAAGACTCTATCTCAAAAATAAATAAATAAATAAATAAATCTAAGACCTGAAACTGTAAAAATTCTAGAAGATAACATTGGAAAGACACTTATAGACATTGGCTTAGGCAAGGATTTCATGACAAGAACCCAAAAGCAAATGCAATAAAAACAAAGATAAATAGGTGGGAAATAATTAAACTAAAAAGCCTTTGCAAGGCCGAAGGAATGGTCAGCAGTGTAAACAGGCAACCCACAGAGTGAGAGAAAATCTTCACAATCTATACATCTGACAAAAGACTAATATCCAAAACCTACAAGGAACTCAAAGAAATCAGTAAGAAAAAAAACAATCTCATCAAAAGTGAACTAAGGACATGAATAGACAATTCTCAAAAGAAGATATACATAATGGCCAATAAACATATGATAAAATGCTCAACATCACTAATGATCAGGGAAATGCAAATCAAAACCACAATGTGAGATATCACCTTACTCCTGCAAAAATAGTCCTAAGCAAAAAATCAAAACACAGCAGATGTTGACATGGATGCGGTGATCAGGGAACACTTCTACAGTGCTGGTGAGAATGTAAACTAGTACAGCAACTGTGGAAAACAGTGTGGAAATTCCTTAAGGAACTAAAAGTAGAACTACCATTTGATCCAGAAATCCTACTCCTGGATATCTACCCAGAGGAAAACAAGTCATTACACGAAAAAGATACTTGCACATGCGTGTTTATAGCAGCACAATTCGCAATTACAAAAACCTGGAACCTACCCAAATGACCATAAGTCAACAAGTGGATAAAGACACTGTGGGTGTGTGTGTGTGTGTGTGTGTGTGTGTGTGTGTGTATGTGTGTATGTATACACACACAATAGAATATTACTCAGCCATAAAAAGGAATGAATTCATGGCATTTGCAGCAACCTGGATAAGATTGGAGACTATTATTCTAAGTGAAGTAACTCAGGAATGGAAAATCAAACATTGTATGTTTTCACTCATAAATGGGAGCTAAGCTATGAGGATGAAAATGCATAAGAATTATACAATGGACTTTAGGGACTCAAGGGGAAAAGGTGGGAAGGGGGTGAGTGATAAAAGACTACAAATAGGGTGCAGTATATACTGCTTGGGTGATGGGTGCACCAAAATCTCACAAATCACCACTAAAGAACTTATTCATGTAACCAAACACCACCTGTTCCCCAATAACCTATGGAAATATATTTTATAAAAAAATTATAGAAGGAAAACAGGTATAATGTAGAATTTTATATCCAAATAAAATGCTATTGAACATTGAGAGCATTTTAAAAAATATTCCCAGACACATCCTCCCTCAAGTGGTTTGCTACCCAAAGCAGGGTACTAAAAACATTTTTAGAGAAATTATTCAAACAAGAAAGTCAAATACAGATGGTATGTCAAGAACTATCAGATATACAAATCATCTGATGTCATAATAAAATTTACTGTTATTCATTAATTTTCTTTTTAATAAATGTTTTATTGTTGTTTCACACCCCTAAAAAATATACAAATCATAAACATAGATCTCAAAGGGCATAACATAATAAACATTCAATGGATATTATAAAATTTAAAAAAGTAAAAACATAAATAACCATGCAGCCTAGGGAATTAGCTACTACTGACAACCCAGAATTCTCCTAAACTCATTCCTAGGATAATATTTGCCTACCTTTTCCAGGTAACTAATGTCCTGACTTTAAACAATTTTCTCATAATGCTTTCTGGGTTTTCATTTTCAGATTTTGTATTCTAGCTAGTAAATTAATTCCTGTATAATTGATATTTCTGATGTTATTGTTAGAGGTATCTTTTTTTCAAATTTCAATTTTAGAAGTTCTTCTTTCCTTAAAAAAGAAATACGATTGATTTCAAATATTATCTTATAGGCACATACCTTGTAAATGTATTCATATAATAGTTCATCTGTAAGTTATTCTTTTTTTGGTGAAAAATTAGCTTAATTACTTCTCCTCAAGTTATTATATCTTTTTTATTTCTTCTTTATTTTCTCACTAGCAATTTTGTCAGGTGTAAGGTTGAACAAAGTTGATCATAGTCAGTATCATTTTCTCATTCCCAATGTCAGCAGGAAAATGTTCATCACAGTCATTTTGGAGGTAGCCTTTAATAATTTAAATTTTTTTTTCATCATTGCAACTTAAGTAATAGGTTTTCTCACTAATAGACTTCGGAGGTTTTTTTTTTTTAGTTATAGAGAATGTCATATAATTTTTGGCTTTTATTCTGTTAAGAAAACACACTGCAGTTTTAAAATTTTGAATATTAAAACACATTCATTCCTGTAACAAGCCCAACCAATGTTTGTGGTTTATATATTGCTGAGTTTTATGTATAATATTTAATTTAAATTATTTTTAGCTAGGTTGTAAGAGAGATTGGCCTGTTATTGTCTTTTCTTCTAATGTCCTTATCACATTTCTATGTTAAAATTATCGGTAACCTTATAAAACAAGCTGAGAAATTTTTCAAAACGGGAAATATGTAAGTAATGTTAGTTGTCTTTCCTATTAATATGTTTTGGAGAATTCTCTAGTGAAACATCTGGACCTAGAACTTTTGTACATATATGAGAAAAAGTTATTTATTACGGATTTTAAAAATAGTTACAGGAATATTCCGATTTTTATGTCTTCTCATGTCAGATTTGGTAAGTGACATTTTTCAAGTTTTTTACAAATTTTTATTTAAATTGTCAAATATGTACTGCAATAATGTAACTCATAACTTTGAATTTCTTTCTTCTGTAGGATCAGTAGTAATACCTTTTTTTTTTATATTACTGTGCTCCCTCCCTCCCTCTCTCTCTCTCTCACACTTTTTTTTGGTCTCTGAATTTTGTAAAAGATTATTTTAACATTATTACAAGGAAAAACTTTTGGCTTTTTTTGATCCCCTTGATTATGTGATTCTTTTTGAATGTATTATTTTCCATTAATATCTCTTGTATGACTTCTATTTTCATTGGATTTGGTTTACTGTTTGGTTTTCAACTTCTTTAAATGTACCATTTTTAAGCATGTTCTGTTTTCAACCTTTGGGTATTTGGACTATTGGCATTTAATCTTTTATTCTTTGCAATATCACCATTAAGGCTATAATTTTTTTTAAAAAATCAATAGTTTTAGGGATAAACGGTTTTTGGTTACATGGTTGTATTGTATTGTGGTGAAGTCTGGGCTTTTAATATAGTCATCACCTGAATAGTGTACCCTGTACCCACTAGGCAAGTTTCCATTCCTCACTCCCCTGTCACCCTCTCCGCTCTGAGTCTCCAATGACCATTTTACCATCTGTATGACTTTGCGTAACCAAGGATATCCATTTTCTTGAATTTCAATATGTCATACATTTATTCTCATTTTCTTAAAATATTTTCTAATTTCCATTGAGACTAATTTTGTGACTTGTGAATTATTTGGGAATATGTTGCTTGATTTTAAAATATTTGTGGATTAAGTTGTCCTTTTGTAAATGATTTCTAACAGTTTAACTGATGTCAGAAAATGTATTATTTCTATTTTCAAATATGAAAATTTGTCACAGCTTGATCTATGACACAACAGAGACCATTTGAATAAATATTAAATGTGCATTCTCATTACATTCAATTTTAAGTTTATCGAGTTTAATATTATACTATATATATCAATTAGATCAAATTTGCTAATAGAGATATCTAATTCTTTATTATTCTTAATTACATTTTTTTCTACTTCTTCCAACAGTGTAAGAAAAGTGGGCAAAAGTCCCCAGTATGATATGGATGCATTATATTTCTCCCATTATTACATGCATACAAATTTTAAATTGTCACATCATGGTATACTGCTCATTTTATCATTTTGAAAGGTATTCTTTTGTCTTAGTACTGCTTCTTGCCACTAAGTTTATTTCATCTGATATTAGTACATGTATCTCAGCTTTCTTTTGGTTATGTCACCCTAACAGATCATTTTTACATTTTTTTCAGACTTCCTCTGTTCTTATTTTTAATAAAAAACATTTAATTACTTTTAAAATTCATTTTAGATATTTTTATTAGCTGAAGTATGAAAATCATTTATATTTAGCTCAAGATATTTTTATTGTGGTCTACCACTTTGCTATTTTTCCATGTGTTGTATTTTCGACTTGCTCTTTCTTGCCTTTTTTCTCAATTAAGCATTTTTTTCTCCAATATGCCCTTATAATCTCCTATAAGTCTAAGTATCTTTTGATTTTGCCCTAGATATTATTTCATGATTCGACTTATTAGTGTCTGAGTATAAAGTAAAATTTTCATTACTTTTCTTAGACTATGAAGATCTTATAATACTTTTGACATTTTGTTAGGTAGTTTTGTTGATATTTATTTTAAATTTTATATGATGGATTTTATTTCTATAGTCACTATTTATTTAGATTTATCCAGATGTTTTGTCCTTCCTTTTCTTGATTTCATTTCTAAATTTCTACATTTACATCTAAAATAATTTTTCTTCTGCTTGAAAGACATTATTATTTCATTTAGTGTAATGTATATATGATATAGATAGTTCCCTTATTTTTTGTTTTCCTGAACATGAATTTATTTTTTCTTATATTCTATAATATTTTATTAGGAATAAAGTTCTGGTTACCAGTTGGCTTCCATTTGAGAAGTCATCCCTAGGTCATATTGCCACTTTTTGAAGGTAATGTGCCTTTTTCTAGAACTATTTTTGAGATAGTCTCTTTGTCATTAATTCTCTAATATGAGCTATGTAGTTGTCTCTGTATTTATCATGCTTCACTCTGGCACTTCCTGAGACTGTGACTTATAGTTTTTCCATCTTTTTTATTTTTTATTTATTTATTATTATTATTATTTTTGAGAGAGTCTCACTCTTGTTGCCCAGGCTGGAGTGCAGTGGCACGATACCGGCTCACTGCAACCTCCGCCTCCTGGGTTCAAGCAATTCTCCCACCTCGACCTCCCAAGTAGCTGAGACTACAGGTGCCCACCACTATGCTCGGCTAATTTTTGTATTTTAGTAGAGACGGGGTTTCTCCATGTTGGTCAGGCTGGTCTGGAACTCCTGACCTCAGGCGATCCACCCACCTCAGCCTCCCAAAGTACTGGGATTACAGGCATGAGCCGCCATGCCTGGCTTCCAACATTTTTGAAAAATGTTAAGTTTACCTATTTAAATGTGGCTTTTGCCCTTAATATTTCTAATATTCTAATGAAACTGCAGCTAATAGTTAATTCTGGTTAACTCTAACTCTGTTTTTTGGAGGGTTATCAAGGGGGGGTTACAGATCATATTCGTATAATCAGTGATTAAGCTGGTTTGAGACCGAACTGCAATTATCATGAATGATAATCTATTTATTTCCATTAATATTCCTAAACCTTTGAAGTGTCAAATGAAGCCTGGGGTGTATAAATGGGCCTTTCTCATTGTTAAGTCTTGAGCCATATATTTTATTCTATTAAAACTATAAGACTATGAATATTTCTGCTTAGGTTTTTGGTCTATCAATAGCCACATACACGTGAGAAAATCTTTCATGGGTCAAGGGATAGTCAATATTTTTCTCAATTCTCTGAAGTGCTGTTTTCTTCAGTATTTTAGCCCTGTAATCTTTAATGCCTTGGAATCTTTTTGATACCTCCATGCATATTTTATTCAATTTTCATAAGAAGAGAGTTGAGTAGAGAGTCAGTTTATAGTTTAGAGAAAAGAGAAAAACAAGGAAAAAAATAAAGGGAAAGCAAATTTTAAAACAAAAGCAATTCAGAATTGAAATTATAGAAATTATCTATATAATGAGAAAGATGAAATTGAAATCTAAGAAACACATGACTATGACAAAGCAAATGTATCTTTAGATACAATATGCAGATATCAATAGTTTAAGAAAGTAATATTTATTTTCTTATTTAAAATGTTAAGATAATTACCACAGAGATAAATTTAAATACTTGTTAAACTAATATAGTGAGCCATTCTATAGACAAAAATTAGAAGAAATGGGGAAAGGAAACAAACAAAAAATGTGAGTAAATGTATAATATGATATAAATTGGCCAAACTAAGTTAAATGTAACAATAATGACAATAAATGCAAATGGATTAAAAGCAGTAATTAAAGGATCCTGACTTTTATAAATTTTTTAATAATTAAGAGCCAAAACATGTTGTTGACATAAGTTAAAATTTAAAAGAAAATATATATGTATATAACTACTAACATTAAAATTATTTTATAACACACCAGGCTTAAATACTGAAAAGCTAGAGGGGCAATATTTACATGACAACACGACATAATATAATTTAAGGTAAAAATATGTACACTGAAATATATTTATTATTAAAGATTAAAATTATATGAGCTCTATTTTTCAATTAAAAATTGGAGAAAGAGCAGTGGAGGAAACCCAATAGTTAATGAACAAAAATCTTTAAAGCAACAACAAAGAATGTTAATCTAACCAAAAGTTAGTTTTTGAGAAAACATTTAGGATACAGAAACCTGTGGAAGGTTAATCAAGACAATAAGCGAGACTGTGTAATATGCACAATTAAGAATTTTTAAGTATTCAAATAGCTTCATTATAATAAATGTGAATGCTAGAGATGGAAAGATGTAAGAACTGTAACAACTAAGAAATATTAATAATAGGAACTAAAGATAAAGAATATAGGATTTTACAGGAAGTATCTAACAATCATTTCAATATTTACTTCTTAGTCTATTAAAGATCATTCCTTCAAATCCTCAGGTAAGTAAATTCGATCGGAATTTTAAGAATCTTGTTATTTATTATGCTACTTCCAAATATAGAAAAACAAATTGCCTAGCTAAGGCTAGCATATGTTTTATTCCAAAATCAAGTAGGTAGCAGTAATTACTTTTAAAATAATATTTATGCCAGCAAAAGAGCACATCATTTTGTCCGACAATTTGTATGAGAGAGCGAACTGTTTTAGACAGGTGTTTGAGCTAGATATAGATTTTATTGTGATTATCATTACCTTCAGTCTACACAGGCTTCAAATTCCCATAGGAATGGCTGATGTTGGCTGGGTTTAAGGTGGATCCTGGGGTGCTGGAGGATTTTGTTTAGTATCTCTTCCCCTCTCAGCTTTCAGCATCCTTACCTTCCTGTACCGCTGAGGTGTTCTCTGTCTTTCCTCTTTCCCTTACTCAATATGTAGACAGCTGATGCTTATTATTTGGTATGAGGCTTGGCATAGGGGTAAAAAGTGGGATGTTTTATGTTGCCCTGGCTCAGCCTCATTCAATCTTAGGTATGTCCTGTGTGAAAGAAGTCCAAGTTTTCATTCCTTTTTCTTTTTGTCATGTTGGTTTTAGACTACTGTCATTGAATTAAGCTGAATTTTTTTTTTCTCAAAATGGGGCATTCTTAGTGTTCTTGCATTGTGTCCAACTCATCTACAACAATGAAACTCTGTCTTGGATCTGTGGTTGGTTTTGGGTGGAAATATTTACCACTCTATAGTAGTTAAAGGCTTCTTCTTGTTATTGGTATATTGGTATAGAATCTTAGCCACAACATTTCCTAGCACTCTTCCAAAGATATAGGACGCATTCTTCCACTTGTTCCCAAGCCTCAGTGCATCTTTGCCTCTGATTAGTGGAAATGACAGTTGTGCTGTCTCTTCTATAGTGGCTTAAAGCTTTTGCTTCCTAAGAAAGAATGTTCTGGGGTAGTGGGCAAGGCTTTTTGCCTGTCCCCCAGCAGCAACCGATTACTACCCGAAGCCTGCACTACGCAGGAGGGTCTCTCTCATCTTCTGCCCAGTTCCCAGTTTTTCCCTTCAACAGACAAAGGTCCGTGGAAAAGAGTTTGAGAAATGACCATTTCTTGTGTCTGAGGCCTCCTGCTATTCTAAACTTACAATTTACTCACATTTAGCCTTTAAGAATTTATTAAAGTTTAGCTGATTTCTTATATGATTATATGGTGACTTCCTCTTCATTTTTTGATTGGTCAAAGATGAAACTTTTGTGTGTCCTTTCCATCCATGAGGGCTTGTCCCTCTCTGGAATCAGTTTACTTGGTTGCCATGCAACTTCATCTCTGATGGGCTGAAAACAACTTATTACTTTGTAGATAATTCAAATATTTCTCACCTTAAGGGTGGGAGCATCATTCTTTTCACCTTTCTACATCCTAATCAGAAGCTGAAAATCACACTGAGGTTTTAGAGATTACTCTTCCAAGCTGCAAAATATTAAGAATTTCCATTTTAAATCTTAGCAGAAAAATATGACTCTAGTTGGAGTTTCACCAAAAAATCTTGTAAAATTTGAAGTTTTCTTGAGAGACACCTGCCTTCATCTAGCGTAAATTATGAAAACCTTAGTTACATTTGCAAGAGTAAATCCTTACAAATCAATATATTTAACACTGGTAAGCAGACAAGCAATAAAAATAAATTATAAAGAAACAATAAAAATAAATCATTTAGATATCTAACATGATATATATGAGGATTTATCAAATTTTACCTCATGGTTTAATAATTTCTTCAAATTAAAGAGAATACCTTAACACTAATTTGCCTTTAACAAATAAAATTTATTGCTTATAATTCATATATGTTGTCTTATTAATGCATTAGAAAAAAACATTTCACTATAATTTTAAAAATTATTTAAAAAACATTTTAAGTATGTTTCAACAGAATTGCTACCTTTTATAATACTGTGCTTTCCTTTATGCATTTTCAAAATTGTGTTGAATTAGAAGTCAATAAAATTAAAACCAAAAAATAAATAGAAAAAAAATTGATTGAAAGAAAAAAGCTAGTTATTTGAAAACATCAATAATATTGATAAACTTCCATCAAGATTAACTAAAATAAATAGAGAAGACATAAATTATTAATACCAGAAATGAAAGAGAGGACATCATTAGTGATCCCATGTACATTAAAGGATAGTAAAGGAATATTATGAACAACTTTATGCACAAAAATTTAATGATGAGGGTGAAATGTACCAATTCCTTGAATGACACAATCAACCAAAACTCACATGAGGAGAAATAGATAATCTGAACAGGACTTTATCTATTAAAGAAACTGAATTAATAATTAATATCCTGCTAAACAGAAAGCACCAGGGCTAGATAAGTTCACTGCTAAATCTTACCAAACATTTAATCAGGAAATTATATCAATTCTGCACAATCACTTCCAATAATAAAAGTAAAAAACAAGTTATTCTGGAAAGAGGGACCATGGCACAAGAAATGTTTGGCACAGCACAGCCAGTCCCCAGAGACCAAAGCTGGGCCATGTCTTCAAAGCCCAGAGTGTGCATAGCCCGGGTCAAGCTGAAGGAAGGAATAAAAAAAATGGGGAGAAAGTCAGGGGATATATGATGAAGCAAAATCTTTATGTCTGATGTTCTGAGAGTAAATAAAATTGTAAAATGCAAGGTGCATATATCACAGTTTCAGAAGCAATATTGGTCCAACTGCTGATTTTCTAAAATGGAGAACAGATCAACCTCTATACAAACTGATAGTGAGGCAGAATATCCTGGTCTTCTTATTGTAAGAGAAGAAAACGTCTTTCATGGAAGTAACAGTGAAAGAATCCGTTATCAGAACATAGGACAGAACCTTTAGGGGTATTTTCCCTGCAGGCACTAATTAGATATATATCATAAGAGCTATGAGCACACAGGTTTACTATCAGTGAGGCTGAAGCAGTGTAATTTCTGGGAATTATAGGCATGACACACATTTGTGACAAATCAAAGACAATACAGATTAAACTGCTGGATCTAAGGTCAACCTGTTTTTTGTAGAAAGCCTAGGGATAACTGACCAAGGTAAATTTTTACAATATGAGCACCTAGTATTTCCAGGGGCTTCTTTACTCCTTTCCACATTGCTTTTTTGATGAATGACACTTTGATTTTGTCCCCGATACAATGACCACAGCACAAAGAATTAGCGCCAGTATAGTTAGATTATAAAATAAAAAATTTGACTAAGACCATAGGAAATAAATCAATAGAATTACAAGATGTAGATTTTAAAATTACTTGTTAAGAACTCGCTTAACTCAAAATACAAGTACAAAATGATATATCAGACAGGAGTCAGACAGGGGAGCAAAGTTAATAATGTGTTTTATGGGATAAAGGACTTATTAAAGGAATTAGATGTGTAGAGCTGTACAAGTAGCTGGGAAACTCAAGGTCTGAAAGGCAAGTTCAAGGATCAGAGGACATCTCACTAACAAGTCAATATGAAATACCAAACATATCTCTTTATGTAGGGGTTGCTCCTGGGATGCCCTTTGAGAGGCTGTGATTTTGTGTAGCTACAACCTCTGTGGATTCACATCTAAGAATCTTTTGGTAAGTCTTGGGCTGCTGTTGATGTACAGATGCAACAGTTGGCAAAGGTGTTGAACATGGAATAGGGCAGATTTAGGACAGGTTGCAAGCTGGCTGGAACCTCAGCATTGATCGGATACTGCATTTGATTATGATGACCTTCAGAGAATAAGGGCCACCACCTTACTTCCTTTTTCCCAGTTACATACAAGTTCCTCTTTTGGATAATACAGAGAAGGACATCTTGAAAAAAATGTACTTTTTTGCCTACCCAAGATGACACAATGCAAAACACCACAAATAATTACCAGAATTGAGGAAAACAAGAATTTTCTTTCTTATGAAAAGTTTATTTGGGAAAGGTGTTCTAGAATAGCCACACTGGATGGGAGGGTAGCAATGTTCCTCCACTCAGGTGAGGGAAGAGTATTTATAAAGCTTGATGAATATCTCCAAAATTTAGGAGTGGCACAGGGGTCTGATGTTTAATTAATTATTTTCCAGAATTGTAAGAGTAAAAGACAAAGGCTGATAAGCTGTTTTGCTGGTAAATTAAAGAACAGCTGCTAATACATTTAGATTGTCAATTTCATGGGTTTGTGACCACTGTAGTTGTATAAGAATGCACATTCAGTGGATCCTTCAAAACTTTACTGTTACTGTCTTGAAATCCTTAATAATTTTATCTTTGAACTTGTGTTTTGTAAGTGAACTCTGATGGGACAATAGAGCATGAGCCAGGAGCATCGGGCCTCAGCTCACATGTCATCTCACCTTTTGCCATCTTGCTCCCCCACTGATACCTAGAGACCACTACCACCTCTTACCCAGCAGGAGGTCTGAGTCCAAATACAAGGAGACTCAGGGTCATATCCTGAGTAATTTTGAGCGCTCTGTGAGTATCCCTGTTTCCAAGGCAGAGTGAAATTAAGAGCAAAGAAAAAACATCATGACAGGTCAAGAAAGAAACCATAGGAAGAAAAATTCTATTATATTTTCTTTTGTTTGTAAAAGGGATCCTGCAAATTAAGTAGCTGACCCGGGGTTTCACTTTCTGGATTTCAGGGCCCATGAATGCATTACCTTTTAGCCCAGATCAGAAATGATCCACATGAGCAATGAAAGATAGCAGATGGCTGGAAGCCAAGTGTTCTTTAAGAACACTTGGGTGGGATTCCACTGAATGGAATGAACTTCTAGAACAGCGGTGTTCAATCGTTTAGCTTCTCTGGGCCACACTGCAAGAAGACGAATTGTCTTGGGCCACATATAAAATGCACTAACACTAACGATAGCTGGCAAGCTAAAGAAAAAAAATCACCAAAAAAATCTCATAATGTTTTTAAAAAGTTTACCAATTTCTATTGGGCCTCATTCAAAGCTGTCCTGGGCTGTGTGTGGCCTTTGGGCTGCGGGTTGGACAAGCTTATTCTAGAAAGTGAAAAGTTTCATGGGAATTGAAAGTTATAGATTAAATGATCACTTACTATCAGTTAAGAAAGAAATTTCTCTGTTCATTACCACTCCTATTTCCAGACTTCAGTCCTAGAGTGGTCAGCAGAAGCAGTTATCCAATAGGAGAGGGGGTAAGTAAGGTGAAGACAGCTGGAAAGGAAAAGAAACCAAGAATGACCCCTTCCCACAGCCTACAGATGAAAGAGGTAGGGGAGAAAACATATCTGAATTATATTTTAATTAAAATATAGAAATTCATATTCTAATTTCTGAAATAAAATCGTGGTTTACAATATAATATAACTATCTATTAAATACCAATAACCAAAAGAAGTCATGAAAGCTGCTAGATTTTTTAACAGATCTGGAAACTTTTCCTGAATACATATTTAAAGAACTACAGAAGACAAAAATGAAATTGCATTGAATGACAATTAGAGACAAGTTTGTTCTTTCAAAAAAATTGGATATTTGCTTTGTAATTTTCACCAATTTTATTTTCCTGAATTATTTCTATTTTTAATGTAGAAATAAAAGTATCTGAGATGGGTCTAAGATATCAGAGAATTATCTTTATTTATATTGAGATATATCAAAATATAATGTTAATATGATTTGTCACTGAACTATATGATAACTCAGTCATACTTCTGTCTTTTAAAATTGGCTACAGTTAAACTTCAATCTGTCAATAAAGTAAAAGCTACCTAAGTGGGAATTCTAAAATTATAATATGTGATGAAATCTCAGGGGGAAGTTTTGGATTCTGTTGTTTTTATTTTCTGCCATTTGTGCCGATTTGAGTGGTAACTGACCTCATGAAACATGAAAGTATTATTTATGTACAAGGAACTGACCCCTGAGGAATTGAAGGTCAGCACTAAAATAAAAATGTAGGGGGAAATGCGACTAATAAAATGTAGGAAAAAAAAACCATGAACAGAAAATATAATAAACCTAAATGGTGGTGCTTACATAGATAAAACTGAAAGAGGATTGTAAATAGAACTGTAAGAATGGATTTGTCTACCATTTATTATATTTTGATAAAAATAAAGAAATTCAATTTACAATATTGAATTTTACTAGACTTTCTGGTTTGAAAAGCTAGAGTTTCTTTTTCCTTTCAGAATGCTTGTATTCAGGTAATACTGATGAAGATAATCCTCAAGACCTTTACACTCTGGGTCAGTTCCAAGATGGCTGAGAAGCTGTTTAAAATAACCAAAAAACAACTTGATAGGATTGACAATTTCATGTTTTTTAATGCATTGAATGAGATTGCTAACTACAATCAGCAGATATACATATGTGGTGTCATAGATGTTAGGTTTTCAAAAATAAAGAATGTGTTAGAAAAATGCCTGCCAATCACTTGAATGTTACAACCTTTTTTTTATTATTATTATACTTTTTAAAAAAATCTGGCTGTTGAGTGCAGACTGTGCTGTTTCACCTTTCATTACAAAGACTCAGTGAATAAAACATATTTGATAGCTTGGCAATAGAAGAAAAATTTGTATTTAAATGAGGACAGAAGACACTGGGCTGGAATTGATATGATTATGCCACAATTGATGAGTCATAACTAATGACACAGTCTAGAGCTCATGAAGCAAATCTGACAATGTGAGCGAGAGGAATGCAATCAGCATACTGGGAGGAAGGCAGGTGCATGCCCACAGGTGGCACCACAGAGGGGTACTTAGCACAACACTTGCTCCTCACGGTGTATCTCTTGGTTTCTAAGCAAAGGTCTTTGGGGAAAAAAGATGTTATTAAATATTATAGAACTGAAACAAAAATAAAATTGAGCCTAGCTACGCACTTGAAAATATACTAGTCCGTGACACAGTAAAAGAAAAATCATGCAGATAGGCAACAGATAGTTTTGGAAATTTAAAACTCAGGTTTTGTTTTATGACTTCATGTACGATGCTGAGGTAATGGATATAAAATTAGGAATTTGTCAGCAATAGCTCCTCCTGTCTTTATCATATGTTTTAAACGATTTAACAGTGACATTTTATTATATTTTCTTTTTTATTGAGATTCATTTCCTATCTTGTCTAATATTCTCCTATTCTCCTGATAGTTTACACACAATTATCACAGAACACTAGCAGTTCCATTAATTTTGTCTCCACTATCCTCAGAGACTTTCTGAGGAAATAATAATATTGTTTCTTTTATCTTTATCTCTGGAGCTTAGTAGGGTACCTTGCCCATTGTAGTTGAGAAACGATAAATAGGAATGACTGAAAAAAAATACATTTGAAAACAGCTTCAACATAAGAAGAGGCTTGAGATATTTATAATATGGACACTTGTTTTTTTCCTAAAGCAAAGCTGTTACTATTAGTTAGAGATTATGTAGATTTTAATTTATTTATAGAAGACAAAATAAAACTAGTATATTAAAAAAGTTAGTTCCTGCCACTATCCTTCCCCCAACAAGATATCTGGAGACTTAGTGCCAAAATGAGCAAAGAAAGATTCAAGGACCAAGACTGGTGGAATCCTCTCACTCCAGTATTCTTAGAGTCTTGCTTAGGCTTGAAGCATAACACTGTTGTCACATCACTTGACATTGCATTTACAGAATAAGATTCAGTGAGAAAGAACAAACAAGAAGTGATTATATCCTTTAAAGAGCTTTCTCAGAGGCATCGGCTAGTATCTTCTGTTCACTTCTCATTTGCCAGAGTTGCATCAAGTAGCTTCTCCCAACTGCTTAGGAAATTGGGAAGTATAGTTTTCTCAACATTTTCATACCACCATAAACACTCCCAAGAATGTTCCTAAGCAGTCTGTAATACACAGGACATGTCCCAATGACCAAGAATTATCTGGTCTGAAATATCGATAGTGGTGAGGTTGAGAAAACTTCCTCTGAAGCACCTGGCATTGGGATAAGTTCTCCAAAGGAAACGTTAAAAGACATGAAACCCCGTCTCTACTAAAAATACAAAAAATTAGCCGGGCATGGTGGCGGGCGCCTGTAGTCCCAGCTACTCGGGAGGCTGAGGCAGGAGAATGGCGTGAATCCGGGAGGCGGAGCTTGCAGTGAGCTGAGATTGCGCCACTGCACTCCAGCCTGGGCGACAGAGCCAGACTCCGTCTCAAAAAAAAAAAAAAAAAAAGACAATGCAAAATGAAGAAGAATATGGGGCACCAAAATTATAGTTATCAATCAACCACAGAACTTAGCTGTCCCCAAACATCTGAAAGGTTGTTTGACTTGTCAAAATGGAAACAATGTACTCAGTATTGCTTCAGAAGGCAAACCTAAACCAAAGTTTGAAATTTGTGATGATGAACATATTAAAATTATAGAATCATTTGAAGGTTATTATTATCCAGCAGTAACACAGTAGATGCCTTTACAGAACTGAATGCAATGAGAGACTAGTATTGTGTCCCTTTGTGAAGTCTTTAAATTATAACAGTTTCAAAATATATGAAGATTTTGACCAATTCAGAACAAAGGCCACTCATGATATAAACCACTTTGAGACAGAAAGAGCTATTGATTGGGTCTATAGGGCGACTAGTCTAGGACCCCGATAATTTATGCGCCAGGAGAAATGTCTTTGAGGAACAGATAATTGCCTTCTGCATGGCTCTCCTAGATACGTTAGTGGAAGGTGAAACAGGAGTGGTTATTATTAATCCCTTTTAGAGAACTATACTAGTCTCGCCTCTGAACCACCCATCAATATTGTGCTCAATTAGCACTTTGTTTCAATTGACAATGAAATTATATACTGAAAACAGTATGAATCCATGACCTGACCAGAAGCATTCTCTAGCCAGTGAATGATTTTTCTATCCTTGCCTCTTTTTCAATTTAACAAAAGAGGATAACACTGAATTCAGACTGCAGCTGTGCAGACTCTCATTAAGTCATCAGAAAGAACAGAATTAAAAATTAATTTAAAAACTAGGAATATTTATATTGTCCTTCCTCATAGTTTTCCTCTTCTGGTCTTTTTGCCTTAATAGTTATCTACTATTTCTCATTCATATTTGGTAGAAAGTGTCATTATACAATGTATAATAAAGGTCTTGAGAATACAAATGTATAACTCTTTCATATAATTATAATCCAAAGAAATCTTTAATATATTCATGTTAAACATCGGTTTATAGGGTATTTGCAGTCCAGGTGAAAAAATCATTTTACAAAAATATTAAAATAAAGCCCAAGTTTTTGTATTTGAGTGATTCAGCTTAAGAAGACTTATATAATTTACGAAATAAATACATATTATGTGATCATAATGCAATACACCTTTAAAAACCACTTGTTTGAAAAGAAGCAAGGCATATCCACTGATTATATACAACTATTGCTTTCAAAATTTTCACTTTTAACCAGTAGACTATTCATCAATGTTTTATATTGTCAGGGTGTTTTTTTGTTTTTGTTTTTATGATTTAATGTATTTAACAGAGTTAAATCTGTTATGACAATCTACCTCTGAAGTACAACATGTTGGAGTCATTTGCTCTGGACAAAGTCACTTTCAGGAATGGTTTTATTACAATGAAAAGGAATAGGTATACTGGCTCTTAAGTGCCACTACTGCCCTTTATGAGAATGAGAACTAGATTAGCCGGCACGCTTACGTCCCACACTCTTTATGAGCCTTATATGTTTTGGGGTATTTTCAACATTTTAACCTGGATGATGTTATTTTCAGAAACATCCTAAAACAATTTTCAAAGAAGCAAGGAAAAGGTAAACACTGAACTTGCATAATAAAAATTCAGTCATGAAAATGTATTTGAATACATTTGTTTAGCAATCCTAACATAGCAATCTTCAGAAGTTGCCCAGAGATATTTTTGAGGTTTCATATTATGTCAAACACGCAAAAGCATAAAAAGGGAAAAACGAAATGGTATAACAATAAAAAGGTTTAAAATGATGAGGAATATTCATTTGTTTCCCTGATTAAAATTAAGTTATATAATTATATAGATACCAATATATTAGAATTGTTATATACAATCTAATTTAAGGCATAAGAGATAAGTGTGTTTAAGGGGAGTAGAGAAAAAGTGCTCTTAATTTTTCTTTTTGATTTTTTTTGCTGTGGTTAGTGTTAACACATGTATATTGAATGGATATCTTATTTTTAAACAACAAAACCTTATTTCAACAACAGCAATTTACATATACCATATTTCATATACGATATTTCATATAATTCACTAATGAAAGCATTGTGATGTTAAAATTAGCATTGTAGAAAGGAAATTGATAAATGTAACTAGCAAACATTAATTTTGGGGGATGAATATTTTCTAATCTATTTCTGAAAAACTATTACGTGGTTATACTAATTTATTTGAGGGTATCTTCCCCTGTATCATTTTTACCTCCACTTTTGAAAGAAGCAAACAATATTCCTTCTGAAAAATAAATTTTAATTCTATAGCTTTCTATGACAACTTTTTTGTTATTCATACCAAAGGTGAAGCCATGCCCATACCTCATTGCTTATATATGCAAAGAGTTCTCTATCAGGAAAGTTTCAACATGAAAGATTTCTTCCCACTGAGGAGTCTCTCCATTACTGAAGGTCAATTGTTAAATGTTATTATGTTTCCACTAATAACCATTTGATCCTCTTTTAGATTTTCATTCACTCTAGTGTTAAATGAATCTCCACTGAAAATTATTAAATCAAAACTATAATACCTTAATAGAGAAAAATGAATGTTATAAGGCAGTATCTCATCATCAAAGTTGCAGGGACATGTCTTTTCAAAGTGAAATACATAGCTTATCTAGTTAACAAAAGGGCAGCAAGTTCCTTTGCAGGTCTAAAATTGAGCCAGCAAAGTGGTGGTTTTCAAGCAGATGCCAGTTTCAATTTTCATGTTAGATGATCAAATATATATTGAGTCTGCATAAGAAATTCTGTTATCACAGGATTCAACACACAATGTCGAATTCCTGCATACAGAAATTTCATTTTTTCATTACATTGTGTACATGCAAACTTCCTAGCTAGTGTGGAGAAAACCTAGGGAAAAAAAAAAAGTTTAAGGTGAAACTTGAAGGATGAGAATGAATGAAGTACAGACCATTATGTAAGGTTTGAAGGCATGACACTGTATACAATTATTGAGTAAGGATGGAACACATCCACACTAGTGATGAGAACAAATTTATATTTTGAATGCAATACATCCATTCATTCTTGATTGCTTATTAGACATTATTTCCTAAAATTGAGCCACAGGATGGTCAGAATGGTCAGATCTGCTACCATAGGGAACTGGGACTTTTCTTTAATAATACATACTCCACAAACATGCGCAACCTCTTCTCCTCTTTTCCCCAGAGTAGCTGATTCTAGTACAGTGATTCACGTGACCTGGATGTGTAAAGGGGTATATGCAATCAACTGAGTTCATTAGAATAAATTTTAAAGTGTTAAAGAAATGATGAATCCCTGTAACAATTGCCTGGTGAGCTAGTAATACAACTATATTCAACTTAGATAAAAACAATGCAAAAAATCTATTGTAAACTATGCCATTTCTGTATCAGGATTTTACCAAGTTAGCACAGGAGTAATTTACATTTTGAGTTTAAACTTTAGAGCAGAGCTTTTAAATGGAAAATTCTGTGATAATAAAAATTTCCATAATATACTGAAACCTTGGAACAAGAATTAAAGGCATACAATGGTATATTTATGGAAGTTTTATTTTATTTTGATTAATTTAAATACAAATGTAAATAACCTCATGTGTCTATTGGCTACCATATTGGATAGCACAACTGTACAGCATCAGTAAGATTTAAACTCATACAAGTATTATCAAATCTACTAAAAATAGATAAAACTTTTTCCTATCTTAAAATAGAACTAAGGTGACATTTTTTTCCACATCCATATTAATGGATAGCAACCTTTTCAATACTGTTTCCTCATAAATGTATGGATAAACGGATTCCAAATATATTTGGTTAAAAGCAAGGCAAACAAATATATTGAATTCAGATAAGGACTCTAGGTCAGAGATCAATCGAAGCTGGGTCCTGATTTCAAGACTACATTATTTAGTGCTGAGTGAAACAAATGAAAGCTAACTAAAGTAAGTATAAATGAAATAAGATTTGTAATACAGGTAAAGCAAAGTGCCCTAGGAGGGCAGGAATATTTCTTTCCATTGTCAGATATAAGCGTGATATTTGTGGTGGGCCTTGAAAGACTAGAAGAATAAGAGATGTAAACAACAAGACTTAAAGGCATAAAATGGTATATTATATTTACGGACATTTGGAGTTCTCACTATTAAGTGGGAGGTATTGATAAGAACACATGGACACGTAGATGGGAACAACACACAAACTGGGGCCTTTTGGAGGGCAGAAGTTGGGAGGAGGGAGAGGATCAGGAAAAATAATTAATGAGTACTAGGCTTAACACCTGGGGGATGAAATAATCTGTACAACACACCCCCATGACACAAGTGTACCTAAGTAACAAATCAGCACCTTTATCCCTTAACTTAAAAGTCATTAAAAAAAAAAAAAAACCACTAAGTTTGAAGTGATGCTAAAAGAGCAATCTGGCAATAGGACATGAAATGTCATGATGCTACGTCTGGAAATCTGAAACTTACTCTGTGGATGATAGAGCCAAAAATATTTTAAGTATAACAACATGATTTGATCTCTGCATCAGGAAGATAGCCCTAAGGCAATATCTGGGGATGACTGCAAAGGTAAGAAATTACAGGCAAGGAAACCAGTGAAGAAGTTACTAGCTGTAATTCAAGAATGATAAATACTTGAATCAGGCTAGTATTTTAGAAGGTATGCAAAGTAAAGGCTATCTTTCTGGGCCATTGCAAATTTGGGAGGTGATTACTGAGTAAACCAAGCATCTTCGGGAGAGGAGACAAAGACAGTCTGTGCCATTTCATTTCGAGGCCTGGAATAAAGAGTGATGACACTAAGAGAAGGTTTGGTTCTAAAATACTTCTTTATTTTCCTGATTTTTAGTTTTTTGTTTCTTTAACTGGAAAATTCCTACTATTTTTGTGAAGTCAGTGAAGAAATTGACGATTAAAGAGAAAGAACATGAGTTAAACACAATGTACAATTCAGAAACTAGGTTTTCAATTATAGTTATACTTTTAGGGAAAAAATGTAATGCAAATCTAATTTTAAAATTTAGTCAATACAAAAGTGTGTAATGCAAAATAAAAAGCAAAATTAACCTCACACCTACCTCTTAAAGAGTTTCCACTGTTAGTAATTTGCAGTATTTACTTTCATAACTTTTTCTACATATGTATAAACTTATATACATTTTAAAAATATTGCTTCTCTTCACTGTATATTTGTATGCAGAAATATCTATAATGCATACCTAATAGCACTACTGAATTATATACTTGCTTGAGTTGCATAATGTGGCAGCCCTACAGGTACATATTTTTATTTACACAACTTGGATGATTTTCATTCAGTGAAACAATTTATTAATGTATTCCTTCCATGTCAATGTATGTAGAGCTTTATTATTATTTTCCATGGTTTTCAGGGTATTCCATAACACAGACACATCACCATTTATTCTTTCTGTAGTAGACATTTAGGGGATTTAAAATGTTTACATTATAAATACTGACAATTTAGTAATTAGTGTCAGAGAATTTATTCCAAGTTAAAAACAAAAATAGAGATTTAATATAAGTCCAACTGAGAAATCTATAAAGTAGGCAAAATTTTAAAGTTATCA
The DNA here is from genome assembly GCF_029281585.2 of Gorilla gorilla gorilla. Classification (NCBI taxonomy): domain Eukaryota; kingdom Metazoa; phylum Chordata; class Mammalia; order Primates; family Hominidae; genus Gorilla; species Gorilla gorilla. Next base: position 28,855,209 of record NC_073239.2, on the reverse strand, counting down.
TACATATAAAAATTCAAATATATTCTTATCTACTCATATTTTTAGTAGCTCCTCTGACAAAAAAAGAGATCATAGTAGAAATAATCAGATATGAAAACCAAAAATTAAAGATTTAAAAATTTGGTATTTATTACTCTCCACTGAAGACATGATCTTATTGGTAATTATTGGAACATCATGCTATCTATACACCTATTATTTTAGATATTTATCTATCGACATAGTTTCCACATCATGCTGACACACACACATCTAGGTGTGCACACACAATTTGGGCCCTTTTACACTATATCATCTTAAAGTGATATGTGCTGAGATTTGATCTGTGAAATAGTCACCTAATTACAGTTCAGAGAATCTCCATCTGAAAAGAGGTGAACACAATTTTCACCTTGTAAATATTCAGAAATTGAATCCAGGGAAGAAATTTATTCCTAGTGAACATTGTTTTTATATGAAAAATGAGAACCTAGGAAGTGGCTATTTTCATAACCATATACATCTAGAAACACAACTAGAAATACACTTCAGCTAAGTAAGAATTGCAAAGAACTCTGTATTAGTTCAAATGAAATTATTTCCTGGCAGGGAATTTCTTTTTTCAGTTTCTCTTTAATTTCATTCAGCTCAATTCTATTTTGTAATTACCACCTTCATAAAAAGTAATCATAATAACCAGTTCTTCTGAAGGTGGACAAACAGCAATATGGCCAACTAATTACAAATGTTTGGGAACACATCAATAAAATGTATAAAACCAATTCATTTTCTGCCAATAACATGATCATGTATGTCTCAAATCACAAAGGACGATGAATTATGCAATTATTTTTCTCTTATTTGAGATCCTTAAAGATTGGAGTAAGAATAAGGAAGTTATATTATTTTTCCATAGGGACTAAAACGTAATCCACATGCTTTAATATAATGGGCTGCTTGTTTGCCTTTCTGTGAGACAAGGCAAGCATATCCACCATACACACGGCATTCATCAATCAATAAATCTTGCTATGCCAAAACCACAAATTTAATTGGGTCAGCATTAGGCATCCCATATATTAGTTTTTCTCATGACCAATCCCATTTGGGAAGATTCTAATACATCTTCAAATGCAACTTCTCTGTTGTAAAACTGATAGGTCTAGAAAATGTGGAGAAATACAGTGGGAGGAGAGGAAAAGAAGGGGAGAAAAGAGAGACGAGAGAGGAGAGAGAGGGAAGAATGGGGAGAGAGACAATATATGTTTTTAAACATTTGGAAACTATTTGCTTCCTTTTTTCTTTTACATAAGGCAAATAAGATAATATGCATAGAAGTACTTTATGTTTCAATTTTGAGAGGAATAAGTTAAGAAATGTGATCCTAGGCTAATTGTAAGGGATAGACTCATTCTCTTATCTTCTAGGAGCAATTTTTCTTAGTGGTTTTTGAAACTGCTGACCAATCATTGTCATTAAAACCCTCTCTCTCGGTTTCTAAAATACTGAATTTTCCTAATACCTTATAATCTTCTTGACTACTTTGACTTAACTTTTGATTAAGTTTCTATTTACAATCTACTATAAAATAGAAATGTTTATTTAATATTTATATTCTGTGTGTACACATAAACACACACACACACACTTCCACAATCCTGTTAAAGTTATTATTTCTAATTTATAATAAGAATACAATGAAATTGTCCATTTAATAGGAAAGCCCAAGATAACATAGTAAATCCTGAAGCCACAATACAAACACAATTCAGTCTGATTTCTAAGACTACGTTCTCTTGTCACGCCATGCTACATGTCCCCTTAATACCATGGTTCAACATTCTTCAGTTCTCTGTCATCATTTATAATTGCCTTTTGAGAGATCTCATCCATTCTTAAGATTTGAATGCCGACTTCTGCATGGATGGCATGCAACTTCTCCAGTACTGGCATTTTCCATATATTGCAGTACCACTTTGGAAATGCACTGACTCTTAAAAGCCCCATAAATGTTCAGCCATTAAATTCAAAATTATTATGTCTTAATAGAAATGATTTCCTCCCATCTCAAATCATTATTTTCTTTCACCTATCATATACAATAACCTGTTACACATATCTGTACGTTGCTTATGGTATTTTGAAACCATATTTTTATCTTCATTCTTGTCTGTAAAAGATAATCTATTATTGAATTCTTTTACGCATCACTCTAAACTCTTTTGCATTTTTCTCTTATCCACTTTTACTTTCAAGATTTTTATCTAACGGCTTTATCCCCTACATTGTGATTCATACGCATCCCCTGGGAAGTGAAGAGTGCCTCTGCCCAGCCACCATGCAACCCTCCAGGTGTGAAGTGGCAGCCTTATGTGTGATCTTTCTGCCCTCCCCAAGTTTGCATTTTCGACACTAAAGTTTACCTTTAAATTAAAAAAAAATAATATAGAAAAAGGTTTTCCTATTAGAGTTTCTGTTTCTAAATTCAGCCTTAAATCCAGGTTTTATAAAACTATCGTTCAGGCGTGGTGCCTCACACCTGTAATCCCAACACTTTGGGAAGCCGAGGCAGGTGGATTACCTGAGGTCAGGAGTTCGAGACCAGCCTGGCCAACATGGTGAAACCCCATCTCTAGTAAAAATACAAAAATTAGCCAGACATGGTGGTGCGCACCTGTAGTCCCAGCTACTCAGGAGGCTGAGGCAGGAGGATTGCTTGAACCCAGGAGGCGGAGGTTGCAGTGAGCCAAGATTGCACCATTGCACTCCAGCCTGGGTAACAGACAGAGACTCATTCTCAAAAAAATGAAATAAAACAAAACTATCAATATTTCTAGTGAAATTCATATCACTCTAATACCTTAAGATATATTATCAAAATCTCCTACTTAATCAAACCCTGTAAACTCCCATCAGTGAAACTCATACATATGTGGGGAAAAAAACAAAACCACCTTTTCTTATTGCTGGAAACCTAGAGTAGTTTTGAATTAGAAATCCAGAGTTGCTTCGAGTTACTGTCATTCCATGAGAAAAACAGTATTTTATGGATATTTCTAAACTCAAAAAGATAGATCTAACCAAAGATGGCTTCTCCCAGTGATTTTTTATCTTTCTAGTGGCAGTATATAATCCACTGCAGGAAGCTGTGGTGCTATCAGAAGCTGAAACATCAAGAACCCAGATTATTCACATTCCCATGCCTCCTATCTCCTCTCTCTCTCCTTCCCCCATTGCCCCACTCATTGATCATTTACTATTTCTTTTCACATGGAATTATGCTTTTATCATGAATAGTATCTAGGTTTATAAGTGTACAGTAATATAAATTCTGAATTCTTTGGTTTACATGTATTAATTTTCTCTCATACTTTACATCCTAGAACCATTATCTTGGATTATGGTGTTCCTAGACATTCTTGGACTATTCTTTATCCCAAACCATTTCATATTTAGAACTTCAATCTCTAAGACTGTTAGTAAAATTAATTTATTATTTTACCTGCTCACCTCTTTGCTACAGTGGGTCTTTCCTATCTGTGTATTCTCTATCCATGGACTCAAAGAGACAGAGATTGAAAATATTTGAGAAAAAACAACAAAAATAGCAATACAACAATAAAAATAATACAAAAAATACAGCACAACAACTATTTACAGAGCATTTACATCATATTAGGCATGATAAGTAATCTAGAGGTTATTTAAATTATATAGGAGGATGTGTGTGAGTTATACATAAATACTATACCATTTTTAATCAGGGACTAGAGCAACTGCAGATTTCGATATCTGAGGGGTCCTGAAACCAATACTTCACAAATACTAAAAGAAGATTGTACTTCTGTATCTATCTGTTTTTTGTACTATTGAAAGTTTCAGATTCTTCCCTTTTTATCTCAGTTTATAAGCACCCCCCATAGTTTTTCTTTCATCTAAACAAATGACGGAGCATTTTAAACACAAATATCATGCCCGCATTCTTTGTGTTTAAATCTCTTCATTTATGTTCTACCTTCCATGATGATCACAAGCACTGGATTGCTGTACCAATTTTTTTTTCTCTTTCTGTATCTTGATATCAGAATGCCATTAGAGGAAACCAGGTATTTGTGTAGATTATGGCACTCTAAACCTCATCTGGTCTATATGAACTGGTTAAACATGATCTTTTATCAGTCATCTTTTCCATTTCCCATGTAAGTTACTCCAAATGGATACCAAGCACTTCAAGTCCCTCACATTTCCACCGCTGCAAATGCAAAGAGTGAATATAATCATATGGGAAATTGTGGTTATTAGTAAGATTCCTTCAATGTCCTGTCTGCATCTCTTTATATAACAAATAAAAAGATAAGCAATCGAATTAGAATTTTACTCATTTTCACATCTTTTTCTATAGGCCCACAGGATGAGCTTTTCACCATTCTCTTTTTAGAGGGGATTTTTCCACCAGTGACTTTGATTTTTATACTTTCATTTCTACCATAACCTGAATTCTGATCTCAAGTATTTTCAACTAATGTTCAGACACGGTGGCTCTGTCATAGTTCTTACAGTCAAGTCTCTTATTTTCTCTCACAATTTCCACCTCCGAGTAGAAACTACCCTAAATCCTCGCCTTTCATTTTCAGTCAAGTTTCTGAAAAGAATATTCTATGAAATGTTTTTCAAATCTGGCTGCACATTAGAGTCACCTTGGGGGAGGTTTTGAGCCACACTGATGTCCTTTTCCCTCTTCAAGAAATTCTGATTCTGTTGGTCTAGGGTACAGTGACAGGCATCTTTTTGTTGTTGTTGTTGTTGTTTCTTTTTCTTTTCTTTTTTTTTTTTTTTTTTTTTTTGAGATGGAGTCTCACTCTGTCGCCCAGGCTGGAGTGCAGTGGCACGATCTCGGCTCACTGCAAGCTCCATCTCCTGGGTTCACGCCATTCTCCTGCCTCAGCCTTCCAAGTAGCTGGGACGACAGGCGCCCGTCACCATGCCCGGCTAATTTTTTGCATTTTTTAGTAGAGACGGGTTTCACTGTGTTAGCCAGGACGGTCTCAATCTCCTGACCTCGTGATCCGCCCGCCTCAGCCTCCCAAAGTGCTGGGATTACAGGTATGAGCCACCGTGCCCAGCCCTTCCCATGTGATTCTTATACGCAGCCGTATTTTGAAACCACTGTTCTACTAACTCAGACAATGGTTTCTCATTCCTCTCTCATGTACTCCAAATATTTTCTACTTCTACTTCTCCCCTAAAACAGTTCTTTTGAAGGGCACTAATAGTTAACTATTTTTAGTTTTTGTATTATTATTATTATTATTTTGTATTAGTATTTGTATTATTTTTTCATACAGAGTCTCAACTTTTCTTTAAAAGCCTTGCTTTCTATGACATCATTCTTTCCAAATCCATTTCTATATTTTTCTCAGTTTTCAGTTCTGGTTCTTTTTCTCCTTCCTTCCTCTCAAAGGCCGGCCACTGTTTCCCAACCTTCTGCTCTTTGCTCCTTTTTCGTCCTTCTTTGTAAGCACCCTCATGACTCCCTCCTCTTGCAGGGTTCCATTATTACACATTATGTTTCTGTAGCCCGTATAGACTTTTGCTGTATAACATCAGACTCATATTTAAGACCCTACTAAGTCCTTCCAGAATGGTGTTCCAGATCCACCTCAAATACCATGTTTCTGTCAAACAGCAGCTTCTCCACCTGAACTATTCTTTCTTTAGTATCATGATTCCCCAGCCCTGACACTCATAAGAATCACTTAAGGAAATTTAAAATTCTGAGACTGGGCTGGGTGCAGTGGTTCAGGCCTGTAATCCCAGCACCTTTGGGAGGCTGAGGCGACAGGATCACTTGAGGTCAAGAGTTTGAGACCAGCCTGGCCAGCATGGCAAAACTCCATCTCTACTAAAAATACAAAATTAAGCCTGGCATGGTGGTGCACACCTGTAATCCCAACCACAAGGGAGGCTGAGGCAGGAGAATCGCTTGAATCCAGGAGGCAGAGGTTGCAGTGAGCCCAGATTGTGCCACTACACTCCAGCCTGGGCAACAGAAGAAGAAAGAGACTTTGTCTCATAAAATAAAAATATTAAAATAAAAATAAAAATAAAATTCTGAGACTGACTTTCAGAAATGTTGATGTAATTGATCTGCGGTACCTAGACATTGAGATTTTAAAAACATTTGAGGTGCCCCTAAGGTTCAGGCAACCTGAAAGTTAGGAAGCACAAGAATGAATTTTAGTATCAGGGTATTCAAAGGTGGTTTCATATTAGAATCACCAGGAGAGCAATTTTTAAATACTATTATAGACCCAAACCCATTTCAATTGAATAAGAATCTCTGAGGTTGGATTTCAGGAATTCGTGTTTTTTTAAAGTTCCCCAGGTGACGCTTATGTGTAGGCAAGGTTGAAAACCACTGCTTTAGTAGTTTCATCTCAATGAATGGCACTGTTTTCCACACAATTACTCATCCAGGCCTAGGAGTCATGTTAAACCCAGACTTTATCCCCACCTTTCTCTTATTCCACACTCAAATAAAATCCACATCCCATGAATCCTATATTTATAAAATATTCCTTTTAAACATCTTCTCTTGAATGTCTAATGGCCATTTCAAGTTTTAACATACATAAAATTAAGTTTTTGACATTTCTAACCAAAACAGGACTTGCAAAGTCCAAAATATCATTTTGACATTTCTTTTCCTAAAATAGTACTACAAATAAAAAATCAATATTGCCAATTTTTTGAAGCGAACTTATTTGAATAATATAGACTTTTAAAAAAGATCTTTGGATTTTGTTTTTCTTTGTTCCTTCAGGGAAAAGTGTTAAATAATAATATTTAAGATTGTAGTATTTTGAGTATATTTAGATAGAATGATACAACAAGAAATTTAAAGAACTTCTGTTGTTGGAAGAAAAAAACTTATAAAAATATTTCATCTCTTTGTCATGAGTTAAAAACAAACATTTTAAATGTCAATAAATTTCCAAAGGGAATTTGGCTTATAGTAAAAAAAAGGAAGAAGTAGTAGTATACTGAGAGTTAGTCTCAGCTCCTTGAACTTGAGATGTTTCTATCTATGCCTGTTTCTTGACTTTTTAAAAATACTTTAAATTTAGAGCAATCATCTGTTATATTATCCTCTTCGTTTTTAATATTAGTTCATATAATTTCTTAGTGTGCTACTTCTTTTGTTCTTTCAAGAAAAATGAAACTACCCAGAGATGGGTTTCCAATCTGTTTTCACTACCTTTTGTGCCCCTGAGAGCCAGTAAATCCAGTCTGTTTTGATAATATTTTAGCCATGACACTGGCCAGTCATGGCAAGGAAAAAAAAATGAATTAATAAGAAAAATATCTGCATATTTGTGAAAAAATCAGGATCTATCATATCCCAAGTTTATTTGGTGGCATTAACATATAATAGTCCATTTGCTTACTCCCCATAAATATGTAAAAAGGCAAAGAGAAAGTAAAAAATAAAATTATTCTTCCAGTCACACAAGTGGCTGAATAGGCCTAATCAATATTAACTTCATTGTTCCCCCATAATTCTATATGTTTAGCTTTTAAACATCTATCTTTTAAATACGCTATTTTTATTAATTTGAAGTTAATAAACTAAAATAGGTTCATTCCTTTCATTGTATCAGTATTACAAGTGACTGTCTAGGAACCTGAGTTCTAATGAGGCAGCCATTCCAAACACGTACAGACAAAGCAGTGGTTTCCCTGGCAACGAGAACCATGAAAAAGCTCTTAGAATAGTTATTCCCACCCTTACACACAACTCCTTTTCATTTCAGTAAAGCTTCCTGTCAGAACACATTCATCAATGTAATTTGCCAACAAAGTTTAAGAGATTAAATCCCCCTCCCCACAAGAATGTAAAAATAAAAAAAACAAAATAAAACCTACAATCAAAAATCAACAGCTATGCTGAAATTGTAGTTATGTCATCAGGTAATGCTTCAAAGGAAGTAAAGGACATCATAAGATTCCTGAATACAGTTAACACCACTTTGAACCTGAGATTAATTTTCATTTGATTTTTATCAGAGGATACAGAAGGTAGATGCATCAGGAGGAGGGGCAGGTGCCTTTAATCATTACCTCTGAAATTATCACTTATAACCTCAAAGCAGTTTTTATTTAATTTAGTAAAAGTTCATAAAAATTTAAATTATTGTATGCCTCAAATTAAGATTTAAGATGTCCTTCATAAACATTAACCTTTTGTTGGTGATGTTTACCAAGAAAGGTAAATTCTGAAAACATGATGTCATCGTTTCAATTGGTGGAATTAAGTAAAAGATTTTCAAATGAGGCACTTGAACCTATTTTCTATCTATGCATGCAGTAGAAAAAGCACACAAAACAGGCAGCATTTTGTGTTACGCGGCGTTTCAAACAAGAGGGAAAACACATCTGGAAATAAAAGGTGTTTAGTTGAAAGAATTGACCTTAAATAAAACAATTGCAACACTTTATTTGGGCTTCTTACTGGAAATCAAATTCTTTGAGTTTAAAATACACCTACTAAATGTAATACAAAACCAAAATAACACACTTTCAGCATTTCTCAAAATGTTAGCACCCAGCAAATGCAGAGTTTAGAGTTCTAGTGATTTTCCCTGTTCTTTTCATGGAATGCATATCTAACCCGTTTTTCAGCCAGCATGCTACAGCAAAGGAAGATTCATGTTGTCCAGGGCTATTTCTTTAAAACAGTACAGAAATTACTTTTATCATAAATTAGGTTGTGCTTTAATGCTGAGAAAGGTCTATTTTGCCTTCATTTTGACCCATGACATACTTAGCCTTATAACAGCATAATAATGAGGTCAAAACTAACACTGCAAAATAAAACACACACACCCACACAAACACATATTATTTCTCAAGGAAGATGAAAAAACAAAAAGGTTACATTGATTTTTTTTTTTTTAAAACGGGACATTCTCACTACTTTTTTCACCTGAAGATGGAAAACGAAACTCATTTCAGTTTATAACATTGCCCTGACTGTTCCAGACACAAAATGAATCAAGTCTCCTGTTGGATTATGTGGGTAGCATTTCTTCTCTTCCCTGGTGAGATAATTCGTTACTTACAGCTGTGGTATAAAAACTCAAACATTGTCTTTTCCAGAATGGATTTGAAAAGTGGGCCCCCATTCTATTTTTGTTAGAAAATAATAAAATCACAAATTTTATCAAGTATCAAAAATGTAAAGTGAAATACAAATGTGAAAGGTCTGATATTTACTTAATGAATATTTACCAAATACTTAGCATTTGCATATTAAGTACAAGCTTCAGGAAAAAAAAAATGTAGCGGCGTTTAAATCTCAACTTTATTTCTTCCTCTTGCTTTATTTTTTGAAAAATAAGAAATATTCACATTAAAGAAAAAAGAGAACATATTTAATAATATTTTAATCTATATTCTAGTCTAACCAGAGTATCTATAATTTATATTAGCTACCAAATGTATTAGACAAATTAAAACACAAGAGTTTTTATTTATTCTTATAATGCTTTTTTAAAATATGGACATTCATAATTTTATGCTTACAAGAGAATATATAATTCAAGTACTTCCATGAAATAAAGTACCAGTTCTCTACAATCAAACCTACAGTGCAAAACGTTGGCTGAAAATTACTTATAAAACTTTCAATTAAACTTTTACTAGTTTAGGTATTCTCTTCACAGTTGAGAAATATAATGCAAATAGAAGTTGAGTATGCTTCCCTGCCTCCAACTAGGACATAAAGTTGATCTTCCATGTCATGTTTCTTAAAAGTAACTCAAAAATAAGTTTCTTTCAAACCTTCTAAATTATTCTCTTTCCCTAATGGCTTGTTGTATTCTTCCCCAGCAGAAATGACTAAAATAACCCTATTGCACTTGATCTAATTAGGGATTTTTGGAGAAATGGTGGTTACATAGTTCTCATTAACTGACTAAAAAACTGTACCATCTCCAGAGGTATAGATTTAAAAAAGTGGGGGAGGGGGATGATTCCTTTTAAAGCTCCAGAAATGAATGTTAAGTGTTCATATTCTGGTACATTAACAGTTTGTTCCAGTACATTGATATTTTATGTGGAAGCCCTACTCTGCAATTAATATGCCTGATGCAAATTGAAAAACCCATAATCCATCCTTCTCTGTTGGAATGTAAGAGTATATTATTATTGAGAAGCTACAGGATACCAGAACCATTTTTTAAACTTGAGTGCTCATTACCTTAAATCTGCATATAAAACAGTTTTGCATTCAGACGAGGTAATACATAACGGAATATATTGTGGCGCATATAAAAAAAAAAGTGCTCCAAATAAAAACGACCTGTGGGCTTCCTTTGTAGAAGAAATTTATGCAGTTCCAGGCATTAGGGATTAATGATAGCTAACAGCAAAAGAGGAGGAATGAGCATTAAAACATTGTGCCTAACTTTCCTGACTACCCCAAGGCTAAAGGACAAAGTGAATTGTCAAATCTCCTTAAAGGTAAGGACTAGGAATTTATCATTAAGCAAATATGGTATTTGGGGATTGCATCTGGTTCTGTCACATTAGTATTCAGAATATTTCTTATAGCTTTAAAGGAGAAAAGACAACCTTAATGGAGGTATGACAGAAGAAAGATTTTAAAAATCCTTTGTTTCTAACAGTTTAGAGAGCCTCTTTCCTTTGTCTTGTTTCCAAAATTATGCACACAATTCTTCACAGGACATAAAATGCTATTGTCTGCTATGATTGACAAAATCCAAGATTTTAATGAAAGTTATACTGTAACTATTTTAAAGGGAAGGGGAACCACATATCCCTAAGAGATTCAAATGTAATATATTCTCAAAAATGGAAAGATCCCAGGGACACAGATTTCTTTCTTTCATGGATTTCTCTTAAGCCTGTTCAATTCATTTGATCATCACCGCCTGTGATCTGCGCTTTATTAACATGTTAGCATTTGGTTGGACCCTTCTTACCTCTCTCTCTATCCATCATTTAAGACATTTAGTGCTGCCTACTGGCAGTTATCTGTGTAATTGTTTTATTTCACTCACTAAGTGATAAGATCCTTGAGGCAAGACGCAATGCGATATGGCCTGCATCTTCCACAATAAGTAATCACATTGGTTCAAAAGATTCCCTCACAATACATTTTTATTGCAAAAATGATTTTGTATTTATCCATTTTGGAAAAGAAATTTTATCTCTTGAGCCCCTAAAAATGGAATCGTACACATTAAGACCCTTACAAATATCACATAATAATCTTCAGGGTCAAACATTATAGTTTTCACCTGCTGCTATTCCTTTGCAGTAGACTAGAATAGAGAATTATATAAAACTTCTATGACTGTCAAAAAAAGATAAATTTTTTGAAATCACGTAAAATCAACCTTCTTTATTTTACAGATATAGAAATTTAGATCTGTAAGGACCATCAGTGTGGTGAAGGTCACATGGTAAGTTAATTACAGAATCAAATTTTTCCCTTTCATTTCAATCTGTTTTTAAGTTCTACATGATTCCACTTTCAGGAAAAAGCAATTAAAATATAGACTGGCTTTGGTAAGAGTGATATATATTTTTATGTTTCAGACCAGCATGTTGTTTCATGCTGATGTTAAAAGATAATGGTTGATATCAGATAAATACCCACACATATACACAAACACAAACTAACTTGGGGTCCAATAAAATAAGACTGGGTGGTTCACATATTTTTCCATTAGTGCAAATATTTTAAAGAGATAATTTTCTTTGATAAAGTCTGTGTTCTTAAAACTGATTAACACATAGTCCTTACTAGAAACTCTTTACAAAAAAAAAAAATGAGTGCAAAAATTGAGAGAATAAGTCAAAGGAGAAAGAGAAGTTCTCCCATAACTGAAATTCATGGTACCTGTACATTAATCAAAGAATAAAATTGACTGTCATGTGATTTGACTCATGCTAAAATGTCCCTCACAATGAAAATAATCTCTTTTATTGGCCCCTCACAGTGTTTAAAATTTTTCACCATTTAAAAAAAAAAAAACATTGACTTAAAATACTTCATCTTCTGACATTTTTGTTCAAAAAAATAGTAAAATTAAAGGAAAAAGGTAGATAATATACCAACTCTGCAGGGTATTGCAGAAAGTTCAGAGAGGGAAAGAAAGAGGAACTATAAATAGTTATCATAAATTACAGCTAAATATTTTAGTTTTGCATAAAGAGGGTATAATGAATGTAAAGAACATCACATATAGTTCAAAGTAGAGTTGTGGAATTACTTTTCCATGACAATGTTTAAGAATTGTACAGCTTTGCTGTTATCTAGTGACGTGTCCCCACCCAAATCTCACTGTGAATTCCCATGTGTTGTCAGAGGGACCTGGTGGGAGGTAACTGAATTATGGGAGCAGGTCTTTCCCATGCTGTTCTCATGATAGTAAGTTTCATGTAATCTGATGATTTTATAAAGGGAAGTTTCCCTGCACAAGCTCTCTTCTCTCGTCTGCTGCCATGTGAGACATGGCTCTCACCTTCTGCAATGATTGTGAGGCCTCCCCAGCCACATGGAACTGTAAGATCATTAAACCTCTTTCTTTTGTTAATTGTCCAGTCTCGGGTATGTCTTTATCAGCAGTGTAAAAACAGACTAATACAGTAAATTGGTACCAGGAGTGGGGTGGGACTCTGCTCTAAAGATAACTGAAAATGTGGAAGCAACTTTGGAACTGGGTAACAGGCAGAGGATGGAACAGTCTAGAGGGCTCAGAAAACAACAGAAAAATGTGGGAAAGTTAGGAACTCCCTAGAGACTTGTTCTATGGCTTTGACCAAAATGCTGATAGTGATATGGACAATGCAATCCAGTCTGAGGTGGTCTCAGATGGACATGAGGAACTTGTTGGAAACTGGAACAAAGGTGACTCTTGTTATGTTTTAGCAAAGAGACTTGCGGCATTTTGCCCCTGCCCTAGAGATTTGTGGAACTTTGAACTTGAGAGAGATGATTTAGGGTATCTGGCAAAAGAAATGTCTAAGCAGCAAAGCATTCAAGAGGTGACTTTTTAGCCGGACATGGTAGTGTGCACCTGTAGTCTCAGCTACTTGGGAGGCCGAGATAGGAGAATTGCTTGAACCCGGGAGTGCGAGGTTGCAGTGAGCTGAGATCATACCCCACTGCACTCCAGCCTGGGTGACAGAGTGAGACTCCAAAAAAAAAAAAAAAAAAAGAAAAAAAAAGATGTGACTTGTGTGGTGTTAAAGGCATTCAGTTTTAAAAGGAAAACAGATCACAAAAGTTTAGAAAATTTGCAGCCTGACAATGTGACAGAAAAGAAAATCCCATTTTCTGAGGGGAAATTCAAGCTGGCTGCAGAAATTTGCATAAGTAGCAAGGAGCTGAAAGTTAGTCACCAAGACAATGGGGAAAATGTCTACAGGGCATGTCAGAGACCTTTGCGGCAGTCCTTCTCCTCACAGGCTGGGAGGTTTTACAGGAAAAAATGGTTTCATGAGGCAGGCTCAGGGTCCCTCTGCTATGTGCAGTGTAGGGACCTGGTGCCCTGCATCCCAGCTGCTCTAGCCATGACTAAAAGGGGCCAAGGTACAGCTCAGGCCGTGGCTTCCAAGGGTGCTAGCCCCAAGCCTTGGCAGGTTTTACATGTTGAGCCTGAGGGTACACAGAAGTCAAGAATTGATTTGGCAACCTCTGCCTAGATTTCAGAGAACGTATGGAAGCACCTGGATGTTCAGGCAGAAGTTTGCTGCAGGGGCAGGGTGCTCATGGAGAACCCCTGCTAGGATATTGTGAAATGGAAACATGGAGTGGGCACCCCCACACAGAGTCCCCACTGGGGCACTGCCTAGTGGAGATATGAAAAGAATGCCATCGTCCTCCAGACCCCAGAATGGTAGCTGTACCGACAGCTTGCACCAAGCACCTGAAAAAGCTGCAAACACTCAACGCCAGACCATGAAAGCAGCTGGGAGGGAGGCTGTGTCCTGCAAAGATAGAGGTGCAGAGCTGCTCAAGACCATGGGAACCTCCTCTTGGATCAGTGTCACCCAAATATGAGACATGAGGTCAAAAGAGATCATTTCGGACCTCTAATATTTGACTGCCCTGCTGGATTTCAGACTTTCATGGGGCTGTTAGCTCCTTTGTTTTAGCCATTTTTTTTTTCATTTGCAACAGCTGTACTTAACCCCATTGGGGGTAAGCCTGCACCCAGGCTGGAGTGCAGTGGGGTATGATCTCAGCTCACTGCAACCTCCCACTCCCGGGTTCAAGCAATTCTCCTATCTCGGCCTCCCAAGTAGCTGAGACTACAGGCGCACACTACCATGTCCGGCTAAAAAGTCACCTCTTGAATGCTTTGCTGCTTAGACATTTCTTTTGCCAGATATCCTAAATCATCTCTCTCAAGTTCAAAGTTCCGTACCCCCATTGTATGTACGAAGTAACTAATTTTCTTCTTATTTTACTGACTCATAGGTGGAAGGGACTTGCCTTGTATCAGATGAAACTTTGGACTGTGAACTTTTGAGTTAATGCTGAAATGAGTTAACATTTTGGGTGACTGTTTCAAAGGCGTGATTGGTTTTGAAGTGTGTGGACATAAGATGTGGGAGCGGCCAGGGTGAAATGATAAGGTTTGGCTGTGTCCCCACCCAAATCTCATCTTGAATTGCCATGTGTCATTTGAGGGACCCAGTGGGAGGTAATTGAATCATGGGGGCAGGTCTTTCCCATGCTGCTCTGGTGACAGTGAATAAGTCTCATGAGACCTGATGGTTTTATAAAGGGGACTTTCCCTGAACAAGCTCTCTTCTCTTATTTGCTGCCATGTGAGATTTGCCTTTAACCTTCCAACACAATTGTGAGGCATCCCCAGCCACGTGGAACTGTAAGTCCATTAAAACTGTTTCCTTTGTAAATTGCCCAGTCTTGGGTATATTTTTATCAACAGCGTGAAAACAGACTAATACAGCTAGGGTTGTTAGGATAGAGATATAGGCAAGATAGAAATCCTTAACAACAAATACACACATTAAATTGTTTCTTCCATCTAGGATGGTTCTTTTAACATACAGGTAATCACTTTGTGTGTTTCATTAAGGTATTTTCAAAATCTCTTTGAACAGCATAACTTTTAAAAGCAAGTACTACTAATACTTTATAAAAGTATTTCATAAAGTAGTTTAGAGTAACTGAGGTTGATTGGTGCCATTAAGGAAAAAACTTTTACTTTTTTATTACTAAAAATGTATGTAAATCTCACTGGCACTGAATGCATTTGTCAAACAAATAAAGAGGCTTGAAGTGGTGAACAGCTATTCTTTTCTGTCTACTAAGGATGAGAAAGTACAGGCTGTTTTCAAATTAAAACTGGAAGCGTATACAATGAGACATTATGTGGACAGTTGTGACTGTTAGGGTTGTTAGATCATGTGCTGTGTTACTGTGGGATGTTTGGGAGGCTCCTTTGAATATATTTTATTATCAAAAAATTTCATTTTTCTGATGTATATAATCAGAAGCTCTTGAAGTAGACAACTATATAAATATTAAAGGCTCACTTCCAACATAATATTCATTTGATTAATAAAACTGGAGACAATTTATCTTAGTTGGTGGATTATACTATACTCATCCTTGGTAGATTATGCCATAAAACTGAAGTATTTCCACCTCAGGAAATATTCCCACCAGTTAAGTTGATGTGCATTGCCAGAGTATAGTTACTTTGTTGAATTTCTACATGTAAGCTCTTTTATTGAATTAGATATGTAAAAAAGTCATTGTTCTATGCTTCATCACCAGTTACCAGTGGCATTTATTCTTCTCTATATAAACTTAACATAGAAAAATTATAACCTACCTATCTATATATTCTACACAATATAACTCCTAATTTTATCATCAGTGAGAGGGTACAAAGAATCCAACTGTCAAATCAGACTCATATGAAGTAGAAATGTTTAATCATTTTTAGGATATAAAAGTCTAGTGTCTAGAGGCCCAGGGAGAACTAAGGTGAGAGGTCGAGTATTCACTGGATCTCTTCCTACTACAATAAATAAGTTCTGGCACATTACTTACACAAAAGATAAAAAGTATCAGTAATAAACACTTCCATTTTATAATCAAATAGGCACAAAGGATGCATAATATTTTCCAGGCAGCGGTGCCCCATATATCCATAGATTCTAGGGTTGTTGTTGTTGTTGTTGTTTAACACAGGAGATGCTAAACAACCAAGTACATGCTGCTAAAAACACCCTGCAGATAAAAACCCTCCCACTAGCTAATGTAATTAGCTTGTTTCTAAAAAGTCTGCTTTTAGCATGTTTACAAATGTATTAGTCTGCTAGGGGTATTATAACAAAGTATCATCAACCAGGTGGCTTAAGAGTGGGAATTTATTTTCTGACAGTTCTGGAGGCTAGAAGTCTAAGATCAAGATGTCAACGGGTTTGGTTCCTCCTGCAGCCTCTCTCCTTTGCTTGCACATGGCTGCCTCCTTGCTGTGTTCTCACATTGCCTTTTCTTGATGCAAGCACTTCACTGGTGTCTTTTCCTCTTCATAAAAGGACACCAGTCCTATTGCACTAGGGTCCCATTCATATGACCTTAATTAACCTTAATTACCTCTTTAAAGGCCATATCTCCAAATGCAGTCTCTTTGCGGGTTAGAGACTCAACATATAGGTTATAGGGGAACTTGATTTATTCATAACAACAAGGATATGACTATTATTTCCTTGTCCTCTATATGAAGGAAGAGCCTAGATAGCAGATCTGCTTCCCATCCTTTTCTTTCTCAATGAAGAAGGATTTGTTTTCCAAAAAAAACAAAAAAACAAAACTCTTGAATTTTATCTCACGAGACCAAACAAATTCAATCATTCAGCCCCTAAATGCCTCAAAAGTCTGCAGAATAGAGCAGCTTCAAAAGAACAAGTGGGAAGTAACGAGGAAGAGTAAGAGATAAAGCTTCACAAAGTCTGTGTTAAAGAAAAACTCTTACTCCCAGTGAATTCTGAGATGATATCACAGACTCAATTTATATGCAAACCTGAATTTAAGTGTACTAAAAATATAAAATTCACTTTGGAGCTAATGAAGTATCTTTTCCTCCAAAAAAAAATTACTTTACGTATTTCTCCTGTAGTAGAAGTATTTACCGTTTTATTCATAGCTTTTTGGATTGAGCAAATAAATCTTAAGATATATGTGTCATAATATAGACTATAACATAAAATGTGGGTGAACACAGTAACTCATTTCACTTTTACATCATAATCAAGTCATTAGCTTCTCATTTCCACAATTAAAAGAAATATGTCTTATCAGCTATTCAAAATCTTAGGTTAGAGAAAGTTACCAAGTAATTAGCTGCCATTCTGGACACACAGAAATTAGAGTAACAAAACCAGTTCACACATAGATAAATTATTTGAGAGACAGAATAGTGGATTAACCACAAATATAAAGTAGAGAATGCAGAGAATGCCCCTGATAGAATTCTCAAAACAATTTCTAGTGGACACAGTTGGCTGCCTAACCCTCTTACATTTTCCTTATCTTTCTTTTTTTTTAACAGAATCCATATTTTATTCAGATATCCATTCTATTTGTAAATAGTCCCTGTGTTTAGGGAAAGACCAGCTTTACCCATAGAAGGGATATCTGAATAAGATAAACAGAACTCCCCAGTTCCAGAGTTGGGCCCCAGTTACTCTTAGACAATGTGGGTAATTATTTTCCCATTGCTCCTTGTTGTTTCAAAAAATAAGACATACATCAATCAGTACCTGTGTCTGTAAATTATTATCTGGGAATAAGTAGACAGTGCAAATGGTTTCTATTATAATATAAAGAAGGAAAGACTTCTATTCACAAAAGGGGAAAACTCTTTCCCTTGTATTCACTGGATTTGAATGAGAAATCCTGTACCGCTCATTGCTCTTACCAGCCATTGCATACTACAGGGGGAAGCAGAAGTAGAATGAAGCAAATAGGTGAACTGCAGGGTGGAGAGGCAGAAAGAATGTGCTTCCTTGCTGAGATCTCTGAACCACAAATCAACCAGAGCTGAAAACTTTTCTACCTATCTACTTCTTAATATATAATATATAATCCCTTCATTGTTTAGGTGGGCTTTCTTTTATTTGCAGGGTATAAGTTGTAATAAAAGAAGAGCCAAAGATGTAAATAAATGTGACTGACAGAGGACAGCATAAAAGAAAAAAAAAGTTTGTTTTTTTGTTTTGTTTTGTTTTGTTTTTAAAGCAGGACTGTGAGGAGAATTTTAATAGAGTCTAGATTGGTGAATAAAAAAGAATAGAATATCCCAAAACGTATATATTAATGCTCAAACCAGTAAAGAAATATGAGTTACCATTTTGTGGAAAAAATGACATGGGTAGATTCATATCCCCTACTGCGTGTAAGATTATTTTCAAAGAGATTAAAGCATTAAATGTAGAAAATAAAACCACAAAGGCTCTAGAAGTAAACACAGGACATGACATTTCCTTTATAACCTTTAAGTGGTCAAGGTATAAGTAATTATAACTAAAAGTCCAGAAGCTAAAAGATTAAAAAATGGGTATATGTGAATACAGCAACAATAACTTCACGAAAAAATATTGTAAACATTCACTTCTCAGCCTTTTGGCTAAGATCAAGTGAAATATTGTAAACAAATTAAAACTACAAGTAATCAATTAAAGAATAATATTTACTCTTCATATAGTACAATTTCTTTACTATATGAAGTGTTTCTAGAAATGTATGAGCAAAAGACTCAAACTCAAAAGAAATATAGGCAAGTATATAAACAATTGATAGAAAGTAAATGCAGGCCGTCGCGGTGGCTCACGCCTGTAATCCCAGCACTTTGGGAGGCTGAGGCGGTTGGATCACGAGGTCAGGAGATCGAGACCATCCTGGCTAAAGCGGTGAAACCCCGTCTCTACTAAAAAAAATTAACCGGGCTTGGTGGCGGGTGCCTGTAGTCCCAGCTACTCAGGAGGCTGAGGCAGGAGAATGGCGTGAACCCGGGAGGCAGAGCTTGCAGTGATCCCAGAATGGCGTGAACCCAGAAGGTGGAGCTTGCAGTGAGCCGAGATTGCGCCACTGCACTCCAGCCTGGGCAACAGAGCGAGACTCTGTCTCAAAAAAATAAATAAATAAAATAAAAATAAAAAATTAAGTAAATGCAAATTACTTTTAAGTATATAAAAGCATATTCAAGTTCAACCATAATAAAACTACAAATAAAACTCTATCAATACTCTTTCACCTACTAGAATAGCATATTTAATAACACAAACTTCAGCAAACATATAGAGAAATAGGTACTTCCATTCATGCATCTGCATGATTGGAGTATAAATTAGTACATATTTATCAAACAAAAAATGCATGTGTGCATATCCAATCAATTATACTCTAGGCAGATTATCCTAAATAACTACTTACATATAAAACGACATATATGACTATATTCATTGCAGAAAAATATATAAGAACAAGATTCTGAAAACAACAAAGTTTTTAATATAGTATGACTTAACGATGACACATCCCTTTGATGTTCTGCAACAGTAAAAATACTGAAAATTTTCTATATGTATTAACGTGGAAAGTTTTTCAGATATATTGCTAACGAATAAAGCAATGTGCCAAAAGGATATGTGTTATGCTGTCCAAATAAAGGCAATCAGTAATGTATTTTGCTATTTCTTATATATACATAAAATACTTAAGACACCAAGAAGCTGTTGTTAAGAGTTGAGAACCGGGCAGACAATAGAAAAGGATAGAATGTGGAATTTTCCAGTTCTGTATCATGTAAATGCATCACCTATTCAAAAAATAAAATAATGTTCACTGTTCCCTACATTTTCTGAGAAATATCCAACTCTTTAGCCAGTAATTTATAGCCTTTCACAATTGTTCCAGTAATATTTCATTTTTCTTGCTCATGCTAAACCACCTTCTCATCAAACTATTCAGTACCTTAAATTCTACTAAAATTTCTTTGTGGCATCACACACATACCCATTTCAATACACTGTTTTTCTATTATCACCTGTAGAAACCTACATAACTTTCACAGCACATCTCAGATGCCAGCTCTTTCAAGATCTTCTCTGATAAACCCAAGAAGAAATAATTTTTCCCTCATCAAAATCCTTAGTGCACTTGGGATTACATCACATATTCCTCTTACAGGAGTGGTCTTTCTATTAGCATTGAAGGTCCTTAAGAGCAAGATTGCTTTTTAAACATCTGTATTTCTTTAAGTATTCTGTGCAAAGTACTATGCTAGGCCCTATACTTACTCAAACATTTTAGCTTAACAAATTAAAATATGACTCAAAATGGAATGGTAAGTTGTTCCATCTTAATATATTAAGAAATATCACCAACAGCAACTACATCAAGAAACCAAGAAGATGACCTTTAATGGAATATTTGATGGACGCTGAAGTGAGTCCATTAACAAAAACAAACAAAAAGAATCAGGGACTACATTTGCCATTAATTCTAAAATTGTTGCCATTTAGGGCCTCACTGAAATATAGGGCCCCAAATAGCTGTTGCTCTTCCAATAGCAGTTCTCATATTAAATGATGAATTTGCAAGGCATGTCCCCTAGAATTTCATCTGTTCTCCTTGAGAATATGTCAATAACTTCTATAAAGAAAGAGTGGCCCTAGTTATAGTTATTTAGTTCCAAGTCTATGTTTAACCCATTAAGAAATAATTCATACCTAGCATATATTTTTAAAAAACACTACAATATACTCTAAATTTTCCTGATTTTTTAAACTATGTAGGAATTATATAATAAAATGTGATTACCTAAAAGAATGTTCTGGTTTTTAGGAAATATACAATAAAGTACTTAGGATTAAAATAATAAGATGGCTCCAATTTGCAAATAGTATAGAAAGAAAAGAGAGAGAGAGAACACACTACCAATATATTCAAATGTAATTAAGAAAAAAAATCTGGATAAAAGGGTATATAGGACTTTCTTCTACCATTCTTGCAACTTCTTTGTAAGTTTAAAATTATGTCAAAATGGCTGGGTGTGGTGACTCACACCTGTAATCCCAGCACTTCGGGAGGCTGAGGCAGGTGGATCACCTGAGGTCAGGAGTTCGAGACCAGCCTGGCTAACATGGTGAAACCCTGTTTCTACTAAAAATACAAAAAATTAGCCTGGAGTGATGGTGCGCACCTGTAATTCCAGCTACTTGGGAAGCTGAGGCAGGAGAATCGCTTGAACCCAGGTGGCGGAGGTTGCAGTGAGCCGAGATTGCACCATTGCACTCCAGCTTGGGCAACAAGAGCAAAACTCCATCTCAAAAAAATATAGTATATCAAAATAAGAGTTACACACACACACACACACACACACACACACACGTCAATGTACAACCAGGCAAACTGAGTCTATGCTAAAATTCAGTCATCACTATCTTTAATGGATGGAATGAAGTTTAGAGTAAATAGTGCAGGGAAGGTAGGGTTATGAGGTTTTAGTGTTCTCTTTCTTAATCTGCATTCTGATTACCAGAGTATTGTTCACTTGATAAAATTTTATCAAATTGTGCCCTGATAATCAGAATGTAAGAATGTCACATTTTCTATAAGATATCCTTCAATGAATTTTAACAAAAATACTATGAAAAAATAAACTTCTCTTTTTTTACTTGATTACCCTATTATAGAATGCATATGTTTAGTGTCTGTACAGTGATAAGAAAACACCTCAAACAGGATTTAAAAAACATAAACAGATGTAAATGACACTTTTATGTTTTATTTAATTTATTTATTTACTTATGATAGGATCTCACTCTGTCACCCAGGCTATAGTGCAGTAGCATGATCACAGCTAATTTCAGCCTTGAACTTCCGGTCTCAAGTAATCCTCTCAAGGCAGCCTCCCGTTTTGCTGGGACCACAGACACGTGCCACTATGTCTGGCTAATTTTTTAAATTTTCGGTAGACAGGGTCTCACTTTGTTGCCCAAGGTGGTCTTGAATTGCTGGGCTCAAGCAGTCCTTCAGCCTCAGCCTCCCAAAGTGCTGGGATTTTAGGCATGAGCCACCAGTCCTGGCCACTTTTCTTTAATTGAAGTGCTATAGCCAATACCAAATTTGGTGGCCTCCCATCCAACTTACAATTTACAGAATAGCACCTATACATTTAGTCTGCTGACTCTAAATGTCTCCCAGTAATCAAACTGTGTGTGAAATTCATAGTATGGGGCACACTATTTTTTAATCATTCTAACTACTGTAATTATGTCCTTATCTGTATTCGTGTCCTGAAAGTTTATGCAAGTACAATTAGCATAATGACATTTAAGTTATTTCATGTTTGTGTGCATGCATTTACTGGACATTGCTATTTTTTAAAACTTTGCATTTTAAATTTCTACTTTTCATCCAAGAACTCTCACAAAATATTTGACTTACCTTCTTTTGTTTTTACATTTTTCTGTTCTTCAATTTTTTCATTCATCCAACATATACTTAAATATCTAAGTTTTAATGTAACTACATATGCCAGTATATTTGCCTATAAATCATCATGCAAATAGAAAACACTTTTAGAAGCTTCCTCTTTCATACCAAATTTAAACCATAAGGTCTAAAGGAAGTACTTAGAGGTTGTGGTATACATGCATTTATTTTACTGAAAACTGAAAATAACCCAGACAAAAGGATGAAACTTATTGGGAATTGGTATGATAACATAAGGTATCTTTCACTCAGAAAAAAAGTAAGAATATACCATATTAAGTTCATTTTCTTCCAAAATTTTAGACGATTATTTAAAGTTGGATCCTTTCATTTTCTAGGGCTGCATATCCTTTTTCCCAAAGAGGAACTCCACATTTTATAAGTTGCAGTTCCCACAAAGACTAGATCTGTCCCTAGTTTTCATGAACTATACCTGGGAAACCAGAGGTATGGCAATCCTAAAACAAATATGGGAAAAGAGTTCCAATAGACACACATTCCCTTCCCCTGGTGAAAATGAAGATAGAAACAAAAAAAAGATATTATGTAATATAAAATAAAACAAATGTTCATTACATTTGAACCTGTATTCTCTTTTCTAAACTGAGTTTCAGAGGGCAAGGAACATGTCCATCAGATACTACTGTCTATCCAGTACACATAGTAGCTGCACAATATACATTTATGACATGAATTAATTAGCGTTTCTCTGGCCTGCCAATGCCCTGTATATAGAAAATCTGTAAATTTCCACTAACTTTAAAAATACTCATATTTTCCTGGAACAGAAAGTAAAGATTACATGGTAGACAAAATTGCATCTGTCTACTAATGATTACCATGTAATCTTTAGTAGATGGTCTTGTGGTTCTCAGCAAGAGTCAAGTGACAAAGGAGACAGAGGGAGCAAAGCTGAAAGACTTTAATAAACTCTCTTTGCAAATAATGTTTTTATTCAATGTCAACTGCTTATGAAAACATCCCAGGGCTTGACTCTTCTGAGTCTTTTATATACTTTTTTTCTACAACAAAGGAGAAAGTAATCACTATTGATTTGGGCACATATCAAAAATGCAAAAAAGAGAAATAAATGAACAGTTGCATTTCAATTGTGGCCACCATACAGCTAATAGTTTATCATAACTCTTAAAGGTTGGTCCCTAGGCTCTCATACAGGTTCACCCTTTGCTGACCTCTCACAATCTTTCTGTCAGCATTTTGAATGCTACTGATTCTGTGAGTAATATTTGCAAGGAGGTCAGACAGGCCAGTAAGTCCAGCGTGCCCTCTCACTTACGAATTCCCCTTCTTTTGTGGCTTTTCACCATGGGTTCACATGTCATGGCCTCTACATCGCAAACTGCAGTAAGCAAATTTCAATCCTGAGTGAAAGGAGAAAAAAGCAAATCCTACTTGACTATTGCTAGCTTGTTTACACGATAGGGCTAGAGTAAGCTGAAATCAACAGAGTATAAAGAAAAGAAAGTCCTCTTGCAGTAACATACACTCTCATCTTCAGACTCATAGTTAAAATGCAGTCTTTTATTTGTCACTACCACTGCATTATTTTCAGAGGATTTATATGCCTATAGCTGCCAGAAGTGTCACCAGCTCTGACAATGCCCATTTTGGGGCTTTTTCCGATTGCTTATTTTATTTATAGTCTTGATGAAATTGGGGCAGTCACAAAACTGATTAGCGATCCGGCAAACAGGGTCTGCTCTGCTAATGATCTGTGTAAATATTGTGCTGCAGAGCCTTTCTGTGACAGGTCATTGCTGCTAACAAACCGCAGAATGCAAACAGAGACCTGTGCTGCCTTCACTGCAGATGCACAGCAGCCAGCTTACACTGACAAAGCAAATGAAAATCTTCTTGTTGTCGATCATCTCTAGTAAAATGGCCTAAAAATCAATTCTAGGATAGGCTTTCTTTCTTTCTCAAAGCTTTAATCTGGTGATGATGACAGTGATAATGGTATTTCATTATACACATAAAGAGAGAGAAACGTAACAAAACAAGATATAAAAGATGAATTTAAACAATGGATTGTGAAAGCCTTGCTGTTTGCTTCTGTTTTTAAAAATATTTTGCTACTTTTTCTTGGCTGCTGCCGTTGCTACAGTTGTAGTCTGCACAGAATGAAACCTTAATCACACAGTCATGCTGAAACATGTTTACAAAGGTAAAATTAATGGGCTTATCTTAAGCAAGATGTCTTTCTATGGCATCATTAACATGCTTTAGATTTTTTAAATAAATGTGTTTTTATTCTTCCAGTACATCAGAATTGAATTGGAGTCATGTCAAGATGTTCTCACTGGCAAAGACAGGAGGAGGTTAAAATAGCTCCTTGTAGGGCAGTAACCTCGGGAGAAAAAGAACTAATAGAAAATAAATGGCAAGTATTTTTTTTGAATCATTTGTATGATAAGCTTATAATGTACTTGTCTCAATGCAGAAAGCACAGGGAAAAAATAAATACGTCCTCATCACATTGGTAGACAAAGCACTAAGCACATAGCTTGTCAGAAATTCAATATCCCTTTCTCTTTTCTATATCCTCTACCGAACAGAAAGTTTCACATACATCTGAAACTTCAGATGTCTATGTGACTTGAGTACAATTTCCTTTTTCGTCTTTGTTTTTCCTTTACTTACTTGTTTCCCTTTATTCTTACCTGAGATATAGAGAATAAAAAATAACACTATAGAATCAACCTTTTTTTCTAGGTAATTTAGAATTGTCCAGAACATAAAAAGGATAATGATGGCATTATGTAAATTTGAGACCAAAATTTTCTGAATCAAATTATTTTTACATAGATAATGATTCACTTCTCATTAGGAACAATTAACAAGTTTGAATAAATAATAAGTAATCTTAATAATACGACAATACAATTTAGCCTTCTTGCATTATCTTTTTTAGTCTAAATATTTAATTATTATAATTTCCACAAAATTAAAATTACACTGCAATTCTTTTCTTTACAAAATAATCACAATAAAATATTTTAATCAAGAAACTGAGCACATACAATTATTATTCTATGTCCATAAAATTTTTTTTGCAGAAAACATTTATATAAGAATTTCAGTAGTCAAACATTGAGTAGCAGGAAAATACTATGAAAATTTAAAAACCAAACAAGCACTGGAAACAGAATGGATACGAAGAGAAGCAAGTATTCTCCTGTATTTATAATTGTGGTACTTTACAATATATGTAATATATCTTTAGAAAGATTGTCTTTTATTCTCACAGAAATTCTATGAGCCAGGCAGAGGAACTGTTTTTGTTCCCGTTTTACTTCTGTAAAAACTGAGTCTCAGAATAACTGTGCTCCCCAAAAGTATAGAATGATTAAAGGTCAGAGACAGAGCCTGCATATTTTCATATTTGTTACACTTTTTTAGCTATTGTTGTCCAAGGGTACTCTTACTTTTGAGATACTTTCTTTATTTCACTGTTCAGAATTTTTATATGTGTATGATTATAACAAAATAATCGGTAAATTTCATTTTTGGGGATTAAAAATTAGGTTGTGGAGCTACATTAGGTTGTGGAAGTTGTGCCCCATCTGAGACAAATCTTGGATTAATGAGTGATTGATTAAATTATTGAAAGTTTAGTTATTCAAAGAAATTGGCATAGAAGTACATTAAGCTAAGCTTTATCTGGTAAGATGGAGAACTAACATGATGTGGGCTTCTTTCTGTGACCACAACCCTGAAAATGGCACAGAAATCAGCATCTAATACTAAAAGATGTGAGAAACCCTTGCAGTTACAAACCACAGTAAAGTCTGCGAGTAGAGAAAAAAATGACAGCAAAGAGCAGAAAAGTGAGATGTAAGGGAACCAGAATATGCTGGGGCGGAAGTTTTTAGTGGTCACCATTTCCTTTCATTGCATTCCTGTATTTTTTTCTGCTCTTTCAATAGTTAGAGTACCCACAGTGTGCAAGCCACTCTTCTAAATAGTGAGAATACACTACAGAGCCAGAAAGACAAAACCTTGACCAAATGGAGCTCCCATTCTAACAAAACTAGAGTTGAAAAGAGACCACTGCTAACTCCTTTAAAGCCATTTTGGAGTCGGCCAGGCAGAATATGACTCAGCCTAGCTTGGAAAATGAGGAAATAGTGACAAGTGCAGAAAGACCATCTGAACCCTAGGCATTCTCCTCTAATCCAGCTACTCCATACAGTGAGTCTTAGGATGGTGATTAAAACTGAGGGAGACCAGTCTTGGTAAACAGCACCACCCAGGACACATGGACACATGAATACACCAACTTTTATGGAGGAGGAAGGCAAACAAAGGGTGGCAGAATCCAGTTATTTCCTAAGGAGTCCTTCATTGTAAACACTTCTGGTGGGTCAATCTTGAACCTGATTTTAGTGCCATGTATTCTTAATCAGCATAATAAATCTTACCAGGAAAAAAATAGGCCTCAAAGGAATTCAATGACTCTAAAATAAAATACATGTATATCGAAGACAACTAGATTTACAAAAATTAACAATAGTTTAAAATATGTGACCATGTGTGGTGGTTTATGTCTGTAATCCCAGCACTTTGGGAGGCCAAGACAGGAGCATTGCTTGAAGCTAGGAGTTTGAGATCAGCTCGGGCAACCAAGAGAGCCCCTGTCTCTACAAAATAAATAATAATTAAAAAAAAAAAAAGCTAGGCATGGCGGCATGCACTTATAGTCCCAGTTACCAAGGAGGCTGAGGCAGGAGAATCTCTTGAGCCCAGGAGGTCAAGGCTGCAGTTAGCTAGGAGGCTGTCACTACTGCACTTGCTCCAGCCTGAGTAACAGAGAAAGACATTGTCTCTGAAGAAATAAAAAAGAAAGTTAAAATAAACCCAAAAATATGTATAGTAAATGTTCTTAAAGACATAAGGCAAAATATTTGAAACCTGAAGAAGAAATTAGCAATCATAAAATATTTTTCCAGTATGAAAACCATATCTGTTGAAATGAAGGATTAAATATATGGTATAAACAGCAGAAGGGTTAAATTTGAGGAGTGCTCATTAGTGAGATGGAAGATAATGTTCAAATAATAACAATTTTTTTTTTAATTTAGAAAACTAGACTTTACATATACTGCTGATAGGAGTACAGACTGATGCAACTATCCAGAGAGAAATGTGGAGTGAAATGAAATCCAAACCTATGAACCAGCAATCCTACTCTTGATCCACATGGCAAATCAACTTAAGTTTAAACTCATGAAAGGATATGATATCCATTAGAGACATCTGTTGTTGCAGGGAGTTGGAAGGAGGCAAAGAATCTATCACTGTAATACACACACACACACACACACACACACACACACACACACAATTGTTTATAAAAATGGAATACAGGCCAGGCGTGGTGGCTCATGCCTATAATCCCAGTGCTTTGGGAAGCCGAGGCGGGCAGATCACAAGGTTAGGAGTTTGAGACCAGCCTGTCCAATATGGTGAAACTCCGTCTCTACTAAAAATACAAAACTTAGCCAGGCGTGGTGACATGCGCCTGTAGTTCCAGGTACTCGGGAGGCTGAGGCAGAAGAATCGCTTGAACACAGGAGGCAGAGGTTGCAGTGAGCCGAGATCATGCCACTGCACTCCAGCCTGGGCAACAGAGTGAGACTCCATCTCAAAAAAAAAAAAAAAAAAAAAAAAAAAAAGAAGAAGAAAGAATAGTGTGCTGTGCAGCATAAAAAATGAAGTAAAGCTACACACGATAACAAGAATAGGTCTTAATAATACAGTGTTGAGTTTCCAAAAGTAAAAACTATATATACAGCCTATAACTCAAAAACAACCAAAAATTTTATAGTTTTCAAAAATGCATATTCAAGGGCCTACCACAAACACATGAATGCAATTGAAGTAAGAAGGAGAAGCAGAAGGAAATAAAAACAGAGATTAGAGATTAGGGCAAGATAAAATAATTAGATAAAATAAATCAAGAAATTCCTATTTTATTTATCATGATAAGAATGTACTTTAAAAAGAAGATGACTACATAAAATGAGTTAGGGAGGAGTACCTCTTTTTCTATTTGGAATAATTTCAGAAGGAATGATACCAGTTCCTCTTTGTACCTCTGGTAGAATTTGGCTGTGAATCCGTCTGGTCCTGGGTCTTTTTTTCTGGTTGGTAGGCTATTAATTACTGCCTCAATTTCAGGACTTGTTATTGATCTATTCAGGGATTTGACTGCTTCCTGGTTTAGTCTTGGGAGAGTGGATGTGTCCAGGAATTTATAAATTTTTTCTAGATTTTCTAGTTTATTTGTGTAGAGGTTTTCATAGTATGCTCTGATGGTAGTTCGTATTTCCGGGGGATCAGTAGTGATATCCCCTTTATCATTTTTTATTGTGTCTATTTGAGTCTTCTCTCTTTTCTTCTTTATTAGTCTGGGTAGTGGTCTTATCTATTTTTTTGACCTTTTCAAAAAACCAGCTCCTGGATTCATTGATTTTTTGAAGGACTTTTCATGTCTCTATCTCCTTCAGTTCTGCTCTGATCTTAGTTGTTTCTTGTCTTCTGCTAGCTTTTGAATTTGTTTGCTCTTGCTTCTCTAGTTATTTTAATTGTGATGTTAGGGTGTCGATTTTAGATCTTTCCTTCTTTCTCCTGTGGACATTTAGTGCTATAAATTTCCCTCTAAACACTGCTTTAGCTGTGTCCCAGAGATTCTGGTATGTTGTGTCTTTGTTCTCACTGTTTTCAAAGATCTTATTTCTTTCTGCCTTAATTTCATTATTTACCCAGTAGTCATTCAGGAGCAGCTTGTTCAGTTTCCATGTAATTGTGTGGTTTTGAGTGAGTTTCTTAATCCTGAGTTCTAATTTGATTGCACTGTGGTCTGAGAGACTGTTTGTTATTATTTCCATTCTTTTGCATTTGCTGAGGAGTGTTTTATGTGGTCAATTTTAGAGTAAGTGTGATGTGGTACTGAGAAGAATGCATATTCTGTCGATTTGGGGTGGAGAGTTCTGTAAATGTCTATTAGGTATGCTTGGTCCAGAGCTGAGTTCAAGTCCTAAATATCCTTGTAAATTTTCTGTCTTCTTGATCTGTCTAATATTGACAGTGGGGTGTTAAAGTCTCCCACTATTATTGTATAGGAGTCTAAGTCTCTTTGTAGGTCTCTAAGAGTTTGCTTTATCAATCTCGGTGCTCCTATATTGGGTGCATATATATATATATATATATATATATATATATATGATCGTCGGCACTCCTTGTTGCATTGATCCATTTACCATTAAGTAATGCCCTTCTTTGTCTTTTCTGATCTTTGTTGCTTTAAAGTCTGTTTTATCAGATACTAGGATTGCAACTCCTGCAAGGCTACAGTAACCAAAACAGCATGGTACTGGTACCAAAAGAGATATATAGACCAATGGAACAGAACAGAGGCCTCAGAAAAAATGCCACACATCTACAACCATCTGATCTTTGACAAACCTGACAAAAACAAGTAATGGGAAAAGTATTCCCTATTTAATAAATGGTGCTGGGAAACTAGCTAGCCACATACAGAAAACTGAAACTGGACCCCTTCCTTAACACCTTATACAAAAATTGACTCAAGATGGATTGAAGACTTAAACATAAAACCTAAAACATTAAAACCCTAGAAGAAAGCCTAGTCAATACCATTCAGGCCATAGACATGGACAAAGACTTCATGACTAAAACACCAAAAACAATAACAACCAAAGTTGACAAATGAGATCTGATTAAACTAAAAAGCTTCTGCACAGCAAAAGAAACTATCATCAGAGCGAACAGGCAACCTAAAGAATGGGAGAAAATTTTTGCAATCTATCCATCTGACAAAAGGGCTAATATCCAGAATCTACAAGGAACTTAAACAAATTTACAAGAAGAAAAAAAAACAAACAATCCCATCAAAAAGTGAGTGAAGCATATGAACAGACACTTCTCAAAAGAAGACATTTATGCGGCCAAAAAACATATGAAAAAAAAAATTCAACAATGGGCTTTACAGAAACACAAATCAAAACCACAATGAGATGATGAATTCATGTCCTTTGTAGGGACATGGATGAAGCTGGAAACCATCATTCTCAGCAAACTATCGCAAGGACAAAAAAACAAACACCGCATGTTTCTCACTCATAGGTGGGAATTGAACAATGAGAACACATGGACACAGGAAGGGGAACATCACACACTGGGGCCTGTTGTGGGGTGGGGGGAGGGGGGAGGGATAGCATTAGGAGATATACCTAATGTTAAATGACGAGTTAATGGGTGCAGTACACCAATATGGCACATGTATACATATGTAACAAACCTGCACATTGTGCACATGTACCTTAAAACTTAAAGTATAATTAAAAAAACACAATGAGGTGCCATCTTATGTCAGTTAGAATGGATATCATTAAAAAGTTAGGAAACAACAGATGCTGGAGAGGATGTGGAGAAATAGGAATGCTTTTACACTGTTGGTGGGAATGTATACTAGTTCAACCATTGTGGAAGACAGTGTGGTTATTCCTAAAGGATCTAGAACCAGATATATCATTTGACCCAGCAATCCCTTTACTGGGTATATACCCAAAGGATTATAAATCATTCTACTATAAAGACACATGCACATGTATGTTTACTGCAGCAGTATTCACAATAGCAAACACTTGGGACCAACAAAATGCTCATCGATGACAGACTGGATAAAGAAAATGTGAAACATATACACCATGGAATACTATGCAGCCATAAAAAGGATTAGTTCATGTCTTTCACAGGGACACGGATGAAGTAGGAAACCACCATTCTCAGCAAAAATACACAGGAACAGAAAAACAAACATCGCATGTTCTCATTCATAAGTGGGAGTTGAAAAACGAGAACACATGGACACGGGCAGGGGAACATCACACACTGGGGCCTGTTGTGGGGTGGAGGGCTAAATAAATATAAATATAATTTAAATATATACATAAATATAAAATATGTTATGACTAAATTCTTTGTTAAATAAAAAGTGAATGAACAAGTAAACGAATGAATCAGTAAAGGTAGATCAGTAAGATTGGACCTGTTACTTTTCTGATACACTTCTGTCAGCATCTGTGCCAAGCTTTGCCTAACCACCTTAAGCTCCCAATGGTCCCAAATTCTTTATTCTTGACAAATGAACTCATTTCTACTTTATTGAAACCATCAGTGACCATCTATGAAGAGCTCCTTTATGTACCTATAAATCATCCTAGCTCACATTTTCCTACATTTGAAATCACCCATTCTTGAATTTTCAGTGCCCATTGTCCAGACTAACTTTTCCACTAGAACTTTAAATTCAATCAATTCCTTTTATCTCTAGCATCAAATGTTCTCTATCAACTTTAAGCTGTTAATCCTCTGTGGTTCCTCCTGTACTAATGCAGACTCATGCTAGTCCATTCCAAAAGACCTCCTTGATATGGCTATTATTACATAGTCCTTCCTTTATTAAAAATATTTCATCTCTAACTCCCTATTGTAACAATGTGTTGTTATGCTTCCTGTTAAGTTTCTTCCTAAAACTTTTCATTAATAACCTACTAAGAAATAAAATATACTAACATTGTAGTATTCTGTGACTAAGATATCTAAAGTTTGGTTTGATAGTCCATTTACGGAGTAGATTTTCCCATCTCTTTCTTTGGGAAAATGAACCTAGCCAAGCCCAGATTTGTGTGTCTATGTGAATCAATAACACTTCAGGAAGGAAGTATGACATAGTGGTTAAGGTCACAATCTCTAAAATCAGACAAAGTATATTCAAATGCCAATCTTAGCAGTTATTAGGTATGTAAAGTTGAAGAATTTCATTACATCTTCTGATACAATTGTCTCATCTGCAAAAGTGTGTATTGGTAGCATAGGCATTATATTTTTGTGAAAATTAAATAAAACAATAAATACAAAATAATATTTTTAGTGTTAGGCTCATAGTAAAGGGTTACTATGTATTGTTGTCATTTCACTGTGGCTCTTGTTATTTTTGAAGGATAGAACAGTCTACTAAATGTATTGTAATGTAATGAAAATAACTAAGCCATGTTATTCTATTACTTTGTAAAGTATCTCTGGTTTTTCATTCATTAAAAAACATGCCTCTCTTTTGGGGACTCTCCATTGTCTTTTTCTTCTAGTCACATTGAAGTCTGTTTGCCTTTGAAGGCAGCCACATTAACTCACTGTCCATAGGGAAAAATCTCACCCCTTTTTATGGGAGGAAGTACAGATTTTTGATTCCTGAGTCCTGCTAATACAAGTAGCACCTCACACTTTACCTAGATTGATATCCCTCTTTCTCCACTTCTCAGCTTGCAAAATGGAGTGGGCAATTGTTTAAGGGGAAAAGTGTATGTGCTTTCAAATTCCAGTTCACTTCTCATTAGTGAAATCTGTGGATTGGTGAATACACTTAATCTCCTGAATTACACTTTGCACAAACAACCAACACTTTTTCTGAGACACAATACAATGCAATTTCATACTAAAGAAAGAATATTACCTATTAGCATAATCATGCCCATTATTTTAATAATAATAAATGGATATTCGTTATCCATTTTTGTGCTGAGAATCATTTGTTTTATTCCTTTCCTACAGACCTGAAGGTATCAAAATTCTATAGCAGTAGTAAATAGTAATCTTTGTTGTTAGAGAAAAAGGCAATGGTTTTGATTAAATTCTGCTTTGAGGTAATCTGATTATGATAGCATGTTTTGTGGGAGAAATGTGCGATCAATGTCTTTCTAACATTATTATTTACTGTAATATTTTAAAAATCTATCAACCTGTCCTTTCAAGGCTTTTATAACATGAACCTATCCTGAATATTTTTCTTTCTGTCTAATGCTTTATTTCTTTCCTTGATTTTTAACTTTCCATCTAAATCACTATTTTTTCTCAAAATAGTGTAAACCATCATCTCTATGTAAATGATTATACTAAAAGCACATCATAATCCCTATTCTGAGCTCCAGTCTCAAATTTCCAACTTTTTTCTGGTCATTTTCATTTTTTACTTTGATATATGTATAAAGAAAACAAACAAAC
Organism: Gorilla gorilla gorilla; assembly: GCF_029281585.2. Classification (NCBI taxonomy): domain Eukaryota; kingdom Metazoa; phylum Chordata; class Mammalia; order Primates; family Hominidae; genus Gorilla; species Gorilla gorilla. The sequence goes on along the minus strand of NC_073239.2, from coordinate 28,821,548 downwards.
AAAAACTAACAAAAACCTAAAACTGGCTCCAGCTCTTATGCCAGGTGCTATGAGTAAAGGACAAAGTTCCTGACTCAAGTTTCTCCTATTTATGTCAAAGGTACTAATTGTCAAACTGATTAAAAATTTGTGGTCACAGACATTGTCATTACCTTAGTTTGGCTATGCCTACTCATATACTTAAATTCTTTTCTTCAATGATTTCTCAAATTTATTTCTACTTTCTTTACCTTCTGTGACCCTTACACTTAAAAGGTGAAAGTGGAAGACACTCTTTTGATTTTTTTTTTTGAATGCACACAATACATGTTATTCCCTGACTCTCCTTTTGATGGATAGCCCTTTTTTGGGCAATTTACAATCATTCTTTCTTTTTTTGATTATGTATGAATAAAGTTCAAATTCTCACATCTAATATTCTAAATCCTTCATAATTTGTCCCAACATTTACTTCTAATTGTATATTCAAATATTCTGAAACAATCACATCATTCTGTCTAATGTATGCATTCTATACGTCTGAATATGTTTTCTATGCTTATCAGCAAATTTGCACTTGTCTTTTAAATAATCCATAATGCATTTTTCCTCTTCCCCATATTATTATTCCAAGTATCACATAATAGGAAGCTCTATTAACCTTTCTTTGATCATCATAGTCCACGATGGCATCTCCCTCCTTAGAAGATCCCCAATATATATTGCACAGCACTTTTCTGAAAGTTACTTTTTTGTGTTTATGTTTCTTATGTTCAGACCTGGATATTAAGTGACCTGAAGATAAAAGATCTGTATTCTACATTTTCTGATCACACATAGCACTTACTAAGGAACTATACACATAGCAATTCTATGAAGTAGGGAGTGTTTTCTTTCCAGAAAAGAAGTGACTATGTGTTGATATGTCTCCTTCAATTTTAGTAATAAACTTTCATTTACAAATACGTATTAAAAGTGTCTTTAGGCTCTCTTTATATGTTTGACCCATTTCGTGGTAAATGTGAACAGTAGCACGAGATAGTTGCAGTGCTAAACTTAGACTAAAGGGAAGAGGAACTCAGGTTCCAGGCCAGCCCTTTAGAGTGAACCACAAACCACTTTCACCTTCCTCCCATGGGGGCTGGGAAGGAGAGTAGAAGGGGAAGTGGCGATGAGTCCACAAAACAAGTGAATGTGCTCATGTGAAACAAGACTCATGCCCATCCATGTGCTATGCCAATGTACCAATACCCAAGACTCTGGATTCCTCCTTAGGAGAAATAAAAGGTCCTAAGATTGCCTTCAAGGTCTATTCAAGGCCATTCCCTACACCAGCCTTTTTGAAGGTGGACTGGTGTGTACAAGCCTTGGTGAAAGGGATGTCTCATGAGGAGATTCCGGACAAATAGGCTGCAGTATCTTGAACGTAACAAACCCCTCATCGAGCAAGATGGAAAGAGGGATGGGAAGAGAATGAAATTGACTATGACCTGGGGTCTCTTTCCAATTCTCATATTCTAATATGGACCTCTCCTGGCAGTCCAAGAATGCAGATTTCAATTTAATTTTTTAAGTGTTATGAAGTTATCAATGCAGGAATTTCAATACACTTTAACAATTCTTAAGCTTGATTGATGTCTTATAAATATGCAGTCATTAATATGTGGGTCTAGATTTGCAATACTTCTGAGCTCCCACAAATGTTAGGGACAGGCCTGAATAGCTAACTTTTTTCTTTTATTTCAAGTTGACTTAATATTATAAAAAACATTTTATTTTTTCCTTTAATAGGGTCAAGTATACAGTTTCTGTTTTCAGCCAGTAACTTTAGCAGAGACTTTTTCTCTCTGCTAGTGAAAGAGAGGACCCAGGTTTAGAGGAAATTTGCTTTTTCAGAACATTTGATCTTCATAACACATCAAGATGTATTTAGAGAAAAGAAAACATGGACTTAGTACTATTTATAAATAGCTTCCTTTATCCTTAATCTTAAATTAAAACAAAACTAAAACTTAGGAAAAGCACTTGCATTATACAAAATTTATACTTTAGCTATTTCTACATTTAAAAATAAAAGAATATAAATCACCAATTTTATGTTTTAAGCAAACAAGTGTATTCTCAAACTTTATATTATTCAGCAATACCTATTACTCTCCAAGTATATTCATGTATCATCTCTCTCATTTAAAGTCTCTGACCACACCTAGAAAAAGTGAAAAATGGTGCAGTCATTACATTGTGGTTTTGGAACTGGGAATTTTATTTAGTACAATATCAATAATTAGGGAGTAATTCTTTTCATACTATTTTTCATCCACTTTTTTTTTTTTTTTTTTTTTTGAGACTCTGTCACCCAGGCTGGAGTGAGTGCAGTGGCACGATCTCCGCTCACTGCAAGCTCTGCCTCCCGGGTTCACGCCATTCTCCTGCCTCAGCCTCCCGAGTAGCTGGGATTACAGGCGCCCGCCACCACGCCGGGCTTTTTTTTTTGTATTTTTAGTAGAGCCAGGGTTTCACCATGTTAGCCACGATGGTCTCAATCTCCTGACCTCGTGATCCACCCGCCTCGGCCTCCCAAAATGCGGGGATTACAGGCGTAAGCCACCACGCCCGGCCTCACTTTTTTTTTTTAACCATTTCTGATTTACTGAAACCCAGTCTGTATTTAATAAAGCTTAAACGTTTATATGTTTAATATAACAATATGTCCTCAGTGGCAGCTTGATTAGATTTGGATTTTAAAAGTCACTGTAGAAGGGAGGAAAAATATCAAAGAAGGGATACATACTGGTGACAAATACTTTTAAAATAGCATA